>NC_081842.1:140893859-142093859 GCF_963259705.1 Myotis daubentonii | reverse complement strand
TTTCATAGAAATAACTGTCTTTGATAGGTTCCACTGAGTGGCATAAATTAAATATACTACTATAATCTTCAAAATCAAAATTAGTTAATTAAAGTCTTCTGTCCAGAATTTTTTTTAAATGTAGCATAAGTATTATTATGAGTGTAATATGACAACAGTTTTCTGAAATGATATTGTGATTCAAAATAGTCATGTTGAGGCCTATACATTAGGTTTCTAGGTGGTAGCTATTGAGCTTTCCTTATGTAATTTTATCTATTGGTCATGCTCTTCTTCCCCTCTTCATTCAACTTAGAACACAGCTCAGTCTGGGATTGCACTAATAATAGCTTATCCTATATAATAAAGAGCTAATATGCAAATGGTTGTCGTGCCCTTTCGCCCTCGCGCTGGGGCTGAAGGACCTGAGGCTGGGCCAGGGGACCTGAGTCTGTGTCCCCCTCCCCCCCTGCACAGGGCCAGGGGATCTGAGGCCACACTGGGGGACCTTAGGCTGTGCACCCTGCCTGGTGGGGCTTGATGGGAGACCTGAGGTTGTGCCCCCTGCCCTGCAGGGCTTGATGGGGGTGGGGCCGGCCGGGTCTGGGCCTCACACGATTTTGAGGTGCACACAGGTGGGCGGGGACTTGACTCTGGGTCCAGCGGCATGCCCCAGACTCTGACAGGGGGGAGATTTTCATATACATTTTACTAATTTTCTTTCATCTCTGACACTTCTATTATAGAGAAAGGGAAAATAGCAATATTAAAATATTTTCTCTAATTCTCTTTTAATGTGCACAAATCTCGTGGACCAGGCCACTAGTATTTAATAACATCCTACACTGCACCTAGTATAGTAGCTTATCAAAAATGAACTCTCAGTTTGTGAATAATTCAAAGACCATAAGGTGGTAAAGGAGAAAAATCTTTTGTTTTTAGTTTTAAATAAAAGCAATCTAAACTATCTATATATATAAAAAGCTAGGGTCGTAACAACCAAAACAACCAAAGGCTCAACTGAATGCCAGGCTGCATGCGCAGCAGGTAAGCGGGCTGAACTGCTGACCTCTTGGAGAGAGAGAGAGGTGGGGCTGATCAGCAGTGGCAGCGGCTGCTGGTGAGGCCCAGAGAGAGAAGCTGGGTGATCAGAGAAGCAGGGTGATCAGACCCAGCTTCTCTCTCCAGGCCTCACCAGCAACCAAGCCTCTCTCTTCCAGAGGTCAGCAGTTCAACCCACTCACCAGCAGCCTGGGTTGGCTGCTGATCAGCCCCTCCTCTATGATCAGGCCTGGAGATAGGCCTGGAGATGCTGACTGGCATAGAAACTGACCAATCAGAACCAAATCTGGGTGAACTTTGAAGGCAGAACCTAAGGTGGGGGCTGAGGAGTGGTTTTAAGGGCAACAGATGTTTGGTGTAAGGTGTAAGAAAGTGATTCAATTTTTTAATGACTGGTTTGGCAGAATAGTACATATGGCTGGCTATCAGTCCAGATATAGGGATTATGTGTTTTTGTCTGCCAGGAGCATCTCCTCCTGCTGAAAAAGGCTCTCCCCCCTCTCCCTGCATTTAAGCAATCCTATCCTATATAACCTATCTATACTAATGAAAGGGTAATATGCTAATTAGACCGGGTTGACCGGCCATCGTCCAGATGTCTGACTTCCTTCTGAACAAAGCCATGGTGGTGGGGGCCAAGGCAGAGGCAGTTGGAGGTGACCAGGCTGGCAGAGGAGGGCAGTTGAGGGCGAGATGAGGCCGGTAGCGGAGGGCAGTTAGGGACTATCAGGCAGGCAGAGGTAGTTAGGGGCAAGATCAGGCTGGCAGGGGAGGGCAGTTAGGGGTGATCAGGCAGGCAGGCAGAGAGGTTAGGGGCCATCAGGCCAGCAGGGGGGCAAGGTAGGGGCGATCAGGCTGGCAAGGGGCCAAGGTAGGGGTGATCAGGCTGACAGGCAGAGGAGTTAGGGGCAATCAGGCAGGCAAGCAGGCAGATGGGTTAGGGGTGATCAGGCAGGCAGGCAGGCGAGTGGTTAGGAGCCAGTCATCCTGAATTGTGAGGGGTCCCAGATTGAAGAGGGTTCAGGCCAGGCTGAGGAACCCCCCTCCATGCACGAATTTTGTGCACTGGGCTTCTAGTGAAAATATAAACCTAACAGCACATCAGGGGTGTATTAAAGGGTTAGAGCTCTAAATAAGTTTCAAATTTGGATTATTATTCAGATCAAGACAATGAAACATGATGAGCTCAAAACTGCATAGAATTTAATCTCATTTCCTGAACAAGTTTTTTAGCAGTTTGGAGAGCAGATTTGACCAACAATGTGACTTGCAGACCTCCAGTTACAGTGGTCAAGACTGACAAGGTCCGAGCTGCTGGGCTCTGAAATCCATTGCCATGTTTGTGTTGAGACCTCTTTCGCCCTGACTTCCCCCAGGTTGAGTGTGGCAGAGAGAGACCAAGGCAGGCTCCTTCCTGTGAGACACAGAACTTCACTGATGGGAACTTGGCTTAAGAACTTTCCTACTAAGAAGCCTTGCCCAACTTTCTTTAGACCACATGGCAGTCTAGGATGTTTCCTTTTCTCTCTTTTTCTTTTGGGGTCAGACATGTATTCTGGTCTGATAGTTTCCCATCTACTGATGCTCTTGCCCTATTTTCTCTCATTGGGCATTTCCCTTAATTGAATTGTTACATGCTTAATCCTGTTGTTGGCATCTGCTTCCTAGAGGACATAGGCTATCACAGAAATTGCTGGACAATTTTCTTATTTATTGAACCAGAGACATGGATACATGGTATAGACTGACAGATTTCAGAGGAGAGGTGGTGGGGTAGACAGGATGAAATAGGTGAAGAGAATAGCTGAAAACATACATGCATAGCCCATGGGCACAGACAAGTGTGGTGAAGGCCAAAGGGAGGGGAGGGTGGGATCTGGGTGGAGGGAGCAAAGATAAGGGGAGGAAATGGGGGACATCTATAATAATGCCAACAGCAAAAATAAATTATAATTTAAAAAGTTCTAGGTATTTTATTTCTGATTCAAAAATGCTCTAAGATTCTTAGACTTCCTTCTTCAGTAAATTGCATCAGGGTACATGCACATAAAAGCATGCATGCAATTATAGCAGATACATGAGAACTTTGGAAACCATTCACAGCTCCTTTGAAAGTCCATCACACACCTGGTCATGTATTCTCTCAATACATTCTGAATACACTGATAGTTGTCATTGATAAACATTAATTATGTTCTAAAGACTTTTATTTTTCTCCTTAAAATGCAGGCTGCATACCTGTTCATACCTTGAGGTGATAGTCAAATTATTTAACAGTCAATCAGGACAACCACAGTCTCTACAACATGTATAGATTCCCACCCTGTTCATTCTTATCATCTTCTTTCAATGAAACCAACAATAACTCTTAACTTATACACTTTCTTAAATTTTCATTAAGAAGTATTTAATAACTTTTACTACATGTCAACAAGGTATGTGGCCTTGGATAGGAAAAACATCAGAAAAAACCCCCCACAGAAATGAAAGACAAGAAAACTAGCAGTAAAGTGCTCCTCCTAAGAGTTAAATGCAAGCATGTCTTGCATGGTTTAAGTTTGAGCAGTGGTTTGCAAACCACTATTCTTTAAATAGCCAACAAAAGGTTTTCAAGGCAGCCATTTTTAATTGGCCCAGTCCTCATTCATATCTTTTCAAAAACCCTAACAATTTGTGTTGAACTGCATGTCTACCTTCTTGTGTTCCAACTCTTTGGTTCACTTTGTTGTCTTTCCCATATGGTTCAAAAAAGCACTATGCATAATGCCTTTCTCTAGAATGCCCTTTGATTCCCAACATTTTTCAGAGGGCCTTAGCTCTATAACCATTACCTGATCATGGTGCTTTCATCTAGGATTAGGTTTTGCACTTCTATTGATCTTCCTCTATGGGGTTGAATGTAGTAAATGAACCTCCTAGCTCCCAACAAATTTGCATGTAATTGCCTGTCCAGTCCTACCCACTGAATACCGGGCTGGAAGAATACACTAGCATTAACAGAGCCAAAATGTTTTTCTTTCAAAGGCTCCGCTTCTTTGTAAAAGTGGCATATATGGGAAGAATCAGAAAGCTTTCTCAAGATTTGAGAAAATGGTGAGGTTGGGGGATGTCTGGAAATTATTTCCATGCTATCTAAATCATTATAACCTCACATGCACCATTTTGAATAAGTCTAGAGCTGGCATTAGCCTCTTTTTGACCACTGGCATATTTTATCTTACGGTTGTATATCCCCAAAGAGACCTGAAATACTTTAATGTCCCTTCTCATAATATTAGTTTCTTAAGATGGGTTTTACAGAGGAGTGATAAAAATTTTAGTCTTGAACTGTGACTTTGATGGATATAATGATCAATCACATTTAAAGTGTTATTGTTGAATATTTTTGAATCATTTTTTTATTTGAAGTCAAGCTACCGTTTTATTTAATGTGTTATATGCACCCTCAAACTTCTGATCTGTCACAATGAATAAGATAGGGAATTTTAAAAGAAGATATAAAATTTACTGTAGAGAGATGTCTAATTTTTATACTTTTCATCACAGTCAGTTACTAAAATTCAGAACTGCCTTGTGTCAAGGCTTGATTTTTAATTTGTTTTGAAATGATAACTCTATCACTATTTGTGTGGTATTCTCCTCATTGACTGTCTCTTCTCAATACAACCATTTTACGTAGCACGTACTCTATTTGCTTTTAAAAGTTAGTAATGAATTTAGAAAACATTAAAGGAAATAAAGCTTAACCTTCTCTGTTGTAATTTGAAACCCACTGGGATGTCATAGCTAGGGTCTTGGGACTTCGTTCTTCTAAGTAAACTTTCTTATTCCTTTTTTGGAGAATACAGGAGCTCTGCATTCTGACGGAATACTGGTATGTGACTGGGAGAGGGGTCAAGTGTACTATCTTTTTTTGTCCTGTTAAATCTGATGAGTTGATAAGGGCAGCAGGATAAAGACATGCCTTGGAATGATCAAGAGGATTTGTTTGTGAGGCAATGTTGAAAGGACTTTTTAATTGTGCTAATAAATGAAGTTGAAGGATATTAGCACTGACAGGAATCTAGCTGATATGTAACATCGTAACATCATCACTTTTTATACCATTCTTATGGAAGCGGCAATACTAATGTTAAATTGAGTTACATTCTTAAGCTTCCTACTCTGGACTAGTTCAAAAGGTAATATATTAACATCATATCACAACATTCTATTAGATATGAAAATAGATATCTTTAAATTAATTTAGAATGAAGATTTCAGAAAATAGAACAAGTTCTATTGTTTTAGACCATATCATTATCCCAATAATTATTTTTGTCATTGTTACTCTATTAGTCATGTTAAAAGGAGATCATATGACTAATTATAATACTACCAGGCACTGGGCTAAGTGCTATATGTGTCAATTTATTGGATTTTTACAAAAATAGTGAGAATATGAGGCATGGAATAATTCTCTATCATTTTGAAAGGATAGGACAAACATGGCTAAGAGACAGAAAATTCCCAGCTCTTTGAAATGAGTTCCACACAGTGGGATTTAGATGCATCACAACTGATATGGAAGTAACTAGCAGAATTACTGCTGGAAATATTTTGAGAATTCATGTGGGAGTGAAATACTATAAGATAGAAGATATTGACTAAATCCGCATAAAGGAGACAAAATATATGATTTAAAGTTACAAACAGAAAACCTGGAAACTTTCTGTAGTAGGTTATTAAAGGGATAGTTTGTGGAGGAATAGTTACTAGGAGCCATCATGGGTTCACCAATAGTAAGTAATATCAAAGCAGCTTACTTTAAGTAAGTAAGGGGAATTTTGGAGATGTAATATATTTGTATTTCTGAGTCAAAATAACAACGTGTGCTTAAAATTCTCAGAAATTTTGCATGTGGTTTGAATCAATTCTTTTCTAATTTTTTGAAGTCTGATTCAGTAAATCTCGTCTGGGTCCAGGAATTTGTGTTTTGTTTTGTTTTTTATTTATTCAGCTTCACTGGG
The DNA here is from genome assembly GCF_963259705.1 of Myotis daubentonii. Taxonomy (NCBI): domain Eukaryota; kingdom Metazoa; phylum Chordata; class Mammalia; order Chiroptera; family Vespertilionidae; genus Myotis; species Myotis daubentonii. Next base: position 142,087,809 of record NC_081842.1, on the reverse strand, counting down.
GTATAATGACAAATAAAATGATAAAATATTTAACGTGTACAACATGATGATTTGGTACATGTATACATCAAAAGGATGCCATAGCTGGTTTGGCTCAGTGGATAGACCATCGGCCTCAGACTGAAGGGTCCTGGATTCGATTCTGGTCAAGGGTACATGCCTGGGTTGTAGGCTCGATCCTTAGTAAGGGGCATGCAGGAGGCATCTGATCAATGATTCTTTCTCATCATTGATGTTTCTATCTCTCTCCCTTTCCTTTCCTCTCTGAAATCAATGAAAATGTAAAAAACAAAAACAAACAAAAGGATTCCTCCAACTGAGTCAATTAAAACATCTATCACCCACAAATTTACCGCCCTTCGTGTTTTTTAGGGTTTTTTTTTGGGGGGGGTTGTTTTTTTTGTTTTGTTTTGTTTTTTTTTAGACTGGGCAAGTCAGGGGCTCCTTTATGTTGAAGGGTCCTACCAGGAGCCCTTGATAAATTTAGAAGTAGGACCGGATAGGGAGGAAATAATATTTCTGGTTGACTCAGGAGACCAACCTTCTTTTTTGATGAGAGTAATTAAGTTTTACTCTTTGAAAATGTTCAACTACACTATAGTGTTATCAATTATAGACACCATATTTTACATTAGATCCTCAGACTTTATCTTATAACAGAGTTTATACCCTTTTAGCAACCTCTCCCTCTTTCCCCCATCCCTAAGCCCCTGGCAGCCATTTCTTACTTTCTGGTTTTTTTGTTTGTTGGTTGGTTTTATAATTTCTACCTTTTTCTTTTCTGATTCCACATATAAATGATATGTGGCTTGCAAATATTTTCTCTGATTCCATAGGTTGCCTTTTCATCTTGTTGATGGCTTCCTTGCTGAGCAGAAGCTTTTTAGTTTGATGTAATCCTATTTGTTTATTTTTGCTTTTGTTGCCTTTACTTTTAGAGTCAAATAAAAAACTCATTGCCATGACCAATGTCAAAAAGCTTACTCTCTGTGTTTTCTTCTAGTTTTATCGAGTTTCAGGTCTAATATTTTAAGTCTCTAATTCATTTTGAGTTGATGTTTGTGAATGATATAATGTGAAGGTCCAGTTTTATTTTTTTTACATGTGGCTATTCATTTTATCAACATCATTTATTGAGTAGGCTATTCATTTCCTTTTGTATATTGCTAGCTCCTCTGTCAAAATTATTATGCATCTATGTGTGGTTTTATTTATGGGCTCTCTATTTTGTTTCATTGATCTATGTGTCTTCTTTTATGCCAACATCATACAGCTTTGTGATATAGTTTGAAATCAATAGGTGTGATGCCTCCTACTTTGCTCTTCTTTCTCAAGATTGCTTTGGCACTCTTCGCTGGTTTGGCTCAGTAGGTAGAGTATTGGCCCATGGACTGAAGGGCCCTGGGCTCGATTCTGGTCAAGGGCAAGTACTTAGGTTGCAAGCTATATTCCCGGCCATGGTTGGGGCATGTGCTGGAAGCAACCAATTGATGTGTTCCTCTCACATCCATGTTTCTCTCTGTGTGTCTCTGCCCCACCCTTCCACTCACCTCCCAAAAAATCAGTGGGAAAAATATTCTCAGGTGAGGATTAACAAAACAACAACAAAAGATTGTTTTGACTATTCAGGGTCTTCATGCTTTTATACAAATTTAGAATTTTTTTCTTCTATATCTGTGAAATATACCATTGGAATTTTGATAGAGATTGCACTAAATCTGTAGATCACTGTGGGTAGGTAGTATGGAAATTTTAACTATATTAATTCTTCCAGTCCATGAGCATAGAATATCATTCCATTTATTCAACTCTTCTTCAGTTTCTTTCCTCAATGTTTTATAGTTTTCAGTGTGCAGCTCTTTCACCTCCTTGATTCAATATATGCCTAGGTATTTTATTTTTGTTGATGCAATTGTAAATAGTTGTTCTAGTTTTTCTTCCTGATAGTCCATTGTTAGTTTATAATAATCTATTTAATTTTTCTATTTTGATTTAGTATCTTGAAGCTTACTAAAATTTTTAATGAGTTCTAAATTTTTTTTGAATGATCATTAGGGTTTCCTATCTACACTAATAAAAAGAGAAATAGGCAAATTGGTGTCACTCCATTACGCCCACCAGCCAATCAGAGTGACTATGCAAATTAACCCAACAAAGATAGCAGTTAATTTGCATATGAAGGCACAGAGTGAAGATTGAAGACTGAAAAGGCTTGGCATCTCTGCTGCGGCCGGACCAAAGGCCTAGGTCCTGGGTGCCGGAGGAAAACCGGCACCAACAGCCAGGGGAAGGAAGCCCTATTGTGCGAATCTTCGTGCAACGGGCTTCTAGTATATAATATGCCATTTTCAAATAGTGACAACTTTCCTTCTTCCTTTCACAATTGGATGGCTCCTATTTCTTTTTATTGCCTAATTTATCTTGTCTAAGACTTCAATAATATCCTATCTAATAAAAAAGAAACATGGTAATTAGCCGTAAAGCCGCTACTCTTCCCATTGGCTAATTGGAGATATGCAAATTAATTGCCAGCCAAGATGGCGGCCGGTAGCCAGGCTACTGACACAAACAGGAGGCTTGCATGCTTCAGTGATGGAGGACTCCAACGTTCCCCGCGTGCCACTGCTGGGCTCTGAGCTGCTAAGAAACATTGTTACAAATATAGAAGCTTTATGAAAAGTCTAAAATATATATATATATATATATATATATATATATATATATATATATATATATACATATATATATATATATATATAGAAGCTAAACAAAACCCCAGAAACCTGTTTTCAGTCAGCCGGGAACTCAGAGCTGGAGTCGCAACAAAGTTTCAAATACAGAAAGTAAACAAAGTCCAGAAACCTGCTTTCAGCAGTGAGGTCTCACAGCTAAAGCTGGCTCTCAGCTCCAGTGACAGCCATAAATCCAAGAATAAAAAAAAAAAGGAAATAAGGAGTGGTTGGGAGCTTCCGTCACCCGCCAGCCTGAAAACGGCCCTCAGCCCCTCACCCAGACTGGCCAGGCACCTCAGTGGGGACCCCCACCCTGAAGGGGGTGTGACCAGATGCAAACAGCCATCATCCCCTCATCCAGGCTGGCCAGGCACCCAAGTGGGACCCCCACCCTGATCCAGGACACCCTTCAGGGCAAACCAGCCGGCCCCCACCCATGCACCAGGCCTCTATCCTATATAGTAAAAGGGTAATATGCATCCCAGCACCGGGATCAGCGAAGCCGAGAGGCCTCCTGGCCCCTGGAGCAGCGTGACGGGGGCAGTGCCCAAACCCCCTGATCGCCCTGCGGCTCTGTGTGTCACAGGGGAAGGTGCCCCAACCCCCTGATCATCCCTGCTCTGTGCCTGATAAGGGGGAGCTCCCCAACCCCCTGATCGGCCCTGCCCTGAGTATGACAGGGTGCGGCGCCCCAACCCCCTGATCAGCCCTGCTCTGTAGGTGATAGAAGGTGGTGCCCCAACCCCCTGATCTGTCCTGCTCTGTGTGTGACAGGGTACGGAGCCCCAACAACCCTGATTGGCCCTGCTCTGTGCATGACAGGGGGTGGCGCTGCAACCTCCCCATTGACCCTGCCTTGAGTGTGACGGGGGCGGTGCCCCAACCCCCCAATCGGCCCTACCCAGAGCATGACTGAGGGTGGCATCGCAACCTCCCGATCCACCCTGCTCTGTTCATGACAGGGGGTGGTGCCCCAACTCCCCAATCAGCCCTGCTCTGAGCCCGACCAGGGGCTGCACCTAGGGATTGGGCCTGCCCTCTGCCACCGGGAGCAGGGCTAAGCCAGCAGGTCGTTATCTCCCGAGGGGTCCCAGACTGCGAGAGGGCACAGGCTGGGCTGAGGGACCCCCCTCCTCCAAATTTTTGTGCACCGGGCCTCTAGTCGATAATAATCTATAATAATAAAAGCATAATATGCTAATTAGACTGGATATCCTTCCAGAAAACCTTCCAGACAAATCTGGGGCTGTGAGGGAAGCCTGGGTCCTGGGTGCCAGAGGGAAGCTGGTGCCAGCAGCCGGGCGGGGGGGGTGGGGGTGGTGGAATTCCTACTCTTGCATAAATTTCATGCATCGGGACTCTGGTATTGAATAAAAGTGGTGAAAGAAAAGATTTTCGGTCTTTTACTCAAGTTTCTAATTCAAAACCTTAAAATATAAAAATTCTAGAAGAAAGCATAGTTGTAGATCTTTATTTTTTATTTTTTTCCTCTCTCTCTCTTAGGTATCATTTGTACTCTCTTTTCTCTCCCCTAATTCTTTTTTCTCAGGTGGTCACTTATATTGGGGTTATCGGTGTCGTGGGTATATTCATGCTTTGTTCCCCTTGAGTCATGTCTTGTTAAGGTGAATTTTATCCTGTCTGGCTAAAGTGCTAGAGAGCAAGCCATATAACCAGGCACCTGGAGAGGAGGAGTAGTGAAGCGTTCAGCTCACTCCCGTCCAAAGAGCAGCAGCAATGCAAGCAGCCCACCCCCATCCGAGGAGCATCAGACTTGAAATCAACCTGTCCAAGTCCAAGGAGCAGTAGCCCCACAAGCAGCCCACCACATCAGAGGAACCACAGCAGCGTGCAGCCAGCCCCATTCAAAGAACAGCAGCCACGTGAGCAGTCTGCCCCAGTTCAAGGAGTACCAACTGCGTGTGTAGCCCGCCCCCATCCAAGGAACAGCGGCCTCGTGATCAGCACACCCTCTGTCTGAGGAACAGCAGCTGTGTGAGAAGCCTCCCCCCACAAGCCAGAGGAGCCACAACGGCTGTGAACAGCACCCACCAGAGGAGCTGCTGCCAACTGAGGAGCAACTGCTACCACAACCGCCTGAGGAGCAACCACAGCCCGACGAGCCACAGCCACCCAAGGAGCAGCCCCTGAACGACTCAACATCTAGATCTGTCGGTAAGATCAAACATGAGTAGTCAAAGAAACCCCCAAAGGAAAGAAGAGGACTCGCCAGAAAAGCAGCTAAGTGAAACAGAGGCATGCAACATGTCAGAAAAAGAATTCAGATTAAGCATCCTAGAGTGCACAAACTGGATGGCGGAAAAAATCGACAACTTATGCAAGAATCAAGAAGAAACAGATGACAAAATCAACAACTTATGCAAGAATCAAAAAGAAATGGATGAAAAAATCAATAACTTAGGTAAGACCCAAGAAGAAATGAAGAGTGATATAGCTGCAATAAAAAATACCATTGAAAATTTCAACAGTACACTAGGAGAGGCGGAGGACCAAATTAGCGAATTAGAAGACAGGGAAACAAAACACACCCAAACTGAAGTGCAATTGGAGGAAAAAATTAAAAGACAAGAGGAGAGCCTAAGGGAGCTATGGGACAACATGAAACGAAACAACATACGAATAATAGGGGTGCCAGAACAACAGAAAGAGGAACAAGGTTTAGAAAACCTATTGGAAGAAATAATATTAGAAAACTTCCCTGAGGTGGGGAAGAAAAATAACACAAGCACAGAGAGTTCCAAACAAGATGAACTCGAAAAGACCCAAGCCAAGACACATCATAATTATTATGGAAAATGTTCAGGACAAAGAGAGAATCTTAAAGGCTGCAAGAGAGAGACAGAAAGTTACATACAAGGGATCTCCCATTAGATTATCAAATGATTTCTCAACAGAAACACATCAGGCCAGAAAAGAATGGATGGAAATTTACAAAGTGATGCAAAGTAAAGAACTGAATCCAAGAATACTCTATCCAGCAAGACTATTGATCAAAAATGAAGGGAAAATAAGAAGCTTCACAGACAAAAAAAGGCTAAGGGAGTTTATCACCACCAAGCCAGCAATCAAGAAATGCTAAAGGGACTGGTGTAAAAAGAATAAATAAAAAGCTAAGAAAGAAAACAGGCACAAAAAAATAGAAAAGGCTACAAACAAGTACCTTTCAATAATAACTTTAAACGTAAACGGACTAAATGCTCCAAACAAAAGACATCGAGTGGCTGAATAGATAAAACAACATGACCCATATATTTGCTGTCTACAAGAGACCCACCTCAGAATAAGGGACTCACACAGACTGAAAGTGAAGGGATGGAAAAATATCTTTCAGGCAAATGGAAAGGAAAAGAAAGCTGGGGTAGCAATACTTATATCAGACAAAATAGACCTCAAAGTGAAGGCCATAACAAGAGATAAGGCAGGCCACTTCATAATACTAAAGGGATCACTACAACAAGCAGATATAATCCTGATAAACATATATGCACCGAATGCAGGGACACCCAAATACATAAAAAACCTCCTGGAAGATAGCAAGGGAGAGATCAACAACAATACAATCATAGTAGGGGACTTTAATACACCACTGACAGCACTGGATAAATCATCTAGACAAAAAATCAGCAAAGAAACAGCAATCCTGAATGACTCACTAGATCAGATGGACTAAATTGACATCTTCAGAACATTTCACCCAAAGCCAAAGAATATACATTTTTCTCAAGCACACATGGGACATTTTCAAAAATAGACCACATATTGGGTCACAAGCAAAGTCTCCCCAAATTCAAGAAGATTGAAATCATACCAAGCATCTTCTCAGACTACAATGGCATAATATTAGAAATAAACTACAATAAAAACAACCCAAATTACTCAAACACTTGGAAACTGACTAGCATGTTATTAAATATTGATTGGGTTACCAATGAGATCAAAGAAGAAATTAAAAACATCCTGGAAATTAATGACAATTAAAACACAACAATCCAAAACCTATGGGACACAATAAAAGCAATCCTGAGAGGGAAGATTATAGCACTACAGGCCTACCTCAAAAAACAAGAAAAATTGGTAGTAAAACATCTAACTCTACATCACAAAGAATTAGAAAGAGAGCAACAAGAAAAGCCCAGAGTGAGCAGAAGGAAGGAGATAATAAAGATTAGAGCAGAAAAAAATGACATAGAGACCAAAAAATAATACAAAAGATCAATGAAACCAAGAGCTGGTTCTTTGAAAGGATAAACGATATTGATGAACCTCTAGCCAGGCTCACCAAGAAGCAAAGAGAGAGGACCCAAATAAACAAAATCAGAAATGATAGGGGCAAAATAACAACAGACCCCACAGAAATACAAATGATTGTTAAAAAATACTATGGAAAACTCTACTCCAACAAACTAGACAACCTAGAGGAAATGGACATATTCCAAGAAAAATACAACATTCCAAAACTCAATCAGGAAGAATCTAAAAATCTCAATAGGCCAATAACTATGGGAGAAATTGAAGCAGTCATCAAAAAGCTTCCAGTAAACAAAAGCCCAGGACCAGACGGCTTCGCAGGGGAGTTTTACCAAACATTCAAGGAAGAACTAAAACCTATCCTCCTCAGACTACTACAAAAAATTCAAGTGGAAGGAACACTTCCCAGCTCATTCTATGAAGCCAGCATCACCCTAATTCCAAAACCAGATAGAGACAACACAATGAAAGAGAATTACAGGCCAATATCCCTCATGAACATAGATGCCAAAATCCTCAACAAAATCTTAGCAAATCGGATCCAGCAGTACATCAGAAAGATCATACACCATGACCAAGTAGTATTTATCCCAGGGATACAAGGATGGTCCAATATCCGCAAATCAATAAACGTGATACATCATATAAACAAATTGAGAGAAAAAACCCACATGGTCATATCAATTGATGCAGAAATAGCATTTGACAAAATCCAACACCCATTTCTGATAAAAACTCTCAGCAAGGCAGGAGTAGAAGGATCATACCTCAACATAATAAAAGCCATATATGACAGGCCCACAGCCAACATCATACTCAATGGACAAAAACTAACACCATTTCCCCTAAGAACAGGAACAAGACGGGGATGCCCACTCTCACCACTCCTGTTGGATATAGTACTGGAAGTATTAGCCATTGCAATTAGACAAGAAGAAGAAATAAAAGGCATCCAAATTGGAAAAGAAGAAGTAAAACTGTCCTTATTTGCAGATGACATGATATTATACATAAAAAACCCTAAAGACTCCATTAAAAACTATTAAACTTAATAAATGAATTTGGCAATATAGCAGGATACAAAATTAATGCCAAGAAATCTATGGCATTTCTATACACCAAATTTGAACTTACAGAAAGAGAGACTAAAAAAGCAATCCTATTTACCATCGCACCAAAAAAATTAAGATACCTAGGAATAAACTTAACTAAAGAGGTAAACTGAATTATTAAATATTGATTGGGTTACTACAGGACATTGAAAACTACAGGACATTGAAAAAATAGATAGAGAAAGACATAAACAGATGGAAGCACATACCATGTTCCTGGATTGGTAGAATCAACATCATTAAAATGTCCATACTACCCAGAGCAATCTATAAATTCAACACACTTCCCATTAAAATACCAATGGCATATTTCACAGATCTAGAACGAACTCTCCAAAAATTCATCTGGAATAAAAAAAGACCCTGAATAGTTGCAGCAATCCTGAGAAAGACCAAAGTAGGTGGGATCTCAATACCAGATATCAAGCTGTACTACAAAGTCACTGTTCTCAAAACTGCCTGGTACTGGCAGAAGAACAGACATATAGATCAATGGAATAGAATAGAGAGCCCAGAAATTGACCCGAACCAATATGCTCAATTAGTATTTGACAAAGGAGGCAATAGCATACAATGGAGTCAAGACAGTTTCTTCAATAAATGGTGTTGGGAAAATTGGACAGATACATGCAAAAAAATGAAATAGACCACCAACTTACACCATACACAAAAATAAACTCAAAATGGATAAAGGACTTAAATGTAAGATGGAAATCATACAAATACTAGAGGAACCCAAAGGCAACAAAATCTCAGACATATGTCGAAGCAATTTCTTCACTAATACAGCTCCTAGGGCATTGGAAACTAAAGAGAAAATAAACAAATGGGACTACATCAAAATAAAAAGCTTCTGCACAGCAAAAGAAACCATCAACAAAACAACAAGAAAGCCCACTGCATGGGAGAACATATTTGCCAATGTTATCACCGATAAGGGTTTAATTTCCAACATTTATCGGGAACTCATACAACTTAACAAAAGGAAGATAAACAATCCTATCAAAAAAAAAAATAGGCAAAGGACCTAAATAGACACTTTTCAAAAGAGGACATTCAGAAAGCCAAGAGACATATGATAATATGCTCAAAGTCACTAATCATCCGAGAAATGCAAATCAAAACAACAATGAGGTATCATCTCACACCTGTCAGAATGGCTATCATCAACAAATCAACAAGTGACAAGTGCTGGAGAGGATGTGGATAAAAAGGAGCACTGGTGCACTGCTGGTGGGAATGCAGACTGCTGCAGCCACTATGGAAGACAGTATGGGGTTTCCTCAAAAAGTTAAAAATGGAACTCCCATTTGACCCAGTGATCCCACTTCTAGGACAGTATCCCAAGAAACCAGAAACACCAATCAGAAAGGATATACGCACCCCTATGTTCATAGCAGCACAATTCACCATAGCTAAGATCCTGAAACAGCCTAAGTGCCCATCAGCCGATGGAATAAATTAGAAAACTGTGGTACATCTACATGATGGAATACTATGCTGCTGTGAAAAAGAAGGAATTTGTACCATTTGCAAAGGCATGGATGGAACTGGAGAGCTTTATGCTAAGTGAAATAAGCCAGTCAATGAAAAAAAAAATACTACATGATCTCTCTCATTTATGGATAATTAAGACCATTATAAACTGCTGAGCAAAAATAGATACAGTGGCAGAGCAACATAGAACAGACTGTGAAACTACAGTGGGAAGTCTGGGGATGGTTGGGGGGTGGGTGGGGGTAAGAGATCAACCGAAGGACTTGTATGCATGCATATGAGCATAACCAATGGACACAAGACACTGGGGGGCATGGGAGGTTAGGGGAGGGTCAAGGGGAGAAAAAAAATGGAGACATATATAATACTCTTTGTAATACTTTAAGCAATAAAACAATAAAACAATAAATAAAAGAAAAAAAAGAAAGCATAGTTGTAAATATTCTTAGCTTTGAATTAGGTGATTGGGTTTTTTTTGTTTGTTTGTTCTTTGGTGTGTGTGTGTTTTAGATATGACATCATTGAAAGCATAAGCACCAAAGAAAACAATAGATAAATTGGACTTTATTGATATTTAAAAATATTATTCTTCAAAGGAAATATTAAGAAAGTGGAAAGGCAAGCCACATAATGTGAGAAATATGCTAATCATGTATGTGGTAAAGGACTTGTTTCCAGAATAAAAAAAATCTTACAATTCAATAATAAAAAGGCAAGCAACCCAATTAAAAAATAGGTTCATTAAAACATATATATTTTTTCCTAGGCTATACTTACAATAAATTGATATTTTTAAAAATTTATCTTTGTTGTTGAAAGTATTATAAATGTCCTCTTTTATCCCCCCCATTGGCCCATCCACCTCCCTTACACCCCTCCCCAGGCCTTCAACACCCTATTGTCTGTCCATGGGTTATGCATATAAGTTCTTTTGTTATTCTCTTCCCACACCCTTCCCTCTGAAATAAGTTAGTCTGTGGTTAACATGTCAGTCTGTGCACTGGAGGGAGGGGCCCAGGTTTGATTCCCAGTCAATGGCCTGTACCTGGATTGCAGGTTCCATCCCAGCCCCGCCCCACCCTCCCCTGTCAGGGCCAGTACAGGAGGCAACCAAGGATGTGTCTCCCTCACCTAGATGTTTCTCTCTTTTGTCTTTCTAAACCTCCTCCCCAGTGCCTTCCACTCTCTCTCTAAATTCAATGGAAAAAAATATCCTCACTCCTTAGGTAAGGATTAAAAATCCTATCTAATAAAAGAGAAACATGGTAATTAGCGTATGACCGCTACCCTTCCCATTGGCTAATCAGGGCAATACGCAAATTAACTGCCAGCCAAGATGGCGGCCGGCAGCCAGGCAGCTTGAAACTAACATGAGGCTTGCTTGCTTCAGTGATGGAGGACTCCAACGTTCCCCGCCTACGCTGCCGGCCTCTGAGCTGCAACTCTAAGCAACTATGTTACAAATATAGAAGCTAAACAAAACCCCAGAAACCTGCTTTAGTCCGCAAGCAGGATCGCAACATTGTTTCAAATACAGAAGGTAAACAAAGGACAGAAACCTGCTTTCAGCAGCGGAGGCCTAAGAGCTGGAGCCAAGCCTCAAAGCTAAAGCTGGCCGAGAATAAAAACAAAAAAAGGAGTGGTTGGGAGCTTCAGTCACCCGCCAGCTTGAAAACAGCCCTCAGCCCCTCACCCAGACTGGCCAGGCACCCCAGTGGGGACCCCCACCCTGAAGGGTGTGTGACCAGATGCAAACAGCCATCATCCCCTCACCCAGGCTGGCCAGGCACCCCAGTGGGGATCCCCACCCTGATCCAGGACACCCTTCATGGCAAACCAGCTGGCCCCCACCCATGCACCAGGCCTCTATCCTATATAGTAAAAAGGTAATATGCCTCCCAGCACCGGGATCAGCAGAGCCGCGAGGCCTCCTGGCACAGGGATCAGTGTGACAGGGGGCAGCGCCCAAACCCCCTGATCGCCCTGCGGCTCTGTGTGTGACAGGGCACGGGGCCACAACCTCCCTATCCGCCCTGCTCTATTTATGACAGGGGAAGGCGCCCCAACCCCCTGATCAGCCCTGCTCTGTGCCTGATAGGGGGGAGCTCCCCAATCCCCTGATTGCCCTGCAGCTCTGTGTGTGACAGGGTGTGGTGCCCCAACCCCCTGATTGGCCCTGCTCTGTGTGTGACAGGGTAGAGCCATAACCTCCCCATCGGCCCTGCCCTGAGTTTGACAGTGGCGGCGCCCCAATCCCCTAATCCACCCTGCTCTGTGTGTGACAGAGGGTGGTGCCCCAACTCCCCTATTGGCCCTGCTCTGTGCGTGACAGGGGGTGGTGCCGCAACCTCCCCATCAACCCTGCCTTGAGTGTGACAGGGGGCGGTGCCCCAACCCCCCAATCGGCCCTACCCTGAGCGTGACTGAGGGTGGCATCGCCACCTCCAGATCCGCCCTGCTCTATGCATGACAGGGGGCAGCGCCCCAACCCCCCAATCGGCCCTGCTCTGAGCCCGACCAGGGGCTGCACCTAGGGATTGGTCCTGCCCTCTGCCACCCGGGAGCAGGCCTAAGCCAGCAGGTCGTTATCTCCCGAGGGGTCCCAGACAGCGAGAGGGCACAGGCTGGGCTGAGGGACCCCCCTCCCCGCTGAGTGCACAAATTTTTGTGCACCGGGCCTCTAGTAAAAAATAAAAAAAAATTGTATTTTGAATGATATTTTCACTTGAAGTGATATAAGATAGATACTATGAGCACTTCAGACTACATATGTTGAGAAACATACTTTCCTCACTTGGTCACAAATTTTAAAGGTGCTATCTCAAGCTCTCTGTGGATGTCTACCAGATTTTCCAGTTAATAAACCTTGTTAAGGTGTTGCTAATAACAACAACAGCAGGAAAAAAACAGGCCTTTATTTTCCTCTTCTTAAAATTAAACAAACAAAACCCTAGCATTTTAAAGTTAAATAAATTCTAACTCATGACACAATTATCAAATTAATTTCACATAGAAAATTCATTTTTGTTCTTGATTTTTGTGTGGTTCCATTCTGTTGAGAGTTAGTAATTTTCCTTTACTTACTTTGGAATTGCTAATCCATAGGCACCATGGAAAACCTAATGTAGAGAATCTTTTTATTTGTTTCAAACAGGAATTTTTATTGCCACAGCATCTGTTACAAATTGACAATAGATGGTAACAGAGGTTTTTGTACAGCTCCTACTCTACTGATCCTGTGCACTGGATTTGGAAAACACCTATTATAATACACTTCATATGTATAGTACATTCATATTAAAGCTCACAATCAGGAATTTCAAAATAAGCTGACTCCAAGGTAATCAATTAATATACTTTAAACAGTGCACTGCAGAATTTCCAATAACCAGATTTATTATATCATGTGCATTACAATGAAATCACATAACTGTCAATTATATTGCTTCATTTCATTAGCAGAGAGGCCTGATATTTTTGTATAGCTAACTGAGAATTTATGGCACTTAGTATTCAATTGTACTATAAATTGCTTTATTTTTTAAAATGCCTGCTTGTGTCATGGTATGATTGACATTTTGGCAGGACTATGTAGAACTCCGGAAATAATGTTTATTACTTAACTGGTGCAAAAAAAATGTTTCTTGTGGAAAAAATGATAATTGCTTTGGGGACATGTATGACTTCATGGTTATGGCTGGGTAGGGAATCACTCTAAACTATCGTTATATATTTTCATTAATTACCAAAAATATGTGCTCGTGCATTCATTCACTGTACAAATATTGTATGAATGCCTATTAAATACCACATACTGGAATAAATACTGTATGTACGGTGGTGAATATAACATATCTGGCTACTGCCATTGGCAAACTAATAGTTCTGTAGAGGAATGAGAAATAAACAAGAAGGCATGGTTGGTGTGGCTCAGTGGTTGAGCATTGACCCAGGAACCAAAAATCACAGGGTTCGATTGTTCGATTCCCAATCAGGCACATACCTGGGTTGGGGGCTTGATCCCCTTAGGGGGCATGCAGGAGGCAGCCAATTGATAAAGTTCCTCATCGCTTTTTCTATCTTTCTATCCTTTCCCCCTGTCCTCTCTTTCTTTCTAAAAATCAATAAAAACATATTTTTTTTTAAAAAAAGAAATAAACATGAATGTATCTTTATGTACATACACACATGCAGGTATTGATTACCAAATGGGTTGGTGCTAAACCAAGATTTAAAAGAACATGGCAAATATAATTCAGAAAGCCTTTAACTCCCTCTATCAAAAAGGAATATAAAAAGGTACAGGAAAAAAGAGAATGGGGAGAAAGAAGTTTTGCACAGACCTTTGTGTGTTCCGTGAGTTCTTCCCCACTTCAACTCAATAAAAGAGACCATTTGAGTTCAGTTCTTCAAGTTAATAAGGCTTTCATTCACACAATTCTGGGAGTTGACATACGTTCTTTACAGTAGGGAGACCTAGTGGATGGTCTATTACCTAAGAAATGTAATAGGCATGACATACACCGCTGGCTCCCGTGGGACACCTTGAGCAGGAAGTGACTGTAGTGTACAGCCTGCATTATCTGGTATTGCTGAGACAAATGTATGTTTCCTTTGGGCTAAATTTGAGCCAAATGAGAGACAATATCATCCTGGAATCATCTGAAATTCTGTCTAACAGCAGATCATTCCTGAAGAGGCAAACTGACTTCAACAAACAGAATCTATTTAGTTTAATCTATATCTTGATTTCAGAGGCAGAGATTATGGGAGTCAATAGCCAGTACATCACCAGCTTCAAGAGAAGCTACAGGTGAAGTTCTCCCAGTGAGGGGACTTTCCTAAGAACTCAAGAAAGGACCCATGAGAGAGGTACCGCTGACCACCTGCCTGACCCAGAGAGCAGGATGCCAACTCACAGTACTACCAATAGAGTGAAAACTCACTTTTCTTCCTTCCTATGTTCTGTGAAGGAGTCAGAAACCACAGATGGGCCAGAAAAAGTAAAAGGGAAAAGTTACTTGAACTTCTGTCTTTGAATTTCCTTGTATTTACAGATGGAGTTAATAGCACTATACCATAGACTTATTCAGAGTTTAAATGTTAAATGGGATAAATATATAGGAGCTGCTTAAAACAGTGACTGACATATATTACGTAGTATGCAAGGATTAGGTGTCACCTTAAAAAGAAGCAGCAGTACCCAGATACAGTATCAAGGAAACAAAGGGAGGATGGTTTCAAGGAGTGTCAAACATACAAGAAAAATGAGGGAGGTCAACAGACGAAAAAATAATGAGTTAGTCCCAAATTGCTTCTGTTTTGGACTGCAATCTGGACACACAAACCAGGTCTCCAAGGTTAAAGGGAGGTAAAACTGTAAGAAGTAATTCAAACAGGGAAGGAAACATAATAATATACAGTTCTTCAGAAAGTTCATAATTCTGTATTTAACTCATGATTTCAATGCTCCACACTGGTTTTCCTCTGGAACTTTAAAAGCAAATTTGGCTTGACACAAAACAAATATTTTCAGCCTTATTCAATTATTTTGCCTAAAATAATTATTTCCCTCTCTTACTGTAAACACTAACTTCCAATGAATAAAGTACAACATTGCTAAAGAGAAAGGGTGCTGCTTGTCTTTGTTAAATGATAAACATAGTAGCAGGAGCACATTTCCTTAATAAATCCAATATTCACCGCCACGCTCATTCATCCTTAGAAGCACCCTATTGATGCCATCACGTAGAGTGGTTGTTTTCAATGACTTTTTAGTAGGTGACTCACTCCCATTCCCATTCAACACTTCCCCATGGAGTTGTGGCTCTTGGTATAGGGGTGGGGACTGCGCAACTGTTGGGAGAAGAGATATGTAGTTTGAAAAACTCCAAAAGGGTTCTCTAATGGGTTACCCACTTCCTCGCACTTCCCGGACATCAATCAATGTCCCTCTAATCCCACTGCCATCTCTGTACACACTTGGGAGACAGATGGTGAGTGTCCAAGATGACATAATGAATGAATGTCTTTTTTTATGTTAAGAGAAATGAGATTACTACAACTCACTTTAATAACATTTTTATTAAGATATAATTCATGCAGCATACAAGTTACTCATCTAAATAGGACAGTGACTTTTAGTATAGTCACAGAAATGTGGTACCACTCCCATGGTCAATTTTAGAACTTTTTCACCACTCAAAGAGAAACCCTGACCCTGTAGTTATCACCTCCTACCCCCTTTATCTCCGTCCCCCACCAGCCTTAAGCAACCACTAATCTACTTTCTGTCTCTGTAGATTGCCTGTTTTGGAAATTTCATACAAATGGAATCACATAGTATGTTGCCTTTTCTGACTGGCTTCTTTCACTTTGTAGAAAGGTTTCAAGTTTCATCCATGCTGTATAATATATCCGTACTTCTTCTTTTTATTGCTGAAAAATATTGCATCATACGGACATATTTGTTTATCCATTCCTCTGTCGCTGGACATTTCAGACATCTTTTGTCACTGAATTTCAAATATATGATGTACCAAATCATAGCATCAATTTAATTTTGGATGAGATTAATGGATGACTGCTATCTGTATATATACTCAACTAACTCAAGAGACTGATGCAACTTAGAAAATGTAAACAATGATGGACATGTCAGCATAGCCGTCACTGAGCTGTAGGGATCATCAGTTCTAATTGCTAAGGAGCGAACAGGGAGCCAGCCACCCTGGGAGGCAGTAGCTGTGCGGAGGAAATGTCCAGGGTTCTCGGGGCACTGGAGTCAGCTCCCCTGTTCCTACGCTGCTGCTAACTAGCATTGACACTTTATCTGCAGACTGAAGAACAAGCAAGGTTTAAATCATCAAGGATTTTTTAAAGATGGATTATTTACTACTCATATCAATCATTTTAAACTGGAGCAAACATCTCTTTTTAAAAAAACGTAGCATCTTTTAAACCTCTGCCAAAATATTAAGGCAAATAAGGCTTTTTTGTTTTTTTCTGGTCTTGGCAGTGTATACATAAACATGCAATGCCTTGCTTAAATATTCATAGACTCCCAGTTCTCAGTACAATAACTTAATAATAAAATATTTTGAAGAGGGAACGATGCTGGGTGCTTGCGATACCACTAATGGATTTGAAGAGGATGCTAATGCATTGTAGGAGGAAGTGAATTGCGCTCTCGTGTGTAAAGGAGGATTATAGAATATAATTATGAAAAAGCAATAGTGGCAGGCTTGAGGAAGTTCTGTTGATGTGTGGGTACTACAAACGACATGTTTTGTTGATGAGAAAGAAGGCTTAGATGGATATTTACTGTGCCGGCAATCTTCTCTATCCGGAAACATGGAATGCATTATAGAAACGGCCGTTTTGCAAACTCCAGAGTGAAAATTAAATAGTGTAAGATGGAGGCTGACAAGACCCATGCAGCCTCTTATTTCGAATAACCAGTTGTCTAGGAAAGCTAAGCTTTCATATCAAGAGCTTCATGAAGTCACTGGGGGGAAAAAGTGATATAACTGGCAAGGGAGAAGAAAAACTTTTTTTCTGTAAAAAGAAGCTTCAGGAATTGAAGGAAGTTAAGTAACTCCTGGTATCTTGCTGGGAGTGAAGGCAGCATGAGGACTTTCTGAGTGCCGTTTCCTGGGCGCAGCATAGACAATTTGTGGGAGTCAGTGGGGGCAACGACATGGGGGCACACAGAACCTTGACTTCTTTTTAAGTTTCCAATTCTAACCTATATTTTTGAAATATTTTAAAACAGATTTTTGTAGAGAGAGGGGATGGAGCCTGCAACCTGGGCTTGTGCCCTGACCAGGAATCAAACTGTCAACCTTTCAGTGCACCGGACGATGCCCAACCAACTGGGCCACACTGGCAAGGGCTCTAACCTATTTTTTTTCCCCTAAGGCTCTGCCTCTTCAGGCAAAATAAAGACATGTTCTTAGAATATTGATCTGATACTTACTGAAAAAAATGCACAATACCCAATAATCAATATGTGTAAAGACATCAAAAGAGGGATCTTAATTGATATAGTTTAAGTGTCAATCCATAACCCCTTCTCTTCATGGGAAATTCTTAACCACATGCTTAAAGCTTGGTGTTTTACTCCAATCCTTTTTTTAAAAAATGTATCTTTATTGTTGCAAGTATTACAGATGTCCCCTTTTACCCTAGCCTTTAAACAAGGGGTATATGTGACATAGCAGTAGAGTTCATTTTTCAGAAGCACATTAAGTAAATGAGTGTTGCCCTTTAATGGAGAGATTTGGGAAGATAAATGTGTGTTCCAATCATTTTGACATTGTTTAAAACATTTATGAAATGCCATGTTTCTGTAAAGAAATTGTTTTAAAAGTATGAAAAAATTCAAACAAACTATACACACACCAAGTTTAAATAGTTGCTAATATTTGCCATATTTAGTTCAGACATTCCCTTCTCCCTCCCTCCCTCCCTCCCTCCCTCCCTCCCTCCCTCCCTCCCTCTCTCTTTCTCCCCACTCACTTCTTATACAAGGAGAACTCGACCGATACCCAAATTCTCACCATAATTTCATCTCTCTCCTTTCTCAGAGGAAGCTACTCTTGAGAGACTGGTATGAACATTTTCCATGCATTTTTAAGAGCAGTTTTAGGTTTACAGCAAAACTGAGAAGAAGGTACAGAGATTTCCCGCATCCTCCCTGCCCCACATATGCAGAGCCTCCCCATTATCCATATCACTCACCAGAGTGGTGTTTTGTTTTTTTTTCTTTAAACAAAGATGAACCTGCACTGACACATCATAATCAGCCAAAGTCCCTGGTTTACCTTAGGGTTCACTCTTGGCATTGTACATTCTATGGGTTTGGATAAATGTATAAAGACATATATCCATCATTAAAATCTCATATGAAGTATTTTTACTGCCCTAAAAATCTCCTGTGCTTTGTCTACCTGTGTCTCACCCCGGAAACCATTGATCTTATTATCTTTGTAGTTTTGTTTTTCCCAGAATATCATATAGTTGGAATCATATAGTATGTAACCTCTTCAGATTGTAATATGCATTTAAGGTTCCTCCATGTCTTTTCATGGCTCATTTCTTTTTAGTGCTGAATAATCTTTCATTGTTTGGATGTACAAAGTTTATTTATCCATTCACCTACTGAAAGACATCTTGCTTACTTCCAAGTTTTGGCAGCTATGAATAAAGCAAATATAACATCTGTGTGCAGGTTTTTATGTGGATGTAAGTTTTTAACTCCTTCGGGTACATACCAAGGAGAGTGATTTCTGGTTCCTATGGCAAGAATGTGCTTAGTTTTGTCAGAAATGGCTAAACTGTCTTCTCAAGCTGTGGGACCATTTTGTATTCTGGGTGTTCCTGTGGCTCCACGTCCTGACCAGCACTCAGTGCTGTCAGTGTCCCCAGTATTTTGAATGCTTTTAATACTTTTGAATGTATGTGTGGATACCATGTATTTATGCTGTGATTTAAAAATGCACATTTTTGGTGTTCCTTTAAAGGTCTTTTACAAGTTGCTTTTTTTTTTTCTCTCAACACTAGGTTTTAGATTTATTTGTATAGAATATTTAAATTGCTATATAGTATGCCATTGTATTAATGAACCATTGTTTTTTTAAAATTTCTTTATTGGTTAAGGTATTACATATGTGTCCTCATCCCCCCATTAACCCCCAAACTCCCCCCCCCCCGCCCACTCATGCTCTCATCCCCCTGTTGTCCATGTCCATTGGTTAGGCTTATATGCATGCATACAAGTCCTTTGGTTGATCTCTTACCCTTACCCCCGCCCTCCACTACTTTCCCTCTGGGGATTGATAGTCTGATCGCTGTTTCTCTGTCTTTGGATCTGTCCCTGTTCGTCAGTCTATGTTGTTCTCTATATTCCACAAATGAGTGAGATCATGTGGTATTTATCTTTCTTTGACTGGCTTATTTCACTTAGCAAAATGCTCTCCAGTTCCATCCATGCTGTTGCAAATGGTAAGAATTCCTTCTTTTTTACAGCAGCATAGTATTCTATCGTGTAGATATACCACAGTATTTTAATCCACTCATCTGCTGATGGGCACTTAGGCTGTTTCCAGATCTTAGCTATGGTGAATCGTGCTGCTATGAACATAGGGGTGCATATATCCTTTCTGATTCGCTTTTCTGGCTTCTTGGGATATATTCTTAGAAGTGGGATCACTGGGTCAAATGGGAGTTCCATTTTCAGTTTTTTAAGGAAACTCCATACTGTTCTCCACAGTGGCTGCACCAGTCTGCATTCCCACCAGCAGTGCAGAAGGGTTCCTTTTTCTCCACATCCTCTCCAACACTTATTGTTTGTTGATTTGTTGATGATAGCCATCCTGACAGGTGTGAGATCATAACGCATTGTCGTTTTGATTTGCTTCTCTCGTATAATTAGTGACTTTGAGCATGTTTTCATTTGTCTTTCGGCCTTCTGTATGTCCTCTTTCAAAAAGTGTCTATTTAGGTCCATTGCCCATGTTTTGATTGGATTGCTTATCTTCTTTTTGTTAAGTTGCCTGAGTTCTCTGTAAATGTTGGAGATTAAACCCTTATCGGTACACTGGCAAATATGTTCTCCCATGCAGTGGGCTTTCTTGTTGTTTTGCTGGTGGTTTCCTTTGCTGTGCAAAAGCTTTTTATTTTGATGTAGTCCCATTTGTTTATTTTCTCTTTAATTTCAATTGCCCTAGGAGCAGTATCAGAGAAGAAATTCCTTTGGCATATGTTTGCGATTTCGCTGCCTGTGGATTCCTCTAGTATTTTTATGGTTTCCCTTCTTATGTTTAAGTCCTTTATCCATTTTGAGTTTATTTTTGTGTATGGTGTGAGTTGGTGGTCTAGTTTCATCTTTTTGCATTTATCTGTCCAATTTTCCCAACACCATTTATTGAAGAGGCTGTCTTGACTCCATTGTATGCTCTAGCCTCCTTTGTCGAATATTAATTGGGCATAGTGGTTTGGGTCGATTTCTGTGTTCTCTATTCTATTCCATTGATCTATATGTCTGTTCTTGTGCCAGTGCCAAGCTGTTTTAAGAACAGTGGCTTTGTAATACAGCTTGATATCTGGTATTGAGATCCCACCTACTTTGTTCTTCTTTCTCAGGATTGCTGCAGCTATTCGAGGCCTTTTTATTATTCCAGATGAATTTTTGAAACATTTGTTCTAGATCTGTGAAATATGTTGTTGGTAATTTAATGAGGATTGATTGAATCTATAAATTGCTTTGGGTAGTATGGGCATTTTGATGATGTTTATTCTATCAATCCATGAACACGGTATGTTCTTCCATCTGTTTATGTCTTCCTCTATCTCTTTTTTCAGTGTCCTGTAGTTTTTCCCATATAAGCCTTTTACCTCCTTAGTTAAATTTATTCCTAGGTATCTTAATTTTTT
This sequence comes from Myotis daubentonii, assembly GCF_963259705.1. Taxonomy (NCBI): domain Eukaryota; kingdom Metazoa; phylum Chordata; class Mammalia; order Chiroptera; family Vespertilionidae; genus Myotis; species Myotis daubentonii. The sequence continues at coordinate 142,066,763 of NC_081842.1, read as the reverse complement.
TGGTGTGATGGTAAATGGGATTGCTTTTTTAGTCTCCTTTTCTGTAAGTTCACTATTGGTGTAAAGAAATGCCTTAGATTTCTTGGCCTTAATTTTGGATCCTGCCACATTGCTGAATTCATTTGTTAAGTCTAATAATTTTTTGACAGAGTCTTTAGGGTTTTCTAGGTACAGTATCATGTTATCTGCAAATAAGGACAGTTTTACTTCTTCTTTTCCAATTTGGATGCTTTTTATTTCTTTTTCTTGTCTGATCACAATGGCTAGTACTTCCAGTACTATGTTGAACAGGAGTGGTGAGAGGGGGCATCCCTGTCTTGTTCCTGTTCTTAAGGGGAATGGTTTTAGTTTTTGCCCATTGATTATGATGTTGGCTGTGGGTTTGTCATATATGGCTTTTATTATGTTGAGGTATGATACTTCTATTCCTACCTTGCTGAGAGTTTTTATCAAGAAAGGGTGTTGGATTTCCTCAAATGCTTTTTCTGCATCAATTGATATGACCATGTGATTTTTATCTCTCAATTTGTTTATGTGATGTATCACGTTTATTGATTTGCAGATATTGGACCATCCTTGCATCCCCAGGATAAAAACTACTTGGTCATGGTGTATGATCTTTCTGATGTATTGCTGGATCTGATTAGCTAGAATTTTGTTGAGTATTTTGGCATCAATGTTTATGAGGGATATTGGCCTATAATTCTCTTTCATTGTGTTGTCTCTATCTGGTTTTGGTATTAGGGTGATGCTGGCTTCATAGAATGAGCTGGGAAGTGTTCCTTCCTCTTGAATTTTTTGGAATAGCCTGAGGAGGACAGGTTTTAGTTCTTCCTTGAATGTTTGGTAAAACTCCCCTGTGAAGCTGTCTGGTCCTGGGCTTTTGTTTGCTGGGAGCTTTTTGATGACTGCTTCAATTTCCTCCATAGTTATTGGCCTATTGAGATTTTTAGAATCTTCCTGATTGAGTTTTGGAATGTTGTATTTTTCTAGGAATATGTTCATTTCCTCCAGGTTGTCTAGTTTGTTAGAGTAGGGTTGTCCATAGTATTTTTTAACAATTATTTTAATTTCTGTGGGGTCTGTTGTTATTTCATTTCTGATTTTGTGTATTTGAGTCTTCTCTCTTTGCTTCTTGGTGAGCCTGGTTAGAGGCTCATCAATCTTATTTACCCTTTCAAAGAACCAGCTCTTGGTTTCATTGATCTTTTGTGTTGTGTGTTGTTGTTTTTTTTTTTTTTGTCTCTATGTCATTTATTTCTGCTCTGAACTTTATTATCTCCTTCCTTCTGCTCACTCTGGGCTTTTCTTGTTGCTCTCTTTCTAATTCTTTGAGTTGTAGAGTTAGATGATTTACTATCATTTTTTCTTGTTTTTTTGAGGTAGGCCTGTAGTGCTATAAACTTCCCTCTCAGGACTACTTTCATTGTGTCCCATAGATTTTGAATTGTTGTGTTTCCATTGTCATTAGTTTCCAGGGTGTTTTTAATTTCTTCTTTGATCTCACTGGTAACCCAATCATTAGTAGCATGCTATTCAGCTTCCAAGTGTTTAATTTTTTTTGGATTGTTTTTATTGTAATTTATTTCTAATATTATACCATTGTGGTCTGAGAAGATGCTTAGTATGATTTTAATCTTCTTGAATTTGGGGAGACTTTGCTTGTGACCCAATATGTGGTCTATTTTTGAAAATGTCCCATGTGCACTTGAGAAAAACGTATATTCTGTCACTTTGGGATGAAATGTTCTGAAGATGTCAATTAAGTCCATCTGATCTAGTGAGTCATTTAGGATTGCTGTTTCTTTGCCGATTTTTTGTCTGGAGGATTTATCCAATGCTGTCAGTGGTGTGTTTAAGTCCCCTACTATGATTGTGTTGTTGTTGATCTCTCCCTTGTTATCTTCCAGGAGGTTTTTTATGTATTTGGGTGCTTCTGCATTGGGTGCATATATGTTTATCAGGGTTATATCCTCTTGTTGTATCGATACCTTTAGTATTATGAAGTGGCCTGCCTTATCTCTTGTTATGGCCTTCACTTTGAGGTCTATCTTGTTGGATATAAGTATTGCTACCCCAGCTTTTTTTTCATTTCCGTTTTCCTGAAAGATATTTTTCCATCCTTTCACTTTCAGTCTGTGTGAGTCCCTTGTTCTGAGGAGGGTCTCTTGTAGACAGCATATATATGGGTCATGTCTTTTTATCCATTCAGCCACTCAATGTCTTTTGATTAGAGCATTTAGTCCATTTACATTTAGAGTTATTATTGAAAGGTACTTGCTTGTAGTGATTTCTATTTTTGTGCCTGTGTTCTTTCTTACCTTTATATTTCTTCTTTTTATAGCATTCCCTTTAGCATTTCTTGCATTGCTGGCTTTGTAGTGATAAACTCCCTTAGCCTTTTTTTGTCTGCAAAGCTCCTGATTTACCCTTCAATTTTGATCGATAGTCTTGCTGGATAGAGTGTTCTTGGATTCAGTCCTTTGCTTTGCAACACTTTGTATACCTCCTTCCATTCCCTTCTAGCTTGATGTGTTTCTGTTGAGAAATCATTTGATAATCTGATGGGGGATCCTTTGTAGGTAACTCTCTGTTTCTCTCTTGCAGCCTTTAAGATTCTCTCTTTGTCTTGTACATTTGCCATCGTTATTATGACGTGTCTTAGTGTGGGTCTTTTGGGGTTCATCTTGCTTGGGACTCTCTGTACTTGTGTTACTTTTTTCTTCCCCATGCCTGGTAAGTTTTCTGTCATTATTTCTTCAAATAGATTTTCTAATCCTTGCTGCTCTTCTTGTCCTTCTGGCAGCCCTATTATGCATATGTTACTTCATTTTATGTTGTCCCAAAGCTCCCTTAGGCTCTCCTCCTGCTTTTTGCTTTTTTTCTCCAGTTGCTGTTCAGATTGAGCTTGTTTCCCTACCTTATTTTCTAACTCACTAATTCGGTCCTCTGCTTCTTCTAGTCTACTGTTGAAACCTTCCATGGTGTTTTTGTTTGTAGCTATATCACTTTTCATTTCTTCCTGACTCTTGCATAGGTTGTTGATTTTCTCATCCATTCAGTGAATGAATTGTACAACCATTACTCTGAATTCTTTTTCTGTCATGTTGCATGCTTCAATTTCATTAATTTCCTTTCTTGGCGATTCTTCATTTTCTTTCCTCTGGGGGTTGTGTCGTCTCCCCATTCTGACTATCTCCAGATGGTTCAAACTTGAGAAGCGTGGGCCTGGGCCGTGTGCAGTGGGAGCTTTGCACCACCCTAGTGTCACTGGAGAGCTCTGACACTAAGATGTGTGGTTGTGGTGGGTTGGTGGGAACCAGGCTCGCTAAGAGTCAGCATTACCAGCACTCAATGTGGCCTCGTGTGCGCACTTAGAATCAGGGACCCTGCCTGCACCGTGCTGGAACGGAGACCCCCCTGGAGTGTGTTGAAAATCAGAGCCCCCTGGCGTGCACCAGGAGTGGAGTCAGGGTTCCCCAAGAATTCAGTATCAGAGTCTCTGTTGCTTTGCATGGCCTCGAATTGAGAATTGGGGTCCCTGTGTGCACACACACCAAGAATTGGAGTCACTGGCTCTTAGTGTGAATGCACAGGGGATCAGGGATCCCAGGTACAGGTGATAAGAAACACAGTCAAGTCACTGGTGCTTGGTGCTGCCTCCTGCCTGTAGAATCGGGGTCCCGGGGCCTGTGCTGCGGGGAACGAATTCCCAGTGCTCTTTTGTTAGCCCCCAGGCCAAGGTTCCTATAGCCCGAGCTGCGCAGTTCGCTCGTTAGCTCCCAGGCCAAGGCTCCTGCAGCCCCTGTTGCGGGGGACAAGTTCCCGGTGTTCGTACCTTCCAGGCTAAGGCTCTTGTAGCAGCACTGAGGCCTGGGCAAGGGGTGGGTCTATCAGTTACTATGGTGCTTCCTGTGAGCCTGCGTGGAGGGGGATGGGCTCTGTTACTCACAGAGATCTGCCGCGGGGATGTCTGGATTCTTGGTATCCCTGGGTCTGTAGCTGTGGTCGCAGGTCTCTGTCCCCAGTGGCTGAAGGGTCCTGGCTTGCGTCTGAGACCAGACCAGGTGGTGCTGAGGCCAGGATCCTAGTCTCAAGCAGCCCTGTTTCTCAAGATGGCATGGTCTCTATGCCCGCGCTGGCTGCCCAAGAGTGTCCGCACTGGGAGCGTGGCATCGCCGTCTAAGACTGCCGGGTTTAGCAGCCCCTTAGAAGACCTGCAGAATCTAGCTGTCCCTCGCTCATACACACACAACACCCACGTCCACACACTCCTCTATCACACCCTCGCGCTCTCACACTCTCTCCCTTCCTACCTTCCTACCGGTCGCCATCTTCCTCTCCCCTTAAAGTCTGAACCATAGTTTTTAATCAATTTTGCTTCTGAAGGACTAACTATAAATATGAGTATACTTCATATGTTAACAGCTATTCAGATTTTTATAACATTTTATTTATATCATTTGTTCACTTTTTGACTAAAATTTTTGTTTCTTGATTTTTTAAAAATAAATTATTTTTATGTTCTGGATAGTACTAATTTGTCAGTTATATGTGCTATGAAATCTCCCAATCTGTGGTATTTTTGTTTGTTTCCTTTTCATTTAAAGAGCTTTATTCACATTGAATTTTTTATTGTAATGTTCTCAAATTTAGAATATTTTATCTCCTGTAGTTTTGTGTTTAGAAATTCTCTTTCACCCTAATATCATATTGATCTACTTCTGTATATATTAGGTCTAACAATTGCAAAGTTAATAATTCATGTTGAGGTCTTAATTTATTTTTGTGTGTGTGCACACACACTCGTGTATGAAATGTGGGGTAAAGATCTAGTTGTATCTCTTACCATGCAAAGCTAATTTTCATCACCATTTTATTAAATACTCCATCATTTCCCAAGTAATATGTAATGCTGTCTCTGTCATACACTAAGCTCATATACAGTATATTCAATAGCCTGTTTCTAATTGAGTAAATAAATAGAAGTAAATTGCTAAGCTGTATAAGTGTGTATGTTTAACTTTACAAGAGACCATCAACCAGCTTTTTATGGTGTCTGCATAATTTTACATTCTTACCAGCAATGTATGAGAGTTTCAGTTGCTCAAAATCCTCATCAGCATTTGGTATGATCAGTTACCTATTTATGGATTTTTAATACTAGCCATTCTCATAGGCATGTAGTGGTATCTCATTGTGTTTCATTTGTTTGTTTGCCATCTGTATATATTTTTTGATGATGTGTCCAAAAATTTGTCCATTCTTTTATTGTTTTTTATTATTGTTGAGTTTTGAGAGCTCATAATATATTGTGAATACAAGTATTTTATGAGATATGTGATTTACAAATATTTTCTCTCAGTTGGTTTGCTTTTTTATTCTCCTAAAAATATCTTTCATAGACTAAAAATATTTAATTATTAGTGTCCTGGTGCGTGGATTTGTGCACATTGAAAGGAAATTAATTAGAAGAAATATTTTAATATCGCTATTTGCCCTTTCTCTGTAACAGAAGTGCCAACCAAATTCATGACCAACAATGACAGATCGAAACACACACGTGCAGTTGGCTCCAGCGAGAGCTTTATATGTACTGTGCATGTGTGAGTCAACTTAGCCTTTTATAGATATAGAATAAACTAGCTTAATTAGACCTGCTTTCTGATTTAGCTAAACTTTTTCCAGCCCAGTGAAGCACCCCAACTTCTCTTTCAGGTAATTTTCAGGAACACAGCAGTAAATATCAACACGAAGCAGATTATTATTGTAGATCACACAGGGAGAACAAAGGGTAAAATATTTAACTGCAACAGTGTTTGACTATATTCTGTGCAGTGAGAAAACCTGAAGTCATTTTCAAGGTCCATCATTTCTTACTTCTTTTCAGTCGGGTTGTTTCTAAACTTTCTAAATCTCCGTTTTCCAGTTAATGAAAAGAAAATAGGATTCTACCAAGTCTCCTATCTACCAACTCCAGAACTTCTGTGAGGATCAAATGAGATAAGGCACATGAAAACACTTCACAAACATTTGGTTAAAGTGTAAAATGTTTGCACTGGCTATAAAACAAGTCATGTTCCTGGGCTGAAGAAACTACAAGGAGGCTAGTTGCTAGGGAAAGGAAGCCGCGAGTTGCTATGTAACGTCATTACCCAGCTCCTACAGCGACCATTTCTGGGTTGGGCTGTGGGCTGCATTTTGCATCATGGGGTCTTGGCAGCATTGGCTGCGATTTGGTGGGGTGTCGCTCCAGGATGGTGGCAGGGCCTGTGTCCCACTTGGGGGAAGCTGAGTGTTGGTTTGTTGGTGCCAGGTTCATGGTGCCGGCCAGTGTGCATCATGGCAGCTCCTGTGTTGACCGTCTGCCCCATGGTGGTCAGTTAGCATCATAGCTACTGGTTGGACAGTCAGATGGACACTTAGGCTTTTATATATAAAGATAATAAAGTTCAATTTACCATTTTTTTCTTTTATTGATTGTGTTAATGGTATTATGTCTAAGAATTCCTTGCCTAACTCAAGGTTAAAAGACTCTCCCCCCCACCCCCTCATGTTATGTTTTTAAACATGATAGTTTTAAATTTTACATTTAGGCCTATGCACCATTCTGACTTAATTTTTATAGTAGGCATATTATAGGAATAGGTAGATGTTCAGGGTTTTTGTTTGTTTTTAATCCTCACCAGAGGATATTTTTCTCATTGATTTTTTTTTTTTTAGAGAAAGTGGAAGGGAGAAAGGGGGCAGGGAAAGAGAGAAACATCAACATGAGAGAGACATATTGATTGGCTGCCTCCAGAACTCACCTCAACCTGGGAATGGAGCCCGAAACCCTTTGGTGCACAGGCTGATGCTCTAACCACTGAGTACACCAGCCAGGCCTTTTCAGGTTCTTTAATATAAACTAGAGGCCCATGGACCTTGAAATTCATGCAAGAGTAGGCCTTCCTCCCCCCAACTGCTGGCACTGGCTTCGCTCTAGTGCCCAGGACCCAGGCTTCCCTCCAGCTGCTGGCAGGCACCTGGGACCCTGGCTTCCCTTGCAGCCCCGGCTTCATCTGGAAGATCGTCCAGAGGACAGCTGGTCTAATTAGCATATTATGCTTTTATTATTATAGATGTTTAATTATTTTGAAACACTTGCTGAAAAGACTGACTCTATCCCATTAATTGCCTTTGTACCTTTGTCAAGATCAATTGGCCATATTTGTGTGGGTCTGTTTTGATATATATTGTTTGATACCTGTAGTAGGTTGTGAAATTACATAGTGTGAGCTCTCCAACTTTTTCTTTGTCATAATTGTTTCAACTATTCTAATTCCCTTGTGTTTCCATATACATTTTAGGTTCACTTATTGATATCTCTAAAATTTCTACCATGATTTTGATTGGGATTATATTGAATTTATAGATCAATTTGAGGAAAAATTTCATACTAACAATACTGAGTCTTCCAATACATGGATATGACATATCTCTTCATTTTAATAGATTTTCTTTCATTTATTTCATTAGTATTTCATAGTTTTTAGCATATAGATTCTGCACATATTTTGCTAGATTTATATAAAAGTCTAAATGGCACTGTTTTTTAATTTCCTCTTCCAAATGTCCATATGCAGTGTACTGAATTGCACTGAATCTATGTTTATTTGAACAGAATTATCATCTTTAAGATATTTAAACTTCTAATCAATTAAGTTGGAACATTTCTCTTTTTATCTAGGTACACTTTATGTCTTTCAGTAATTTTTCTCTTAGTTCTTTATAATCTTGTGGCAATTGCAAATTGTATCATAATAAGATTTTATTTATAATTGTTTCTTGTTGCATAGAAACACTATTATATTTTGTATTTTAATATTATTCTCAATAGCATTGCTAAACTCTGTAAGTCAGCACTGTTCAATAGGTATGAAATATGAACCATATATGTAATTTAAAATTTTCTGGTAGCTACATTGAAACACAGAGAAAAAAAAAAGATGAAATTAAGTTTAATAATATATTTTCTTTAATATAATATATACAAAAATTATCATTGTAACATAAATCAATATATAAATTACTAAAATATTTTATTCTTTTTATACTATTTCACCAAATTTGGCATATATTTTATATAGGTCTCAAATTGGGTGATTAATTTTCAATAGTTAAAGTAAAATATAGTCTGCTAAAACAATGAAATTATACCTAAATAATAGTATTTAATAAAATAAATTTTGTATTGCTTCAGTTTTAAATTTTATAGTTAATTAAAATTAAATTAAAAATTCTCTTCCATAGTTGCACTAGCCACATTAGACACATGAAGCTAGTGGCTACCTTAATGGACAGTGTAGCTCTAATTAGTACTAATATTTTTCATTTTTCTTTACAATATTTGGCCTTATTTTAACATTTTCTTTTCTTCTAATTTTCTTGAGTATATTCTATTGTATATTTATTCCAACTGGATGATTATTTTATTATTTTTCCTTTTGTGTTAAGATTATAATTTCCTTCAAAGTACTGCTTTACATATGTCTCATTGTCATTCATTTTAACATTTGTTCTAATTCTAATTTCATATCTTCTATGACTCATGAATAATTTAGGAGTGCTTTTTCAAATTTCTAAACATATGAGATGTTGTTTATGCTAACTTTTCCTCTTCTACTGGTTTTGAAAATAAATGTTTTGTTTGAATTTTTAGTGATTACCCCTAAAATTTGAATAAGAAAGATTTAAACTAAAATTATTTGTTATTTCAAGCTTTTTCAAGATAATAATAGAGGCTAATTTATTTGCAATCACCCACCCCTCAGTGTCTCTTTCAATATGTGGGTAATTTTTGCACAATATTTTAATTTATACTTTGTCTTTATTATATACCACATGTGATTATTATTTTTATACAGTAAATGCTTGCTTGCTAATTTATATGTTCACCATTGTTTCTCACATCTCACTCTTTCCATATAGGCTCAGTTTATTTTTTCATTAAATATATCTGTTAGCACTTCTTTCAGTGAACATTTGTAAACAGTAAATTTTCTTAGCCTTTTTTGGAAACAAAATGGTTTAGCTTTCTCTCACTAGAGGCCTGGTGCATGAAAGTTTTGCCCAAGTTGGGCCCCTAGGCCTGGCTGGCAATCAGGGCTGATTGGGGTCTTCTGGCTGTCTGCCAGGGCCTTCCTTCATTCTGCACCACCCCCTGGTGGTCAGCACATGTCATAGTGAGCAATTGAACTCCCAGTCTTCAGATCGAAATCCCATGGGGACACTCTGCATATTAGCCTCTCTCTCTCTATATATATAAATATAGATATAGATATAGATATAGATATAGATATAGATATAGATATAGATATAGATATAGATATAGATAGATATAGATATAGAGAGATAGAGATAGATATCCTATATAATAAAGAGGCAATATGCAAATTAACCCTCACTCCATCACACCATCACAAGATGTCTGCCTAGGAAATGGAGCTTTTGACACTGACTGGCATAGAAACTGACCAATCAGAACCAAATCTGGGTGAACTGTGAGGAGCCAATGGCTGCCTAGGAGGCGGAGCTTTTGACGCTGACTGGCATAGAAACTGACCAATCAGAACCTAATCTGGTTGAACTGCGAAGGCAGAACCTAAGGTGGGGGCTGAGGAGGGGTTTTAAGGGCAACAGCTCTTTGGTGTAAGCTGTAAGAAAGCAGTTCAATTTTTTAATGACCGGTTTGGCAGTATAGTGCATATGACTGCCTATCAGTCCAGATTAGGGATTATGTATTTCTGTTTGCTAAGAGCATCTCCTCCTGCTGAAAAAGGCTCCCCTGCCCCCCATTTAAGCAATCCTATCTTATATAATCTATCTACACTAATAAAAGGGTAATATGCTAATTAGACTAAGTAACCAGCCATCTTCTGGATGTCTGACTTCCTTCTGGACAAAGTCATGGTGGTGGGGCCAAGGCAGAGGCAGTTAGGGGCGATCAGGCTGGCAGGGAAGGGGAGTTGGGGGCGAGATCAGGCCAGCAGGGGAGGGCAGTTAGGGGCAATCAGGCAGGCAGGGGAGGGCAGTCAGGGGTGAGATCAGGCCGGCAGGGGAGGGCAGTTAGGGGCGATCAGGCAGGCAGAGGCAATTACGGGTGATCAGGCAGGCAGGCAGAGAGGTTAGGGATGATCAGGCAGGCAGGCAGGCAGAGAGGGGTTAGGGACAATCAGGCAGGCAGGCAGAGGCAGTTAGGGGTGATCAGGCAGGTAGGCTGAGAGGTTAGGGGTGATCAGGCAGGCAGGCAGAGGGGTAAGGGGCAATCAGGCACGTAGGCAGAGGCAGTTAGTGGTGATCAGGCAGGCAAGCAGGTGAGTGGTTAGGAGCCAGTGGTCCCAGATTGTGAGAGGGATGTCCAACTGCTGGTTTAGGCCTGATCCCACAGGGGGTCCCTGATTGGAGAGGGTGCAGGCCGGGCTGAGGGAAGCCTCCCCCTCCCCCCCCCATGCACGGAATTTTGTGCACTGGCCCACTAGAGAGAGAGTGTGTGTGTGTGTGTGTGTGTGTGTGTGTGTGTATCCCACATTCAAAGGCTGTAAAATTGTGTTGTTTACCCATATCTTCAGAAAAAAATCACTTCTACTGTTTTGGTAAACAACCTGCTTCCCTATTTATAATGGTCTGGCCCTCTAGCAACTTCAGCATGAAATTATAGCTAATTTGCCTACAAATGTCAGGTGGTCATAATAATCTGGCCATTCACTCTGTGTGTGTGTGTGTGTGTGTGTGTATATATATATATGCACACTAGAGGTCCGATGCATGAAATTTGTGCAAGGGTAAGCCTTCCTTCCCCTGGCTGCTGGCATCACAGTCCCAGCTGCTGGCTTTGCAGCCCTGCCCCCCACCTGCACTTGCCTTGGCCTGGCACTGTCTGCGTCCACCACCACCCACCCCGGTTCCTCGGTTCCCCAGTTCTGCGGAGCCCCCCACCCCGATTGATTGCTCCACTGGCCAGTGGCCTGGGCCTCCCTCTGTGGGGCAATCATGGGGTCATGGCGGGGCCCCTGATGAATCACATTGCACCCGCCTTGGCTGGCCTGGTGCCAGTGCATGTCATAGTGTGATCATCTGAATGATCATTCTGCTGTTCACCTGTTTGGTTGATTTGCATATTACACTTTTATTATTACAGATAGATGGTTAGTTGGATGCAAGTTCATGTGTCACAATTATTTTCTATAAATATTTTCAATATATTGTTTCATTGCTATGTGTCCTTTAGTATCTATTGTCTATCAAATTTTTGTATCATTATAGATAATCTATTCTTCCTTCTTTTGGCTTTTAAATTTGTTTTCTTTTAGTATTCTTTGGTTTCACAATAATGTGTCTAGGTGTGTGTTTAATTTTATTTACTCTGCTCTAGAGTTACTAGACATACGTCCTCAGTAGAAAGATTTATGTCTTTCATCTTTTCGCAAAATAAAATTTCAGCTGTTATCTCCTTGAATATTTCCTCTCTTTATTCTTTTCTTTTGGAACTTATATTAACCAAGTCTTGGAATTCCTTGTTTTATCTATAATGACTCTTCATTGCTTTTCTTTGTGATATTGTCTTTTATCCTATCAATTTCCTCAGATCCATATTTCAGTTCACAAGTTCTCTCAGCTATTTCTAATCTGTTATCTATTGAGTTTTTAACTTCTGATATTATATGTTTTCATTTGTTTAAGTTCTAATTGGCTTATTTCCAATGCCTTATTTTTAGCCTAAATAGCTTGACAATTAGATTTTATGCCTCTAATTATTTTACTTATTTTTGTTTGCTTTCTGAATATTGTTCTATAATCTGAAATCCTAGCAGTTTTAATACAGCTTAGTCTTGCACATGTTGGATTGATTTCCCTTGTGTTTGGTAATTTTTCATTGTGACCATATCTTTTAGGTGGGATTTATTCTTTCCATGAGGATCCCTTGGTCTGACTTTTGGAAGTGTAGGTGCCCTAGGACTACCAGTAGTTCATGATCAAGCTTTGTATTAATTCTGAACCATGTGGTAATATCTGACCATGATGAAAGTATATTTAGGTTTGTATTTTCAAAAAGACTTTGTTTTACCCAATCTGCCCTGGTCTTTCTGCTGGAGTCCATTCATTGTCTTCACTAGCTGAGTTTAGGCAGAGACCCCCCAAAAGCTAGTAACCTTTGAAGTTCTAGCAAAGGTCAGAACTGTGCACCACCCAGTTAATTTAGGTAATAATAGTTGAAGCATCCCCACCTTAGTTCCCTTAATTCCTTAGATACTTATGTAGATCCTTGTAGATTATTGTTAATCAGATACTCTGCCTATTCCCGGAAACCTATTGATGAGCTAATCAGATACTTTGTCTATTCCTGGAAATTGTTTGCTGATCTGTGTGTCATTGAAACCTCCTTACCCTAAGGGCTAATCCAGATCAATAAAAGATTGGAGCAGCCTGAGCAGTGGAGGAAGTCCTTTGGGACTTGCCCGCCTGGTCCCCCAATATTGCAAAATTATCTCGTGTCTTTTTCTCTCATTTGTTGTGCGGCTCCTCTTTCAGATACCGAACCCTACTCCACGCAGAACCTGGAGGGAGTGTTACTTGACACTTTCTTGTTCCTTCCCTATGTCTATTGGTATATTTTCCCCCTTGCATACCCTCCAAGGAGTGAACCTTTAGGAGCTACATTCCCCACCTTTTTAAAAAATCATGTGGATACTAAAATCTAAGTGAACAAGATAGAGTACACCCATGTACTTCCATTTCTATTCTGAGTCTTATTTTTTAAAATAAGTTTTTTAAAAAATAGTTTTATTGATTTCAGAGAGGAAGAGAGAGGGAGAGAGAGACAGAAACATCAATGATGAGAGAGAATCATTGATGGGCTGCCTCCAGCATGCCCCCTACTGGGGATCAAGCCTGCAACGTGAGCATGTGCCCTTGACCAGAATTGAACCTGGAACCCTTCAGTCCACAGGCCAATGTTCTATCCACTGAGCAAAACTGACTAGGGCTTTAAATAAGTTTTTAATGATTTTTAGAGGGGAAGGGAGAGAGAGAGAGAGAGAGAGAGAGAGAGAGAGAGAGAGAGAGAGAGAGAGAGAGAAACACCAATGGGAGAGAAACATTTATCCTGCACATCTCCCACTGGGGATCGGTCCTTCAACCTGGGCATGTGCCCTGATCAGACACCAATTTGGTGACCTCCTGGTTCATGAGTCAATACCCAACTATTGAGCAACACCAGCCAGATGTGTCTGTTTTATTTTTGGCTTCTAGAGCTTACCTTCTAATTCTTGAAAGCTCAGTGAAGCACTCAAAAGGCTTTTTAGTTACCTTTTGCCCACTGTTTCTAAGCGATTGGATTGGGAGAGCTCTCAGACTTATTTGGTCATATTGCTAGAACTGGAAATCCTGCAGTCATTCTTTTGAAATAGATTTCAGAGCACTCTTATGATCTGCAGACTAAATAATCTTATTAGTAAGTAGCCATATATTATGTGCCCAGGTTTGCAGAGGTTCAAATAACAGCACAGAGGGACAAGCCACTCAATTTGCCTTCACTTCATGACTTGAAATAGGGTTTTATGAGAATAAAAGGAATAAGACATATATTTTTCCAATGTACACATGCAATGCTGTCACATTATACAGAACCTGTGACATTAAGTAGGCCAAATATAAAAACTCAATATTTGTGCATTTTCCCCTGCATTTGAATAATGAATAATTCTAACTCATAACAAACAGAATGAGCCTGTCACATTTTAAGCTACACTTTTGGCTGACCTAGGGTTTAGAGAATCATTGTCTTTCTTTTTTTCCTTATGTGTACACTTTCTGAGATAATGTGACAGGTGGCTGACAATGATTTAAATAGGACTTAATCCGAACTCTTCTTACTCAAACTCTGAAATCCTATATTTTCTACTTGTGATGGCAACTTGCACACCTGTAGTTCAGGAATGGAGTCTCAGGTGTGTGTTTAGTTGTCTGAAATGCCAAAAGAAGTCAAAAGCTGCTCATTGCACATATAGAATCATTACCATACAATTTTGTTTTAAAACAGTTCTTAAAATGACTAAGAAATAAGAAATAAGGAGTCATAACAACCAGAAACATTCAACTGTTAGTATGTCAAACATTTGGCATTGTGCAAGGCGGTATGCTTGTACTGGCCTTCAAGAGGGTCTTCTGTACAAGCGTCACTCTTGAGTAACAGGTGCTGCCACCTGACCGCTGAAGTGCAGACCATGGTCAGGAAGGCTTCCTGAGAGACTCTTGTCAATTGGCAGTGAAGAGACAAGGCACAGAAATGGAGAAATAAGCATAAAGCTTCTTACTCTGAACAAGAATAGCACCTGTAAGACACTAAACATGTAGGACGGATATAACCAGTCAATCTAGGGTAGGGCAGCGGCATAGAACCAAGAGGAGGCAGAGCCTGGTACAGACTCAGAGGCTTCTAACCTTACAATTACATCCATTTGTACCTAGCATGGTTAAAAATATGTAACTCACAAAATCCTTGAAGACAAAGACTGTTTAATCTATTTTTGTGTTCTTCCTGTCCAGAAAAATACTTTCTGTACAGCAGCAACTTGTTAAGTGTGTTTACTTAAATAAATGGAAAGAAATAGGTGGGTGGAGACAGTGCCCCATTGTACTTAATGTGTGATAGTTCTTAGATCTTACTGCCCAATGTCTGTCTGTCTGTCTTCGTCCATACTTTCAGAGTTCACTAATTGTTCTATTTTAATATTATCCAACATGTCATATTTTTGTTGTAATGTATTAGCTGTGGAATTGTGGGCAAGTCACTATTTTAATCCTAAATAGTTTAACCAGCTGGCTAATCTGCTTTCACCTTTTACTCTTCTCATAATTCTCTGCAACTGGAGGAAATTTACCTATTGAAATTTTACTATTTTAAATAGATGCTGCCATCCACTTGGTAGAAGTTACCTGAATTGTAGATAGGACATGTTTTAAAACTCAATTCTATAACAGTGACAAGTGTACTGCATTGATCTAGAACTTGTGTCTTTAAGATGCAGCTTTCATTGCAAGTTAATATAAGGGAATAAAGACTGGCAGGTATGGCCTGAGCACCGACTCAATAATCTATACGAGGCTTTGTCCATGTGAAAACAATTTAATCTCATACTCAAAGAGTGACACAGAGATATTGATAATGTCACTTCCCCATATTTATGGGACACCCCCTAGTGTTCTCAGTTGGATAGGGGAGTTGCTGGTTCTTCATTTACTGCCTTTCAAGGTGTTTCCGTTGGGAACTAATCGATGTGATATGCATTTTAAGTTGCTTTTCCAATGAAGCAATGGCTTAAACATACTTACCCAAACACTTTTGTCTTGTTTGTGGCAAACGGCTGGCCAGTGTTTCAGCAGGCACCTATAACAATGAAAAAGAGGTTTTCTTGTTTTTGTTTTGTTTTGTCTTCTATGAAGATAATTGCTTACTAATCAATCAAGTTCCCATCTTCAACCTCATTTTCACCACAGTGTCCATGACTATATATATTTATGATGTATGTGCAGTTATTCATCCATCTATCTTCTAGTTACCTATTGATTTTATCCTGTAGTATAAGCAATATTTTATGATATTAGAATATAAATGTGATTGGACAATGAAGGTAGACATTAAAAAGAAAAAAAGCAGATATATCTAAGATCATTTAGAGAAACAAGAGAAATTAAACAGAAACTTGTGAGTAACTGACCACTGTAGCTGAGACTAAATTTGGCTCTGTGTGTTTCACAAAAGACAAAGCATAATATAGACGTGGCACAAAAACAATATAGAAAACCCAGTGGGTTAGGTGTTCTTTATTGAATAGTAATTGGGGAGGCTAAAGTTATTTTGGGAGGAAATTACAAAACAAATTCTGAAAGGAATCTATCATTTGGATCTTTATATAAGGGATATTAGATAGCAGGATAAACAATGCATTCAGTTATTTTGTAACAGAGTCCTTACAAAAATGGAAGCTAGTATATCCTATATAATAAAACCCTAATATGCAAATTGACCGAACAGCGGAATGACTGGCGGAACTACTAGTCACGCACTGACCACCAGGGGGCAGACGCTCCGGCGTTGAGCGTCTGCCTCTTCCTCCCCCCTGAGAGGCAATCAGGGGGTGGGGTCAGCTGGCAGGTGGTTCCAGGCCGCCAGACAAAATGGGTGCCAGCGGGGGCCCCCCGATTGCCCCACCCACCGGTCACCCCACAGATGGCCCTGACTGCTGGCCACGCCTAGGGACTCTACCCTATAATATTGGGAACAGTGTCTTAGATTTAATATTTAAAACCTGGCAAGGCTACTTTAACACTGAAAAAACAGGATGATGCAGTGATGACATGCGTGGACTCTGGCTTGCACATTTTGTGGTCAGCCCTGATTCTGACACTTATAACTGTGTGACAAAGCCAATTACTTAACTTCCATCTGCTTCAGTTTTTCCACCCATAAGATGGGGGAAATGGTACTACTGCCTCAGAAGGATCATGTTATTATGTACTACTTTTTATAATAATGGCAAAAAAATGTAGCTGCCCATACAACAGCAAGATGCCTTTCACCTGTATGAAAAGTATGGTCATTGGTACATGCAGTGTCCCGGATTGTGAGAGAGATTTCTGACTGCTGGTTTAGGACCAACATCCTCTGAGGGGCCCCAGATTGCAAGAGGACTCAGGCTGGGCTGAGGACCCTCCTGCCTGTGCATGGATTTTATGCACTGGGCCTCTAGTATTGACTATAAAAGCTGAAGTTATAACATGAAATTGTAATTCAGAGAAGGCAATTTTTCTAAAATCTAGGTTATTAGAGTTGATGCATTTGTCTTTTTTTATTTTATTTTATTTTTTTTTATTGCTTAAAGTATTACAAAGGGTATTACATATGTATCCATTTTATCCCCCCGCCCTAGATAGTCCCCTAGCCTCCCCTATCACCCAGTGTCTTATGTCCATTGGTTATGCTTATATGCATGCATACAAGTCCTTTAGTTGATCTCTTACCCCACTACCCCCTGCCCCCCAACCCTCCCCGGCCTTCCCGCTGCAGTTTGACAATCTGTTTGAGGCAGCTCTGCCTCTGTATCTATTATTGTTCAAAAGTTTATAATGGTCTCTATTGTCCATGAATGAGTGAGATCATGTGGTATTTTTCCTTTATTGACTGGCTTATTTCACTTAGCATAATGCTCTCCAGTTCCATCCATGAAGTTGCAAATGGTAAGAGTTCCTTCCTTTTTACAGCAGCATAGTATTCCATCGTGTAGATGTACCACAGTTTTCTATTCCATTCATCTACTGATGGGCACTTAGGCTGTTTCCAGATCTTAGCTATGGTGAATTGTGCTGCTATGAACATAGGGGTGCATATATCCTTTCTGATTGGTGTTTCTGGTTTCTTGGGATATATTCCTAGAAGTGGGGTCACAGGGTCAAATGGGAGTTCCATTTTCAGTTTTTTAAGGAAACTCCATACTGTCTTCCATAGTGGCTGCACCAGTCTGCATTCCCACCAGCAGTGCACAAGTGTTCCTTTTTCTCCACAACCTCTCCAGCACTTGTCGTTTGTTGATTTGTTGATGATAGCCAGTCTGACAGGTGTGAGATGGTACCTCATTGCTGTTTTGATTTGCATCTCTCGGATGATTAGTGACTTTGAGCATGTTTTCATATGTCTCTTGGCTTTCTGAATGTCCTCTTTTGAAAGGTGTCTATTTAGGTCCTTTGCCCATTTTTTGATTGGATTGTTTATCTTCCTTTTGTTAAGTTGTATGAGTTCCCTATAAATTTTGGAGATTAGGCCCTTATCAGATATGTCATTGGCAAATATGTTTTCCCACACAGTGGGTTTTCTCATTGTTTTGTTGATGGTTTCTTTTGCTGTGCAGAAGCTTTTTATTTTGATGTAGTCCCATTTGTTCATTTTTTCTTTAGTTTCAAGTGCCCTAGGAGCTGTATCAGTGAAGAAATTGCTTCGGCATATGTCTGAAATTTTCTTGCCTTTGGATTCTTCTAGAATTTTTATGGTATCCTGTCGTACATTTAAGTCCTTTATCCATTTTGAGTTTATTTTTGTATATGGTGTAAGTTGGTGGTCTAGTTTCATTTTCTTGCATATATCTGTCCAATTTTCCCAACACCATTTATTGAAGAGACTATCTTGGCTCCATTGTATGTTCTTGCCTCCTTTGTCAAATATTAATTGAGCATATTGGTTCGGGCCGATTTCTGGGCTCTCTATTCTATTCCATTGATCTATATGCCTATTCTTGTGCCAGTACCAGGCAGTTTTGAGAACAGTGGCTTTGTAATACAACTTGATATCTGGTATTGAGATCCCACCTACTTTGTTCTTTTTCAGGATTGCTGCAGCTATTCGGGGTCTTCTTTTATTCCAGATGAATTTTTGGAAAGTTCGTTCTAGATCTCTGAAGTATGCTGTTGGTATTTTAATGGGAAGTGCGTTGAATTTATAGATTGCTTTGGGTAGTATGGACATTTTAATGATGTTGATTCTACCAATCCATGAACACGGTATGTTCTTCCATCTGTTTATGTCTTCCTCTATGTCTTTTTTCAACGTCCTGTAGTTTTCTGAGTAGAGGTCTTTTACCTCTTTAGTTAAGTTTATTCCTAGGTATCTTAATTTTTTTGGTGCAATGGTAAACGGGATTGTTTTTATAATCTCTCTTTCTGAAAGTTCACTATTGGTGTATAGAAATGCCTCAGATTTCTTGGGGTTAATTTTGTATCCTGCTACATTGCCAAATTCATGTATTAAGTCTAGTAGCTTTTTGATGGAATCTCTAGGGTTTTGTATGTATAATATCATGTCATCTGCAAATAAGGACAGTTTTACTTCCTCTTTTCCAATTTGGATGCCTTTTATTTCTTCTTCTTGCCGAATTGCAATAGCTAACACTTCCAGTACTATGTTGAACAGGAGTGGTGAGAGGGGGCATCCCTGTCTTGTTCCTGTTCTTAGGGGAAATGGTGTTAGTTTTTGTCCGTTGAGTATGATGTTGGCTGTGGGCCTGTCATATATGGCTTTTATTATGTTGAGGTATGATCCTTCTACTCCCACCTTGCTGAGAGTTTTTATCAAAAATGGGTGTTGAATTTTGTCAAATGCTTTTTCTGCATCAATTGATATGACCATGTGGTTTTTTTCTTTCAATTTGTTTATGTGATGTATCACGTTTATTGATTTGCGGATATTGTACCATCCTTGCATCCCTGGGATAAATCCTACTTGGTCATGGTGTATGATCTTTCTGATGTACTGCTGGATCCGATTTGCTAAGATTTTGTTGAGGATTTTGGCATCTATGTTCATGAGGGATATTGGCCTGTAATTCTCTTTCATTGTGTTGTCTTTACCTGGTTTTGGTATTAGGGTGATGCTGGCTTCATAGAATGAGCTTGGAAGTGTTCCTTCCTCTTGAATTTTTTGTAGTAGTCTGAGGAGGATAGGTTTTAGTTCTTCCTTGAATGTTTGGTAAAACTCCCCTGTGAAGCCGTCTGGTCCTGGGCTTTTGTTTGATGGAAGCTTTTTGATGACTGCTTCAATTTCTTCCATAGTTATTGGCCTGTTGAGGTTTTTAGATTCTTCCTGATTGAGTTTTGGAATGCTGTATTTTTCTAGGAATTTGTCCATTTCCTCCAGGTTGTCTAGTTTGTTGGAGTAGAGCTGTCCATAGTATTTTTTAACAATCATTTGTATTTCTGTGGGGTCTGTTGTTATTTCGCCTCTATCGTTTCTGATTTTATTTATTTGGGTCCTCTCTCTCTGCTTCTTGGTGAGTCTCGCTAGAGGTTTATCAATCTTGTTTATCCTTTCAAAGAACCAGCTCTTGGTTTCATTGATTTTCTGTATTGTTTTTTTGGTCTCTATGTCATTTATTTCTGCTCTAATCTTTATTATCTCCTTCCTTCTGCTCACTCTGGGGTTTTCTTGTTGCTCTCTTTCTAATTCTTTGAGTTGTAGAGTTAGATGATTTACTACCATTTTTTCTTGTTTTTTGAGATAGGCCTGTAGAGCTATAAACTTCCCTCTCAGGACTGCTTTCAATGTGTCCCATAGGTTTTGGATTGTTGTGTTTTCATTGTCATTAGTTTCCAGGATGTTTTTAATTTCTTCTTTGATCTCATTGGTAACCCAATCAATATTTAATAGCATGCTATTCAGCTTCCAGGTGTTTGAGTATTTTGGGTTGTTTTTATTGTAGTTTATTTCTAATATTATGCCATCGTGGTCTGCGAAGACGCTTTTTATGATTTCAATCTTCTTGAATTTGGGGATACTTTGCTTGTGACCCAGTATGTGGTCTATTTTTGAATATGTCCCATGAGCACCTGAGAAGAACGTATATTCTCTGGCTTTGGGGTGAAGTGTTCTGAAGATGTCTATTAAGTCCATCTGATCTAGTGAGTCATTTAGGATTGCTGTATCTTTGCTGGTTGTTTGTCTATAGGACTTATCCAGTGCTGTCAATGGTGTATTAAAGTCCCCTACTATGATTGTATTGTTGTCGATCTCTCCTTTGATATTTTCCAGGAGTTTTTTTATGAATTTGGGTGCTCCTACATTGGGTGCATATATGTTTACCAGGGTTATATCTTCTTGTTGTATTGATCCCTTTAGTATTATGAAGTGGCCTTCCTTATCTCTTGTTAAGGCCTTCACTTTGAGGTCTATTTTGTCCGATATAAGTATTGCTACCCCAGCTTTCTTTTCCTTTCCATTTGCCTGAAAGATATTTTTCCATCCTTTCACTTTCAGTCTGTGTGAGTCCCTTCTAATGAGGTGGGTTTCTTGTAGACAGCAGATGTATGGGTCATGTTTTTTTATCCATTCAGCCACTCGATGTCTTTTGGTTGGAGCATTTAGTCCGTTTACGTTTAAAGTTATTATTGAAAGGTACTTGTTTGTAGCCATTTCTTTTTTTGTGTGGCTGTTTTCTTTCTGAGCTTTTTATTTCTTATTTTTATATCAGTCCCTTTAGCATTCCTTGCAATGCTGGCTTGGTGGTGACAAACTCCCTTAGCCTTTTTTTGTCTGTGAAGCTTCTTATTTCCCCTTCAAGTTTGAATGATAGCCTTGCTGGATAGAGTATTCTTGGATTCAGTCCTTTGCTTTGCATCACTTTGTAAATTTCAGTCCATTCTTTTCTGGCCTGATGTGTTTCTGTTGAGAAGTCATTTGACAATCTAATGGGAGATCCCTTGTATGTAACTTTCCGTCTCTCTCTTGCAGCCTGTAAGATTCTCTCTTTGTCCTGAACATTTGCCATGGTGATTATGATGTGTCTTGGTGTGGGTCTTTTCGGGTTCACCTTGTTTGGGACTCTCTGGGCTTGTGTGACTTTTTTCTTCCCCACCTCAGGAAAGTTTTCTGATATTATTTCTTCGAGTAGGTTTTCTAATCCTTGTTCATCCTTCTGTTGTTCTGGTACTCCTATTATTCGTATGTTGTTTCGTTTCATGTTGTCCCAAAGCTCCCTTAGGCTCTCCTCCTGTCTTTTAATTTTTTTCTCCAATTGCAGTACATTTTGGGTGTGTTTTGCTTCCTTGTCTTCTAATTCACTAATTCGGTCCTCCGCTTCTCCTAGTCTACTGTTGATACTTTCAATGGAGTTTTTCATTGCAGCTATATCACTCTTCATTTCCTCTTGGGTCTTACTTAGGTTGTTGATTTTTTCATCTGTTTCTTCTAGCTTCTTCCATATGTTATCGATTTTTTCATCTGTTTCTTCTAGCTTCTTCCATATGTTATCGATTTTTTCATCTGTTTCTTCTTGCTTCTTGAAGAGGTTGTCGATTTTTTCCTCCATCCGGTTTATGCACTCTAGGATCCTTATTCTGAATTCTTTATCTGTCATGTTGCATGCCTCTGTATTACTTAGCTGCTTTTCTGGAGAGTCCTCCTTCTCTTTCCTTTGGGGGTTTCTTTGTCTACCCATGTTTGATCTCAATGACATATCTAGACGTTGAGTTGTTCAGTGGTTGCTCCCTTGGTGGCAGTGACTCCTTGGTCTGTGGTTGCTCTTCGGGCGGTTGCGGTAGCAGCTGCTCTTCAGTTGTCAGCAGCTCCTCTGGTGGGTGCTGTTCACAG
Source organism: Myotis daubentonii (assembly GCF_963259705.1). Classification (NCBI taxonomy): domain Eukaryota; kingdom Metazoa; phylum Chordata; class Mammalia; order Chiroptera; family Vespertilionidae; genus Myotis; species Myotis daubentonii. The sequence goes on along the minus strand of NC_081842.1, from coordinate 142,044,592 downwards.
CTGTGGTGGCTCTTCTGGCTGGTGGGGCGAGGTTTCACGTACAGCTGCTGTTCCTCAGCAGAGGATGTGGTGCTCAGGAGGTTGCTGTTGCTTGGATCTGCTGCGTTGATTTAAAGGCACAAAATACAACACAACAAGGCACCACGTACCAGGCACTATACACAAATATATTTACGATATTAATAACCCCAATTAAAGGTGACCACCTGAATTAAGAGAATTAGGGGATAAGGAAGAAGGAAGAGAAAAAGATAAAAGAGAGAAAGGAAAAGAAAAGTAGGGACCAAAAAAAGGGAGTGCAAAAATGAAATTGGGGAAAAGGAAGGGGGAAAATAAAAGCGAGAAAAGAAAAGAAAGAAAAAAAAAAAAAGAGCGAAAAGAGAGAATGAAGTGGAAGAGGGGAAGAGACTTTTTATATGAGGAGAATACTTCTATAGAACAGCCATTAATCCCAACAAATTCCAGCAACAGCTCCCTGGATATGAATGCAAACTAGAAACAACCAATAATATAACGATGAAAATAGAATGGTGAACACTAATCCCAAAATAAAATAAAGAAAAAATAAAATGGCACTTTAAAAAATGGTAAAATGGTAGCAGTAATAATACTGGTTAAAAATAAGAAGGTAGTAATTAAAAGGGTAAAATCAGGTGATGGAAAAAGAAGAAGAAAAAAAAAGAACAGAAAAAAAAAATTTAAAAAAAAATTGGTTTCTTAGTTAAAAAGTGAAAAAAGAAAAAAAAATTGCAGTAGTGAATGTCCTTCGTTTCTTCTATTCTTCAGTGTGGCTCGCCTTAGACCTTCCAGGTATTCAGGAGAGTGTTGAGATTCCCTGCGATATACTGTTCCTCTGTGTTGTAAACCACAGTCCTTATTTTAAAGCATGCCGCATTTATTTCCCAGACTGCCTTATTTTGTGTTTAGCAAAGAGTCAGTTTGTGGGTCAGCCTCTGGGTGGCAGTGTTCTGGGGTTGGCCTCTGAGGCTATAGGGCCTCTCTGTCCAGTGGAAGTTCACTGCCCAGAGCTGACTGCGTAATAGTTAGTTACCAGCGTTATGTTGTTGCTGGGATTGAAAATCCCCCTATAGGCCAGACCCTGTTAACTCCCAGGGACTGATCAGGTTATCTTAATCCTTGATCTTGTTCAGGGTGGAATCTGGGTGTGGCTGTGCTCCTTGCCTGGGGGCTGGGGGGAGGAGACTCACTCTCAGGAGCGGGTGGCTGCCCCAGTCCTGGGCTCAGGGGTGTCTCAGCACTCAATTCACTACCACCTCTCCCGGCTCCCCCTCTTTCCCCAGTCTCTCCCCAGATTCCACTCCTCAGCACACTCTCCCTCTCTTCAGCACAGGTGAGTGTCTGTATCCGAAATGTCCCATGAACAGGATTCAGTGAAAACAAACAAACAAATGCCGGCAGCGGAAACGGGGAAGGCTTGGTTTCTGTAAGCTTCTTCTCTTACCGGGACTGCATGGTCAGGTCAGCTCTTCAGGCTGCCCCCTTTAGGCTCAGTCCTCCGTGATCACAGAACCCAGCTCTCAATTTCCCTGGCGGCGCCAGGAATCCCGCGGTTCTCCTTTCCCCTGTCAGGGGCTGTGCCTGTCCCAAGGGACGCGGCTGTCTGCCACGCGGTCTCCCTCCGACTCTCTGGGCTCAGAGGTCAGGCAAACTTTCCTGCCCAAATCCCTGGTTTTTTTTTTTACCTTTCCAGGGGAGTTCTGCTCTTCCCGGCTGCAAACCCTCTCACCAGCTGAGCAATTTCGCCAATTCGGTGTGAGTGTTACTAGCTTCAGCTTCCATTTGCTCCGGGACACGACCTGGGACACGTCTGCCTATATCGCCGCCATCTTGGTTCTCCTCGATGCATTTGTCTTTAATGACCAAACTTAATTCAGTGAAAAAGTTTTTTCTTGCACCTTGAACTGTGGGTTGCATGGATGCCATGGGCACAGGGTTGGGTCTCAGCCCATACTCCATGCCCCTGCCCAGCCCCTCCCACCATGGCCCCAAGTTCCCTGTCTGCTGGCAGCCCCACTCCCACCTCCACTGCTGCTCCCACATGCTGATGGTGCTCCCACATGCTGATGACGATCCCACATGCTGACAGCACTGGCCCCGCTCACCCCAAATGACAGCGCGGAGCAATTGGGGCCAGTAGTAGCAGTGGGTGCAAGCTGCTGCCCAATTGTCCCTCAGGAGCAGGGGGAGGTGGAGAGGCCCTCAGGGGGGCTGCCACTCGCCCCTGCTGATGGTGCCAAGTGATCATGGATGGTGCCAGGTGGTACAAACTTGGTAGGGGTACAAACATTCAATCTATATAGCAACAGGGTTGTTCTTAAGCCAAGGATACTAGCAATCCAAAACAGATCTTTTTAGGTAGTGACACTACAAGAAATGGAGAGGAGTACCTATATTTATATTTCTCTTTGGGGCATAAGCTCTGGACAAGACTAACTGCTATCTACTTAGTCTTTCTGTTTCTATTTGAAATCTATCCTATATAATAAAAGAGAAAAATGGTAATTAACCAGACCTCTGACACGCTTCCCATTGGCTAATCAGGGTGATATGCAAATTAACTGCCAACCAAGATGGCTGCCAGCAGCTAGGCAGTTGAAGTGAACAGGAGGCTTGCTTGCTCCAGTGATGGAGAAAGCCAACATTCCCCACCTGCCACTGCCGGCCTCTGAGCTTCAGTCTAAGAAACAATGTTGCAATTATAGAAGCTAAATAAACTCCAGAGACCTGCTTTCAGCCAGCCGGCCTCGAAGCTGGAGCTGAAACAGTGTTTCAATTATAGAAGCTAAACAAAGCCAGATCAGCAGCCGAGGTCTCAGAGCTGGAGCTGAGCCTCAGAGCTAAAGCTGGCTCTCAGCTCCAGTGACAGCCATAGAAGGTAAATAAATACCAGAATAAAAAAAAAAAAAAAAAAAAAAAAAGGAGAGGTTGGGAGCTTCAGTCACCTGTCAGCCTGAAAACGGCCCCCAGCCCTCACCCAGACTGGCCAGGCACCCCAGTGGGGACCCCCACCCAGAAGGGTGTGTGACCAGCTGCAAACAGCCATCATCCCCTCACCCAGGCTGGCCAGGAACCCCAGTAGGGACCCCCACCATGAAGGGGGTGTGACCAGCTGCAAACAGCCATCATCCCCTCATCCAGGCTGGCCAGGCACCCAAGCAGAACCCCCACCCTGATACAGGACACCCTTCAGGGCAAACCAGCTGGCACCCATCCGTGCACCAGGCCTCTATCCTATATAGTAAAAGGGTAATATGCCTCCCGGCACCGGGATCAGCATGACAGGGGTCAGCGCCCAAACCCCCTGATCGCCCTGCGGCTCTGTGTGTGACAGGGGGCAGGGCCACAATCTCCCTATCCTCCCTGCTGTGTTCGTGACAGGGGAAGGGGCCCCAACCCCCTGATCAGCCCTGCTCTGTGCCTGATAGGGGGGAGCTCCCCAACCCCCTGATCGCCCTGTGGCTCTGTGTGTGACAGTGTGCAGCGCCCCAACCCCTGATAGGCCCTGCACTGCGTGTGACAGGATGCGGCTCCCCAACCCCCCACCCCCACGGGCCCTGCTCTGTGTGTGACGGGTTAGAGCCATAACCTCCCCATCGGCCCTGCCCTGAGTGTGACAGTGGCGATGCTCCAACCCCCTGATCGGCCCTGCTCTGTGGGTGATAGAGGGCGGCACCCCAACCCCCTGATCGGCCCTGCTCTGTGGGTGATAGAGGGCGGAGCCCCAACCCCCCCCCCCCCCCAGACGGGTCCTGCTCTGTGTGTGACGGGGTAGAGCCATAACCTCCCCATCGGCCCTGCCCTGAGTGTGACAGTGGCGATGCCCCAACCCCCTGATCGGCCTGCTCTGTGGGTGATAGAGGGCGGCACTCCAACCCCCTGATCTGCCCTGCTCTGTGCGTGACAGGGTACGGAGCTCCAACCCCCCTGATAGGCACTGCTCTGTGCGTGACAGGGGCCAGCGCCCCAAGCCCCTGATTGGCCCTGCTTTGTGCATAACAGGGGGTGGCGCCGCAACCTCCCAATCCGCCCTGCTCTGTGCATGAAAGGGGGCAGCGCCCCAACTCCCCAATCAGCCCTGCTCTGAGCCCGACCAGGGGCTGCACCTAGGGATTGGGCCTGCCCTCTGCCACCCGGGAGCAGGCCTTAGCCAGCAGGTCGTTATCTCCTGAGGGGTCCCAGACTGTGAGCGGGCACAAGTGGGGCAGAGGGACACCCCCCCACTTGTGCACTGGGCCTCTAGTATATATATAAAAGCCATCGACTGGAACACTGTAATGACCAGAATGACCAGTCACTATGATGCCCACTGTGGCCAGTGAACTTGCCCAATCGGGGGGGGGGGTGGAGCCGGCTAGCCAACCTCCTGCAGCTTCTCCCCCCATCCCGCCCCACCCCTGCCAACCACTGATGGCCCCTCCCCCAGACGCTGGCCCCCAATCGGCCCCCCCATTTGGAGACGGGGCCAGCTGGCCCACCACCTACATCCCCTCCCCATGGCTGGCCCCACCCCCCAATCAGCCCCCACCACCCCAATTGGCCACTGGCCCCTCCCCCCACCCATGTCCGCCCCCAATCGCCCCCTCCCACCAATTGGGGGTAGGGCTGGCCAGCCAACCTTTCATGGCCCCTCCATGGGCTGCTGACCCTCAATCAGCCCCCCCCCCCATTTGGGGGTGGGGATGGCCAGTCCACAGCCCCTCCCCACAGCCAGCCTGCCCCCAATCAGCCCCCCTACCCCAATCGTGGGTGGGGTTGCCAGCCAATCACCCTCAGCTTCTCCCCACAGCTGGCCCAACCCTAATCGGCCCCAATTGGGGTGGCCGGCTGGCCAACCTCCTGCTGTCTTCTCCTCCCGACAGGCCTGGCCTCAATCCACCCTGATTGGGGCTGGGCCAGCCGGATCCCACCTGTGCACGAATTTGTGCACTGAGCCTCTATCCTATCTAATAAAAGAGAAATATGGTAATTAGCGTACATCCGCTACCTTTCCCATTGGCTAATCAGGGTGATATGCAAATTAACTGCCAGCCAAGATGGCGGCCGGCAGCCAGGCAGCTTGAAACTAACATGATTCTTGCTTGCTTCAGTGACGGAGGAAACCAACGTTCCCCGCCTGCTGCTGCTGGCCTCTGAGCTTGCAGTTTGAAAGATAGTTACAAATATAGAAGCTAAACAAAACCCCAGAAACCTGCTTTCAGCCCGCCAGGATCTCAGAGCTGGAGTTGATACAGTGTTTCGATTATAGAACACAAACAAACCAGATACCTGCTTTCAGCAGCAAAGGCCTCAGAGCTGCAGTCAGAGCTAAAGCTGGCTCAGAAAAAAAAAAAAGGTGCAGTTGGGAGCTTCAGTCACCTGCCAGCCTGAAAACGGCCCTCAGCCCCTCACCCAGACTGGCCAGGCACCCCAGTGGGGACCCCCACCCAGAAGGGTGTGTGACCAGCTGCAAACAGTCATCATCCCCTCATCCAGGCTGGCCGGGCACCACAGTGGGGACCCCCACCCTGAAGGGGGTGTGACCAGCTGCAAACAGCCATCATCCCCTCATCCAGGATGGCCAGGCACCCCAGTGGGGACCCCCACCCTGATCCAGGACACCCTTCAGGGCAAACCAGCTGGCCCCCATCCGTGCACCAGGCCTCTATCCTATATAGTAAAAGGGTAATATGCCTCCCGGCACCGGGATCAGCGTGATAGGGGGTAGCGCCCAAACCCCCTGATCGCCCTGCGGCTCTGTGTGTGACAGGGGGCGGGGCCACAACCTCCCTATCCGCCCTGCTCTGTTTGTGACAGGGGAAGGCGCCCCAACCACCTGATCAGCCCTGCTCTGTGCCTGATAGGGGGGAGCTCCCCAACCCCCTGATCATCCTGCAGCTCTGTGTGTGACAGTGTGCAGCGACCCAACCCCTGATCAGCCCTGCTCTGTGTGTGACAGAGTGTGGCTCCCCAACCCCCCTCCTCACCCCCACGGGCCCTGCTCTGTGTGTGACGGGTTAGAGCCATAACCTCCCCATCGGCCCTGCCCTGAGTGTGAGAGTGGCGGCGCCCCAACCCCCTGATCGGCCCTGCTCTGTGGGTGATAGAGGGTGGTGCCCCAACCCCCTGATCTGCCCTGCTCTGTGTATGACAGGGGGCGGTGCCCCAACTCCCCTATTGGCCCTGCTCTGTGAGTGACAGGGGGGAGCTCCCCAGCCCCCTGATTGACCCTGCTCTGTGCGTTTTAGGGTACGGAGCCCCAACCCCCCTGATGGGCCCTGCTCTGTGTGTGACAGGGGGCAGCGCCCCAACCCCCTGATTGGCCCTGCTCTGTGCATGACAGGGGGTGGCGCCACAAGCTCCCAATCCGCCCTGCTCTGTGCATGACAGGATATGGAGCCCCAACCTCCCTGATGGGCCCTGCTCTGTGCGTGACAGGGGGTGGCGCCACAACCTCCCCATAGACCATGCCTTGAGTGTGACAGGGGGCGGTGCCCCAACCCCCCAATCGGCCCTACCCTGAGCGTGACTGAGGGTGGCATCTCAACCTCCGGATCTGCCCTGCTCTGTGCATGATAGGGGGCGGTGCCCCAACTCCCCAATCGGCCCTGCTCTGAGCCCGACCAGGGTCTGCACCTAGGGATTGGGCCTGCCCTCTGCCACCCGGAAGCAGGCCTAAGCCAGCAGGTCGTTATCTCCCGAGCGGTCCCAGACTGTGAGAAGGCACAGGCTGGGCTGAGGGACCCCCCCCTCCCCCCCGAGTGCAGAAATTTTTGTGCACCGGGCCTCTAGTTAATAATAATAAACGAGGATGAATAAACATATAAACATACATACAGCCAAAATTAAACAAGGGTAGTAAATGTTAAAGTAATAGTGATAGCAATAGTGAAATTTTAATTTAAAAATATTGACCAACCAATCAACAAACTGCACACAAATCTCTGTTATAAAGACACCAAAGAGTATCCTTATACAAAATAAAATGGAAGAGCAGTCTTCCAAATGTCCTGTGTATCCTTAGCAGGAAAGCCAAATTTTTTACAGCAGCCAGTATAGAGTGAATCCTATTTTTGGCAGCATGCTGGCTACTTTCTGAGCATTATTTCTAATCCTTGCAACAATAGCAAGAGGGAATGAGATTTAATTTCATTTTACAGATGATGAGCTTTGGCCATTCCTGGCGAATAGTTCTTTTGGGACCTCTCGCAACACTGTATCTTTCTATTGATAGGTAACACCGTCAAACCCGGAGCTTTCCTTGTACCATTAAACCTGGCAATTGGCATGGACTTCTTTACTTCTTGTCGGCGCTGATGGGAAAAGAGAGGTCTGCTGCCGCCCGGGCCTCGCCATGTACACCAGGCATTGGCAAACCAGAGCCCATGGGCCAAATCCCATTCACCTCCCATGTCATATGGCCTGGGAGCTTTTACATTTTTTAAATGGCTGCAAAATGTCAAAACAAGAATGGTATTGTATGATATGTGAAAAGTGTATGAAATTCAACTTGCAGTCTCCCTAAAAAAATTGTATTGAAGCAGATTCAGGCTTACTCATTCACATGTTATTTATGGCTGCTCTGGTGCTACAGTGTCCGTTGAGGAGGTGCCACAGAACCCAATGGTTTGCAAGGCCTAACATACTTACTCTCTGGTCTTTTACAGAAAAAGTGTGCTGAGGGCTTGTGGCAGACCATAAATTCTTAGAGGACAGATTAGATTCCCCAGAGTCTAGCACAATATCTACACAGCGAACTCTAAATATAGGTTATGTAAATGGATGAATGAGTAAATAAATAATCTAAAAAGCTTTCAAGAGCTGTCTTTTCCAAATTTCCTCTGCAATTTATTTTTGTGCGTTGTTTGCAAGAAATCTTTAACCAGATCTGCCCACTTCAAATTGGTGGAGTTAATGTGATATTATTTTGAACTGAAATATCCCTTGCACATTAATCAATCTTTCACCTTCCACTTGTTTGTCTAGTCATATTCACACCATGTGAATATATTTCTCATTCTTTTACCTGAAGACACTTTTATGCAGGTTGCCATTGAGACCATTCATTTATCTTTTCTAGGACAGTGTGACATATATATATATATATTGCAGGAAGACAAGGACAGGGCAAAGATAGGGAGGCTAAAGGTTAGGTAAGGCCTAAATCAAGCTCCTGGGGTAGATGCCAGAGAGGCAGGAGCTCAAAGAGGATCCTAGTAGACTTTAGGTGGAACTTGCGGTATGGGGTGAGGATTCAGGGTACACGTGTAAAGGAAAAACTATTTTTCTAGTACTCACATTGCTTCTAACACCAAATTTCTAGGTTTTTCACTCCAGGCCATTCATTTTTCTATGGACACAAACTGGGTGTCCTGCAATTCAATTCAATTCTAACAGAACCTGGAGTTAGCAAAGTCCCTCAGGTTGAAAGCTCAGTCCCACAAGACTGGTCCCCACTTCAGATGCCAACCACAAATCTAGACATCTTATATTTCTGACCACCTATATATTGGGGGGTTCTCATGCCCCCCTTCTCAGGTTTGATAATCTGTTAGAATGGCTCACAGATCTCAGGAGAGCACTTTACTTACTACTACTGGTGTATTATAAAGGACACAACTCAGGCACAGCGAAATGGAAGAGAGGCATAGGGCAAGGTATGGCAAAGGGAGCAGGGCTTCTGTGCCCTCTTTGGGGGGGTGCCAGCCTCCCAGCACCTCATTGGGTTCACCAACCCAGAAAGTCTCACAACCCCAGCCATTTGGAGTGTATATGAGGGTTTCATTATGTGGGTGCTATTGATCAAATCATTGGCCACTGGTGACTGAACTCAATCTCCAGCCCCTCTCCCTCCCCAGAGGTCAGGGGTGGGGCTGAAGGTACCACCCCTCTAATCACGTGATTGGTTCCTCTAGTACTGCACCCCTCACCATCCTCTAATAAGCACCTCATTAGCATAAACTGTGATGTGTTTGAAAGAGGCTTATCCTATATAATAAAAGCCTAATATACAAATTGTCCCCTCCAGAGTTCAACCGACTGGGAGTTTGACCACTCACTATGACATGGGCTGACCACTAGGGGGCATTGTGGAATGAAGGAAGGCCCTGGACAGCAGCTGGCAGCCAGGGGAAGGAAGGCCCCGATTGGCCCTGATTGCCAGCCAGGCCTAGGGGCCCTACCCATGCACAAATTTCGTGCACTGGGCCTCTAGTTATGAATAACAAAAGATGCTCCTCTCACTTCTGTACTCAAGAAATCCCAAGGCTTTAAGGAGCTCTGTGCCAGGAACCAGGGACAGAGACCAAATATATAGTCCTTATGTCCCGATATGACAATGGGGTGTGGGAAAGACGTGCAAAGGGAGGCAGGGAGCATGGAGGGAAAGCTTTGATCTGTGAGGATTCTGTCAGGCCTGTCCTGTCCTGTGGTCACGATGTTTGAAGGACAGCGGACCTAGGTTGTAGGCCTGTGTTTCATCCACCCAGACCACAGACCAGCTGTGTTTTTGCCTCCAGCTTGTCACCTCAGTATGCACTAGAGAACACCTTGTCCACACTTGCAAGTTTGGTTCCAGGAGAGTGACCAAAAGAGGGGGGGAGGGGGTGAGGGTGGGGGGGAGGGAGGTGAAGGGCCTGTTAATGAGAGAAGCCCATGATGTTTTCAGCAGGGACATTTTTACCTGAGTTTCTTCTAGTGATTTCAAGTCCTGGTCTGTCTCCCGAGCCTCCAACCGCTGTCTGCAGTGACGTGCTTTGACGCATTGGTGTACTGTACAGGGGGTGGCTCATTTAATCAGCCGCGGTGCCGCTCTCCACAGAGAGCATGACACATGGGACAGATTTATCGCCAGACTCTGGGCTCTATTTTCAGCTGCACTGTGGAACCCCGGCCCATTAGTGAGAGCAGGAGTGATGTTTATGCATGAAGAGAGGCCGTTCGATTGGGCAATTGCAGACTGCACCACCGGCAGAAGCACAGCTCCCACTTATCAAGCGGGGCTAATAGGGGATCTTCATAGGCACCGCAGAATCAATCCTCCGTACATGGCCTTCTGCTGCAAAAATAATTGCTGCTCACTGGTGGTAAAGATCTCAGCCGTGTCAGGGCCTAAATGGTGAGATGAATGTGTTACCGCTCCCGGGCTGGGCCAGTTCTCTAAAAAAACCAAACACTTCCGGCCCGAGAGCTAATGAGATGTTTTCCAGGTGAAATCTGGAGCTGTGCTGATTTGTGGGTTATTTGGGTGGACCTTTCCTCAGTAGATACTTTTGTCTCTAAAGACTGTAATGAGCTGAAGCAACCAATGAACAGCTTGGGGTCCAGTCTCAGGTTCTGCAATTTAAACGCACACGTAACCGCGGACAAGCTATTTCTTCTTTCTGAGCACTGGTGTCTTTAGCTTTAAAATAAGGGAGCTGCATGTGATGGTTTCTAAACATTTGCTCATCTACTAAACAGGTATCATGTTATAATGAAAATGTGTTTGGTTTGTGTTTCCATTTTTTTCCTTCCCTAATAGATTGTGATCACATCTCTGATGTTATTTCAGGAGCCTAGCCCATTTCTTGGTACATGCAATTTGGGCTCAATATGTATTTTATTTATTAAAAATAAAATTTTGTGATTCTATAACTATAAATAATGTGTGTACTCATTAAAAAACAAAGCAATTCCTTGGATGATACATTCTTCTATTGGCAAAATTTAGAAAAAAATTAATGGAATTCAATGTATTGCATTAATTGCATTGATATTGTTGCCTTATTATAGTATAGTCTTTTTAATTTAAAAAGACCTATTGAGCACTTACTATTGGCAGGAATAGTCAGAGAATTCAGAGATGAACTTGATTAATAGATTTGGTAGAGATTACCTTGATCTGTGAAGGATTGGTATGCTTGGTGAATAGGCCGAGTAAAAACATAAAATCATTGTAGGTGAGAAGAAAATAAATATGGCTACAAAGCGTGAATAGTATAGATCAGCAAAGTCATGTGTTGATTGCAAACGAAGTTGCAGTTGGAGAATGGAAGGAAACTGGGTTAAGTGTGGTGGCCAAGTGATGAGGGTCTTGGTTGAGACTCAGGTACAATTTAGACCTACTGTAGTAAAAACGGGGAGCCACAGGAATTAGTGGTCCTTTTAGAAAAACAGAATGTCACCGTGAAAGCTGGCTTAGAGAAAAGATACTTAAAAATGTTTACCTGATTGAGAAAAACAGATGGCATCTGATACTTTTCTCTTTATCAGGAAGCTCAGCTCCCACCCGCTATGAAATAGCTACATTTTCATTGTTGCTCCAACTTTTGTTAATGAGTTGGATGTTTGGAAAAATTATATTCATTATTCTACCACTTCATCATCTGATGGACTCATCTTTCACTTGCTCCTGGATTCTCTCTGTATGTGCTCAAGTGTTTGGTTTTTGTGATGGCTACTTCTGTGTCAATTTGACTAGGCTGTGATATCCAAATGTTTGGTCCAACATCAGTTTGGATGTTGCAGTGAAGTTGGTTTTTAGGTGTTATTGACATTTAATCAGTAGACTTTGAGTAAAGCAGATTACCTTCCTCCAATAAGCTGAAGATCTTAGGAGAAGAGACTGAAGTCTTTGAAGAAGAAGGTATTCCATCTGGAGACTGCTTTGGACTCTGGCTGCAGCATCAACTCCTTCCTGAATCTACAACGTGCCCACCTATTCTGGAGTTTTTGTACTCGTCAACCCCCATAATTGTGTCAAACAATGCATTAAAATAAATCTACACACACACACACACACACACACACACACACACACACACACACACACACTATTGACTCAGCTTATCTGGAGAAACCTAATCCAGATGTATTTTTATAGGTAAGCTCTGATGCAATACTTTTAAAATCCAGTTGATGAACCAGAAGTCACTGTGCCATATCTTCTGCCTAGGTCCCAATCCCTCTGTTATCTGTGCCCTCAGCCTTCAACTGTGTGGTGAAAGAGAGCATATATTTCATCTACACTGTTACGCTTTTTCATTCCTGGAAGTGAAATTATATTGGATCTTTACTATCATATGGATCGGAAATACCACTATTATGAAAGATGCTCACTTCACTTCGGTACTGAAAGATATTTCAGCCAATTTAGTGCATATAAAACACCAAAATATAACTGTTAACAGTTTATTTATTATCACCTCCTCCTTCTCTTTCTTTTTTGTTTGTTATTAAAAATATTTTGACTTATCCCCACTCTCTCTTGTTGCCTTCTCCCTCTCACCTCTTTCTAGAACTCACTTCTTCCAGAGATGTAAAAGTAAAATGGATACTGTGTCCAAATGTTCTATGTTTTCTTTATGCCACAGAAAGCTTAATTTAAGTGCAATAAAAATAAAAACACATTTGAAGAGTCTGCTTCAGAGTAATCTTGTCTTTTGAAAGTAGTGAAAGCAGATAGTAAGCATACTAAAATAAGAGCTGTCACTCTGTTTATGCCAGCACTTGTAAACACTGGCCAGCTAGTTCTTTTCTACTTAGAGCTATTTTGGCTACAGTCTTTCTTCTCTGTTTTTGACCATATAAACTCATTGCCTTGGATTTTGCTTGGAGCCATGTGCCTGATTACAGATCAAGAGTTACTGCCAGCGAGTAGGATATACTTTAGGATTTTTGCTTGTCAACTGATTAGGTTTTATTTTCCCCACTGCACTTTTGCAATGTTGAAGTTAATACCAGTATATATTCCTTGCAAAAAAACAAACAAACAAACAAAAAAAAACACACATAAAAAAACCCAACAACCCAAAAAACTAAACAATTTCAGCCATAATTCAATGGCATATAAAGAACAACTGTTAGCAGTTATAGTATGTCTTCTTGTAGTCTTTGTGTGTGTGTGTGTGTGTGTGTGTGCGCGCGCACGCGCACTCACCTGTATATGTGAGAAAAGATCTAAATTGCTTTTGGGAAAATAGTAGTCTCACATTTTTTAATACTGATACAAATTTTATCTGAAATGTTCTTACTCATTAGGGTTGAAGTCCAATCATAGTTATCTTCAGCATCTTCTCCTTTTCTTAGGTTGTAACAGAATGGCAGTGTTTCTACAATTCAGGAAATTAGGAAGAGCCCCTGCCCTTCAGTTTACTTAGAGCCTGTGTCTCCCAGGACCCCTCATCCTGTTCCATGTGGGGACCTGCTATGGACCTGGAGATCTGGGGCTTCATGTTCTGTTTCCAGTGGCTCTCCCACACACCCCACTTGGTGGTCCTGCCATCTCAAGCTTATTCTTCAAGCACATTAAAACTTGCCACCTGGACTCTGTCTCTGAAGGTATTTGCAACCTTCTCGTCCTTTTTCTCACAATCCTGGGGAATTTCTCTAGTCTTCTAACTGCTGCCTGTCCATCCCCAAATCAGGCGACAGTATCCTTTAACCCTCAGAAATACCCAGCCTTTCTTTTTTCTTATTCATTTGTATCACAACATTTAAAGGCTCGTCCGAATAGTTCCATGTCTAAGATGGCCGGGTCCCAGGCCCTTGGACCCAGCATAGATCATTTAAGTTTCCAGGAGTAAGAAGGTTCCAGTTGTGACATTTAGCCTCTGGAAATTCATCCCCACGGATGTATAGAAGGCTTCTTCTACATACAGCATAAGACAATAGATTTTAGTTTTCATATACTAGTATGATTGCACTAAATGCCAACGCCTCAACTTGTTTACATAGAAGCAAAACATTATTAGAATAGCATTATGACTATGTTTCTCTCTCTCTCTCTCTCTCTCTCTCTCTCTCTCTCTCTCTCTCTCTCTCTCCTCTTTTAACTAACATTATGATTATTTTCTCATGCAACTTTTTTTTTTTCAATTTGCACTGGGTAAAATAAATGGGTAGATCATCAGGGTATTAGCTAGTGTATGTCCAAAAAACATGCACTCTTCACCTAGGTTATCACATATGCTTCATTAAAAAATAACATAAACCCATTTTGTAGAGCACCTAGCCCTACTAGACAATTGGGGAAATACCAAGTTTTCTGTTTCTGAACTCTGCAGGAAGAGTTCAGAGCACTTGTCTTGTACTTTGCTTAACTGACTGTGTTGTGTCTGATTAATTTAATTATTCACAAACATAATTTAAATCAAAATAATGTCCATTTCCTTTTCCTCTAATTTTTCCTAATCCATGGTAGCTAAAGACCTCTCCTGGGCCTCTCCCCTTTGAGAGTGAAACTTGTTTGCTCTATTCCTGAATCTCACTAGTGCTGTGATGGCCCAAGTTATAGTGTGTCAATTCTGAGTCTAGCTTTTCTGAGGACTAGACGCTGTCATTTTTTTTTCTCTCCTGGGATACCTGCTCTTGGATACTATCCTTTAGAACCCAGCTCCCATGCTGTGAGATGCTCAAGCCACTGAGAGAGGTATTGTGCAGGAATTTCCATCGGATGCTCATCTGAGTTCCCAGCTAACAGCCAACATCAACAGGCAGCCATGGAAGCTATCTTAGTGCTTCTGGGTCAACAGTCCTCAAATAGCTATAGGCTTAGCCAATGCTAGAACTGCCTAGTCAACATACAGAACCTCAAACGATAAAAACATTTGTGGTTATAAGTCAATAGCTTTTGAAGTGGTTTGTTATAAAGCAATATGAAAAGGGAAATAAATTATTTGGTCTCAATTGACTATGAACATAGTTAATTATCTTTACCCTCACACCAAGTCTATTATTGGTTTCCATATAGTGGGGCCATCTTCATAAAAATAATTCCGTTTCATAAATATTTAGAGAACCTACTCTGTGCCAGGCAGATTGTTAAGTTTGGCTATAAAACAAAGTCTGAGTCAGCAAGAGGCAGAGAGTTTAGCACAGAAAACATATATAAATGAATAATTACTACCTTGTGATAAATTCTGTTTCAAAGATGGTTTTATTAATTTCACAAATACTTGAGTAGTTATTATCAGTACATCCCAGGTATGCAAGACATTGGAATGGATGGAAATGAAGTTCTTATTCTGTAGGAATTTACCACCTAGTGGGAGAGACAAAATAAAAACAGGTATTTTTGCCCAGCTGGTATTGCTCAGTGGTTGAGCATCGGCCTATGCACCAAGAGGTCATTGGTCAGGGCACATACCTGAATTGCGGGCTAAATCCCTGATGAGGGGTGTGCAGGAGGCAGCTGATTGATGTTTTCTCTCATTGATGTTCCTATCTCTCTCTTCCTTTCCTTCCCTCCCTCCCTCTCTCTCTAAAAAAAAAATCAATAAAAATATGTTTAAAAACAAACAAAGAACACACAGATATTTTCAATATAATGTGATAAGTGCTAGGACTGAAACATGAAGTGTTTGGTAACTCAGTGATATTATGTGCATATTGCCCAGCACAAAGAATGGGATATAAAAGAAGCTCAAAGTATTTCATATTCCATCCTCCTCTTTTGATTGTGTGACAGATTATATAGTCTAAAGACAGTTGGAACAGCATTTTCCATCCTGCATGCCCTTTGGCCATGCGATCTTAAAGCCGCTCCACCAAGAAGAAGCATCTCTTTGCACTCCCTGTGAAACTGGGCTGGTCTTCAGGACTCACTTGTAACCAACAGAATTTGGTGGAAGTGATGCTGCATGACTTCTGAAGCTGGGCCAGAAAAGGCGCAGCTGTGTCAGCCTTGATCTCCTGAAATACTCACTTATCAGTTACTCCACCACAGAGGGCTTTTTCTGGACCAGCTGTGATAAGCCCAAGCCACATGGAGAGACTGTATGCAGGTACACTGGTTGACAGCCCTGTCTGAGCCCCGTGTTTGAGGTCATTCTTCATTCGGGCATCAGACAACTGAATGAAGACACCTCTAGTTCATTTCAGTTTCTGCCCTGTCTAGTCACCTTCAACCCACTGGAGCCTTCCAGTTGCTCTGGAGCAGAGACAAACCAGCCCCACTATGCTCTGTTCAGAATTCTGATCTGTGGAACCCATGACCATAATAAAAAGGTTGATATTTTATATCACTGAGCTTGCAGTGGGTTATTATGCAGCAATAGATAATCAGAACAGATGAGTTCCAAGAAAGAACCAATTTGCAATGAATTATATTACAGTATTTTTTAAAATATATTTTTATTGATTTTAGAGAGGGGAAGGGAGAAGGATAGAGAGATAGAAACATTGATCAGCTGCCTCCTGCATGCACCCTACTGGGATGGAGCCTGAAACCCAGACATGTGCCCTGACTGTGCCCTCCTGGTTCATGGGCCAAGGATCAACTACTGAGCTAGTACACTGGCCAGGCTATATTTTTAAATATAATTTATGGTGAAATTCTGGTATTTTTGGATGAAGGAAATTCTTTTAGTTAACTTGGAAACTGAGAAAATATTTAGTCACTAATTATTTTCTGAACTCAGGTCACAGGAATTTGGGAGTCAATCCCTGACTGAAATAATTTTCCACATTTATAAAATTGAGTCCACTTGCTTGAGGAGTATTTCATTTCTTCTGATAAGGACTACGTCTCTTCATCTTCAGATTTAGTGCAAATGGAAATGTTGAAGAGACCTGATTTATTTGATATTCATATCATAAATCTGTGAGACACAACCTTTTAGTCAGTGATGAGTGGGAGAATGGCTTGGCATATTCAGAGGCACTGGCTACCTAAAATGTAATATGTTTTCTGGCTTTTAATCACTAATTATCATTTATAGGAAGAAGTTGTCTGTATGAAGAAGAATTGTAGACAATGCAATATTAAACTATAAAGTCTGTTCTACTTTAGTCATTAGTCCTATCACTCATTAACAATTAAACATGTACATTTCTTAGATTGGAAACTTGAAAATTGTGTAAGAAAGATACTCATTCTAATTATGTGAATTGAAAGAAGCAATTGTTTTTTACTATTTTTCTATCTTACAGTAATTGAGAAATCATTAAAAATTGGAATACAGTTCTATTAAACTTAAAGGAGGAAAAAAAAGAGACTGTGTTAATATCCAAAACATTTCCTTTCTTAGACTGTAGTCTTGACAGATGAGATAATTAAATCTGAGTCTGTGTGGTGGTGAAATAGGTGACATAGAAGGAAAACAAGAAGGTGCAGTAAATGGTTAATTAATGCCAATTATATCTCAGACAGAATTGAATAAATGTCCTAGGAAAGTGAGAGGACTGGTGGTTAAAGGGAAGAAGTGGAGCTAGAGGGGACAAAAGGTATTTGTCTCCCCTTGATAACCAGGTGCTGCTGGGCCTAGACCAGGGCAAAAAGAAAAGGAAAGGAAGACATGTCCTGGGACCATTGTATTTTTTGGAATCTGAACATTCAGACAGTGAAAGCTTGCTGTCTGCAGAGGAGCTTATTTCTTGATTCCCAACTTTCTGATTCTTTGCAAATGGGAGGAAGCACAGATCCTGGGCATCTTTCTGGGTCTCAGACTTCATGGCCTCATCCTCATCACCTCCTGTTCAGTCCTCAGATTTCTCTATCATTTTCTTTCATACCTCCTGCTTGACAGCTAATGCATTTTTGTAAGAACCCCTCAGGTTTTATCTGAGTTACCTAATCAAGCATTTTAAAAAAAGACAAATGTAAAGTTCCCTCCATCCCTTGTTCCCTCCATCCCTCGTTCAGGTAGTTCACAGTTGAGCTCTCTCAGTCTTTCCAGATGAAGAAACACATGGAGGGGGTTGCTTGAGGCATGAAAGGTTAAGCCAATTTAGGATTTAGTTTATGATGAAAGTGGGTTAGAATAAATTTAGACTTTTCTATGTAGCTTTTTGGGATATATACACATACTAAAAATAAGCAAATCAAATTTTCTCAGGAATCTTTTTGTAACAAATTAAGGAAGGTTCATTTAATATTAAATTTTGATTATTCTTTTTAAAAATATATGTATATTTTTATTTATTTCAGAGAGGAAGAGACAGACAGAAATATCAATGTTGAGAGAGAATCATTAATTGGCTATCTCCTGCACACCCCATACTGGGGATAGAGCCTGTATCCCAGGCATGTGCCCTGACAGGGAATTGAACCAAGACCTCCTGGTTCATAGGTAAACCCTCAACCACTGAGCAACACCAGCCAGACTGGATTATTCTTGAGGAGATAACACATGTCTAAGTATTGGTATGTGAGCATGCACATTTACAGTATTTTTGTTCCATTAAAAACTTTCTTGAGCTTGCTTGTCAGTTCAGTCACCAAGCTTCACTAAGCTTTGCTAATTTTGTGGAACTTGGAATAGTGTTTTGCCACTTTAGAGATAATCCCTGAAAGCTTCCTTCTTGTAGATGGCAATAAATCATTCTCTCCACTAAAAGCCTCGATGTCATTTGAAATTTATTACAAAGAGCGGGTAGTGGACTTAAAAGCCATTTCACGTGTCTTATTACTTCAATCATCTAATTTATGGGTTTCAGCTGCATTTGTAGTTGGAAAAAGTATTTTCCTTCCCTGATCAATATGAGTCTGGTTTTGCATTCATTCCCACTAACCCTCCCTGCCCGATTGTATCCACTACGTCTCTAAGACTGTATAGCTGCTGCAGTCATTCTCCTGGGTCCATCATTCAATGCAATGCAGGTCTGAAATGGAAAGTGCCAACCAGGCTGATATAGATTGACTCAGCTTTACCAGCTCTTAGCTGCACTTGTCAAAAGATATCTTACTTATTATTAGTTGAGCAATTTTGCCCTAGGGAAGGGGAAACTGTCAAAAGCCCCCTGTTTAATATGTACATCTTTGGCTTCGTGGAGAGAGTCTGAAGGACGCCGATTACACACAAACAAGGTAAGCTTAAATAACGTGCACTTAATACACAGAATGGTAAGGATCAGCTACTCTTTATGGCCATATTGGAAGCCTTTTCCCTTCCCCAATAAATAATCTCTGTTCCCATATGCCAGTTATTCTCATCCCCATAATGAAAGATAGTATTAATGGATTAACAGACTGAAGAGAAATGTAGAGGAACCCTTACAGCAGGCTGGGGTTCACGAGAAAAACACCCACATGGGTGTAATAATGATTGAACCCCTGCAATGTCCAGGCCTAGACCTGGTCTTTGATTTTCATCAGGATCATTGTAAAAGCCAACTACTGTATTCTTTGATTTCAATATCAGAAAAATAAGATGAGCACCCAAATGTTCCTATCCTGGGTTACCATGAATACATCTAACCCTATTGACCTCATGGGAAAATTCCCTCCTACACAATTCTTTTTTTAAAAAAAAATATATATTTTATTGATTTTTTACAGAAAGGAAGGGAGAGGGATAGAGAGTTAGAAACATCGATGAGAGAGAAACATCATCGATCAGCTGCCTCCTGCACACCTCCTATTGGGGATGTGCCCGCAACCCAGGTACATGCCCTTGACCGGAATTAAACTTGGGACCTTTCAGTCTGCAGGCCGACACTCCATCCACTGAGCCAAACCAGCTAGGGCTACAATTCTTAGTCAACCCTGGGAGGTGAACAATGTTTTGTCTTTTTCACCCAAATATTCCCTTCTTTGCTCCTCTTTCTTCCCTTCCTAAAGGGGTCTATACGGGTGTCCATCCTCCCCTATTCTTCTGTGACCAAAACTGGTGGGTTGCCTCCAGAATAGTCCTTTCTCTTTCCTTTATTGTTTGCTGGGAGAGCTTACTCCCACCGCAAATGCTGAAAATGCCTCATATTTGTGTTCTCATCCCTCTTGCATCTATGACATGGACCTGAAATCCAATCTTTGTAAAAGAGACTAGAGGAGATGTCTAGTAGGGGCTCCTGGAAAACATTTTCCCTAATAAGG
This sequence comes from Myotis daubentonii, assembly GCF_963259705.1. NCBI lineage: Eukaryota > Metazoa > Chordata > Mammalia > Chiroptera > Vespertilionidae > Myotis > Myotis daubentonii. The sequence goes on along the minus strand of NC_081842.1, from coordinate 142,024,803 downwards.
TAGGCACAGGGGAGGAGATATACCCTTTCTCACGATATGGTCATGTCCCCCTGTGACACCTGGGGCTGCTCTAATGTCTTGCTAACACGGAGAATGGCAGAGTGAAAAAAATAACAGTACCTGGGTTATTGGGAATTAATTGCTCAATACCAGGAACAGTTGGGGGGTGAGAGCGGCCAGGGAGAGGTCAATGAGGGGAAAAGGAGATACATGTAATATTTTCAACAATAAAGAATTTAAATTAAAGATTAATTAATTAATTAATTAATTTAAAAAGGAAAAACAATGTGCTTTTACAAGGCAGGTGGTGTTTAGTTAGCAGTTTGGCCAAATACTCTGGAATTTCTAACTCTGAGATGTGTATACTTGTCTCTAAAATTTGAGGGATACTGTTCCTTCTTGTTGGAGCTAAATCAACTCTAAAGGCTAAGAAGTTAAGGCAGGAGCTCCATGATTCATATCCATTCGAAGTTTGCTCATTAAAAACAACTGTGGAAGCGAAAGGTAATATTCATACTCTTCAGATATAGGAACCTTTACTTTTTCTTTTTTTCTTCAGGTGAATTCTCATCCCAATATAAGGAATTCACAATTCCACAATTATTTGAAATGTTAGAAAGCACTTTTTAAAAAGTGTACATTGAACACAGAAGATTCTGCATAACATAATATAATTAAAATGCTGAACAATTTCACTTATGAATAAATGCAAACATTCAAAATAAAATATAAACAAATGAATCATGCAACACATTGAGAGAAAAAAATCACCTTGATCATATGCATATGGTGTTCCTGCCAGCAAGCCTATCTAATAAAAGGGTAATATGCAAATTAACCATCACTCCATCACAAAGATGGCAGTGCCCATACCCACAAGATGGCAGTGCCTAGTCCTCTCAGCCCCACTGGAGTCCTCCAGTCCCTGGGGGCAGCCGCTGAGAGCGGGCAGCGTGAGCGGCTTGGCGGAATGCTTGCTTCATTGCCTCAGCAAGTACAATAAAAGTTAGTTCCAAAACAGCCTGTTTCTTGGCAATTCCAGGCAGGAAGGGGTCCTGAGAGCTCTTCTGCTGGCTGCTCAGGAAACAGCACTGCCGCCACCGAGGGAGCCATTGAGGAGGAGGTGGTAACTGCCGCTGCAGAACCGGAGAGGAAGAGGTGGGGCTGCCTCTGCTCCCGCAGGGGCGGCAGGTGAGTCGCAGTTCAGGAGCCTCCGGGAGTGGCAGTGCCAGGCTATCCAGTGCTGCGTCCAGTCCCTGAGGCATGCCCGCCAGTACCACAATGCCAACTGCCTGCAGCCATCCTTCCAGAAGATGAGGTGGGTTGTGCAGCACACCAAGGACTGCCAGCACAAGACCAATGGAGGTTGCAGAGTGTGCAAGCAGTTCATGGCCCTTTGCTGCTACCATGCCAAACATGGCCAAGAAAACACATGACCCATTCCCTACCACCTCAACATCAAGCAGAAGCTCTGCCAACAGAAGACACAGCACCGCCGGCAGCACACGTAGCCAAGTCTGCCTTCCCCTCCTTCACACCACCCTGGCCCCCCACACTGCATCCCAGCACATCCTGGTCACCACAGCCCCCGACTTTGTCCCAGACCTCACCTGTGAGCAGGTCACTAGCTGGCTTCTCCAGCGTGGCCAGAACTCAGCCCCCCACCACAGTTTGCACTGGGAAGCCCACCAACCAGGTGTCAGCCCCACCGCCCACTGCCCAGGCCCACCTGCAGCAGTGGAGGCACCCGGCAGATTGTACATGCACTGCTGCAGCAGCAGCACCTGTACTGGGTGAGCACCAACAATGGTATGCCCCTGAGGCACAGTGACCCCTGAGAGCCAGATGGCCCCCGTGGGCCTGAATGTGACCCAACCAGGTCAGTGGGCCTGTTATTCTGCCCCCCAAGCCCTGGCAGTGGCATCTGACACCCATCCTCCAGCAACAGCCAATGTGAGGCATGCCCAGACCCATGATGTCTATGCAGACCCAAGGTTCAGCCATCTCAGAACATCTCTCCAGGTGCCCTGCAGGACCTGCTGTGGACCCTGATGTCTCCCAGCTCCCCCAGCAGCAGCACATGCTCAACATCCTCAAGGCAAACCCTCAGCTGATGGCAGCTCTCATCAAATAGCACACATCCAAGTATGTGGCCAGCCAGCCCGGCCTTCCGCTCTAGCCCAGCTTGCTAAATCTGAACGCCATGCAAGCCAGCGGGCCACGACCTGCTGTCCCTCCACAGCAGCAAGCAATGGGAGACCAGAACTCCCAGGGCCAGGCCTTGAACATCATGATTCTGGGGCACAACCCCAGCATGGTGAGTATGAACCACAGTTCAGAGAGATGCCACGGAGCAACAGCAGCAGCAGCAGCAGCAGCAACATTGCAAGAGGCATGTCTGATTGTTGGTTGTGATGGGGTGTCACCTTCCCCTAATCGCCGGGTCGCCTCCTGCCCCTGAGGGCTCCCGGACTGTGAGAAGGGTCAGGCTGGGCTAAGGGACACCCCCTCCAGTGCATGAATTTTCGTGCACCAGGCCTCTAGTTTAAGAATAGTTCAGCCTTAGCTGGTTTGGCTCAGTGGATAGAGTGTAGGCCTGCAGAAGGGTTCTGGGTTTCATTCTGGTCAAGGCCACTTACCTCAGTTGCAGGATTGATCCCTGGTCTAGGTTGGGGTGCAAGAGGAAGGCAACCAATCGATGTGTGTCTCTCTCTCATTGATATTTCTCTCTCTGTCTCTCTCTGTCCCTTCTACTCTCTCTAAAAATCAATGGAAAAATATCCTTGAGTGAGGATTAACAAAAAACCAAAAGAATAGTTCAAAATTAGTAAATATCTTAAAATAATTCTCATTTTAAACTGGAGAAGAAAAATAATATAAGCATCCCTACACAAAGAAAAAAGGTATTATAAAACATTTTGTATCCATTCTTCATAATAAGTTTTATTTATAAACTAGAAATAATGAGGCTATTCTAGTGTAATAGGAAGCTTTCATGTGTTAAAGAACAAAAAGGTAAAACTTGAACTTCTCTGAGAAGGAAGTAGGGTATATGTAAAAAGTAAGAACTTTACTGCCAAAAATATAGATTTGCATTTCAATTCTCCCACCTGCAATCAATGAGACTTTAGGCATATTACTTTAATCTCTTGGATTTCAGACATTTCATATAAAAAATGGACTACAAGTGCTACCTCAGGAGGATTAATATGATTAAAAACACACGTAAAGCATCTAATATATACTGAATTTTCATAAATGCTTGCTTTGAAAAACAAAACAAAACAAAAAACACTTATATGGGGATTTATCCACTCGAAAGTAGAGGGGAAAAAGGAAGAAACATCTGAATACAGATTTAGTGGAAGTCAATACATGTTCAAAATTCCCTTTAAATAATCCAGTGGCATGGGTATTTCCTCCTTTTGATACTTCCAAATAAGATCTTCCATGATAAGAAAGTAAAAGTTTCTGATACATCTCAACAGAAAGTTGACTCTTCTTTGCTATTCCTTATGATTCAAAAGAAGAAACATATTGTCTGAGGATGTGCCTGCAACCTGTTTACGTGGGGTCCAGGACATTCTCCAGACAATAGGACATCATCTTTCTTCCTGCGTTCTCCTTCTCCATCTTTCTGTTTCCCTGGCCTTCTGTTTCCTCAATCAGGCACTCATAATTCATAGAAGACTGGAGGAGCAGTTAATTCTTTTGTCCTTTCTCCCAAAGCTCTCTTCTGAAATTGCAAATTAGTTTCCATAACATGGCTCTGTAATTTTCCTAAGATTGTGACCCTATTTATCTCAATGCAGCAATGAACGGAGGAAGGAGCAGAGACCAGCTCAATTTAGGTGTCCATGTTGAGTTTCTGCATGTTCACATTTTGTGAAACCCAATTATGTGCTTTTATGTTTTCAATAGCTTCAATCTCATTTTGCTCAGACACCTTATCACATCAGTAAGTTTCTTAAAGCCAACAGGGATCCAAGAAATTGGGCTTCTGAGAACCCCGAGTCTAAGAAATGTCTTCATTTGACAAAGACATTTAGTCAATTTCTTCAACAAATATCCACAATGTTGTCTGGATATATTAAAAGGAAATTAATGGCCACATTCTGCTTCAATTCCTTCTAATTATCCCATAAATTCTCAATAGATAATTTATAGTTTTTATCACTTTGTTCATCACATCATGTGATGAATAGGTCTTATAAAGTTGACAAAACACAATCACTTTCTATAAACTATGAAATGTAAACTGTGTCCACCAACCATCAGTCTTGACCAGGATAGTTTTTTGTTTTTATTCTAGGTGCCTCATCTCTTGCTCTCTTGCATGTGAATTCAGCTTTTCTATATTTAGGTCAAACTTCTCATATTTCTTGCTCACAGGCACTCAAGTTAAAGATGATCTTGCATGCTAAAATTATTTAATATTATTTCTTCCTAAAAATTGTCAAGCAGACCACATACAGAGGCCTATTAATAGAAACAAATTAGTGGTATCAAAATAACTATTTCTCATTATAAATAACAGGGAGTTTAAGGAGTGCATAAAAAGAAGAGGGAAGAAAATAGCAATTGTCTACAGTTCTACCATTCAGAGGTAATTTTTCTTGACAGCTTGTTTCATTTGTTTCCCATCTTTTTTGCAGTGTACATTTTTGAGCTATGTGAATATATCTATGAATCTATACCTTTCTATTTATAGCGGAAAGAGTGGGAAGAGGCCTGTCTTGGCTGTTCTCAAATAATAAATCTTAGGTTGCTGCTTGCTTCACCAATTCACAAAAAAGCACTAGGTTGTTTATCACGTCTTTACTATTTTTTAAAATTCATTTTCCATTATTTTATTAGGGGCTCAGAAAAATCTTAGAAATCAGCCTTATAATTTTCTTCTAAATCTCCTACTATGTTAATAGCTTATTTATCTAAATGTTTTATGGAAATAGAAGTTAAAATGCCTAGAATTACATACTTCCTATATAAAGAAGAGAAATACCCTCAACATATTGTGTAGACAAATATTTTCCCTAATTCTTGAAGCATCAAGACGTCACAAATTTAAGAGCTAGTCCTTAAAAATGATCAAGTTTAGCGCTGGCTGGGTGAGTCATTTGGTTGGAGCATCATCTGTATACCAAAAAAGGTTGCGAGTTTGATTCCTGGTGGAGGTGCATACTGTAGGCAACTGATAGATGTTTCTCTCACATTGATGTTTCTCTTTCTCTCTCTCTTCCATACTCTCTCTCTAAAATCAATAAGCATATCCTCAGGTGAGAAAAAAAAATGATTAAGTGCTCAGCCAGTGTGGCTCAGTGGTTGAGTGTTGACCCATGAGCTAAGAGGTGGCTGGTTTGATTCCCAGTCAGGGCACATGCCTGGGTTATGGGCTTGATCCCCAGTAGGGGGTGTGAAGGAGGCAGCGCATTGATGTTTCTATCTCTCTATCCCTCTCCCTTCCTCTCTAAAAATTCAATAAAAACATATTTTAAAAACAGTCAAGTTTAACTTTCCCATATACAGATAAAATGAAAAGTTTATTTCTAATTTTTGTGGCTTTAGTAATTCTCTGGCAATTTCGGACTTAAATCCAAAACACAAATTATAGTAAAAGAATGGTTGTGAACCCCCCTATTATGCATTGTTCAAGATGCAACACAAAGATGCATTGATCAAGAGATTTATCTCATCTCCAGAGGGCTTTCTTAAGTAACATATTCATTTCCACTGCCAATACCACTCTCTCTTCTCAGGTTGCTTGACTCTAGCTTATGGGAACACTGAATTAAGGCATAATGGATAGGGACAGAGATTCAGGTAAAGGCAGTCCTGTAGTTTGGAGTACTGCAAACTAGGAATCACTTATTATCTTGCCTTTTGTCTCTTGGTAGTATGGCAGAAGGTTTATATAGTACTGTATAAAGGATATGTTAAGTAGATAACAAAAACTTTAAGGAAACATTCCTTAAGGTAAAATCAATTTTTGAAAGCAATCACCAACTTATTTAGAATAAGATAATAAAAATTAATCAAAAATTATTTAAGAAGCCATCATCTTTTGAGTTCTAGTACTTCATCAGTAGATATTTTTTATTTTGAAAATATTAGGTATGAGAATGAATTTTAACCCTAAGTATTTCTAAGATCATTAATAAAGTATTTTAATTTGCTATAATTTATATTTAAACAAGCAAAATAGTATCACATATTTTAACAAAACAAAGGCAACTAAGTTATAATCCAAACACTTAAGAATTTCAGGAACATATAACTAAAAGGAGATCCCCACCCCATTCTCTTTTAGTTTTCTTTCTCATGGCTTAGTCATATTTCCATCTAGAACAGCTAGACTGTATGTTAGATTGTTTGTGAAATACCCTCAGTTATGTTAATATTAATGAAATAACACTTTAAAATGTCACTATTTGGGAATTTATGAAAATTTACATTAAAATTCACTTCCAACCGATAGGTAGTAAAACACTTGCTAAATAAATTAATCTTGTAAACAGGCTTTTAAATAACATGTATTCCCCAAATAACAGTCCATCTTCTATCTGCCAGAGCACTTTGAATCTTGGCTATATAGTATTTAGCCTGGTGTATTGTAAACATTTGTTTATTTACCTTTCTCCTCTAAGGGACTGAGTTACAGGACAACTTCTTATTTGTCTTCTTATGACCTAGCATAGTATCTAACACAAAGTACACATTCAATATACATTGGTTTACGTGAATTAAATGCTTACTTTCAAGCACTTTGGAAATAGTGTGTGTATATATCAATAATAATAAAAGTATAATATGCTAATTAGAACAGACATCTTCCAGACATCATTCTGGACGTCCTTCCTGACGAAGCTGGGGCTGGAGCGAAGCCAGCCTGGGTCCCAAGTGCCTGCCGGTGGCCGTAAGAGGGAAGCCCGGGTCCAGGGTGCTGGAGGGAAGCCAGTGCTGGCAGCTGGGGAAAGGAAGGCCTATTTTTGTATGAATACACAAGGGGCCCGGTGCACGAAATTCGTGCACTGGGTGTGGGGGGGGGGGAGTGTCCCTCAACCCAGCCTGCCCCCTCTCACATACTGGGAGCCCTCAGGCGTTGACCCCCATCACCCTCCAATCGCAGGATCGGCCCCTTGCCCAGGCCTGACGCCTCTGGCCTAGGTGTCCGGCCCGAGCAGCGGGAACCTGCAGTGGCAGCGGAGGGTGCCGCGATCATGCAGGCTCTGCCCCTGCTCCTGCAGGATGCCTCTGACTGAGGTGTTGGCCTGGGCAGCAGGGACCCACAGCTGCAGCGGCCCCGCGATCGTGAGCTCGGCTTTAGGCCCAGGCAAGGGGCCCCTAGCTCCCGGGACTGCCAGCTTCGACCGTGCCCAGCTCCCATCGCTGGCTCCACCCCTACTTCCTGCTATCACTGGCCAGGGCAGAAAAGGCACCTGATTCTCCGATCATGGCTGGGGGGCAGGGCAAAGGCAGCCCCAGGGCCGCCTTTGCCCTGCCCCCCAGCTCTTAGCTCCTCGCTGGGTTTCCGATCACTGTCAGTGGCAGGGGGCTTCTTCCTGCTTTCCCTTTCGCCTCCCTGCATTGTGCCTACATATGCAAATTAACTGCCATCTTGTTGGCAGTTAATTTGCATATAGCCCTGATTAGCCAATGAAAAGGGTATCGTTGTACGCCAATTACCATTTTTCTCTTTTATTAGTGTAGATATCCTTATTAATAAAAGCCTAAGTGGTTGTCATGCTGTGATGCCATCACGCTGAAACAAGATGACTGCGTGCACAGCTGGTGCACTCAGGTGGGCGGGGCTGGGCTTGATGCTGCATATTCAGCAGGAAGCCTGCCTGGGAGTCCAGCCTCCTCCAAGCTGGTGCACGGAGCTGGGAGAAGGCAGGTCCCCCAGCTCTGTGAGGTGAGGCCTGCCTATGGGTCCCACGAGGCTTGCCTGGGGGTCCCCTGGCTCCGAGCAGTGAGGCCTGCCTGGGAGTTTCTTGGCTCCCTGTGGCGAGGGCTGCCTGGGGGTTCTGGGGGTCCTGCTTCCCAGCTCCGTGCGGCAAGGAGGTGGGACCGCTGGCTCCAGCCTACCTCTTCAGGGCAATCCATCAAGGAGCCCCAGATGGGTGGGTGGGGCCTACCTCTTTGTGGCGATTGATCATGGGGCTTCCGCACTGTGACAGGGCACAGGACAGCCCGGGGGACCCCCCCTAAAGTGTATCAATTTCATATATATATGTATATATGACACCATAATTGAGTGAGAAAAGACCAACCCTAATAAGCTGGTACTTTGATATCCTATCTAATAATAGGCAAACATGGTAATTGACCGTACTTTCGCTATGCCTCCCATTGGCAAATCAGTGTGATATGCAAATTAACCATCAACAAAATGGTGGCTAATTTGCATACTGCAGGCAGGGCTGTCAGCGCGAGACACTGCCCGCGGGACCTGGGCCCCGGACCCCTGACCCGGCAAGGCAGGGCTGGTAGCGCCCAATGCTGCCCGGGGGATCTGGGCCTTGGATCTGTGACCTGTCGAGGGAGCAAAGCAGTGGAGAAGGGAGAGAGCCCAGGTGGCAGAGAAGGGAGGGATCCGAGGGCTAAGTGGCGAAGTGAGGGAGGGAGGCAGCAGAGAAGGGAGCGAAGCCCGCCTCAGTGAGCTTCGCTCCCTTCTCTGCTTTGCTGCGGTCTCAGGAAGCCCTATTCTTGCAGGAATAGGCCCGTGGAAGCCCTATTCTTGCAGGAATCTTCCTGCAACGGACCTCTAGTCCTATATAATGAAAGGGTAATATGCAAATAGGCTGAATGGTGGAATGACCAGTTGCTATGACGTGCACTGACCACTAGGGGGAAGACGCTCAATGCAGGAGCTGCCTCCTGGTGGTCAGTGCGCTCTCACAGGGGAAGCACAGCTCAGCTAGAAGCCCTGAGCTGGGCTCACAGCTGGCAAGCACAGTGGTGGTGGTGGGAGCCTCTCCTGCCTCTGTGGCAGCACTAAGGATGTCCGACTGCTAGCTTAGACCCACTCCCCTGCAGGCTCCCAGGCTGTGAGAGCGCACAGACTGGGCTGAGGGTACCCCCCTCACCCCCCGAGTGCATGAATGTCATGCACCGAGCCTCTAGTGTTAATATAAAAGAATTTTTCTCTATTTACAAAAGAGAGATTTGTATATAGACAGATCTGGCATCCACTTTGGCATTTACTTGCTGTATAACTGGACAAATTAGCAAACCACTATGAATCTTGGTTTTCTCATATATGAAATGTGGTTATCTACACTAATAAAAGAGAAAAATGGTAATTGGCGTACGGTGATACCCTTTTCATTGGCTAATCAGGGCTATATGCAAATTAACTGCCAATTAAGATTGGCACTTAACTGCCAACAAGATGGCGGTTAATTTGCATATGTAGACACAATGCAGGGAGGCGAAAGGGAAAGCAGGAAGAAGCCCCCTGTCACTGACAGTGATCGGAAACCCAGGGGGGAGCTAAGAGCTGGGGAGCAGGGCAAAGGCGGCCCTGGGGCTGCCTTTGCCCTGCCCCCCAGCCATGATCGGAGAATCAGGTGCCTTTTCTGCCCTGGCCAGTGATAGCAGGAAGTAGGGGTGGAGCCAGCGATGGGAGCTGGGCACGGTCGAAGCTGGCAGTCCTGGGAGCTAGGGGTCCCTTGCCTGGGCCTAAAGCGAAGCCCACGATCGCGGGGCCGCTGCAGCTGCGGGTCCCCGCTGCCCGGGCCGGACGCCTCAGCCAGAGGCGTCCTGCAGGGGCAGGGGCGGAGCCTGCAACCTTGGGGAGCTGGGGGTACCCTGCCCAGGCCTGACACCTCTGCCAGAGGCCTCAGGCCTGGTCAAGGGGCCGATCCAGTGATTGGTGATCGGAGGGTGATGAGGGTCAACTCCTCTGGCCGAGGCATCAGGCCTAGGCGGGGGCCAGAGCCAGTGATCAGGGGGAGATGGGGGTCCCCTGTCCAAGCCTGACACCTCTGGCGGAGGCGTCAGGCCTAGGAAAGGGGCAGAGCCAGCAATCGGAGGGGCCTGGGGGTCCCCTGCCCAGGCCTGATGCCTGGGCCAGAGGCATCAGGCCTGGGCTGGGGGCAGAACCGGTGATGGGGGGAAATGAGGGTCCCCTGCCCAGGCCTGACGCCTCTGGCCCAGGTGTCAGGCTGGGCAAGGGGCTGATCCTGCAATTGAAAGGTGATGGGCGTCAACGCCTGAGGGCTCCCAGTATGTGAGAGGAGGCAGGCTGGGTTGAGGGACACTCCCCACACACACACCCAGTGCACGAATTTCGTGCACCAGGCCCCTAGTTAATTATAACTTACTCACAGACTTGTAAGGGTTAAATTTATATGTGTAAAGAGTTTAGCATAATATTTGCCACATAATAATCTCTCAATAAATGTTAAGAATTGTACATTCTACTTGCATCTTCAGGTTAATTCATTTATACTTTCTTTTTTTCTTTTAACATTTTTTGGTGCAAAATGGATAGCAATTAGAACATTCATATATCATATTAAAATATTCTTCACATAAGAAATTTATAGTTTATGAATGGGAGAAGATATTTGCCAATGATACATCCAACAAGAAGTTAATATCCAAAATTTATAAAGAACTCATACAACTCAACACCAAAATGCCAAACAATCCAAGACAGTTCTGGGAAGAGGGGGCTAGAGAGCTGTAGGGACTGAGAAAAAAAAGAAAAAAAAAAGAAAAGGAACTCATGGACAATAGTGACAGTGTGGTGATTGCATGGGGGAGGGGGTGTGGGTGGAGATGGAGGAGGATATATGTGGGATAATGGTGATGGGAAAAAAATAAAATAAAAATAAAAATGGGCAGAAGACCTACATAGACACATACAGATGGCCAATAGACATATGAAAAGATGTTCAGTGTCACTAGTTATCAGAGAAATGCAAATTGAAACCATGATGAGATAGCACCTCACACCTGTCAGAATGGCTATCATCAATATATCAACAAATAACTAATGTTGGTGGAGGATGTGGAGAAAAGCGAACCTTTGTGCACTGTTGGTGGAAACACAGACTAGTAGTCACTATAGAAAACAGTATGGAAGTTCCTAAAAAAAAAAAAAAATGGAACTGCCTTATGACCTAACAATTCCACACGTGGATATATATTCAAAGAAGTGAAAAATAATAATTTAGAATAACATACGCATCCCTATGTTTATTGCAGTGTTATTTACAATAGCCAAGATATGGAAGCGACCCAAGTGCTCATCAATAAATGAGTATATAATGAAAAAGTGGTACATATATACAATAGAATATTACCTGGCCATTAAAAAAATGGAATCTTACCATTTGCAGCAGTATGGATGGACCTAGAGCAGGGGTGGGCAAACTTTTTGACTCGAGGGCCACAATGGGTTCTTAAACTGGACCGGAGGGCTGGAACAAAAGCATGGATGGAGTGTTTGTGTGAACTAATATAAATTCAAAGTAAACATCATTACATAAAAGGGTACGGTCTTTTTTTTTTTTTTAGTTTTATTCATTTCAAATGGGCCGGGGCCCGCGGGCTGTAGTTTGCCCACGGCTGACCTAGAGGGTATAGTGCTAAGTGAAATAAGTTAGACAGAGAAAGACAAATATCATATGATTTCACTTATAGTGGAATCTAAAGAGCAAAATAAATAAACAAACAAAACAGAAACAGACTCATAGATACAGAGATCAGACTGATGGTTGCCAGAGGGGAGTTAAAGTGTTCAGTGAAAAGGTGAAGGGATTAAAAAGCACCAATTGGTAGTCACAAAATAGTCATGGGGATGCAAAGTACAGCAAAGGACATATAGTCAATAATATTGTAATAACTATGTATGGTGCTAGGTGAGTAGTTCAAATATCAGGGGACCACTGTATAAAGTATATGATCATCTAATCACTATACTGTCCACTTGAAACTAATGCAAAAATATGGAATGTGAACTGTAATCTCTCTATATAAAAGCCTAAGCAACCGAACGACCTGAACAACCAGTTGACCAGTCGCTATGATGCACACTGACCAGCAGGGGGCAGAAGCTCAATGCAGGAGCTACCCCCTGGTGGTCAGTGCGATCCCACAGCCAACCGCCCGTGGTCCCTCCCCTCCACAAGCCAACCTCCCGCAGCCTCTCCTCCCAGCTGACCAAGGGGGAGGGGCCGCTGGAGGTTGGCCATTTGCCCCAATCAGCCTCAATCACCGCCAGGTCTAGGAACCCCAACCATGCACAAATTCGTGCACCGGGCCTCTAATTGACAAAATAAAATTAACATAAAAACAAACAAAAAACCCCCAACTAATTTGATCTGGTTCTCAGAAAAGAAATGAGTACACCTTAAATTATTCTCATTATACATAAACTTTATATATATTATATATATTTCTATATGAGACAATTTTTCTATTTCTATGTATTTGATGTTTTCTCAGCTAAGACTATAACTATTCTTTTTAGAAGCTGCAAAAAAATTGCATAGAATGGCTACACAACTTTTTTTGTTCATTGGTGGTGATTTTGGTTATATTTTCACTCCAAAATATTTTTTAAAAATGTTTTACATTTTCTTCTACTTTTTTGAATTTTTAAAAGTACACTTTTAAATAATCAGATATTCATTTTTGCATGCTGAAATGTCTGGCTGGTATAAGGGCTGAGAATTACTTTATGTCACTCTAGTTCTTGTTTCATAACGTGTGTATATGTTTAAGACACACAGGGAAGCCCTTTACCCAGCAGCCACTTTGCTATGGATTCATAGTCATCAAAGATATTCTTGTCATTGAATGGGTGAATGGAAACAAGATTTCTAGGTTGGTGCTAATGTGAATTGTGGTGCCAGATCATAAAGTAGAGCCAAAAAATTATAAAAATATAAACATTTCAATAAGAATAAAATTGAATTCTTTTCCTTAGAGATTCTTTTTATTTATATAAATTCTTAGTCAGTCTGTATAAATGTGGTCCACCTGATCACAATAAACAAAGCAACTTTTCTATTATGTGTTGAAGTTTTTTGGAAGTTTTCTTCTTTAAAATATCTGCTTTAAAAACAACTTCTGCTGGTTCCCCGGTCAAAATTATAGTTGCTACTTTCTTCTGCCTCAGTATTGCATTCATTAAACCTAAGTGAAAATGATGCACACTATGCTTAAAGGCTATTCTATACTTTTCAATAGCTATTTTCAAATGTTTTTGTTTGAATACAAAGTTGGTAAAATACATTTTTAAATAGCTGGAGTTGTTTGTGTATAGACTATGGTTACAGGAACATTTAACTATGGAACTATTACCAAATAAAAGCCATACAGTATTAAGTTTTCTTCAATTGTTACTAGTAGAATATATTTCTTTTTATATAATACTATGAATAGCTGCAGTTTAAAACACTAACATGTTAATTGGTCTAAATTGTGCTGGTGTATATGATGCTATCTGTTCTTCTGGCATGGTTAGTTTTTAATTTTTTTAATGTTAATTTTAAAAAAATAAAATTGTGAAAAATGAAAATATGGAAAAAAAACTTCTGTTTTTATGTGACAAATTCTTTGTTATCCCAGAAAATAGAAAATAGCTTCACATGGATTACAGAAAAAACACAGCCCATTAAAGCGGCTTCTGTTTTAACCAATGTATTCCATGAGCCTTGCTAACAAAGACAAATGAATAGATTTCTGTTTTCTTCTTTTCTGTGGAAATATGGCCAATGGTAAAATGGCCAAAATTGTATAGAAAAGTTAAAATGAAGCATGGACCCCAGACAACTCAGGCTGGATTCAAGCTCCATGTAACTTCACAGTAGCTGAGCCAGAGCTTAAACAATGAGATTGAGATGGATAAACTTGAAAATCTGCTTTATAAAACTTACTCAAATAGGAAATTGGAGGTAAAGCAGATCTCAGACTGAATTTCCTGTGAGCAAAATAATGCACTATTTTTCTAGGGACAGAGTGCACTAGGAATTTATGCGATGGACAGGGAAGATTCTAGAATGAGAAATTATATTTCTTAAAACTGTCCAGAGACTACTGCAGAATCATGTGACCTGAAGAAGTCATTCCATGCATCTCCGGATTTCCAGGAAAACATATTTCTATGCTACTGCAAGAGGTGACATTTTATTTTCTCCATAAAAGAGTCTCTTAGGAGGTTATTTTATAGTTCTCTCTCAGACCCATTCCAAAGACTTTTTCTTGGTCCAGACAGGACTCATATCTCTTATAAAAGATGGAGAGCAGGTAGACTAGCTTATTCAGGGCTTGGGGAATGTGTGAGAGAGTAATTTAAAGTTTTTCCTTTTATCATCAAAATTTTATCTCTATCCTTCTAATGTTACTGAGCCAGAACTACAGAATGATTTTCAAGTATTCCAGAGGATATAAAATATACCATTGCCTACTTAAAATTTGTTTTTCTTCTACATGTGCATTTTACACTGTGTGGGGGCTTATTTGTTGCTAACTATGGCTGGCAGTGATTTAAAAAAGCTTGTTAATGATTACCAGAGGGGTAGGGGGTAGGGGAGGGTGAAATGGGTAAAGAGGGTCAATTGTATGGTGACAGATAGAAACTAGACTTTTGGTGGTAAATATGCAATTATTGTATATAGCAATTTCAACCTTTTTCATCTCATGGCATACATAAACTAATCACAAAAATTCTGCAGCTCACTCAAAAATATAGTATATATTTTGCTGATCTGACAAAAAATATAAATAAAAGGTATAATTTTGTTTCATTTACACTGGATGCCTATTGTTGTGTTGGCTGTAGTTATTTTTTTTTTTTTATTGGACAATCTAAGGGAAAAGAGGTCAGTGCCCCTGACTAAATAGTCAGGTATTGCATATTTTAAAAATTCTTGTAGCACACTGGTTGAAAATTTCTAGTGTATACCAATATAGAATGATCATGTTGTACACCTAAAAGTTATATAATGTTTTTAATCAATGTTATCTCAATTAAAAAAAGAAAGAAAGAAAGAAAAAGAAAGGGGAAAAGAAAATACCTGGCAAGGATGACATAAACTCTTAACCTACAAATCATCATTAATACATCAAACAACTTTTTTTCTATGAGTTCATGAGCCCGAATTAAGCAGCTATTACAAATCAATCAGCACTGCCATAGTAGACAAATTCTGATCTCTAAGCCCCAGCTTTTACTCAATCACCATAGTCTGTCAGGGACTAGAAGGCTAAAGATTTCAATGCAAGATGGACTTCAAAAGCTAGAGAAAGACCTCAAAAACTACATTTTTGTTTTCTTTTGTGAATTTGCTTAATTTTAAGTGGGCGAAGATCTTTATGCCATTGGAAAAAAGGAAATTCATTTACTAGAACAGCACTCACATTTGCATTGAAATAATCCAGCCACTGTCCTTCCAGACAAAGGAAGAAAGAATGCTGAGATGTAAGGGTATTTGCTTCTTTTGAACATTAGTAGCAGAAGCAGGTCTGTTGTCATAATGCTCCTGACAGTAGCTAGCAACAGGAGGTTGGGGAGTCTGGGCACCTGGGGCCCAGGCCTTCAAGGACTCCTCAAGTTGTTTCATCTCATCTTGGGCACAGTGTTCCTGATGTTTTGATGCCAGACTCAGGACCAGGCTCTTTACCCGATTTTGTACACGGGGCTCTTGGAAGAAGGTGATTTCAACTAAGTTCCCAGAGTTTACTATATCCATCATTAACCAGATTTGGTTCATCCGTTCTATGTCAGGAATTATGGCTTTGGTCTGGGCCAAGATAGAGTCAGCCTCCAGTAAAACACCAACAGGTCTCTCAGTTCCTGTACAGGAAACCACCACCACCGGGGTTTGAACCATGGTGGTGGAAGTAGTATCCTCAGCAGCCTGTCCAGGGGTTGGGCGGACATCCACTGAGCCCCCTGGACTGCAGCACTGCCTGGTGGACCATGCCAAGACCAGGCCCAAGAGTGAAAGTTTTCTGTCACCTAAAACGTTCAAAGCATTAGTTCCTTCAGGTGATAATGTGTTGGCATATATGTTCTCAGACATCCTTTCAGTCTACAATTGTACAAAAAGACTAAGCTATGAGGTCAAGAAAATATCATCCTTTGTGACGACTGTGAAGTGTTATCCAATCGAAACCTCTGGGATGAAGAAAATGCGTTGTGCTGTCCAATATGGTAGCTACTAGCCACGCGTGGCTCTTGTGCATTTCAAATGTGGTTAGCCCAACTGAGAAACTGGATTTATTTTTTTAGGAACTAAATGTGATTTATTAAAACTAAATATTCAAATAGCCACATGTCACGAGGGGCTACAGTATTGGACAGGGAAATTCTATAGAATATTTCCCTGGAGTATATCTTATCTTATAATGTGATTGAGCATATTCTGATTAAATTATATGTTTCCTTCTCTGCTATAAGTCTACTTAAAATGTATGCTATGAAAAAATAATTATAAAACCTGAAATTGATGCAAACTTTGGAAATGTGTGAAAATGAGATGGGTGGTATAAATTTTAAAAATATGAAATATAAAAAATGTGGGCTGGTCCCTAAGAAAGTACTTACGTAAACTTTTTTTAAAAAAATAGGGACATGATATTTCTTTATATATTCTGTTCATTATAAAGGTATATGCAGAGTTGCTTTATAGGTTGGTAGATTCTACTATTTGTAAACAGAAACTTTCATCTGTAGTTTTTTCTTATATCATCTGGTATATGATGAGCATTCAAAAATATTTTTAAAGAATGAATAGAGTGTATCAAGTTCTATCACCCACAGGAGGTACCTTCCAAATCTGCTGAGGAACAGTGATAAAAAAAAAAAAAAAAAAGAGTTCTTCAGCAACTCATCATTTACTTGCTGCAAAATTGCCCTTGGCTAATCAGCTCACTGCAGGAACTCAAAAGAAATAAAAGCACAAATTTTGACCAGTGGCATTTCATTCTTTTTTTTTTTTTAAATATATTTTATTTATTTTTTACAGACAGGAAGGGAGAGGGATAGAGAGTTAGAAACATCAACGAGAGAGAAACATCGATCAGCTGCCTCCTGCACACTCCCCACTGGGGATGTGCTCGCAACCAAGGTACATGCCCTTGACTGGAATTGAACCTGGGACCTTTCAGTCCACAGGCCAATGCTCTATCCACTGAGCCAAACCGGTTAAGGCCAGTGGCATTTCTTAACACATATCCAACTCTTTCCCCAAAAGTAACAGCAAGTCATAACCAGTTAGTTTGTACTTTGTTATTAGGTTGTCTCTGTGCTGTACTTGCGAGTACAGAAATCCCAAGTGACTCCATGTTCTCACTTAAAATGAACTAAAGTCCTGGCTGGCTAGCTCAGTTGGTTAGAGTGTCGTCCAAGGTTGTGGGTTTGATCCCCAGATAAGACACACACAAGAAGCATTTGTTTATATCATCCTTATAGCCTAGACTAAAATTCCAGACACAGCATCCAGTTCAAAAATATTCCTGAATGGTTTGCATATGATGTCACCAGGACAGTGTGACCACTTCATATATATATATATATATATATATATATATATATATATATATATATATATATATATATACTAGGGGCCCGGTGCACGAAATTCGTGCACTGTGTGTATATATATATATATATATGTGTGTGTGTGTGTGTGTGTGTGTGTGTGTGTGTGTGTGTGTCCCTCAGCCCAGCCTGCCCCCTCTCACATACTGGGAGCCCTCAGGCGTTGACCCCCATCACCCTCCAATCACAGGATCGGCCCCTTGCCCAGGTCTGACGCCTCCGCCAGAGGTGTCAGGCTTGGACAGGGGACCCCCATCTCCCCCTGATCACTGGCTCTGGCCCCCGCCCAGGCCTGAGGCCTCTGGCCCAGGAATCATGCCTGGGCAGGGGACCCCCATCTCCCTCTGATCGCTGGCTCCACCCCCCGCCCAAGCCTGACGCCTCTGACCCAGGCTTCAGGCCTGGGCAAGGGGACCATCATATCCCCCCAATCCCTGGCTCCGCCCCCCACCCAGGCCTGATGCCTCGGCCAGAGGAGTTGACCCTCATCACCCTCCGATCACCAATCACCGGATCGGCCCCTTGACCAGGCCTGAGGCCTCCGGCAGAGGTGTCAGGCCTGGGCAGGGAACCCCCAGCTCCCCGTGGTTGCAGGCTCCGCCCCTGCCCAGGCCTAATGCCTCTGGCTGAGGCGTCCGGCTCGGGCAGCGGGCACCCGCAGCTGCAGCGGCCCCGCAATCGTGGGCTTCGCTTTAGGCCCAGGCAAGGGATCCCTAGCTCCCAGGACTGCCAGCTTCGACCGTGCCCAGCTCCCACCGCTGGCTCCACCCCTACTTCCTGCTATCACTGGCCAGGGCGGCAAAGGCACCTGATTCTCCGATCATGGCTGGGGGGCAGGGCCAAGGCGGCCCCAGGGCTGCCTTGGCCCTGCCCCCAAGCTCTTAGCTCCCCCCTGGGTTTCCGATCACTGTCAGTGGCAGGGGGCTTCTTCCTGCTTTC
This sequence comes from Myotis daubentonii, assembly GCF_963259705.1. Classification (NCBI taxonomy): domain Eukaryota; kingdom Metazoa; phylum Chordata; class Mammalia; order Chiroptera; family Vespertilionidae; genus Myotis; species Myotis daubentonii. The sequence continues at coordinate 142,006,304 of NC_081842.1, read as the reverse complement.
CCTTTTGCCTCCCTGCATTGTGCCTACATATGCAAATTAACCGCCATCTTGTTGGCAGTTAACTGCCAATCTTAATTGGCAGTTAATTTGAATATAGCCCTGATTAGCCAATGAAAAGGGTATCGTCGTACGCCAATTACCATTTTCCTCTTTTATTAGATAGGATTAGGTGAATAGCTTGAATTACTTAGGAAGTTTCTCTGTCTTCCCAATTGTACACCTGGCATTAGAAACAAACCAATATGAAATATCACGTGGTGAAATATGTACCTTTTTATCAACTTGTAGATTTGGGTTAGGAAGATCTTACACCATCAAAACTTCCCAAGGAAGCTCCACAATATAATTGGGCATTCCTAATGACAAATGGCTGAGAGCCTTGCTATTTTAAATTGCATTTACTGACTAGTAGAGGTATCATAGATAATGAAGATGATTTCAGTACCATGTAGTGATGGTATAATTTAGTACACGGACTCACAATTGGACAAAAATTCTTAAACAGGCTCATGGTCAGTTCAAATAAAAAAATTCACGGGCCTTAATATGGTCATGGAACTTCTTGTCTCCAATTTTAACATCAGGAATTCCTTAATTTTTGCTTGCTTCTATGTTTTAGATGACACTGTAAGCAGTTGGTGTCCCAGTGCCATCTGGCACATACAGCAAACATAGATTCATTACCATATGGTGAAATGCCAGAAGAACAAAACAAGGTTCATTTCATCATAACTTGCTGAAACATAAAAGTAAAGACATGGCTGACATTAGGAAAAGTTCTTCATATTGGTGAGTTCAATACTGAGGAATGCTTGCTCTACATCATGGAGGTGAGTTACTCATTTGTGTGTGTACGGTAAAGTCTTTGTATCATTATATTTGTTACTAGTGGCCTGGTGCATGAAATTCATGCACAGAGGGGCAGGTTTCCTTAGCCCAGCCTGTACCCTTTCCAATCGGGGACCCCTTGGGGGATGTCTGACTGCTGGTTTAGGCCCGATCCTGCAATCTGGGACCACTGGCTCCTATCTGCTCACCTACCTGCCTGCCTGATTGCCCCTAACCCCTCTGCTGGCCTTCCTGATCACCCCTAACTGCCCTCCCCTGACTGCCAATTTGGTTCTGATTGGTTGGTTTCTATGCCAGTCAGCGTCAAAAGCTCCACCTCCTAGGCAGCCATTGACTCTTCACAGTTCACCCAGATTTGGTTCTGATTGGTCGGTTTCTATGCCAGTCAGCATCTCCAGGCCTATCTCTGGGCCTGATCAGAGAGGCAGGGCTGATCAGTAGCCCCCAGGAAGGCTCAGAGAGAAATAGAGGTGTGGCTGCTGGTGAAGCCCAGAGAGAAAGAGAAAGGCAACAGCTGATCAATAGCTGCCACGGAGGCTGAGGATTAGACCCTGCCTCTCTCTCTCTGCGGGCCTCTCTCTGGGCCTGATCCACAGCCCCCTTGGCAGTCAGTGCTGGGTCGCTGCACCTGCACCAGAGGCAGTCAGTGCTGGGTCGCCACAGCAACCCAGCACTGACTGCAGGACTGACTTCTGGTGTTCAGTCCAGCCTTTGGTTGGTCGTTATGGACCCTGGGTTTTTGTATATTAGGATTTTAGTTGGTGGTTATATTTATTTTCTATTGCTGTAAAAATTACCACAAAGTCAGTGATTTAAAACAATGCCCATCTTTTGATGGTTATCTGTTATCTCATGTTTTCTGTCAGAAGTTTGGATAAAGTACAGCTCAGCTGATTTCTCTACTTAGCCTCTCACAAGATTAAAATCATGGTGATGGAAAGTTGCATTCAGATTGCTGTCAGAATTCAGTTCTTTTTGGTTGTAGGACTGCTTCCATACTTGTTACTTGAGGATTCCTTACTGGTGGTCATCTAGGAGCAGCCCTTAGCTCCTAGGAATCTCTCTGCTACCTTTGCATGTGCCCCTCTGTATCTCAGAACCAGAAATGGGGTGTCAAATCCTTTTCCCACCTGGAATATCTCTGACCCTCCTTTCTATTGTGTCACTCTGCCCCTAGCCAGGGAAAGTTCTCTGATTTTAAGCACTATGTGAATAGATTGGCCCCCTTGGATAATTCAGGCCCCTCTCTCTACCATAAAGACTTCTGCAAGTCTTTTTTGCCATGTAAGATAACACATTTGGTATTTCAGGGTTAGGGAGGGTGTGGACTCAAGTAGGCCTTTGTTCTACCTACCACAGTGATTATCAGAATTAATAGTTTATTATTTATTAACTAGAGGCCTGATGCATGAAGATTCATGCAAGAATAGGCCTTCCTTCCCCTGGCTGCCAGCACTGGCTTCCCTCTGGCCCCTGAGACCTGGGCCTTTGCTCTGGCCACCACCTTCTGCCTTCACTCTGGGCTGGAGCTGCCTCCCGCCTGCTCCTGCCAGCTCTGTGGCTGCCACCCAGAGGCTGGCCCTCGGTGGCCAGCTGGGCCTTGCCGGAGGCTTGGCTTCCTTTGTTGCTATGGCGACAAAGGAAGCCAAGCATCCTGCCTGCTCTGGCCAGCTCCGTGGCTCTGGCCAGCGCCGCCATCTTTGTGGCTATGGGTGCCGCCATCTTTGTCAGAGAGTTACAGTTAATTTGCATATCACCCTTTTATTAGTATAGACTAGAAGCCTGGTGCACAAAATTCGTGCACTGGGGGGTCCCTCAGCCCGGCCTGCACCCTCTCGCAGTCCTGGACCCCACATTCCTTACTGCCTGCCTACTCGCTGCTCCTTAGAGCTGCCACAGAGGCAGGAGAGGCTCCTGCCACCACCACTGCGCTCGCCAGCTGTGAGTCTGGCTTTTGGCTGAGCGGCGCTCTACCGTGGGGCAGTGCACTGACAACCAGGGGGCAGCTCCTGAGTTGAGCGTCTTCCCCTGGTGGTCAGTGTGCATCATAATGACCGGTTGTTCTGGTTGTTCCACCGTAGCGGTCACTTAAACTTTCATTATATAGATTATAGTTACTTTTACCTCTCTGTCTCATTTCACTCTCTCATTAGATAACTGGATAAATTAAGAGCTTTCTGATAGCTTTCTGTAAATTTATCCTCATAATTTTTTCATCAAATACGTTTTAGGCATTTATTATTACACTAGAGGCCCGGTGCATGAAATTCATGCGCTCAGAGGGATCCCTCAGCCCGGCCTGCGCCCTCTCTCAGGCCAGGACCTCTTGTTCCTTACCGCCCGCCTTCTCACTGCTCCTTACCACTCAGCTCGTTGCTCCTTAGTGCTGCCATGGAGGTGGGAGAGGTTCCCGCCACCGCCACTGCGCTCGCCAGCTGTGAGCCTGGATTCTGGCTGAGCTGTGCTCCCCCTATGGGAGCACACTGACCACCAGGGAGCAGCTCCTGTGTTGAGTGTCTGTCCTCTGGTGGTCAGTGTGCATCATAGCGACTGGTCATTCCACCATTTGGTCGATTTCCATATTAGGCTTTTATTATATAGGATATGGAAATCTAAAAAATGAGGTCCCTTGAAATAGTCTATTCAGGATTTCTACTTCTCTTCAGTAATTTATATTATTCTAGAAAATTATCCATTTCATTCAAGTTTCCAAGATTATTGGTAATTTTGAAATGGTCTGTTATAATTAAAAAATATCTTTATTTGTAACTACATTTATTTATTTGTGTTCTATTTTGAACTTTGTTATTATTTCATGTTTTTTAAAAATATATTCACAAAAATATTTTATTAGTGTTTTAAATGAGGGACCAGTTTTTTTTTTAGTCAATTATTATTATTTTAGGTATGCTTATCATCATTTTGGGGCTTTATCTTTAATTCCTCCCATTGCTTTTATTTGTTGTTTCTGTAGAGACATTAATTTATTTAATCTCTCTTGTTTCTAATATCTAATTAAAATATAAATCCTTTAGAAGTTTACTTTTGTGAGAGTTTAATATAGTAAAATTTCTGAGTGCTTAAGCATATTAAAATAGATTTATTTTACTTTTGCTCTTGAATAGTTTACTTTTACTTTTTAAAAATATATTTTTTAATTGAATTTTATAGGGAAAGGGATAGAGAAATAGAAACATTGATGAGAAAGAAACATCATCAATTGGCTGCCTCCGGCACACCCCCTACTGGGGATTGAGCCTGTAACCAAGGCATGTGCCCTGACCAGAAATCAAACAGTTGACCACTTGGTTCATGGGTCGATGCTCAAACACTGAACCACATTGACCTCGCTATTTTTACTTTTGAAGTCTTATTGTATAAACTAGAGGCCCGGTGCATGGAATTCATGCATGGGTAGGGTCACTAGGCCTGGGCAGTGATCAGGGATAATCGGGGCCTTCTGGCTGCTGGCTGGGGCCTTCCTTTGTTCCACGCCGCCCCCTGGTGGTCAGTGAACATCATAGCGAGCGATCGAACTCTTAGAATCCTGGTCAAACTCCGGAGGGGACACTTTGCATTATATATATATATATATTCTCCACATAGATGCCTAGCAGCTAGCAAGTCCTTTTAACCTCTCTGTTAAGATGTATCCTGGTTTCAAAATTGTTAAAATTTGGAGAAAGGAGTATGCGTACAAATGGAGGAAATACAGTACTTTTAATACAATTGAGGACTACTGCAGAAGTGTTTATAACAGGCAATTTTGGAAACACAGAATAAACCTCAAATACATCCTGTCTCATCCCGCCCCTGTCATTTGAGCAGGTAGATTGCTCCACAGTGACCAGGTCCAGTGTATCTGGGACCCCAAAATCTGTCCTAGCTCCCTGGAAAGGAAGCCGACCCAACTTTTTGAAGTTTGTGGGGGAAGGATATGTGGTTAATGGGCACCTCTTTTTTTCAGCTGTGACTGGTGCAGAGCAAGGGGCAGCATCCTACCGATCGGAGCATGTGGGAAATATCCTGCTTCTGAATATATAAAAAGTACATGTCTTGTTACCAAAGTGGAGAAATTTATGAAACAGCTAATGACAGAGAAGCTTCTTTTAGAAGATGCCCCTTCTCACTACTCCCAGACATGCCTCCCTTGGACTGACGACAGGCAGGGTGGCCTCCTACTCACCAGATCTGCCTCAGATGCTGGCAGGACCAGAGATGGGGGTGTGAGAGCGCTCACTCTTGAGGCTTTCAGCTCCAGAGGGTGTCTGTTTGGAGGAGGACTGGTAACAGATTTTGTTCTTTCCCAGCCTTCTACAGACAAACCATATTCCCAAGAAAAACAATCATTCTTCAAAAGATGCCCAATGTTCACATCAGCCTCCTGACTGGAAGTGGGTCTTCTCCAAATTCCCAAGGAGAAGAGGCCTAGGGTGGGTCTGCTGCTCCTGATCAACCAACGCGGCCTTTCCCTGCCCCAGCACCTCTCCCTGAACCCACTTCCCGCACAGCTAGGCTAGGATACATCTAGTAGGAGGTGGCTTCAGTGCTGGGGCAGTGGTGACCAGGTGCTCCAGTGCCTCCCCTTCTGGGCTGCAGTCTGATGTCTCCCAGCGCCCCAACCTCAGACATGCCCCACAGTTGCCCGCACCACCGGTCACCTGAGCGCAGGCCCCAGCAGCCCAGGTACAGCCCACCCAAGCCAGTTACCCTGCAGGCCGGCCACCACGTCCACTGCTGCTGGTAGCTCTCCGCTGCTGCTGCTCTGGGTGCAGGACACTACGGGCACTGAGTGTCATCTTTGTCACAGAGTGATGGCTAATTTGCATATTACCCTTTTATTAGATTAGACTAGTGGCCCAGTGCACAAAAATTTGTGCACTGGCGGGCGGGGGGGGGTGTCCCTCAGCCCCACTTGTGCCCTCTCACAGTCTGGGACCCCTCGGGAGATAACAACCTGCTGGCTTAGGCCCTCTTCCGGGTGGCAGAGGGCAGGCCCAATTCCTAGGTGCCTGCCCCACAGCCCCTGGTCGGGCTCATAGCAGGGCCGATTGGGAGTTGGGGCACCACCCCCGGTCATGCACAAAGCAGGGCGGAGCAGGAGGTTGCGATGCCACCCCCAGTCATACTCAGGGTAGGGCCGATTGGGGGATTGGGGTGCCTCCCCCTGTCACACTCAAGGTAGGGTTGATGGGGAGGTTGCGGCGCCACCCCCTGCCACGCACAGAGCAGGGCAGATCAGGGGGTTGTGGCGCCACCCCTGTCACATACAGAGCCGGCCAATCAGGGGGTTGGGGTGCTTCCCCCTATCACGCAGAGAACAGGGCCCATCAGGGGGGTTGGGGCTCCATACACTGTCACACACAGAGCAGGGTCGATCAAGGGGTTGGGGAGCTCCCCCCTGTCACCCACAGAGCAGGGCCAATCAGGAGGTTGGGGAGATCCACCTGCCATGCACAGAGCAGGGCTGATCAGGAAGTTGCGATGCCACCCTGTCACGTCCAGGGTAGAGCTGATTAGGGGGTTGGGGCACCACCCCCTGTCACACTCAAGGCAGGGCCGATGGGGAGGTTGCGGCTCCACCCTGTCACACACAGAGCCTCAGGGTGATCAGGGGGTTTGGGCGCTGCCCCCTGTCAAGCTGCTCCAAGGGGCCAGGAGGCCTCGCGGCTCCACTGATCCCAGTGCTGGGAGGTCTCACGGCTCCACTTGACACAGGGGCAGTGAGGCCTCGCGGCTCTGCTGATTCCAGTGCCAGGAGGCCTTGCAACTCCGCTGATCCCGAGTTCGGGAGGCCTTGCGGCTCCTCTGATCCTGGTGCTGGGAGGCATATTACTCTTTTACTATATAGGATAGAGGCCTGGTGCATGGGTGGGGGCCGGCTGGTTTGCCCTGAGGGGTGTCCTGGATCAGGGTGGGGGTCCCGCTTAGGTGCCTGGCCAGCCTTGATGAGGGGATGATGGTTGTTTGCAGCTGGTCACACCCCCTTCAGGGTGGGGGGTCCCCACTGGGGTGCCTGGCCAGCCTGGGTGAGGGGCTGAGAGCCGTTTTCAGGCTGGTGGGTGACTGAAGCTCCCAACCTCTCTTTTATTTCTTTTTTCTTTTTTATTCTGGGATTTTATTTACCTTCTATGGCTGTCACTGGAGCTGAGAGCTGTCTTTAGCTCTGAGGCTCTGCTCCAGCTCTGAGACCTTGGCTGCTGAAAGCAGGTTTCTGGACTTTGTTTACCTTCTGTATTTGAAACTTTGTTGTGACTCCAGCTCTGAGATCCCGGCTGACTGAAAGCAGGTTTCTGGGGTTTTGTTTAGCTTTTATATTTATAACAATGTTTCTTAGAGAGCAGCTCAGAGCCCAGCAGGCAGGAGGGGAACCTGGCTTCCTCCGTTACTGGAGCAAGCAAGCCTCCACGTTCGAGTCAGCTGTCTGGCTGCCGGCTGCCATCTTGGTTGGCAGTTAATTTGCATATCTTGCTGATCAGCCAATGGGAAGTGTAGCGAAGTTATGGCTAATTACCATGTTTCTCTTTTATTAGATAGGATTCCAGGTTCAAAGTAATTTTCTCTTAGGATTTAGAAATATTTTTTCCTGCTTTCTTGCATTTTGTGATACTAATAAGGAATTTTATGTCATTATGATGCTTATTTCTGAAGCTTCTATTTCTTTTCTCTCTGGCAGATTTTGATTTTCATTTTTATTATGTTTGTGCTTCTGTATTTTGAGTGAGGTTTAATATTTATTTTCTTTCTTGGGACTTAATGAGCACTATCAACCTAAAGACTCGTTTTTTTCTCAATTCTAGAAAATAATTGACCACTGTTTTTTCTAGAATTGCCTCTCTTTCATTCTTTCTATTGTTTTCTTCTAGAAATATCAAACTTTGGTTGTCTACTTCAAATGTTTTAAGTTTTCTTATTAGCTTTTCATCTTTTTATCTTATTTGTGCTACATTTAAAATATTTATTCAGTTCAATCTCCCAAGTGATTATTACTGTAGCTAGTATCATTTCTCATTTAATTTATTTAGTATTTATTTAGTGAATATGCTACCAAAGTCAATAACTGAAACACATACATTAACTTACATATGTTATATTATATATGCCTCTCTTATCTCGTCTCTCTGTTTCTCTAACCCAACTGTCTTAAGTTTTGTGTTTATTTTTCATTTGCTTTTTTAAAAGTTTGAGTACACATAAGACATATGCCTAAAATAAATGGGTTAGTCTACTTATTTTTGTAGTTTATTATAACTTGTGTATCTAATCTCCTGAGATTTAGTTTTCATTCATTAGTAAGGTTCAGGGTGTTTCTGTGAGAGTGTTTTTGGATGAGATCAATGTTTAAATCCATAAACTATGTAAAGCAGATTTCCCTCGCTAATGTGAGTGAGCCTCACCCAATCAGATGAAGGCCAAATAGAACAAAAAGCTGACACTCCCCTAAATAAGAGAGAATTCTTTCCTGCCCAATGGCCTTTGAGCTGGGACATCAGGGTTTTGTTTGTTTGTTTGTTTTTGTTGTGTGTGTGTGTGTGTGTGTGTGTGTTCCCTTCCTAAAAGGGGATTCTTGGTATGAAGTGACACAGAACTTGGTTGAATTGTGTTCTAGTGTTTTGTGGAAAGTAGAACTTGTGACTTTAAACTTGGATATTTAGCTGAGGAAATTTCTAAGCAAAATGTTGAAGGTGTGGACTGGCTCCTACTGACAATTTATGGTGAAATGTGAGAAGAGTAACATAAATAAAAGGAATTGTTAAGACTTGAGGATTTGGAAAATTTTCAGCTTATCCATATTGCCAAAAATGAGGAAGTTTGTTTTAAAGAGTCCCTTAAGGGTGTGGCTGAACCACCTTTGATAAGGAGATTACCATGGGTGTGAACTGAGATTTAATCAGTCATCTCAGAAGAAGCCAGGAATAGAGATGAGATTATACTAGCAGAAACACTGCCAGCTGTTACAATAAGGGATAGAAAAAAATAGAACAGAATGAAAGAAAGTTGTCAGATTTATTAGATTCTACAGAACCAGAAAATAGAGCTATCCCACTGTGAACATGTGTCAACCTTCAAGGAAAGGCAAGAATGCCCCAGAAGATGATTCAGAGATCAGCAGGGCTGCCATTCTCAACCAGGGGACAGGCTAGTTCCACCTCAGTTCCTAAGAGTTAGGCCTCTTTTTTTCCAAAGGCCAGGATGTTATTGCCTGGTGCCTCAGGGGTGCTGCTGCCCCCACAGAGCCTTGGAGGGCAGAGCATCAAAACAAAAAGATTTATTCTGGAGCTGTTAGAGCTAATGGAAATCTGCCTTGATAGGCTTTTTTTCTTCTTTTGGAATGGGAGTCTCTCTCCAATGCCTCTGTCCCACCATTGTATTCTGGAAGCACATTACTTGGGTAGTTGCACAGGTACACAGCTGGAGAGGAATTTTGCTTCAGGATGAATCATACCTGGAATTTCACTCATATCTGATTTATAGGATATTTAGGTAAGACTTTGAACTTTAGACTTTAGATGTGATGCTGGAATGAATTAAGACTTTTGGCCTAACCAGTATAAAATCTCCTCCACACCCGGGCACTTAATGATGGAGCTTGAAAGTATCCCCTCCGCCACACCATAAATTCAATATGAATCATTTCCATGTGTATTTTACATGGTTGGTCAGATTCAACTAGAGATGTCCTGGGAGCTGGACAGAGGAAAAGGACTCAGCGTCTAATATTACCCAGTGCAGAGGCCACCCAAAACCTGCCCTTTGCCAGGGAGACAGAGCAGGACTTACCTGGGAGCTAGAGCAGTGGTCGGCAAACTCATTAGTCAACAGAGCCAAATATCAACAGTACAACGACTGAAATTTCTTTCGAGAGCCAAATTTTTTAAACCTAAACTATATAGGTAGGTGCATTGTTATTAACTTAATTAGGGTACTCCTAAGGCTTAGGAAGAGCCACACTCAAGTGGCCAAAGAGCCGCATGTGGCTCGTGAGCCACAGTTTGCCGACCACGGAGCTAGAGTAATTCAAGCAATATCCTCAGGAAGCTACTGGAGGTTGTACTCCACTAAAATGAAGGACTAAATGAAGAAAAAGGAAGACATAGGATATAGGAAACAGAAGATACAACGCAGGAGGAAATTGAAGTGATGCCCTGACAACTGTGCACTAGAAATAGAAGGCTCCAGGAGAGGCTCCTTCAGAGCCATGAAACTTGTAGAACACCCCCTCTTCCTCTATCTCAATCTAACTTCAGGAAAAACAAAAAGCTGAGCAGGAGAAGTGATCATAGTACACAGTGCCATTTTTCCCAGGATATGAGTACTTATAATAAAAACAAATCTATTTTTTAAAAAGTGCAGTATAACTATATTTGGCATATAAAGCAATGGGAAGTGTGGTGGAGTGGGGGAAGGAAGAGGGAAGTAAAATAAGCAAAATACTTATTTTTCATTAAGGGAAATAAATAGATAATACTTAAACGTGAAAAACCATGAAATAGCAATATAAATAGTTAATGTAGAGAAAAGAAGATAAATATCAAGATAAACCAGTTGAAAGATGAAATGACTGCCTTTGAGGAACAGAATACAGGCAAGGGGAGGAGTGGGAGACAGTCTCTGCTGTTCCAGTGCAAAACTCTGACCACGGACTCAACGATTGGCCAAAGAAATGTGAACATTTTTCCTCCACACTCATTTATGAGGAGATGGGCCAAAATCTCAGAGAAGACAGTTTTTAAAGCACACAAAAATTAAAAGTTAGGTTTGAAGTTTCACTGCGTGGCTGTGATAAAAATATTTGCAGTTGCTGTCATTAGAACATTACACTATTGCTGGAAGCCAGTCCATCCTTGCTGTTTGACACAGTCGCTGCAGGGAAGAAGCATCTGCACAGTATGTATTTCAGGGGACCTGGCGTATATGGCACACTGTTCTTGATATGTTTGCTCCCCTTCTTGGCGCTATGTGTTTTAACCAAGGTCACCTCTCCGAGAAAGGTTGTTTCCCCAGGTAGGGATTTTTCCCTGAAGTTAGGGAGAGAATGAAACCCCTTAACTGAGTGCGAGGAAGGTAGTTAATCACTTTAACTAAGAACAATCACGCTTAAGCTACATAATCTTTGCTCCCTGGAATGGAGATGGGAAATGCCCTGACCTTTGGAATGGAGGTTGATAGGATTGAAATCAACTGGTATAAATACGGATGTAACAAGACAACAGAACACAGAACCTAGAGCAGGGGTGGGCAAACTTTTGACTCGAGGGCCACAATGGGTTCTTAAACTGGACCGGAGGTCCGGAACAAAAGCATGGATGGAGTGTTTGTGTGAACTAATATAAATTCAAAGTAAACATCATTACATAAAAGGGTATGGTCTCTTTTTTTTTTTTAGTTTTATTCATTTCAAATGGGCCGGATCCGGCCCGTGGGCCGTAGTTTGCCCACGGCTGACCTAGAGACAGAACCTAGTGAGAGAACATGGCAAAAGATCCTGGACAGAACCTGGCTACACAACTTGGCTGGAGAACCTAGACAGAACCTGGCTGGAGAACCTAGACAGAACCTGGCTGGAGAACCTGGCTGGAGAACCTGGACAGAACCTGGCTGGAGATCCTGGATAGAACCAGGCAAGAGAACCCAACCATGCTGGTCAACTGAACGCTGCCTCCGTGTCATTCCTTCTTCGCCGACTCCGTCCACACCTTTGGGAACCCCTGGACCTGCTGGGGTTGGACCCCAGCACACTATGAATTAACCATAGCCCAAGGACATGTGACTGTATGTATATTAGGAACAGAAAACTATTCAAGGTACTTAACTGAGGTGAATCATCTGGGCGGTATAGAACCCTACCAGTCTGAGCAAATTATCTCTATTTAGTTATCCAGATCCCCACATATAAACCCAGATTTTCAAAGTAAGTCTATAGCTGCTATGTAAAACAGTATGGGGGCTGCACAAAAAATTAAAAATAGAATTACCACAAGATATAGCAATTGCACTTCTCCATATATACAAACAAAGTAATTGAAAACAAGGTCTCAAAGAGATATTGGTACACCCTTTTAACATTGTGATGAACATGTGCATTACTCATAATAACCAAAAAATAGAAGCAATCCTACTGATAATGGGCATACTAAATGTGGTGTATACATATAATGGAATATTATTCAGCCCTTAAAAAGAGAAAAGGAAATTGTGACACATGCTACAATGTGATGAATCTTAAGGACATTATGCTAAGTGAAGCCAGTCACAAAGGAACATATACTGTATGAGTCCACTTAAATGAGTTACCTAGAATTTTAAAATTCATAGAAACCAACAGTAGAATGGTGGTTGCCAGGGGCTAGGAGGAGGGAAGATGAGGGAGTTAACCATATAGTTTCAGTTTTCAAGATGAAGAGTTCCAGAGATGGATGGTGGTAATGGTTGTACAACAATGTGAATGTGGTCAATATCACTGAACTGTATACTTAAAAATGGTAAATTTTATGTTATGCGTATTTTAACACCATTAAATTAACCAGTTTAGAAAAAAAGAAAAAAGAAAAAAAAAGAAGAAGACTTTTGGGCTGTGAAATGAACTGAATGTATTTTGCATGTCAGAAAGACATAACTTTGGGGGGACCAGAGTGGAATATTATGAACTGAATTCATATATGAATCCCTAACCCCCAAATGGGGTTCTATTTGGAGTAAGGAAGTCATTAAGGTTAAATGAGTTCATAACAATGGGGCTCTGATAGGATTAGTGTCCTTAGGAAAAGAGACACCAGCGAGCTCTCTCACTGTGTCCGGGGTTGTGGGGATAAAGCAGCTGCCTGAAAGCCAGGAAAAGAACTCTCACCCCCCAAAAACTTTGCCAGCCTTTGATCTGGGACTTTCAGCCTCCAGAACTGTGAGAAATAATATCTGTTTTTTAAATGACCCAGCCTGTGATATTTTGTTATGGCAGCCCACATTGACTGTTATAAATGGCAAGGGCACAGTTTTATGTAGTGTTTCCCTAGTTAATGTAATTGTTTTATTACATTTCAGAAGGAAATTTAGGGAGGTTGATCAGTACACAGCTGCTATTGTTTTTAGCTATGGAAAAACTAACACATTTGTTAAATCCAGTGTGAGTTATTTTTTTTTGTTGTTTTTTTGTTTAAAGTGTTACATATAGTATTACATATATCTCCTTTTTCCTCCACTGACCTCCCCCGGGTGAGTGATTTCTTTAAAGAATTCTGAATACAGTTCACTTGGTTTTCCTGATTCTTGATATATTTGGACTTTTTTCATTTCTTTCTACTTGTGCCATTTTCCTTTTCTCTTACCATTTTTGTATTTAGTATTTTAAATCTTCTTTCTTCTCTAAGTTTTTTTCTCTCCTTCAACTATATACACTCTACTTTTATTTTCTTATTGATTTCCATTGAAATTTTACCATACATATATAATAAAGCAAAATCTAATTGTAAAAATATCTTTATTTTCATCCTGTAGAAGAGATAATCTTGTCTTTTCTTTCTGGTTATTCAATACATTTTCTTAGTTTTCAAACCCTCTAGTTCTCCTAAGAGGGGTCTTAGGGAAGTTCTTTTGACTTATCCTGTTTGGGGAAAGTCATGCTCACGAGATCTGTGGATCCATGTTTTTCATTCTTTCTGAGAGATTAAATATTGCCTTTCCCCATCCCATTCATGCTGTCTGTGTGGGCTGCAAGTAGATTTACGTTGGTCCTTATCATTCTACTAGAGGCCCGGTGCATGAAATTTGTACATGGGGGAGGGGTCCCCTCAGCTCAGCCTGCACCCTCTCCAATCTGGGACCCCTCAGGGGATGTCCGACTGCCAGTTTAGGCCCAATCCCGGGGGTCCCTCTCACAATCTGGGACCACTCTCTCCTAACTGCTCACCTGCCTGCTTGATCACCCCTAACTGCCCCCCTCCCACTGGCCTGGTTGCCCCACGCGGCCTGCTGTTTGGTTGTTACTGTTACTGTGAAGGCGTCCCAGACAATTTGTGTATTCCTTTATTATTAGTGTAGATGTTTCAAACTCTCATATTTTCTTATCTCCTTATTCCTTTTTGCTACATGTTGAATTACTTTAGGGGTAATATATCTCAGTTTACCAGTTCTCTCTTTCTGGCATCAAACTGATGTTTAACTCAACCACAGAATTTTTGATTTTTACAAATATATTTTTTATTTCTAGAAGCATTTTCCCTAAAGTTTCTATTGCCAATATGTTTTTGATGAATACTCAGCTTTAGAGTGAATATTTTTTAAAATTATTTATGCAGCTATGATATATATCCAACTTATTAAACACTTGAAGGTTTTGTGAGTATAAATCTGCTATTTCTTGTTTATGCTGACTGATGCTAATAGCAGTGATTTTGGTAATTTTGTTTGTGAGTTGATTACTTGATCTTAACTGAGGTGTGTCCTTCAGGACTTACACATTTATTAAATCTAATGTGACTCAAAGAGTTAGAGAGAGAGCAACAAGACCCTTTTTTCCTGAAAACATTGAGTTTAGTCCACTTTTTTTTTTTTATCTTCATTGGTGTTATAGTGAACTTTTTCTATTTATTTCTACTTGCCCCATTTTTTTTTCCTTTTACCATTTTGGATTGAAAATTTTTTATTTTATTTTCCCTCAACCGTTTCTCTTATTTAGAATTGTACATTCTATTTTTCATCTGTTATTGGTTATCACTGAACCCTTACCATCCATATCCTATCTAATAAAAGAGAAAGATGGTAATTGGTGTATGACCGCTACCCTTCCCATTGGCTAATCAGGGAGATATGCAAATTAACTGTCAGCCTAGATGGCAGCCGGCAGTCAGGCAGCTGATGCGAACAGGGAGGCTTGCTTGCTTCAGTGATGGAGGACTCCAACGTTCCCCGCCTGACTTGCCGGCCTCTCAGCTACAACTCTAAGCAACTATGTTGCAAATATAGAAGCTAAAAAACCCCCAGAAACCTGCTTTACTCAGCCGGGCTTCAGCCAGCCGGACCGCAACATTGTATCAAATACAGACGGTAAACAAAGGCCAGAAACCTGTTTTCAGCAGCTGAGGCCTCAGAGCTAAAGCTGGCCCAGAATAAAAAAAAAGAAAAAGAAAAAAAGGAGCGGTTGGGAGCTTCAGTCACCTGTCAGCCTGAAAACGGCCCTCAGCCCCACAGCCAGACTGGCCAGGCACCCCAGTGAGGACTCCCACCCTGATCCAGGACACCCTTCAGGGCAAACCAGCCAGCCCCCACCAAGGAACCAGGCCTCTATTCTATATAGTAAAAGGGTAATATGCCTCCTGGCACCGGGATCAGCGTGACAGGGGGCAGCGCCCAAACCCCCTGATCACCCTGCGGCTCTGTGTGTGACAGTGGCGGCATCCCAACCACCTGATCGGCTCTGCTCTGTGGTTGATAGAGGGAGGCGCCCCAACACCCCCCCCCACGGGGCCTGCTCTGTATGTGACGGGGTAGAGCCATAACCTCCCCATCGGCCCTGCCCTGAGTGTGACAGTGGCGCTGCCCCAACCCCCTGATCGGCCCTGCTCTGTGGGTGGTAGAGGGCGGCGCCCCAACTCCCCTATTGGCCCTACTCTGTGCGTGACAGGGGGGAGCTCCTCAACCCCCTGATCGGCCCTGCTCTGTGTGTGACAGGTTATGGAGCCCTAACCCCCCTGATGGGCCCTGCTCTGTGCGTGACAGGGGGTGGCCCCGCAACTTCTCTATCGACTCTGCCTTGAATGTGACAGGGGGCGGTGCCCCAACCCCCCAATCGGCCGTACCCTGAGCATGACTAGGGGTGGCATTGCAACCTCCAAATCTGCCCTGCTCTGTGCATGACAGGGGGCGGTGCCCCAACTCCCCAATCGGCCCTGCTCTGAGCCCGACCAGGGGCTGCACCTAGGGATTGGGCCTGCCCTCTGCCACCTGGGAGTGGGCCTAAGCCAGCAGGTCGTTATCTCCCGAGGGGTCGCAGACTGCGAGAGGGCACAGGCCGGGGTGAGGGACCCCCCTCTCCCCCACGAGTGCACAAATTTTTGTGCACCGGGCCTCTAGTCTAAAATAAAATCCAAAGTTAAATAATACCTTTACCTAGATCTGAAACAATACATGAACTTTAGAACACCTTTCCTCTGGTTGTCTTCCTTCAGACTTACCTATATTCTATAGAGTTTCATTACATTAGCTCCTCTCTGACTCCCCAGTGCTTTAGGTCCCTTATGCTCGAGCACATATTCTCAACTCTGGGCCTCAGCGCCTGGCTCCCCTGGCTTCAATTTTGTGTATTCTTTTTTTTTTTTTTTAAATATATTTTATTGATTTTTTACAGAGAAGAAGGGAGAGGGATAGAGAGTTAGAAACAGCGATGAGAGAGATCGACCAGCTGCCTCCTGCACGCCCCCCAGTGGGGATGTGCCCGCAACCAAGGTACATGCCCTTGACTGGAATCGAACCTGGGACCCTTGAGTCCGCAGGCCGGCGCTCTATCCACTGAGCCAAACCGATTCGGCGATTTTGTGTATTCTTAACCGGACTCCTGAGCTGTCACCCCACCTCAGATGTTAGCCTCAGAAACCCTAGGCCCTGCATGCCTGGCTGTGTTCATGTTTATTTCTCTGAGGCAGTGATGGCGAACCTTTTGAGCTCGGCGCGTCAGCATTTTGAAAAACCCTAACTTAACTCTGGTGCAGTGTCACATATAGAAATTTTTTGATATTTGCAACCATAGTAAAACAAAGATTTATATTTTTGATATTTATTTTATATATTTAAATGCCATTTAACAAAGAAAAATCAACCAAAAAAATGAGTTCGCATGTCACCTCTGACATGCGTGTCATAGGTTCGCCATCACTGCTCTGAGGGCTTCCCTGGAGAACACTCCCATCTTTTATAAGACCAACAATACCTGCAAGAGTAAGTTATTTCTAGGATCTAGTTACTGTGAGAAGAGGAATCACCCACAGCAATGGCCATTTATGATACACTAACTGTGAACCTTTGATTTTTTTTATTTCAATTGTTATTCCTCTCAAATCTAAGATATCTGATTCAATTTTTATAAGAATTTATACTTGTTTCATAACCACTACTCTTATTTCATAAACTACTGTTAATTTTTCACATATGCAATTACAGTAAGTAAAACAAACAAAACTCTGCTTTCATGAGTTCATTATCTTAGTAAAAGAAAATGGTGGGTAACATTCATAGAGTGCTTAAACTGTATCAGGTATTAGTCAATACTAATATTTTCCACATTCTGTAAAAAATAAATAAATATTTCTGTCTTTACTTACTATGTCCCTGGATATTAAGATATATATTTAAAAATTATTTTTATATTGCCCTACTATTTCTATTCTTTTAAGGTTAAATTATTCCACAAGTGGATCTTGTTTTCCCTCCTTTATATTAGATTTCTGGATGTTTGGTGTTTTGCTGCAGTATTTGCATTATGTTAGAACAACTTCTTGGCCCATTTTGAATTATAATGACCTCCTTTGGAGATCACCTTGTAGCAGAACTAACCCAAATCTCAAGAACTTAAAAAGTTCAAGTTTTAGTGTGTGTTTGTTTTTTAAGTTCAAGTTTTAAATAACTCTTAGAGTATAAACAAACAATGGTATATTTGATAAAAATCTCCTGTAAGCACATGTGTGCGCACACACACACACACACACACACTCATATATACATATATGAACATATATATGCATATATAGCAGCAGCATCTTTTGAAAACTTTGTCCTCTTTTTACCACTGTAACTTCCTGTTTGTTTTCTGTATTGAGGTATGTCTTTCTAATCTATAGAGATCTTCTATTTTGATTTTCAAGCATAAATATGTATTTAGTCATTTTCTTTATCTCTTTTCTATCATTTCTACCAGTTTTGTGAGAAAAGAGGAGATTTCATTTTATGCTTAATCTGCCATCTTAAATAGAAAATTCAATTTAGATTTCATATGTCATTTTAGAACCCCTAATAAAAAGTTTACCAGTGTGTTATCAATAGTTTTTTCTTACATCTTTTTTTATTAGAAGTCTCCTCTACCTGTATGGCATACAGTACCATTGTTTCATTACTAAAACATTTCCTTGTTTTTTTTTTTTTAATAATAAGTAATCAGTAAGTAAAACTACTGAAGATCTTCATAATTAATTTTATACTCAGACAGGAAATATAGCTAAGAAAACCTCAAATACTTTTAGCCTTAAATGCATAAGAAGTGGGAAAATAGTTATATCACAACTACCATTGGAGTGCTATGAAGTGCCAGAAGTATAGAGCATGCCTGTTCAAGGGCCTATATGCATACCAACTATTTCAATGATAGAATGAAATCCGCTCAGTACGCGATTCCTCTGAAGTAGGATGGATACCATCAATTCTTTAATGGATCCCGAGACACATGCTTTCATTTCCCTCACATAGATAATGAAAGATGTACAGATCCCTGTGGACCACCTCTTACCTCTTGTTATTTTCTATCCCTTCTTCATTGAAGATGCCTCTCTGAATAGGAACCTCCAGTTCACTAAGTAGCCACCTTATAGTTGCACGTTATTCCAGCTGTGCCAGCAACAGCTGTGAACCAGAGAAATGCGTATCATCATAGAGCTTATGGAGCTCAATATGTTAGTTCTGTTTATTCAAAAGACCACCTGTGCTCCTGGGGAAATTGGAGAAGTTCCAAAGAAGAATGAAGATACAGCAGACAGTAATGACACCTTCAGAGCTGTAAGCCGAAGCATCATTGCTTTGGGTTAAAAACAATGTGACAGTCCTGTGGGAAACTTGACTTCTAATAGCGATAGCAGAGCATTTTTGTTTAGAATATTAATTAGCAAGTAGATGGCTAAACGCCCAGTTTCTTTTTCTCACATATAGACAGGGTATGAAGTCATGACTATCACTGAGAGGGAAAACTTACATTGATATGTGAGAGGGAATGCTCCCAGTTGTCCATTTTTTAAAAGCTATGTTTTTCCATGTTTCCTTTAACATTTGTGGAAGTTGTTTGATTGGCCCTGAATACAGAAATAAAATTCTCCTTTTTCCTGAATAGATAATAACTCTGTCTCCTCCAAGTTATTGAGGGAAAGTGCATTACCTTGGGGCTCCTCATAAAACTTACCCATCAAGAAGTTCACTGTTACCATGATGATTCCTGATCTCAGGGGAGAATACAGGTCAGAAAAGTTGAGTAATGAATGAAAGAGTGATGCATTATGATACCTGGTGCCCTTATACTACAGACTGCTGCAGAAGGGAAAGAGCAGGATTTGCCTGACAGGATAAATACATTGAGCGTAGGCTCAGGGTAGGAAAAATGCAAGTGGTCTTTCTTTCCCTGTCTGAGTTGTATTCGTGATGAGCGTGAACTGCAGACTTATTCTGCCATAATAATGTGGCATCGCTCCCCAGTGGTCGGCAAACTGCGGCTCGTGAGCCACATGCAGTTCTTTGGTCCCTTAAGTGTGGCTCTTCCACAAAATACCGACTTCTGCGCCTGGGCCACGAAGTTTCAATCGCACTGTACATGCGCGCCCGCACGTGGTATTTTGTGGAAGAGCCGATTTCTGGGCCCCATCCTCCGGAAATTCTGTTTCTTTGTTACTAACGTGGCCCCACCCCATAACAAAGAAACAGAATTTCCAGAAATCAGGATTTTAAAAAGATTCCCAGGTGATTCTAATGTGCAGCCAAGGCTGAGAACCACTGCTCTATGGCAATCTTGAAGGCATCCCTTCGATACTGTAATGTCTGCCCTGACCCAGACACCTGGTAACTTTTTCCAGGTTGTTTCTTCCCATAGCCTCTCAGTGCAGTGTAGGCTCCCAGAGCAGTTCGTGATTATTTTACATTAGAGAAAGCAGCTACTTGGGACTGAGTTGATTTAGAAGTTGCTTCTTTTAAATCTCTCCAGAACACACTCTTCATTCTGGCTCGCCTAGCTTTGTTATGAAAGCATAAATATAGTGCAGGGAAGCAGTACTTCCCAAATAATGTGACATGTTTTCTGCCCAGGATCTTTTCTACTACAATTTTTGCAGAACCCATGGGCCAATTCTTAAATGAGATATGGTAAAGGTGCAGGTTATGAAAAGGGATATTATACATAAATGTATTTGTTTCCCCATAAGAGTCCAGGCTATATCTTTGCCCAAAGCCAGCAGAACATCAGGAAAAAAGAATATAGCCTCAGCGGGGTACTTTAGTAGAAGGCAGAGGGCAAACATACACAGGATTACAGTGTAATGTAGAAAAAAAGTGTGAAAAATGCATAGTGGCAAGAGACAAAGCTCTTTGATTTTGAACAGTGTTATACAAACATACATATTTCCTTCTTATCCTCACTTCCCCCCTGCACTTTTGATATAATTCTTGATGCTATCAGAGACACTGCCTCACAATGAGTATTTGCGGGGACTGCATTCTGGGCTGGCTGGGCTGGCTGAGCATTCTAGTTGTGGCTAGTTTATTGGTAAAGAAAAGGAAATGCCTGGACTTGCCTACAAGAAATTTCCCAACTATTCTTGCAGCTGGTCTACCTGAGAGCGGGTTTATAAGCCAAGATCTGGTGTGCGGTCAGCAGTGGTTAGGAGATCCTGCCAGTGAAGCCCCCTCAGAAAAGAATTTCACACCTGTGTTTCAGGAAATAAAACTCCCATTGTTAATTTCTCCCTCTCTATCTTTACTAGTATAACAGTGCAAGGCATTAAAAAATTAATTGGGGTCCTGAACTTTTTGTTGCCCTACATTCTTTCACATACGAAAAATGAGAAGGTACATTTCTCTCCCCTTTAAGCAAAGGTAAGACATGCAGAGCTACCGAAAAGAAAGATGGCCCAGTGGCCAGCAGCACCAGCATCATGTAAAAGCTTATTAGAAACCAGTGCCCTGGTGCACGGATCCATGCACATTGAAAGGAAATTAATTAGAAGGTGGCTGGCGGGGCAGGACTGGGCGAGACAGGCCAGACACGCCCTGGAGCCATCCTCCCGGGTCCCTCAGAGTTCGGTAGCACCTGGGGTGGTGCAGGGGCTAGAAGCGTGTCTGTGGAGTGAGTGGGGTCCCTCTGGCAGGTGGGGTCGTTTGGCCTGGTCTGGGGGATCAGGCTGAAACTGTCTCTCTGACATCCCCTGAGGTGTCGCAGTTAGTGAGAGGGCGGTTCTCGGGTGACGCTCCCCAGAATCAGGTCCCTTCTCTCTGGTTCCAGGGTGTGTCACCCAAGAACCACTGCTGCCAAGTCACTGTAGCTCGGCAGCTTCTGTGTTGAGTGTCTGACCTCTGGTGGTCATTGAGCATCATAGCTATCGGTCGGATGGTCGGATGGTCTCTTAGCCTTTCAAACATATAGATGTACATTCTTGGGCCCCACCCCAGGTTTACTGAAGCAGAATCTCTGAGATGGGCACCAGAAATCTGTGTTGTAACAAATTCTCCAAGTGAGTTGTATGAATTCTACAGTTCGAGGAGTGGAGAGGGAGGAGAGATAGTCTATGTGTTTTGAGCCCATTAAAGTGTATTTTCTGGATTGTCTCCAAGAGAAGAGGGCAGCTGGCAAATGGTGCTCATTTCCACATAGTGCCCCAGTTGGTGGCAGAACCTCTGAGGTGGGGCCCGGGATGCCTGGAGAAAGATCACCAAATGTGTGACCTTGAGAGTGGCAACGAAGATTCTGGATGCTGACTTTGGCTTAAAAAAACTTGAATATTGGCACCAGGGCCATCCAACTATTTGTGAGCCATATGAGCTTCCATAGTAGCATCTCTGGGTGAGGCTACCAAGAGTGGAAAGCCAGAGGCCCCCTCCTTAGGGTTCTTAGACTGTCTCAGGCCAGGGTTCTCAGATAATCCCAGGAAGAAGGGGCAGGTCCCTGTAATATGCCTTAGGTTAGATTTTCTTCCACTTTTGACACGTAGGGAACAAACAAGATTTAGTCCAATTTCAAAAAACAAAATATACAATTGGTATATTGTAAAAACCAGTCATAGCTATAACAGAAGGAAGAAATAGTATTCAAAAATGTCAAATATGAAAATGTCTTGTTCCCCTCATGTTTTTAGTAAAAATAGAGAATTCATATATCTGACATCCCCTGAATCTGTCCCGTAGGAGGCATTTAGTAGATTATTTCTAGTTAACTAGCTGGCAAAAAGGAAAACACACATTTCATTTACTTGTTTCAATATGAACATTGCTTTTAAAAGCACTTATGGCGAATAAAAGAAAATGAAAATGACATGACTGCTTGGTTTAAGGTTGACCTACAGAAATCATCATGCACTGTATCAAAAAGAGGGCAAGACTGGACACTTGGCTTTGACACCTCTCTCTGCCCCTTACTAGCTATGTGACCTTGAGCAGGCAACTTTATTTTTCTATGGTTTGGTTTCATCATTGTCTTCTAAGGCAGTGGTTCTCAATCTTCCTAATGCCGCGACCCTTTAATACAGTTCCTCATGTTGTGGTGACCCCCAATTTCATTGTTACAAATTGAACATAATTAAAGCATAGTGATTAATCACAAAAACAATATGTAATTATATATGTGTTTTCCGATGGTCTTAGGAGACCCCTGTGAAAGGGTCTTTCGACCCCCAAAGGGGTTGCGACCCACAGGTTGAGAACCGCTGGTCTAAGTGATCCGGAAACATTGGCTTAGCCCCTCCTGTAAAAACTCCAGCATACCTCAGGTCTTTGTTCCTTGTGCCATAACTTTTACTAAAATGTCTTTTTAAAAAAATATATATTTTATTGATTTTTTACAGAGAGGAAGGGAGAGGGAGAGGGATACAGAGTTAGAAACATCAATGAGAGAGAAACATTGATTCAGCTGCCTCTTGCACGCCCTCTACTGGGGATGTGCCTGCAACCCAGGTACATGCCCTTGACCAGAATCGAACCTGGGACCTTTCAGTCTGCAGGCCAATGCTCTATCCGCTGAGCCAAACCGGTTAGGGCTACTAAAATGTCTTATTGAAATTGTAGGTTGTGAATATTTAAGCAGCCATAATTCAGTTTCCAGTTTTACTAATGTTGGGAGAACATTAAAATATTGACATTTGTTATGAGGAGAATAAGGGTTGGCTTTTATTTTTTTTTTCCTAAGTAAAGTTTTTTTCTATAAGAGAAAATTTTCAAAAAAAGAAAAAACAGAAGGCCCGGCCTGCATGACTCAGTGGTTGAGCATTGAGCTATGAACCAGGAAGTCAAAGTTTGATTCCTGGTCAGGGCATATGCCCTGATTGCCAACTTGATCCCCAGTGTGGGGCGTGTAGGAGGCAGCCAATCTATGATTCTCTCTCATCACTGATGTTTCTATCTCTCTTCCTCTCCCTTCCTTTCTGAAATCAATAAAAATATTTTTTTTAAAAAATAAGTACTATGAAGGAGTTGTGGAAATTAGGAAGTCAAGTGAGAAAGATGTTGTCCAAATGGGCTTAGAATCAATGCTTAAGTTTGTTTTAAATGCTTCTGTAGCAAAATCTGAGTGTGAACAATATGAAATAAAATGAGTGAATGTAACATGTTTTAGAAAATAAATTTCAAAAAAGGAAACTTTAAAAGGAAGCGAAGATCTCCCTGAGCTGCTCATCTGCCTAACTCTTCTCAATTCAGAACACACATTGCTCTGCACAAAAGGCTCCCGGGCTGAGAACATCAGCTCTGCCCGCAATAGCTGGAGAAGTCCTATGGAAACCAAGTCCAGCCGAGGCTTCCTGGCCTCTGACCGTCCTAAGCTGCACACCTCAGCTTGTGATTTGGCTGCTGCCCTCTCTGAGGGCACAAGGCTGACTCTGGAGCCTAAAACTGTACCTTCATGGCTTTCTGGATAAAGATGAATTGCTTTCTTGAATTAAGTTTCCCTTTCCTATCCTCCAACTCTATAGTTGCCTAAATCACATAAACTGGTACTTGATTGTCTCAGAATATAAACCAAATATAAATATAAAATGATGCCTAATTTATTGCTTAGGCAATCATTATCATTACACCTACACGACTTTTTTCACATCAAAAGTTATATTTTATGTTTACTCGGCCCTCCCACCACCAGAATCTTGAGTTGGTGATCACAAGAGAGTGTAGAGAGGGGAAATTCTCCAAAATCAGGTTGATAAAGCGATTGTATCCATAAAGAACCAGCATAATGTTCCATGTCGCATGGTTACCCAATGTTAATGTGTACTGATGAGCACTAAGGTGATAGAGGTCTTTTTTTAAAAATGAGATAAGAGATTCAATAGAGCATTTTAATGCAGCCTCATCTCGCTCATCCTCAATTATTAAGTCTACGTTCGCTACTGTTTTTAAAAATGTGCATGCAAATGGCATCATTAGTCTATAATTAATGCTGCCTGTCCCTGGGAGCTCCGCAGTGGCCTCTGGGTGATGTGAAGGACACTGTCTGTGTTGGCGGCCCTGTGTTCTCACCCGCTATTTACTGTGTGCAGAGCGCGGGCATTACGTGGGCTTCTGTTCCCGGCTATGCTTCAGTGCTCCCTTCCAGTGAGCCGGCAGTACAGTCAAATTTAAAGGAATCCTGCTCTTTCAAAGAGGTCAATACAAGTGTTCGGAGAATATTTTATATTTTGTTGTGCCTATCAGACACCTTCCTGTATAGAATTGAATCAGGGCTGTTGTACATGTGGCGGGAAGAGGGGGTGGAAAGTGTCCAATCACAAAGGCTCAAACTTGTTAGCATATGATTTTGCATACGATTTGCATGTTAATGGACTGATGTCAAAACATAGAGTTATCTACCTGTCCCTGTTCCTTCCTCTCTATTGTCAAGATGGGCTGATTAGTCTTATTAAAATGAACTCTTAGGCTTCTCCCAGCCTTAACTGCAACAAAATGAAAAGCTGCCACAATGACAGAAGATGTTGTAAATAGTTCTGATTTTGCTGGAAGATCTGTCATGTTGATGGTAGAAAGCCAAAGTGAAGGAGTCAGTTGTACAGATGAAAATTTCAATTTGTGAGATGGGAGATTGATTGTTGTTAATCGTATTCCACAAGCATAGAGAGTTTTCTTTTCATTGTCCTAAAGCTCCAAGGAACTGCAATTTGAATGCTCTGTCACTTACCCCTTCTAAATGGATTTATTTTAAACAAGCCAACAAACAAAGTCTATCATCCATATGTAAGAAGTGCTCATGTTTCTATACAGCTAAATATTTCAGATATTAAGAATGGAAAGAAACTAAACGAAACACATATCAAGTAGAAAATTCTAATGAAGAGCTTATTTGTCCAAGGATGACATCCTAGACATCATTTTGATGTGTACAGTGAAGGTTTGTTAGTGGAAGGTATTTTCCTCACATTAGTAGCAGAGAAGACACTGCATCTGGAAATACTTGCTAATAAGGGTGAGATGTTTGATTTCAAAATCCAATTAATTAGCTATCTGGTCTAGTTAGATCTGGTGTGCACAACCACACACACACACACACACACACACACACACACACACACACACACATACCACTCTGTGGTAATTTAAAAATTTATATTAGGGAAAATGGCTTTGTTTCTGTATTATTGCTAAGAGATTTAAAGTTATTATTTAAGATGATAAGCATGCTTCAGGAATACAAAGAGATATAATGAAATCACTGCCTTCAACTATGATCTAACTTGGAAGAAAAGTCAAATTTATGTAGCTAAAATTTTACAGACCATAAATGCATGAATCAGAGGAAGCCAGTTAAGATGTTACAGAAAGTTCTTCATGAGTCTTAGGAGATAACAATTATAATACCATCCATTTATTCATTTACTCATCTAATATTTACTTATTTATTTTTAATTTATTTATAGTTAATCTTCATCTGAGGATATTTTTTCCATTGATTTTTAGAGAGAGTGGAGGGGAGGGAGAGAGGGGGAGTTGGGGAGAGGGAGAGAGGGAAAGAAACATTAATGTGAGACAATGGATTGGTTGCCTCCAGCACATGCCTCGACTGGGGCCAGGGATCAAACCTGCAAACCATGTATGCACCCTTGATCAGAATCAAACCCGAGACCCTTAGGTGTAACCACTGAGAAACACCAGCCAGGGCAGCTAATTGTTGTTGTTGTTAATCCTCACCCAAGGATATTTTTCCATTGATCTTTTAGAGAGAGTGGAAGAGAAAGAGAAAGACAGAGAGAAACATTGATATGAGAGAAATACATTGATTGGTTGCCTCCTGCCTGCACCCCAACCAGGGCCTGGACTGAGGAGGAGACTGCAACCAAGGTACGTGCCCTTGACTGGAATCAAACTTGGGACCCTTTGGTACGCAGGCCGACGCTCTATCCACTGAGCCAAACTAGCCAGAGTGGCAGCTAGTATTTATTGAGGGACTATGTATTAGGACTATGCCTGGTGCTGAATATCAGCAATGAGTGGGACACAGGACCTGTTTTCTAATTTAATAATAATGAATAAATCCTTTAATTTGTATAGTATGAAAGGGTTTATAGAGGGTTTTTTTTGTATTTGATTTTAATTATATAATCAACATAACCTTAAGATAACTATTTATTACCCGTTTTTTTAATGAAAATCCTTTCAGAAAGGGAAATGAATTTTCATATACCCTCAGAAATCAGGTGGGTGAGGCTGGACTTGAACTCTGGCCTTCTGACTTCAGGTCCTCTACCATTTCAATTATACCACAATAGAGCAATCTCACTAGAGTAAAGTTTCACGTATGAGGGAAGTAGAAAAACATCTGGAGAATTTGGTAAAACTTATTGCAAACTCTTAAAGAGTAGGCTAAAAAATTTGGCAAGGGGCACCATTAACATTTTAATGAAGGGATCTCCATAAGGAGAGCCCTATCTTAATAAAATTATTCCTATGGAGGTATGCAGGGTTAGGTCAAGATGGAGAAATTGTTGGCAACAAATCAGCCACTATACCAACACAAAGTGACAACCTACTTTACCCAACACTGATTGAGTGAGCAGACCTTCATGGCTAGAGGTTGCCGGAGAAATGGGGAAAAAAAAGAAGCAAATATAAGAATACTTATTGAAAATAATGGATAAGATCGATTACTGCTTGGATATGAGATTAGGAAAAAGGCAAGATTAAAGTTGGTGTCAAAATTTTGAACCCAAGAAGTTAGGAATTGAAAAAAACTAAGAGCAATTGGGAGGAATCTTATTTTAGGGATGATGATATGTCTAGTTTGGAGTGTTAAGAATGAAATGATATATTCAACAGTTAACACAGTTGTCAAAGGCCTGTGTTCAAGGAAGAGGGTGAGAGATGTGGGTTTGAGATGCTTTTTCATAGACCTCACCATTTCCTCAGTGGAAACCTTGCTGTTAGATGAGAACTGGAAAAAATGTGGAGAGTTGAATGAGCAGAGGGCTAAGAACTAAATGTTGTCCAAACAATCAGAGTTATGCCTGTGCATGCTTCAAGTAGATAATGAATGTGATCTTGGACAGAGGACTCACCATAAGAAATAACATTTCTTTTGGATCATCCTGGGCTTCCCCCGTAGGCCAAAAGAAATAAATGCTTATTTAAGAGCCAGAAGGTAGAATCATGACATGCACTAATATTAGATAAAGTGTTTGTGATATAATAAAAAATAATAATTTTTTCTTTGTCCCTAGTTGCTGGCACACATCTCATAAAACTCTGGAAATCTCCTGAGTGATAAGAATATCTTTTGTATGCTAATGAGATGACGCATACAGGAGCCCCTAGGTAGTTTCCAGATGGGGATTGGTAACCAGAAAGATCAAACTATGATTAGAAGGTTGGAAATTTCTGCACCCCCCTCTCTCACCTCCTTAACTGTGTGAGGAGACAGGAGCTAAACATTTAATTCAATGATTTAATCAATCATGACTACATAATGAAACCGCCATAAAAACTTCTAAATGATGGACTTTGGAGAGCAGCTGTGTTAGTTAGACATAGAACTGCTAGGAGGATGGTGTACCTGGAGAAAGGATGGGAGCTCTGCGCCACCCAAACTCCTATATCTTGCCAGGTGCTTCTTCTTTTTGGCTCTTCTTGAATTCTACCTTTTATAATAAACCAGTAGTAGTAGTAAATAAAGCACTTTCCTGACTTCTGTGAGTCATTTTAGAAAATTATTGAACCTGAGAAGGAGGTGGTGGGAACTCCTGGATTTGTAGTCAGCCAGGCAGAAGTGTGAGTAGCCTGAGCACCCCATTGCCATTGGTGTATGAAATGGGAGCAGTGCTGTAGAATTGAGTTCTTGACCTATAGGGTCTGATTCTAACTTTAGGTAGTTAGTGTCAAAATTGAATTGAATTGTTAGGCATCAGTTGATGTCAGAAAATCAGAGAATTGATTGGTGTTTTACAAAGACACCACACATTCTGTGTCAAGAGAATAAAACCTCTCTATGGCCCCACAGGGTGCTGAGTTGATCAATAATATTCACCAGTCCTAGGGGTTCCCTATTCTCAGCTGTCTGTCTTGACCAATGGAAAAGTTATCTGGCTCTTGTTCACAAATTGCTATAAAGAATTCACATAGAATAGTATGTTAGAAGATTACCAATGATTTCTGAAAATAAGGTTCTAGTAAAATGTGTGGTGGCAGAAATCAATTCTGTGTATAAGGAATTAATCTATAGTTGGAGGATATGAAGGCCAGATAGATCACTTGTTTGAAAAGCATTGGCAGAAAAAAGGAACTAGATGCCCAAAGCATCCCAAGGCATCCTTGAGTCAGCTTACTGATTTGGGTATCCTCTTTGGGGAATTCTTTTTCTTTTTTGGCTTTAGCTGTATTTTATTTTTATTGTTGGCAGTATTACAAATGTCCTCTTTCATATGGTTGAGCGTGATATTGTAAGTTTGATTGGTATGAAGTGAATTCAACCAGCATAGGAAATAGATTATAATTAGGGATTGTAGTAGGTATGCAGACAACCAGTACAGTGTGCCAACAATCCTATATAATAAAGAGATATGCAAATTAACCCTCATGCCCTCACAAGATGGCTGACTATCTACGACCAGCCGGCAGGGGGGTTAGTGAGGGATGACCAAACGACTGAACAAGCAAGCTGTGTTGGGAGACCAGGCCAGCAGGGAGGTGTTGGGGGAGACCAGGCTGGCAGAGGGGGCAGTTGGGGTAAACTATGCTGGCGGGGGGGGGCAGTTGGGGGCAACCAGGCCGGCAGGGGAGCAATAAGAGGCGAGCAGGCCAGCGAGGGGGGCAATAGGAGGTGACCAGGCTGGCGAGGGGGCATTTAGGGGCAACCAGGCCAGCGGGGGGCAGTTAGGGGTGACCAGGCCAATGGGGGGCAGTTAGGGGCGATCAGGCTGGCATGCAGAGGCAGTGAGGGGTGATCAGATCAGCGGGGGAGGGGACAGTTAGGGGCAACCAGGCAGGCAGGCAGGTGAGCGATTGGGAGCCAGTGGATTGTGAGAGGGATGTCTGACTGCCGGTTTAGGCCAGATCCTGGGGATCTGGCCTAAACAGGCAGTCGGACATCCCCCAAGGGGTCCCGGATTGGAGAGGGTGCAGGCTGGGCTGAGGGGACCACTCCCCCCCATGCATGAATTTCGCGCACCAGGCCTCTAGTAAAAAAAATAAAAGAATTTACAGGCATGTAAAAATGGCAAACTTCAATTTTAACTCGTAGAATTTATGTAGACTTGGAAAGGATCATAGGGATTGTCCAACTAAACCTGTTCATTTCACATCTATAGCTGGAGTAGCTTTTCTAGATCTCATGACTTGAGATTTGGAACCTCAGTCCTTACATATTTCCTCCCCACTGCTTTTTTTGATTTTATATGTGGCCATCATGCTTCAGGCCACTTGAATACTGCCCATTATCTCACAAACTTTCCATCTCTGCTTTTTATCATGGTGTTTCCTATAGTTTTTCCACTCTGTTCACTTACTTCTCTGTATTAAATTCTATCCTTCTTTTGAGATTTATTAAAAATGTCTTGCTTCCCCATGAAGACTTCTCTGAAGACCCTTCCTAATAGTTCTCCCTCCTGCTGAACTCTTAGAGCACATCGACTTATTCTTGTATTATTCTTATATATGAGGTTTTTTCATGCCTGGCTAGAGTATGAGTGCCATTCAAGGAATATGCCTTATATATATTTGCTCTAGCCATAGGATCTATGCATCTTTCCACATGGTCCTTATTTCTATACTAGGGGCCTAGTGCACAAATTTGTGCACCTTGAAAGGATCTGTGGGCCATGAGGCTGTGGTAGGCACAGGGGTGGGTCTTGGCCCATCCTCCAGGCCCCTGCCCAGCCCCTCCCACCACGGTCCCGTGGTCCCCTGTCTGCTGACAGCCCCACTCCTGCTGCCACTATTCCCACAGGCTGATGGCGCCAGCCCTGCTTGCACCTGCTGATGGCGCAGAGCAATTGGGGCCGGTGCCAGCAGCAAGTGGGAGAGGGGCTGGTGCCATCAGTGGGTGGGAGTAGTGGCTGCTGCCCTGATTGCCCCTCTGGAGCAGAGGGAAGTGGAGAAGCCGCTTGCACCCTCAGATGGCACCAAGTGATCAGGACCAGCGCTGGGTACCCTGGTGCGTGGGAGCAAAGAATTTTCAGTAACCACCAGAGGCTTGCTCCAGTGACTGGCATCCCCACCTTGGTCTGGTGCCCCCAATCACCTGCTCCACCATCCCACCATGGCCAACGCCCGCCATGTTCTGCACACGCCCCCTGGTGGTCAGCGCATGTCATAGCAACTGGTTGTTCAGTTGTTCCAGTTGTTTCGCCATTCGGTCTATTTTCATGTTAGCCTTTTATTATAT
Organism: Myotis daubentonii; assembly: GCF_963259705.1. Lineage (NCBI taxonomy): Eukaryota > Metazoa > Chordata > Mammalia > Chiroptera > Vespertilionidae > Myotis > Myotis daubentonii. The sequence continues at coordinate 141,975,652 of NC_081842.1, read as the reverse complement.
AGGATATTTTTTCTTGATGATGATAAGAGGTGTTTTTGTTCTAACTGACTTATTTTAGCACCAGCTAATTAAACTGATCTCCTCCTTCTTACTTGTCTTCCTGAACCATTGCCCATGTAAATCCATGTTACAGAAAGTACAGGATATGTGAATAAAAATAACAGGAAGTGAAGAGTAAATGTCAATTGCTTGAATGAATTGAAGACTGGTGTTAATTTAAGGCCCAATTAGTAGGAACTTCCTCTAGACAGAAGCTTATACTTAAGTTTATAAACTTCTCATAACAGGCATTTCTGAAAAGGCTTACTCCCAGAAGAACATATTTTACTGACTCTTCTTTGGACTATATTAATATATTTCATAGAGAACTGAAAAATCGTGTCAGCTTGATTTACAGGAGTGTGTCTCAATACTAAAAGCAACCTTTTTTTAAAAGAAAAGGAAGGCTGCTAGTCTGATGTGGTTTTAGGAATACAGGGAAAGCCCTCTTCCCGCCCATCCCTCCTGGCACCCAAAATACCATTTCTCACTTGATTATTGATCCTAAAAATACTATTAAAATGCTGCAATAATTTGTTTTAATTTTTATTTTTAATCATCAGTTTTTTTGGTTTATCAAATTCCACATATGAGTGAGATCTCATGTGATACCTTTCTCTGACTGGCTTATTTCACTCAGCATAATACTCTCCAGGTCCACCCATGCTGTTGCAAATGGTAAGAGTTCTTTCATTTTTATTTCCACATAGTATTCCATTGCGTAAATGTACCCTAGTTTTTTTATCCACTCATCTGCTAATGGGCACATAGGCTGCTTCCAAGTCTTAGTTATTGTAAATTGTGCTGCTATGAACATAGGGGTGTGTATATTCTTTCTGATGAGTGTTTCAGGTTTTTAGGATATATTCCTAGACATAGGATGACTGGGCTAAATGCGAGTTCCACTTTTAATTTCTTGAGGAAACTCCATACTGTTTTCTGGCTGCAGCAGTCTGCATTCCCACCAGCAGCGTACTAGTGTTCCCTTTTCTCCACAACTTCCCTAACACTTGTCGTTGGTGGTTGATTTGTTGATGATAGCCATTCTGACACATGTGAAGTGATATCTCATTGTCGTTTTGATTTGCATCTCTCAAATGATTGGTGACTTTGAGCATGTTTTCATATGTCTCTTGGCTTTCTGAATGTCCTCTTTTGAAAAGTGTCTATTTAGGTCCTTTGCCCATTTTTTAATTGGATTTTTGCCTTCCTTTTGTTAAGTTGTATGAATTCCCTATAAATTTTGGAGATTAACCCCTTATCAGGTGTATTGTTGGAAAATATGTTCTCCCATGTAGTGGGGTCTCTTGTTATTTTGATGATGGTTTCTTTTGCCATGCAGAAGCTTTTTATTTTCATGTAGTCCCATTTGTTTATTTTCTCCTTAATTTCTATTGTCCTAGGAGATGTATCTGTAAACATATTGCTACAAGAGATGTCTTAGATTTTGGTGCCTATGGTTTCTTCTAGGACTTTTAAGGTTTCACATCTTACATTTAACTCTTTTATCCATTTTGAGTTCATTCTTGTGTATGGTGTAATTTGATGGTATACTTTCATTTTTTTGCATGTACCTATCCAATTTTCCCAACACCATTTATTGAAGAGACTGTCTCTGCTCCAATGTATGCTCTTGACTCCCTTGCCAAATATTAATTGAGCATAGTGGCTTGGGTTGATTTCTGGGTTCTTTGTTCTGTTCCATTGATCTATATGCCTGTTCTTGTGCCAGAAACAGGCTCTTTTGAGTACAGTGGCTTTGCAGTATAACTTGATATCTGGTATTGTGATTTCTACAACTTTGTTCTTCTTTCTCAAGATTGCTGCAGCTATTTGGGGCCTTTTTGGTTCCATATAAATTTTTGGAGTATTTGTTCTAGGTCTGTGAAATATGCCAGTGGTGTTTTAATAATAGGGATTGCATTGAATCTATAGATTGCTTGGGGTATTACAACATTTTAATGATGTTGATTCTACCAATCGATGAACACCGTATATTCTTCCACTATTTTATATCTTCCTCTATCTCTTTTTTTTCAATGTCTTGTAGTTTTTAGAGTACAGGTCTTTAACTTCTTTGGTTAAGTTTATTCTTAAGTACCTTAATTTTTTTGTTGCAATGGTAAATAGGATTTGCTGCAATAATTTTAAAAGGCTGAACACATTATATAGAACGTCAGAAAGAAAAACATACATTAAATAGCTCTAAGGAGGTAACTGACTTACATTTAAGCCACTTTAAGGTAGACTTTAGTCTTTGAAAACCAGCGGGCGGAGAAAAAACATTATATAGAGAAGACGGGATGGAGACTGCTGAAAGCTCCAAAGAAAATTTTATGCAATGGAAAACTTTGCTTTGCTTAATAATGCACACCAAGAATGAAGTAATAATTCTAGGTCTCCAACTCTCAATTCCAATATGTTTATTCCATAAAGTAAATAAATATGATCCATAGACCCAACTTCTTTGTAAAATGTATCCCAATTAATTTGCAACTACTATTTCTCAGGCTCTAAAAGTGTTCTCCCAATACAAGATTCAGATCTTGAGACTGCAATCTGGTTTTCAACCATATACATGAAAACATACTTTCCTTTTTTTTTTTTTAGAGTTAATTCCTAAATTGCTTGACCAAGTCACTTAAAAGTGATGCAATAATAAACTTCTAAAGATAGAGGTAATAAAGATTTCCTTTCTTACTTCTAGAGCCAATAAAGGGTGTAAAATTCCATTTTACTTTGCAACACTTTGTATACCTCCTTCCATTCCCTTCTAGCTTGATGTGTTTCTGTTGAGAAATCATTTGATAATCTGATGGGGGATCCTTTGTAGGTAACTCTCTGTCTCTCTCTTGCAGCCTTTAAGATTCTCTCTTTGTCTTGTACATTTGCCATCGTTATTATGACGTGTCTTTGTGTGGGTCTTTTGGGGTTCATCTTGCTTGGGACTCACTGTACTTGTGTAACTTTTTTCTTCCCCATATCTGGGAAGTTTTCTGTCATTATTTCTTCAAATAGATTTTCTAATCCTTGCTGCTCTTCTTGTCCTTCTGGCAGCCCTATTATGTGTATGTTACTTTGTTTCATGTTGTCCCAAAGCTCCCTTAGGCTCTCCTCCTGCTTTTTAATATTTTTCTCCAGTTGCTGTTCAGATTGAACTTGTTTCTCTGCCTTATCTTCTAACTCACTAATTTGGTCCTCTGCTTCTTCTAGTCTGTAGATATACAAGGAGTCAAAGGTAAGGAAGATGTGCTAGTCTCACATTCTTTACTCCAAATTAAATGGTCTAATTAACATACCCTACTAATCGAAGCACTGTTTCACAGTTCAGCCACCTACAGATATGATGAAGCAGCTGTGTAAAAGTCAGGCTCAGGAGGCCAATGTGAAAAGAAACACAAAATCATACCACAGCTCCTAGGAGTTTCAGCCATCTCTGGTCACAAATTTCATGACATGAAAACAATATCAATTTATGTTGCCTATTATTTTTTAATATGTTTTTATAGATTTTAGAGAGAGAGAAAGGGAGAGGAAGAGAGAAACATGGATCAGCTGCCTCCTGCATGCCCCCTACTGGGGATTGAGCCTGCAACCTAGGCATGTGTCAGGATGGGGAATCAAACCAGTGACCTTTTGGTCCATGGGATGACACTTAACCAACTGAGCCACTCTGACCAGGTGCCTGTTAGTATTTTTTAAACAGCCACAAAGCTGTGATTCATCTGGGAGTAGACTACTTGACAGGCTCAAGCAGTTTTCTGGGGAGATCCCTTCTATTAAACATTTGAGTAACAGTTAAATTTTAAAAAAAGATATAAACAAAAAAACCTTATTCTGAAAGGCAAGCTTCAGTTCTTTAATAACATATTTATTAAAACTTCTCTTTCTTTTCTTTTTCTTTCATTCCTGCAAATATTCTTTGGCACATTTTGAATTGCTGTTGCATAGCTTTATCGAATAAAATTAGTACCTTTTATTTTCTTTTTCCTGACTGGGCTTTGCACATTTTGTCTGACCATGGCAAAGAACTGCTTTGAAGAGCATAGTGTTGGGGCTTCCTCCCTTTCTCCGCCTTGTGCCAGGCACATTTGTGGGTGCTCCATCTTTTAAACCTGCCCTCCAACTGAGCCTTCCAGGACAGGAATCTTCTCCCTCCAATTCCACATTCTTCTTCAGTAGTTGACTGTGACTGGGAAAATAGGCGTGCAAAGCATTTCGCATTCTCTGAATGTACCACACAGTAATTCTGCTGTCTGAAAACTCTGTAATGTCAATAATTGATGCACTTGAGAAGTGGTAATTAAATTAGTTAATTATGCTGGTAAAATTACATGCAATTATGTGACTGCAGGGTATGTTTAGTAAATTAGGCTTTCCCATACTCACTATATATTGTGGTGCCAATTTTGTTCCTTGATGATTAGGTAGCTTTTGATACTTCTTAATTGATTTAATACCTGGATCTTCATTAGCCCTTGATTGCTATGCTATGTATGTCTGACATTTTTTCTCTCTGATGTTTCACTGAGATCATACATCAGGGGAAAATATACATACATGCTTGGGATGATACATATGTGAATATATGCACACATTTTTTCATTTAAAATGTTTAGATGTTAGAATATCACCCCCCCCACCCCCCCTTCCACCTTCTGGGAAATAACTAATCCTAATTGTTGATTCCCATAGAATCCAAGAACTCAACTCTTCTTGAACACTTAAAAAAATAAAAAATCATGTTTATTTATTCTGCTTCTGAAATATCAATCAATACAAATAGTACTAGGCAGTATTAGAAGGAAGCAAAACACTAGTAAGTCCAGTAAAGTTAATCCTTTTACCTCTTGACCACGTTTAAATTGATCCTTTATCTGTAAGGAGTTAACTAAAAGGTTATATATAATAGAAACCACAAAACTGTCATTTGATCTTTAGAGGTTTGGTCCACTATGGGCCTCTGAAATGCATTAGTGAGACTCTAGGGGGCAATGAGAGTGGTGAAAGAAACCATAGTGCTATGAATGGAGCTTATGGATAGAGCTTCCCTGTCAAGCTTTGTAAATGACAGAAACTGTAAGGAAGCCTGGGATTTGCTGGGTTAACCCCCTTGATGTGATAGATGAAAAAATGAAGATCTCATTGAATGCCTTGTGGATCTTCTCACAATTTAAGTCTTCTGCCCCGCTGGACATTGGTAATATACTCTACAATATTATACCTTTTTATCCTTTGTTCATTTCCTCTCAGTCAATCCCTCTAAACCTTGTGTTGCCTTGGCTCAGACAGGGAGTAGGCACTTTTTCAAAAGAGCTTCTTTAACTATAAACTAGGTGTTTGGAGGCAACCTGAGTCATTAAAAATAATACAAATCCATTATAATTATGTATATTAGAAAGTTGTTTTTTTGTTTGTTTGTTTGCTTGCTTGCTTCTTATGCAGTTAGTGTAACAATCAGCACCAGTAACTTTTCTATGCCATATCCCACCCATAATATAATCAGGGAGGAACCCTAACATGGAGGAGTTCTCACCTGAGTTGGAGGGAATTGGTAAGGTTGCTCACTCGTGGGGGCTTTTGCCTTCTCTCTAAAACTGGAGAGGTAGACAGACAGACACCCCACCAAATCCACTGCTGGTGCTGATTCCAGGATCATCTGGAAAACTTTATATCTGAAATGGATAAGCAAAGACCACTTGTTACATTTCTTGTAATTTTTCTCCCCCCCCCCTTTAATCCATTGGTAGAGTCAAAGGAATACTAGACATAAATGATAATAACTTTCATTTATACAATGGTGTATCTCTGTGGATTTTTAAATCTGCCCCATGGTGACAGAAAACAAGAAATAGTTCCATTTCATGATTTTTTAAAAATGTAACCCAAAAGTTTTGCCAGATTTGCACAGCGAATAGAGGTGTAGAATCATTCAACCTGTTAGGTAAGGGTAGGTGATACCTAATTCTTCTTGTGCTTTATGAATCCAAACTTTTAATGAAATCTGCCTTTGATCTTTTCCAGGAAGCTTTTCTTAATTTCCTTCAGGCTAGAGTCAGTACTCTCCTCGTACCTCGGTGTGTTCCCGTTGCTGAATTTCTGTTTTCTTCTGTTTTTCTGGTCACATAAACACACATGGCACAAGATGGTGAAATACTTGACTGGAGGTGTCCTGGTCCATAGTTGTTAAATGAGTGAATGAATGAATGAATGAATGAATAAATGAATGAATATTGGCCTAAAAAATAATTCTTATTGTGATCAGGTAACATTTAAACTCTTACCTCTGCAATTTGCCCCTAATAGGTATAAATATTATTAGGATCAGCTAACATGTTATTGTTGTATTTATTACCACATGCTCTAGATATTTGAGTGCATTCCCTACTTAAAAGCTAATACCTTATTGAATATAAACTGAAAATGCTCTCGGTTGTTAGGTTGAAGATTTTTATTTTATTAACTTAAAATTGATGTTTACTCTTCTGGTTATATTAGCTCACAAGGATATATGATCTTTCATGTAATTATAAAACATACTCTAGTCACACATAAGCATTACTTTAAAATACCAAATGTGTTTAAGTATCTTTCTTTGTATTTTATAAGAATAATTTATATGTATATATTTTAATGTTTTCCATTTAAATTAGTGTGGACACAGGTGGAACACGGGTAAAACAAAGAAACCTTTGCTGAATCTTACAGATAGTCGAAGGACTGGGGAATGAGGGAGCAATATGGGGAAAAGGGAGAATGTTGGGGAATTAGAGGAGGCACTAGCAGTATTGATGGAAACCCTGCTGCTTCCCATTAGCCCTGCCAAGAAGCAGGCAATAACACCACCTGTCTGTTTGGCAGCCACAGGTATCTGCACATGGTTTGTGTTTATTCCTCTCCAGATTTCAAGACTTAGATTGGAGACCCACCTACTTAAATCAACAGGTGAAATCAACGTGAAGCAAAAATCACCATCGGAATTGCTGTGTGGGCAGAAGAAGAGGCAGCCAGGAGCGCTCTCCAGGCACCCTTGTGAGATTTACAAGGGCTTCTTGTGAAAAACCTTCTCTTGGCCCCCGGGCTGCGGCAAAGCCAGCAAGCGCTCCTGTAAGCTGGCACTATGCCATCATCACAGATGGCCAGCAGCGTAGGCAGCAAAGAGACATGTAGGAGCATCACAAGTGAGTGCTGAGTCGAGGAGATCTCTAGGCACAAGCCTGGAGTCTGTCTGTCCATTAGTTAGTCTTGAGCTCCTGAGCAAACTGGTGAAAGGGACTATTTATGTCTGGATCTTTGTAACTCACTTCTGGCAGAAATGCCAGCACTCCCTTATTTGTGTTTTAGTGTTCAGTTTTCTATTCCAACTTTGGTGAGTGTGTGTGTGTGTGTGTGTGTGTGTGTGTGTGTGAAATATCCCACGAGGGGGACAAAAAAGATGGAGATATTTTAAATAAAACTCTTAACTCACTTGGCCTGACCAATTCATTCTGTGTACTCCTGCCAAATTAATCTCCTAAGGCACAGCTTGGATGATAGCCCCTCTTTCCCAAAACTTTTCATGATGATGATAATAATTTTGGTAAGGATGATAGTATTGATCAGGGGTCCTCAAACTACGGCCCACGGGCCACATGCAAATACAAATATTGTATTTGTTCCCATTTTGTTTTTTTTACTTCAAAATAAGATATGTGCAGTGTGCATAGGAATTCGTTCATAGTTTTTTTTTAAACTATAGTCCGGCCCTCCAACTGAGGGACAGCGAACTGGCCACCTGTTTAAAAAGTTTGAGGACCCCTGGTATTGATGGTGGTAATGGTCGTGCTACTGATTGTTAAACACTTACTATGTGTATAATTTTCTTATTTCACAGGGAACCAAGGCTCACAAACTAACTTCCTACCAAAGGTCACATAGCTAACCAGTGGTTAGAACTGGAATCTAAACCTCTGTCTAACTGAGTCTAGTGCAAGAACCTTAGCGGCTATACTCAATATTTGCAAATACAAGCAAATTCATCTGCTAAAGATTCTCTGGAAATTTCTGGGTTGTTATCAGCTTATAATTTACTGAAATAAAAACTTTTAATTTAACTCAAGTTTAGTTTAGCTAAAATACTTTTTTTTTTTTTTAGTTTTGAAATGTTTCTCCTATTTAATTTCTCAAGAGAATGTTTGTTCTGAAAAACTAGATTGAAGTAAATAAAGACCAAGATATACCATATGTCTTAACAAAAGTACTAGATTGATTTTCTGCATCATGGTAGAGTAGGTTAACATAAAGAATACATTTCTTATCTATTTCAAGAAACTGCCAGAATGTCTGTTTTTAATCACATGGAATTTCTATTTTCTTTTTTAATTTAAATTCTTTATTGTTGAAAGTATTACATATGTCCATATGTCTTCTTTTTCCCCCCATTAACCTCTCCCTGTCTGCTCCCACCACCCACCCCCAGGACATGCCCTCACCCCCCTACTCTCTGTGTCCATTTGTTATGTTTATATGCATGCATACAAGTCCTTTGGTTGATCTCTTACCCGCCCCCCCTTTCCACCTGTGGTTTGACTGTCTATTTGATGTTTCTATGTCTCTGTATCTATTTTTGTTCCTCAATTTATGTTGTTCATTATATCCCACAAATCAGTGAGATCATGTGGTATTTATCTTTTTCCCACTGGCTTATTTTGCCTAGCATAATGCTCTCCAGTTCCATCCATGCTGTTGCAAATGGTAAGAGTTCTATCTCTTTTATAGCAGCATAGTGTTCCATTGTGTAGATGTACCACATTTTTTTAATTCATTCATCTACTGATGGGCACTTAGGCTGTTTCCAAATCTTAGCTATTGTAAATTGTGCTGCTATGAACATAGGGGTGTGCATATTCTTCTGATTGGTGTTTCTGTTATCTTAGGATATATTCCTAGACGTAGGATGACTGAGTCAAATGGGAGTTCCATTTTTAATTTTTTGAGGAAACCCCATACTGTTTTCCCCAGCAGTGATTGAGGGTTGCTTTTTATCCACATCCTCGTCAGCACTTGTCCTTTGTTGATTTGTTGATGATACCCATTCTGACAGGTGTAAGATGGTACCTCATTGTTTTGATTTGCATCTTTCAGATGTTTGGTGACTTTGAGTATGTTTTCTTGGCCTTCTGTATGTCCACTTTCAAAAAGTGCCTATTTAGGTCCTTTGCCTTTTTTTTTTTTTGCATTGTTTATTTTCCCTTTGTTAAATTGTCTGAGTTCCCTATACATTTTGGAGATTAAATCCTTATTGGATGTAATATTGGCAAATATGTTCTCTCATGCAGTGGGCTCTCTTGTTTTGTTGATGGTTTCTTTTGCAGTGCAGAAGCTTTTTATTTTGATGTAATCCATTTGTTTACTTTCTCCTTAGTTTCTATTGCCCTAGGAGATGTATCAGTAAAGATATTGCTACCACATATGTCTGCTATTTTTCTACCTATCGATTCTTCTAAGATTTTTATGGTTTCCTGTCTTACGTTTAAGTCTTTTATCCATTTTGAGTTTATTTTTGTATATGGTGTAGGTTGGTGGTCTAGTTTCATTTTTTTGCATGTATCTTTCCAATTTTCCCAACACCATTTATTGAAAAGACTGTCTTGACTCCATTGTATGCTCTTGGCTCCTTTGTCAAATTTTGTTTGAGCATAATGGCTTGGGTCAATTTCTGGGTTCTCTGTTCTGTTCTAATAGTCTATAAGCCTGTTCTTGTGCCAGTACCAAGCAGTTTTAGAACATTGGCTTTCTAATATAGCTTGATAACTGGTATTGTTATCCCTCCAACTTTGTTCTTTCTCAGGATTGCTATGGCTATTTGGGTCTTTTTTTAATTCTATATACATTTTTGGAAAGTTTGTTCTAGGTCTGTGAACTATGTTGTTGGTAGTTTAATGGGATAGCATTAAAACTACAGATTGCTTTGGGTAGTATGGACATTTTAATGATGTTGTTTCTACCAGTCCATGAACATGGTATATTCTTTCACTTGTTTATGTCTGTTTATGTCTTCCTCTATCTCTTTTTTCAACATCCTGTAGTTTTCTGAGTACAGGTCTTTTACCTCCTTAATTAAGTTTATTTCTAGGTATCTTAATTTTTTTCTTGCAATCATAAATGGGATTTTTTGTTTTGTTTTGTTTCTCTTTTTGTAAGTTCATTATTGGTGTATAAAAATGCCATAGATTTCTGGGTGTTAATTTTGTATCCTGCTATGTGCCAAATTCATTTATTAAACCTAGTAGTTTTTTGATGGAGTCTTTAGGGTTTTCTATGTACACTATCATGTCATCTGTGAATAATGACATTTTACTTCTTCTTTTCCAATTTGGATGTCTTTTATTTCTTCCTGTCTGATTGTCATGGCTAGCACTTCCAATAATATGTAGAGCATGAGTGGTGAAAGTGGGCACCCCTGTCTTGTTCCTGTTTTTAGGGGAAATGGTTTTAGTTTTTGCCCATTGAGTATGATGCTGGCTATAGGGTTTTCATATAAGGCTTTTATTATGTTGAGGTATGATCCCTTTATTCCCATTTTGCTAATAGTTTTTATCAAAAAAGAGTGTTGTATTTTGTCAAATGTTTTTTGTGCATCAATTGATATGATCATGTGGTTTTTGTCTTTCAAGTTGTTTATATGATGTATCACGTTTATTGATTTGCAGATATTGCACCAGCTTTGCATCCCCAGAATAAATCCCACTTGATCAAGGTGTATGAACTTTCTTTGTAGTGTCTTTATCTGGTTTGGAGATTAGGTAAACGCTAGCTTCATAGAAAGAGCTTGGAAGTATTCCTGTTGAATTTTTCGGAATAGTCTGAGGAGGATCAGTGTTAGATCTTCTTTGAATGTTTGGTAAGTGTCCCCTGTGAAGCCTTCTGCACCAGGGCTTTTGTTTGTTGGAAATTTTTTGATTACTGCTTCAATTTCATTGGTAGTTATCAGTCTATTCAGGATTTCTGATTCTTCCTGATTGAGTTTTGGAAGATTGTATTTTTCTAGGAATATGTTCATTTCATGTAGGTTGTCCAGTTTGTTGGAGTAGAGTTGTTCATAATATTTTTTTTACAATCCTTTATATTTCTGTGGTGTTGGTTGTTACTTCACCTCTTTCATTTCTGATTTTGTTTATTTGGGTCCTCTTTGTTTCTTGGTGAGCCTGGCTAGAGGGTCATCAGTCTTGTGTATCCTTTTAAAGAACCAGCTCTTGGTTCTATTGATCTTTTGTATTTTTTTTTGTCTCTATGTCATTTATTTCTGCTCTGAGGTTTATTATTTCCTTCCTTCTACTTACTTTGGGCTTTTCTTGTTGTTCTCTTTCTAGCTCTTTAAGTGTATGGTTAGATAACTTATTACCAGTTTTTATTGTTTTTTTGAGGTAGGTTTGTAGTGCTATAAACTTCCCTCTCAGGACTGCTTTTATTGCTTCCCACAGATTTGTGATTGTTATGTGTTCATTTTCATTTGTTTCTAGATTATGTTTTTTTTTTTTAATTTCTTCTTTGATCTCTTTGGTAACCCATTCATTATTTAATAGTATGCTATTTAGCGTCCATGTGTTTGATTGTTTTTATTGTAGTTGATTTCTAATTTTATGCTATTGTGATCTGAGAAGATGCTTGATATAATTTCAATCTTCTTAAATTTGTGGAGACTTAGCCTATGTCCTAATATGTGGTCTATCTTTAAACTATCCCATGTGTACTTGAGAAGAATGTATATTCCACAGCTTTGGGGTGAAATGTTCTGAAGATGTCAATTAATTCCATCTGACCTAGTGAGTCATTTAGGATTGCTGTTTCTTTGCTGATGTTTTTGTCTAGAGAGTTTAATCTAATGGTGTCAATGGGGTATTAAAGCCCCCTACTATGATTGTATTGCCATTGATCTCTCCCTTGATATCTTCCAGAAGTTTTTTTTTTAAATGTATTTGGGTGCTCCTGTATTGTGTACATATACGTTTACCAGCATTATATCCTCTTGTTGAATGGATCCCTTTATTATATGGGAGAAAACACACAAAACAAACAATTAAACCAAAAAGCACAAATAAAAAACACCCTGAACAAGGGGGAGCAAAATCTGTAGAGGCAGAGCTTAAATATAGAAAATAGGCTTAAGGAATTGGACGAATAAGGGAAGGACCACGGTTTAGTATAGAGGAGGGAGAAAGCAAATGAGTGGATAAGAGGAAAAATAAATAATGAATATATTTATTTATTTATTTGAAAAGGAGAATAGAAGGGAGAGCAGATGGGCCTGAATTTAGGAAGTGAAACTAATTAAAAAATGAGGAGAAGAAAAGAGCAAGAGAGGAGAGGAAAAACAAAAAAAACACACCAAGTAAAACAAAAGAATGAGTAGTGAAGAAAGAGAAAAGAGAAGGGGAAATGGCGTAGGAGAAGGGAAGGAGAAATTTTATATATGAATAAGCCAACAGAGTCTACAATAATAATAATAATACATCAATGAAGCAGATAAAGAAGATCAATTTTTAACAAGAGGTAAAAAGAAAGGAAAGTGAAAAGCTAAAGCGGGAAGGGAGAAGAAAAACAGGATGGAAAAGGGAGAAGCGAGGAAGAAAAGGGTAAAATAAAAGATCAAATAACAATGCAAAAATACTAAATTTTTTTAAATAAAAAAAGAAATAAATGAAAAAGTGAAATGTCGCTGTCTTCAGCTGCATTTTAATGCTCCAGGGGGGCTGGTTGAGGACCCCACTCCTCTGTTCTGTCTGCCAATTCTGGGCTTCCTGTTAGGTAGTTAGGTGCTGACCACTGTCAGGCACTGACTTTGGGTTTTAGCACCATGTTGAAGCTCCCAGTGATCCACCGCTCCTCTGCTTGTGTCTGTCCCCATAGGCCTTAGCTGCAAGCAGGCAGGGTGGATTTGCCTGCTTTGCCTGTCTGCCAGCTGTCAATCTTCATCACTCAAGCCATCTGACAGGGCTTTAGGTAGGTTTAGTGCTGTTTTACTTTCTGGGGTCAGACGGATATTTTTTCCCCGACCCAGGGCCATTCCTCCACAAATGGCCCAAAATATTACTCTGGCCTTGGTTGGTCAGAGATCCTTGTATGGAAACCAGTGGGATTGGCTGGCAACATGGAGTTTTTATCAGTCTGCTACCCAGAATAGCAGGGCAGACTGGCTCTTCTCTCAACCCAGCCACTGAGGGTTCTTGAGGGGCTATTCAGAGCCTTTGTTTCCTTTGTGTTGCTCAGAATGCAGGCGGGGTATGACAGGCTGTATTACCTGCCTTGAGGCTACTGGGAGGGGCTAGCACTTCAGGAGAGAAATGGTCCCTTAGGTTGGGAAGATTATGAATGTTCCAATGCCGAGTCCTGGGCACGTCTCCCTGCCCTGCTTCCCTCCCAGCCTCTCCTCAGGCTCCACAAATCTGTGCCTCTCCCTGCTCTGCAGCCTCGGATGAGTTCTTGAAACTGAAAAGTCCTATTTTCTGGGTTTAGCAAATAAAACCAAAGACAAAACAAAAGCAAAACAACCACGAAACGGCGGGTGTCTCTCCTGCCGCACCGCGCACGGCCGAGGCCACTTTTCAGGCCGCCTTTGGGGTGCAGCCTTTCACGGCTGTGGTCTTAGGTCTAGGTTCCCCAGGTGTCAGCAGCCCTGTGGCTTTTCCTTTTCTCAGCTGGGTGTTGCTCCTGTCACCAAGGGACGCGGCTTTGGTGCAATGCAGCTTCCACCTCACCCTCTGCGCCCAGTGGTCGCGTGTCCCTCTCCAGCCCAGATCCCCGTTTCTACCATTCCCCAGGTGTCCTCTGCCCTTCCTTAAGAATTTTTATCTTCTATTGGCTTACCTTTAATTTTATGTCTGGAATACAATACATATGAAGGAACAAAGATCATTTGATTTGTTTCTCCTAATGACTAATTGAGACTCCAGTGTTTTTCTTTCTCATTCTTAAAACTTAAAAATAAGGTGCTAATCAATCTTTCTCATTTTTAACCTGAATCTCTTGTAGTGCTTTCTCATTTCCAGTCAAGAAAGGAAACTTCATCATATACTTAAAGAAAACAAATGACCACAAAAATTTTAGTGGCATACAGAATCAGCATTCACTCTCTCAGATCTGAGGGTAGCAGGACGTTGGCCCATAGTGGCCACTCTAAGTGAACATGGCTCACATTATCTCTTATTCTTCAGCTGGAGGCGGTGTTTAGCCTGAAAAAAGACTCTTCTTAGCAATGGCAGAAGTAGGAAAGAACAGCTTGATCACTCAAACATTTTAAAAAGCCTTTGGGCACATCACTATTATTAATATTCCATTGGTGAAAGCAAGTCTCATGATCAAAGTGAGGAAATATCTTCTGCCTCTTTTTAGGAAGTGGGAATAGAAGGGAAGGAAATAAAGTTGACCCAGTAGAGAGTGATGATAAAGGGAGGGGTGAAGACACCGAGCTATCATTCCAATATCTGTCTATTCCTCAGTGCATGGCTTCATGTTATTCTTGCTCCACACAGTTATATAATAGGACTAGAGGCCCGGTGCATGACATTCATCTACTGGGTGGGGGGTGGGTCCCACAGCCTGGCCTGCACCCTTTCACAGTTTGGTAGCCCTCAGGGGATGTCCCATGGGGAGCGGGCCTAAGCTGCTGTGGGACATCCATAGCGCTGCAGAGGCAGGCAGGTGGCTATGCTCACCAGCTGTCAGCCCAGAGCGCACTGACCACCAGGGGGCAGCTCCTGCATTGAGCGTCTGGCCCCTGGTGGTCAGTGCACATCATGATGACTGGTCATTCCACCATTTGGTCAATTTGCATATTACCCTTTTATTATATAGGATGGTTGTGCCCTTCTATCAGACCATGCATTACTATTTCCACAAGATTGCAAGGCTCAGCTTTTGCACCCTCAAAGTCCATTGTTTTTGTTTTTTTTTAAATCTTTATTGTTCAGATTATTACATTTGTTCCTCTTTTTCCCCCCCATAGCTCCCCTCCACCCAGTTCCCATCCCACCCTCTGCCCTTACCTCCCCCCCCCCCACTGTCCTCATCCATAGGTGCACAATTTTTGTCCAGTCTCTTCCCGCATCTCCCACACCCCTTTCCCCACCAAGAATAGTGAGTCCATTCCCTTTCTATGTCCCTGATTCTATTATAATCACCAGTTCATTCTGTTCATCAGATTATTTATTCACTTGATTCTTAGATTCATCAAAGTCCATTGTTGATAATATTTTTCGGTTGGCACTTTTCTCTTTCAGGCCATCTGATAACATTCTTTTTCAGGAAGTACTTCTCACTGCAGATATTGCTCATGTTTCAATACATATTAATGCCCCCCTGCTCTAGTGCTTTGGAACATGAGTGCCATGTGTTCTACCTAGTCATGTATAAAACATGTCCTTTCGGCATGAAGAGTAACTTCCTGATTGGAGTAGATCTCAAAATGGCTCCTTCCTTGGGCAGAAATGTGAATGATATAATATTTCTTATGACATATATTTACATCTTCCCTGGCTGCATCACCTTATGGTTTTGTTTTGTAATCAACTTTATACCCACCATCATTGGTGCTTTAATTCTCCTATATTAAGGATCAGATGAGATATTGGTGGGAGGGGAGGAAGCATGAGCTTGTGTATATGTACCTATGTGTATGTATGATTAAGAAGAATATGTTTTACAATTAAGCAGATTATCAGTGCTGTTATGTGCTTTGTATGCCCATCAATAAGTATGAAATATTACTTTATGCTTATGTTATATGTTTATAGTGAATACACACTCACACACACACACACACCCTTATCATCACTACTTTGGTTTCATCAAATGCATTTTTAAAATTGCAGATTTGAGGACCTGTGAGAACAGTTATACTTTAAGATTTTTGCGCACATCTTATTTTCATGTTTATCAGGGAGAACAGGCTGAGTCAAATGTTTGGGAGCATAAGAGCACTTAATCTGTTACCACTGCTTTGCATCATACCATGTTCTAGACTTCTTAGGAGCAATCTTTATTTTTGGAGCCCACAGATCACATTTGAACAAGTCAGAAATATTTTCCAGCTTATTTTAGTGGACTTACTCATGTTTTGCCCAAATGGAGCAAAAACACTATTTTTTCCAAAGAGTTGCTATTAGTGCCATTCTAGTACTGGATTGTTGTTTCATTTGATCATCCCAAGAAATTCACATACTTGTTGGTTTTGTACATGTACATGAAGGTATGGACATGCCAAAAAACACATTTCTATTGGTGAGATAAATCAAGAAGAAGCTCTCACTGAAATCCTGTGTTTTAATATTGCTTCCCACACACAAATACTTTGTGTTCTTAGATAATCCTTCTGCCTTGAGGCTTTTAGTAAACCATAAGCATTATTTCACCTTTAAGAGCTCCTTGGGGTGAAAAATATACACATTTGACTCAAAGCTTGCACTCTCAGTGATGATGGGTTTAGTTGCTTGGAATTGCCTGGTTATTTATGTGTTTTTATGTTTTTTTGTTTTTGTAGCACCTGTGGATTCCAAGACTGATAGTTTGTTTCATCAGAAGCATGTGTCATACATTTGTAATAACTGATTGAGCACAGGTGTCTCCTGATTATCTATTTGATTAACATAGTGACCAAAATTAAAACAGAGTAAACAAGTCCTGATATAGTTACTTTCTAATTTCCATTGTCATATCCATGGACACTGTTTAAAGTAGAGCTTAATGGTTGGCCACCATTTCATTTTGATTTAGTAGAACCTAAAATCACTAAAGACTCTTCCCAGGACCAAACATCATGCCTGGTACAGAATAGTCTGTTGAATGAATAAATGAATATCCAACTGAACATACGCATGTACGTATGAATAAGTTTAATGTGAATGGTCGTCACAAGTGCCAGGATTGTGAATAAACCATTCCACTTTAATTTTACTCCTATTTTAAACTCTTTTTGCAGATATGATTCTTGAGTATTCAGAAACTGTCTGACGCATCATGCCTCAGGAAGGAATAGAGATAAGGGACCTAAAAAGGACCAAGTCTTACAGCCCATTAATCAAACCCATAATTCTCACTAAGGCAGGTAAAACAATGCATAGCACTAAGAAAAAAAATTACTCTATATCATGAGCATATTTAAAAGCTAAAATCAGAGTCTGCTGTCCCAGGGCACACCAGTGACACTTCTAAAAGGCATAGAAGTTTGAAGTCCCTCATTAAGAAGATGTCGCCTGCATGCTCAGATAAAACAGGAAAGAAAAATGTATCTAAAGTTCCAAGGAAATGCAGCTCATATTCTTCCTCCCACTCTGTTCCCTGAATGATTCTCTAAGTTACAATATGAGCAAAATGGAGCTTGAAATAGACAAAATGGGACTAGAGCTTTTTTCAAAATGTAATATCTTAATGGAATTGCTACTCCCGGCCTTCTGTGCAAAGATTGTTTTTTTCCACATACTTAAGAAGGAAAATTTTAAGGTTCCAGTTAATGTACTTAGTTTCAATAAGTATCATCGCCGTATTTCTAGATGCCTCATAATTAGGGTGTTTAGGGGATATATTTATTTGCTTGCGCCTTATCCAGTTAGATTAGGTACCATTAGTACTTGCATGGTTTAATGGAAATGATAGCTAAAATGTGAATGAATGCCTCCTCTGTGGGTGAAGCTAAGCCTAGAAGCCAACAGCTATAGCAGTTAAATGTGCGCCAATTCTCATAAAAAGAGCGGCCACAGGCAGTGAAGACTGGGCTGAATGCACAGGACCAGAAAAGGCTTCCGTGACTTTCCTTGCTTGCAATCTGCATGCTTGCCTAGCCCTTCAGTAACACTGCCCTTCACCCATCAATATAGGCATGCACTCATGCACATCCTATAGCCAAAATCAGAGAAAATGTTTGCTTTTCATTCCTTTAGCAAAAATATCAGCTTTTTATTTCTTTTAGCTACAGTTTTTAAAAAGTATGCACCACTTTTGGAATTCTCCAAATCACCATATTTCAGATTTCAGAGAAGAGTGATTCTTATAATAATTTGTACTTTAAACATGAAGGGTGACAGCCAAATGGCTCATGTACCGTTAACCATGTTCACTTCTAGTTTTTAAGGCTCCTAAAACGGTAACTCATTCAAAACCAAAACCAAACCAAACAGACAAACAAAACCAAGAATCTCTATCATCCAACTTAGGGATGCAAAACCTTCTTGAATTACCTGAATTACTTGGCTATTCTCATGAGTGGACTTTGAGGGGAAGCAGAAGCTCCTTGCTTTGGAGAGCTTGTACCTTATTGTCTCTGATAATGCAGGGTGACCTCCAAGCTGTGTAGGGTCACTGACTCTTTTTCATTTATTCAATGGGGACCAGGTCCTGCGTTAGCTTATAAAGACTACAGTACACATTAAGATATAGTTCCTCTCTTCAAGGAGTTCATGACACAAGCATATAAAACTATAAAATGATATACTTATATATTTATTACTAGAGGCCCAGCACACGAAATCGTGTGTGGATAGGGTCCCTAGGCCTCGCCTGTGATCAGGGCCATCTTCTGCCTGCTTGCCAGTCCCCGTCCCACCCCACCACCACCCACCTGGGAGCCTGTGGATCAGGGAGGGCGGAGGAGGAAAGGGATCAGGCCTAAACTGGTAGTCAGACATCCCTCTCGCAATCTGGGACTGCTGGCTCCTAACCATTCACCTGCCTTCTGGCCTGATCACCCCAACTGCTACCCCTTCTAGCCTGATTACCCCTAACTGCTCCCCCCGCTGGCCTGATCACCCCTAACTGCTCCCCCCGCTGGCCTAATCACCCCCAACTCCCCCCCCCCACTGGACTTATTGCTCCCACCTGTCCCCTGGTGGCCTGATTGCCCCCGACTGCCCGCCCCCGCCAGCCTGCTCACCCCCAACTGATGACCCCTGCCAGCCTGCTCATCCCCAACTGCCCCCTTGCCGGCCTGCTCACCCCCCAATCCCCCCCCCCACCAGCCTGATTTCTCCCAACCACCTGCCCCCCCCACCACTGGCTTGCTCACCCCTAACCACCTCTGCTTCAGCCCCGCCACCATGGCTTTGTCCAGAAGGATGTCCGGAAGGTCTCCCGGAAGGTCTCCTGGTCTAATTAGCATATTACCCTTTTATTAGTATAGATAATATATAATTTTCTATATAAAAATGCAATGAAAAATGAGTTGTGGAAAGACAAAAGTGGAATCTAATAATTTAACCTGAAGTTGCTAAGAAGACTTAACTGAGGAGGTGATTGTTGAGTCATTTACTCAGTGGAAAGACATATTGGGTGAATGGGAGGAAGATCAATAGGTTTAGCACATAGGGTAGATGAGACTTCAGACTTGTACCACCAAATAAGATAGCCAATACTGTTACCAAGTAGGCAGCTGTCAGTTGGAATATGGGCTTAGCTGCCCACTTCAGAAGGATGGGCCACAGTGGGGCTACTGTCTGTGCCAGGATCCAGGGGGGCCTTGCACACTCTAACCAGTTCCCTTGGATGTGCAGGTACTGTGTCCAGGATGAGGAGGCAGGCTGAGGGCTGTGGCATTTCCAGGCTTCATGATGGTTAGTGCTACAGCCCCCCAACCCCACTACAGTAGGCAGTCAGGGAGTCCCAGGAAGTCTCCCCAGTTGGCCAAGATGGCACAGTGAGAGGTTCTTACATCAGTGTGCCAAAAGTTAGCAAGATAATGGGATAGAAAAAAAAGCCCTCTCTTTCACATCCCTATTAGAACCTGGGGCTTGAGCAGCAAGGGAGGATGGTCTTTGAGATTTCAGTCCACCTTCTTCTAGGTCATAGCACATGAATAAACCTTTTTTCTTTTTCATCAGCACCTGTCTCATGAGTTTGTCTTCTGTTGTGACAGGCAGTGGAACCTGTGTTAAATCTCCACAGTACCACATGTGGCTATTTAAATTTAAATTTACTAAAAGGAAAAAAAACTTAAAAAAAATTTAGTTCTTCAGTAGCTGATCACATTTCAAGTATTCAATAGCCACACATGGTTAGTGACTATTTTGTTAGTGTGGATATAGAATATGTCCATGATAGCAGAAAGTTCCATTGGACAGTGCTGATGTGGAAGTCGGTAAGAAATCAGTTGGAGTTATAGATTGGGCATACTGAACACAAAACACAGTGGAAGCTGTATGAGTTGATAGCTTCACCCAGAGAGTAACAAGTGAAGAAAGAAAAGGAAGTTTTCTGGTTACATCACCATGTAAGAGGTGGATGGGGACGGAGATGGGACCCATAAATGACCCTGAAAAGAAATGGTGAAAAGAAGAATGGAAATCAGGGAGAATGGAATCCTAAAAGTTCAGCAAGGAGAGTGTTTGCAGAAGTCCACAGGTGGTAAGGATGCCTGATATAGCAGAAAATCTCATGAAAGCTGAAAATTGACCTTGAGACCTAAAACATAGAAAGTCACCCATCAGTGCTATTAGTGAAGGTTGGTTAAATTGAGTTGTGTGTGTGTGTGTGTGTGTGTGTGCACGCACACGTGCGCATGTGTGTAATGGATGTGGATAGAAGAAATATGAAGTGGACTAAATGGTTGCTCCAAAGATAGGTCCACATGGCAGCCCATAGAAGCTCAGAGATGAAAAAAAAAATGGTTCTCTGCTAGAATGTCCAGAAGGAGCATGGCCCTGTTGACACCTTGTTTTCTGATTTCTCTCCTCTAGAACTGTGAGACAATCAAGTTCTGTGTTGTTCTCTCTCTCTCTCTCCCTCTCTCTCTCTCCCTCTCTCTCTCTCTCTCTCTCTCTCTCTCTCTCTCTCTCTCTCTCTCTCAGAAAATTTGTGTTAATTTGTTACAGCTGCCAGAGGAAACTAATACAAAGGGCACTTGGGAGCGAATGGGGAATAAAGAATGGAGATAGAAAATTTTGACAAATGATTACAAACTCAAATGTTCTCAAGAAAAGGCAGGTAAAGTAAATGATTGAATAGAAGTAGAAGTGCTAAAAACGGGTGAATTTGTGATGATATGTCCAGTCTACCAAATCAACATACAGATTATATTTCCATTTGTACCTCCCACTCTTTACACTTACGGAAACTGCTGTCTAAATTTATTGCAGTCTTTCTTACTTAATTTCCATTTTTCTCTTATATATCTAGCCTAGACTTTTATGTTTAGCCATTTTAGCTAACTTCTCATGTCATGTTAAAATTTCTCTCATTCTTTTGACCTTGTAGCATATGTTTCTTGTTAGTTCCTCAACCTGGTAAAATTCTTCTATTTGTCTGCTCTTGGGAGAAATTCTATGGTAACTATGACAATTTTTCCACTACATGTAAAGTCGTCTGACAACACTTACCTCCTCCATGCAGATCAGCTTTCCTTTTATTTGTCTCTAGTTCCTCTCTTCTAACTACCCCACAGTAGCTGTCCCAAAATATTACTCTTGAGAATGTAACCCATCTCTTTCCTTTATCTTTAATGAGAACATTGCAATTATTTGATATGCATTTTCTCAACACTTTTTCCTTCCATTTCATGATTTCTTCATGCCTTTACTACATTCTGTTTTATTTTTATCTTTCGGAAAATAAAAGTTCTCTCCATTTAAAGACATTTTTCACTTTTTGAAATGAGACTATACTTTTTTCATCTTCCTGAATATATGTGTTTTTCCTTCATCCTCTTTGTTTTCCTGAGTTTCTACTCACAGCTTTTTAGCATTTGCAGGCTTTTTCCAGGTTGATCTCACCCAGTTTACTGTAATAATCTCATCCTAATTCTCAACCTTTCCTCTGAGCTCTCTGACTGCTGGCCACCTCTAACCACATAATTTACAAAAGCTTAAACACTGAGCTTTAAAATACACTTATCTCTTTCTCTCCAAACCCCAGTTCTTCCCATGATTTCCCTACTCTTGCTAATATAGGAGAAATCTTTCCAGGAGTGTAGATTGGAAACTTTGGATTCAGCTTTAAATCTGCCTTTTCCCTGACTCACCTCCCTCCTTGTAGAATGATTATAGTGCTTTCAACATTATAGTTCTTGAAAAGACATTTTTAGTTCCTGAGATAAGCACTGGAATAGCATGGGAATTACTAGTACACTAGATTTGGAAACAGAAGACTTGAACTTAAATCCTGTCTTTACCACTTAGTGCCCCTGTGACCTCTGGCGAGTTGCTGAACTCTCTCTCTGTCAAGTCATTGAACTCTCTGCCTCAGTTTCCTAACTGTAAAAAGATGATAGCAATACTTTTTTCAAAAGACACTTGTAAGAATTACAGAGGCTAGTATGCACAAAAGATTTTTACAAATTCTGAAGTGACATACTTTGATTTAATCTTTGAAGTACCAGGTATATAGTCCCCCAATAGTTCTCACTCTCAGAGAGAAGGGACTTGTAAAAACAAGTAGGGTTGAACCAGTTGGGAACACTTCCTTAGCAGAAAGCAAACTGTTCTGAATGGATTAAGTTCTACATTGAGTAGATAAGCTATAAGTTTAAATCTATAAAAAACTGCTATTCTTGCAGGTGTTTTTTTTTTTTCCAGGAAACTGTTGAAAACTGCCTATAGTCCAAGGTAATAGTTGTGATACTTCCCTTTCAGATTTCTCCAGGAGAGTCCAGACATTTGAAAAGCACATAATTCCCCTTGACATTGCACTCACAAGTCATTTTTTAATGATATTGGAGTGGAGGCGAAGGTTATGCAACCTCTGTTGCTATGTCTTCATCAGCAGCATTCCTGCCCATCAGGATACCCTATTTACCGCTGTCTCCCATAGGGTGAGTGTGAGGAGCAAAGCAGCTGGACCATATACTTTAGTAACTTAGATTTACCAAAATACAATACATGCAAAAGGTAAAACTACTTTTATTGTTATCATTATCAGGTAAATTATCAACACCATGATCCTTAACATTTGGCTGAGACTTGGAAGTCTTTGACTTGATAAATCAAAATGATTATTATGTGTAATTTATGTTCATTCTTTAATTCGCTGTTTCTTGGTTCTAAGTGCTTAATATGTAGTGCATAACACTATTGTGATTGTCTTTTAGCTGACAAAAGGGAATTGACTCTTTTAAAAAAGGCCACTCTTTCTTTTTGCCAATAAACTTAGACTTCAAGTCCATCAACAGCAAAAAAAATCACTCTTTTGTAGCCTAACCAATATCAACAAAACAAAATCAGAAATAATATATTTCTTAACTAAAATGTATTTGATGTGATCATTGGCCTTCTTGGCCTTATGGAGTGAGGTCTCTACCACAAAATGCTACTCTGCTTATGCTAAAACATTTGTATGCAAAATACAAAGCCATGTGTTGTTTTGTTGTATATGTAGATGTGTTTGTACGTGTATCTTCAAAGAATACTTTTTTTTTTAGTATAAAACATTTTCTGGCCGAAACCAGTTTGGCTCAGTGGATAGAGCGTCGGCCTGAGGACTGAAAGGTCCCAGGTTCGATTCCGGTCAAGGGCATGTACCTTGGTTGCGGGCACATCCCCAGTGGGGAGTGTGCAGGAGGCAGCTGATCGATGTTTCTCTCTCATTGATGTTTCTAACTCTCTATCTCTCTCCTTTCCTCTCTGTGAAAACTCAATAAAATATATTAAAAAAAAACACAAAACATTTTCTGTTTACAACACATTACAAGTAACCTTGGTGGTACATGTGCCATAGTATATAGTCTCTTTAGATTATACGTCTTCCTGATTCAATACTCAATTAGGTGCCAAATGCACACTCCAATTCTTATTTTCTTATGTAGTGTTTAATTGTACAGATTACATAAAAAATCACTTAATATAAAGAAAACAAATACTCTTTTTTATTGCCACACTAAATACTTTTGCCAGCAAATGCTTTTGGGGGTGCTCTTTATTTATGGATTTTTTACAATGCCGGAGAGCTTTTGTCGTTTTTAGTGCTTTATATTTATAGTTGCAGAATGATCATTTTCTGGTTGGCTTCACATTGAGCTCTTTCAGAACTAGTTGGAGTAGTAATAGTTTCATACTGTTTATACTTTCTCTCCCTCAGTCCTATTTTAAATCTTTTTCACCCAATCAGTGACACTGCAGTATATTATGCTATACATTCTTAGGCTATTAACTTTAGGCACTGCTAATGATTACTTTTATATATACATATACAGCACATAAAACATGTAAATGTTTCTTATTAAAACAAGAAAATTCAAAACACAATCAACCCAAACAGCCCAAAGAAAAAGCTGGAGAGTTTTTTTTTTTTCTTCAAAAGAGATACCAAGAGAAATTATAAAAACCCTTAAAGGGAAGGATTTAGTTTTTTGGTTTTTTTGGGTTTTTTTTTTAAACAGCTTGTTTGGTATTCCAGTCCTACGCTTAAAATGTAACAAAAATAAACACATTTGAAAAAATCAATAATAGGAACATAACAGTTTGTTTTTTGTTTGTTTGTTTTTTGACTAGAAGAAAATGAGTCTGTGCGAAGGCAGGAAGGATTCTCCATCTCGCCTTGAGCCCCACATCATTGCACTCAGACACTTGTAAAAAAAAACATTCAGGAGGATCTCATCTTGAGTTACTGCAGGTCACAGCCATTGGGGATTTAACCTGGAGAAGGAATGGGTAAAGTAGCTGAGAACCCTTGGGGACAAAATTTAACACAAAAAGATTTTCGGAAGCAGGGTGATCCAGAAAAGGACACCTCAAACATAAAAATAGAACAGATTAGAGCAATAGCAAACAGCATTTGCAACTTCACAATGAGGGTTGCCTTTGGAAGACACTGGATTCCGAGCTTATTTTATAATTTGGATCCCTTTACATTCAACTTTTTGAACAAACAGGATGATTCAGAAAACATTTTGCATGAAGGCTTAAACACTGAACGTGGCCATTTTCAGGCTGAGGGGTCAATGGCTAAAGAATGGGATAAAGATGGATATAATGGAGAAGAGAATAGAACAAAGACAAATTGGGTCAGATGAGAAGCCACATGTGAGGAGAATAAGAGAGAGAAACAACTGGGGGGAAAAAGGAAAAGAAAATTAGTGTAGCAAGGGAAGCCAGATTTTATTAAAGTGTCATCATGCCTAGAACTACAAATCTAGGGGCATAGTATGTAGAAAAATGAAAAAAGAATTTTGTTTTTCTTAATGTACAAAGGGGGTGAGGGTTTGAAGAAACGTTAGCAAAATATTTATTGAGGTTGCCCTAGTAGCGTACAGACATCCACATCTGGCTGGGTCCTTCCCTGCCCAGATTTACTTCCTGTGGGGCAATGGAAGGAGGAGGCACTGCAGCAGCCCAGTTATCTGTCCTTGCAGATGTTCATCTGCTTCCAGAAATGGTGTCCTAGAAGAGCAAGGTCAGCAGACAGGAAGTGAGGTCAATGTCAGGTTTCCCATGCCAGGAACAGTAACTGTAGGTACTTTGGAGGGTTACTGCTGGTCAAACCCCAACGCTGATCATTGAACTGGTCAAAAAGGCCAGTCCCAGAGTCACCTTGTCAACTCTCTTGGAATTTTGACACCATTAACCCCTTCTGGTGGTAAAAAGCTGGAAAGAAACATTTTTTTTTTTTTAAAAAAGCATAATCTTTTTTCTATTTTTAAACAAATTTATTATAATGTACTATGTACCAGTTAGAATTCTTTTTCAGTTCTCCCAAGTTAAGGATCTGGTTTACCGGTAGAGAGATATTTCTCAAAATAAAACTGGACACTTTCTTAAAAGTTACATTTTCAAAGCTAATTCTATGGTATGTCTGAGCCTTTTGGACACTCAATTGAGATCTAATCAGTAGATCTGTTGTATCTAGGAAACGGAGAAGGAAAACAATCAGCTCTGTTCTTCCCTCTGGGCTGGAGGAGTGAGCTGTAATAAGAAGCATAAGAATACACTGAGAATCACAAGCCCCAACACACAGGTTTAGCACTGCCTGGCTGACCTAACTCACAGGTGCATGGTTGCCAGGTAACCTTGGGGCCTCAGGGTCCTTCAAGAAGCCCTGTAATTTGACTTGGAGAGGTGTGGGCAGTGCCTAGGGCAATTGTGGGGAGCAGGGCAAAGGGAGTCACTCCCAGGGCAGCTGGCAGGGTGATTGCTCCTCACCTATGTGGCAAGTGGAAACAAGCCTGGTTTGGCTGTGAACAGCCCATCTTCTTTCTCAGCTGTGGGTGCTGTGAAAGGGCTCTGATTAACGGTGATCATGCAGAAGGAGGAAATGAAGGCCGTGCTGTGCATTACATAAAGCACACCATTTTTCTTTGTATATTTAAAACACAACTCCTGCCCTTTATAAAGTTATATTCTAAAAATTCCTCTCAATCTTAGGCAAATTTATAGAGCACATTCTCACATGTGTGAAGGGCAAAATGATTTTGGAGAGAGACACTGATTGGTTGAAAACACCTGGATTCTAGTTACAAATCTGCAAGTTTCTTTATCTCCAATGTTAGCCTGGAGTCACCCCGTCATTTGATATTCACATGAAATTTGCTCAAATCCCTATGTGTTGTGGGAAACCCAGAACTCCCCTCAATCTCTTTAGGAATTCTTGAGGATTTAGTTTTCTTTACCTTCCATGACCCCTACTTCCTCCTTGTATAGATTTAATTCAGATCATGAGTCACAAGGCCCCTTGCATATGGTCTGCATATAGAGTCTGCCATTTCCTAAACGATTTATCTGGGAGATTCATAAATCAGGAACACCTTGTTCCCAAATACTGCCAGATGTATAGGGACATGCTTCCACCTAAGCTGATGTTGATTTATCTTTTAGTGGGTAATAGTAGTTACTGCTCAATTTGCGTACTCTTAGGGGTCTGTGTTTCAGTCCACTTCGGCAAGGAAGCTTTACATGGATGCAGAGGTGCAGCGTGACCATGCACAGCAAAACAGGTGGTGGTCTTGGCCTGGAATTCATTTACAAAGACGGGTCCAATATTTAAGAGCCAGCCTCTTTCAAAGTCTGCATTGGTGGGTGAGCTAAGTTCATAGAAGGGTAGATACTGAGAATTAGCTGGCCTCTCCTGATTCATGCCTTGTCTTTACAACTCCGTCTTTCCCAAGCATAGTCTTACTCCCCTCCCCCCCCCCTTGAGATATCCATCTGTTAATTAATCTATTTAGGGTGAAGAAAAGATGAGTTATCTAATAAGGCTATAGGAAAGCTGAGGGCTTGAGGGTGAAGGGGAGCAGCCTGGCTGCTTTGTCACCACCTGGAATCAGGCAAATAGGGAGATCATGCAGGCCAACCTTCCTAACCCAAGGGCTATCATTCTGCTTTATATGTTTGAGTCATTGTGAGAAGAGAAAGATTTATAGGCGTTATTTCAACACTTACTCAACAAATATTTATTGAACACCTACCCTAGTCTGAACTCTGCAGTGTATTTAGAGATCAGGGCTGCAAACAAGTCATTCTCCCTCACTATTCTCAAACACTGCTCTTTTTAACTGCCTCTAGACCACATCCTAAGTATCAATCCATGTATTGATTGAATGCTTCCAATGTATAAAGGCTCTTACAGGGCTGAAATTGTCAATATTTGCAAGATCTAAGATTTGGAACTTGGAGGAAGCTTATTCTCCGTAGGTATGTACTTTCATGTGCCTTATATGATAGTGAAGCCTAGGTTAAGTTTATGCTTATAAAAAAAAAAGCAAAAACAAACTAATACACATCTAGCGTTTAAGACTGAAGAAAAGATATGAGGCACTTCTAAGAAGCCAATTCAATCTACTGCCATGGATATCATAGGTTTCAGCATTAAACGTGTATGTGAAAGAATGTCTTTTTAAGAAAACATAAATATTTGCATTGTGACGTTAATAGTTCAATAGATAACATTTGTCCAATTTGGTCATAACCAGTTTCGAGGAATAACATATGAATAAAGATGCCTAGTTCATTAAAGAGATGCCATATTTGGCTGGTGAAAGTGGGTTCTTGGTAATAGCCATCCCCCATGATGTTCTATCTCAAATGTGTGAATAAGGAATATACAACCTTTGTAAAGGGCTTGGCCCCCATCCAGAGGTACATGAAATGCCGAAGATGAGGGCTTGGGAGGACAGCTTCTCTTTCTAAATGTGCCAGCTCTCTTCACAAGCACCTCTGTCCCATTGAAGTGATACCCGTGGTTTTAAGTGCAGCTCACCAAGTTTTGGAGTCTCGCAGAAAGAATTTTGCCATGTGGATTCTAGAAGACTGTTACTCAACTTTTTAAAACCTAAAACTCCTACAATGCTCTCGTTCTATCTTCTAGAGAAGCCAGACCAGAGAAATACACATTGACCAGTTGTAGGTACTGTGTTATCTGTGTATGACTCCCTATGCCAAACTTCTGGAAATTCTAGTGTGTCTAGTGTGTTTTTTCTTTTTAATGTATTTTATTGGTTTTTTACAGAGAGGAAGGGAGAGGGATAGAGAGTCAGAAACATAGATGAGAGAGAAACATCGATCAGCTGCCTCGTGCACACTCCCTACTGGGTATGTGTCCGCAACCAAGGTACATGCCCTTGACCAGAATCAAACGTGGGACCCTTGAGTCCACAGGCTGACGCTCTATCCACTGAGCCAAACCTCTTAGGACTAGTGTGTTTTTCTTAACTTGAGGAGCTAGAGTCAAGCCTTTCCTGGACAGTCCCAGTTTACTCTTGTCTTATTAATGTGAACATTACTAGCGCATGCCCTTTTACTCTTATGAGTGTCCTAGTTTAAAGGATAAAGCATATGGTTACCTTATCTTTAACCTGGATCCGAATCTCCCACCAGCTGAGACTAGCTCCTCCAGTATTATTCCTACTTTGCATCTATACAGCCATATGAGTTTGGATAAGTTATCTAGTTTCACTGTGGTTTAGTGTGGTCACCAAAATAATGGGGTTGTATGAACAGATATTATCTACTTCCTCCCTAATAGTAACACACACACCAAGTATTAATCATATCAATCAAATTATTGCAATTACCATTTGGGGAACCCATTTTTCTCTTAGAGCAAGGTGGGATAGTAGATGTATGTTGAAGGATCTTTTATAATCAATAGCTCGATGGAGCATCCTTCATGCCATTCTAAGAAGCTTGAGCTTTATCCTAGGCAAAGGAGAGTGACAAGGTTTATGCATATGTAAATAATGTGACAAATGTTTGCTTCAAAGAATCCAGGTGAAAAAAAATGGGAATGTTGACAAGAACTTTGAAGGATTATACCTCTGTATCTGGGAAGTCATAAAAGTTATAGCTTTGTGAGTTCAAATGTGAGAGAAGATTTCAGTCAGCTTTCTATCTCCTCTACTCACATGTCTCAAATCTAGGCCACTGGTGTAGCATTTCCTTGCTTCTCATCTTTCAATACTGTTTTGTGTGCACTATTAAAAAAACACCACAGTATTCCAGGGCAGTTGTCTTTCAGTGATGAATCAAGTGATCCCCATGTGCTAGTTTATAAATTGTTAACTGCTTTGGGATTCATAGAGATGAAAGATGCTTTATTTATTGTCCTTTGAGATGAAAGATGCATAATTTATAACATGCGGATTACTATTTTATTTACTCTTGTGATTCTGAAATCACATTCTTTTCTAGTGATGAAATTGCAGAAACCCTTTTAATTTGTGGGCAAGTAGCTTATCAAAAGCTTCAATATTGGGGAGTCTGACTACACAGAAGTGGATGTTGTATGAAAAAAGCAGTATGATTCTTTTGTTGTTACATGAAGGCCTTATTCTCTTGCTCACAAGCATTAGTGAGATATTAAACATGTGTGCATGATATAAAAATGTTGGCTCTGATGTGTATTCATGCAGGCTTGTGATGACATAATTAGGTACATTCTACAAAAGTATCCTAAAATATCACAGTTGAAGACATTGCATGGTCTTCTCTTCCAGCGGGCCTAGGACCTTTGTATTGCATTATTGCATGTTCACAGGTAATCATATGTTACCAGCATCCAAAATATCAACAACTTTATGTTTAGGAAAATATCAGCTTCCTGGTTGATAGATCCTTTAGAATTTCCTTGCCTGGAAATCTTCACTTTGCAGCTTTGTAGGAACAGCTAGTTGTATTTGCCTGCTTGCTTGGTTTCCATTAAAAGGTGTGGTTCACTTTTTGGGAGCAAGGTTTGGAAACCAATCTTCCTTCCTTCCTTCCTTCCTTCCTTCCTTCCTTCCTTCCTTCCTTCCTTCCTTCCTTCCTTCCTTCCTTCCTTCCTTCTTCCTTATGTTTGTCCTATGTCACCTCTGTGTCAGATGGACTGTGGGAAGCCATGGATTGTGTGGACTGGGTGAGGCAGGAATGTCAAGAGTTGTTTTCCATCCCGTTATTTCACCATTCCACTCTTTCTTTTGTGGGACTGATGTCATTTACTCAGCATTTCAGGTCACAGCTACAGTGGAACTTTTGGAAATACAAGAGCAGGATCAGGGTAGATGTTAGCGTCTTCTTTTCCCATCTATTCACTTCTACCAGAGAAAAAGTGCTTACCCTTACACTGTTGGCCAAATAGCGATAGTAGAAAGGGAGAGTAACCTATAGATAGATGCTCCCAGAGGCTGTAGGATAGCACCTCACAAAGTATCTAGCAGGAACTACACAGAAAATCCAGAGAAACAAGAACCAAACCCAGAATTTTCCATTTTCTTAAAATGATCTTACCAATTTGGTTGCACATTTCTCTTTTGTTAATGTTGTGTATTGGTTTGTTACAATTTCAAATTCACTTGTTTATGACTTAAGTGAAGTTGTTTTGATCGAAGGGTGAATTTTTTACAGTGGGGAGGCCGTATCAGGATGATGTCAACAAAATTATTGTGCTTCTGAGTGCTTACCAGTGTGAGTGACTATAACGTAATGGGCATTTAAACTTGAAATACCAAGGGTCTGTGAGGACTTAAAGATAGTGTTCTGTTTGGGAAAGGCTACTCTTTGCTAATCTGAATAGGTCTCCAAAGAGCTTAGGACATTAGCTCCTTCTGTGGCGGGGCTACTCTTGGCCAGCTGGGTTGAAAACAGTTCAGTGGCCCCTTGACAGAGATCATCTTGCCTGCCAACACCAGCGCCTGCATTCTGCTAGCACCATGCTTTAGCAACAAGGGATTTTCAATTAGCACTGGCATTCGGATGTCAGTTCTTAGTTGGCTAAGCCACCTCTTCTGAGAACCAACTCATAGCAAGGTACACCTCAACTCAATTTGGACTTTATTTTTTTCATCACTCCTTTGCTTGAAACAATAGTGTAATTAATCTATCATTGATTTTGATTGGGTTATTTCTTCACTGGCTTATTTTTTTCCCCACTGGCTTATTAAAAGACACCCTGTATGCTATTGGCTTGGGAAATATTACTATAATAAATTATATTCCTGCTGTGAACCTATGTTAAAGAAATTATTGGCAGAGACAATCTGAGTCTCTGAGCATAATTTTTTTCATGTACAAAAAATTAGGATATGTGTTTGCTTTTTTACTCAGAGTCAGTTTAGGATTTCTGTGAATGTTCTGTTGAAAATATAGAAAGTATTTCCAGAAACTGTAATTCCTCTGTCCTTCATCCCCAACGCAGAAAAGTGTGACTTTAAAAAAAGGAATATTCTACTTGAGAGTAGAAGCAAATGAAAGGAAGTTAAAACATAACTAATAACAGTTTTTGTGTATATGGGAAATCCTGGCATAAGATAAGGAGGATTAGCAATTATGTTTTCTCTGAGGAAAGAAATGGACTTCAACTAAAGTGAGGAATGAGAACTAAGTTTAAGAAAGTCCTTTATATCTGTGCCAGTCCACTACAGTTGCTGGGTTTCATAAGACATGTTTCCTGAATGCCTGTTGCTCTTGTTGCCAGCACTGTTGAGGTTATCACTGTTTGGGCAAAGAACAGATATTCACCTACTGAGAATGACTTACAGAATATAGGATTTTTGACACTCAAACCGGTTATTTTTTTCAGATCAGAAACTAAGTCTAATGTCTCCTGAAGTCACTTGGCTGGTACCATGGCAAGAATCCCAGTTTCTAAGCACCAGCCCTGAAGTGTTTTCTGTTCAGCAAACACTGGGGTGGTTCTCAAAAGCACGAGATCAAGCTAAAGAATCCTGGAGATTTCGTCCTACTCTGGGTAGTTGAAACTAAAAAAGTAGTATACCCTTGCAGAACATGAAATTATATTAAAAAGGAAATCACTTTTGTATTTCCTCAAAATGCATATGGCATAAAATTTTTACATTTTTCCCCCCTATATGTGTGTGTTTTTTTAAAATTTACCTAGTGATGTGTGGCTATCTTTGTTTCTTTCCTTTTTATAATTATTACCACTTTTGTTTTACATTTGCCTCTGGGTTATTACATGGAAAAGGGGTCACTTGTGATGTTGAGAACAAAAGGGAAAGTGTTTGTGTGTGGCCTTGGAAGCTTCCGTAGTTGTTCAGAATAGCACAAAGTCACTCCTGTAGATGATTAAAGCTGCGACAAATACACTGATATTTTATCACTTGTAATGAATGTTTCACTTCTTTGAGATCTATTCTAATTTTGGAAATTAAGTGCTTACCTAAGAAAGGCACATGATATCTTTCTGCATCTCAAAAAGGGGGAAATTCTTATTCCATCGAGAGGAAATCTGCTCAGTCTTGCTTCCTCAGAGACCTACTAGTCATCTCAGGAATAAAGAGCTATATTCTTTTTCTTTTCTTTTTAAAAATCTCAGCAGAGTGTACCCCACACTCTGATTATCTGAAGGGCTTGGCTTTAGAATGATGACATCCTAGAACATTAGAAATTTCTAGAACATTAGAACCAGAGGGATTATAGGACCCATGTGGCCTAATCTCTTCATTTTACAGGTAAGAAATATGGCCCAGAGAAATAAGGTGACTTGTCCACGGCCACATAGCTATTTAATGGAAGAAACAAGACTTGAAATCTCTCTCTGGTCTCATTTATTACCATTTTTATTCATGCAATTTTAAAAAAATCATGTTCTCTTCATACCACTGGGTCTAGAGAGTAAGAAAAATACTGTTGCCATTAGGCAGAAGCAAAGCAGAGACACTAAGAGGTCAATGGATTCAAGGTCAAGGTCAACAGGTACTCAGTAGCAGAATCTATAATAGTAATGTACATACAATGAGAGAAGCCTGCATGAAAACCATCATCATTACATTTGGGCTGCGAGTGTGAGTTTTTAGAACTGCCACAGATTACTAACTATTGTATTCTTCCCACACACTCCTCCCTTGGCCATAGGGACATATTGTAAACTGAGGTATGCAAACCCTACATCAAATGGAAAAAGAGGTGAGCATGCAATTTTCACTTGTCACTAAAAGGCCTCCAAGACCTGATCATTACCTATAATAGCAAAGATAATATCCTTCCCTACATTTCCCGAACTATCTACCTTCTTATTGCTATAATTTCATAGCTTTTACTTGGCAGCTCTGAAAAAAACAGGAGAGAAGCAGACGCAGATCTGCTTGTTTGGAACAGTTGCTCTGCTATGTCCAGATGACCATTATAAACACTACGCACGAACGGAGGGAAAGATTACATGGAAAAGGGATCACTTGTGGTGTTGAGACCTAAGAACTTACAAATTGCATGGTGTTTCACTTGAACATAAAGCTATTTCCATGATGTGTCTGCTTTGTCTGGCTTTGCACCTGAGATAACTCCCTCAGGATGACCTCTATTTTCAGTGCAGAGCCCATAGCATTATGCCGGAGGCTGCAGAAGCCGATGGTATGTTTCATCACACCCTGGAAGGCAGAAACATATGAAAAACCTTCTCACGCTGGCATATTTCTCAACTAATTTTTCAAGCTTCTAAAAGTCATGCTTACTCTTGTTGTCTCTGCTCTCTGTTAATGTGTATTGATGACATAAGGTCAAAGTTGGAATTGAGAGAGACTCTAGCTAATTTTGTTAGTTATTTATCAATAATACTTATTGAGTTGCCTACAATAAACCACGCATTTCACAGTTTCCTTCCTTCCCTTCTCTTCTCTTCCCTTCCCTTCCCTTCCCTTCCCTTCCCTTCCTTCCTTCTTTTATTAAAAGCTCACAACTCTGGAGTACATATTATTGCTCCCACTTAAATGAAGGGTCAGAAAGATGGCATGGCCACATTACCACAGACAGAGTTAGATCAGATAGAAGATAACCATTAATCTAGTTGCTCTGGATAATTATTAATAGATCTTCAATTTAATCTCCCTACCAGGTTTACTCAATACATTGTGTTATCACTCCAATCAATTAGCACCAGATTTGATCTAAAGCAAAACTGTGAAGTGGGAGGAGTTTGCCTTTGGGCCCTGTTTGCGTCATCTATCAGAAGATCTCCATTCCTCCCTCCTGGGAACATATTTTTCATCCCCTGCGTCTTTTAACCTCTGTGCTATTCTCACTTATTCTGTCTCAGTTGGCTGTTAACTGGTTGCTGTAAATATTGGCACACCAAATTTCTATTGGCCTTCTCCATCCACAAACCAGCCAAGAGCTAGCTCTCAACCATTTTGCTCCACAAGCCTCAGTCCTGCCATTGCCTCCTCTATCTTTGCAGAACAATATGAAAGGTTCTGGTATGAAGCCGTTAATTCAGATGGTCTCATCATTGTGTCATTATGTAATTCTTCTCTGTGCGTCCACAAAACTTTGTATATGGCTTTGCCTCTATGATTTATAACATTGTATAGTAATCCCTTGCTTATATTTCTTTCTTACAATATTACGAAATTGTGAAGAACCAGAATAGTATTCTGTTAATGCATTCTCAATGTCTAACATTGTGCCTGGAATAAGATAATCAGTGAAGACTTAACAAATAAACAGAGGAACCTAAGTTTTTCTGCTGCTTTCCCTTGCTCTCTCAATTCCTGTAACTTTCTGATTGCTGGCTCTTTTCTAGAATTTTTGTCATCAATTTTGTTTTTCCTCCCCAACTTCTGAGGGTTCCCTGATTCCCTACCATAACTCCAGTTTTATATTTTACGGCATCATTCCCTAGTATTTACATTGTTATGATGTTTGTCTTTCTTCCTGGCTTTAAATCTATGGCATCACCTGATTTTGCAGCAGTTATATCTAGAATTTACTTGCAATAAGCACAGCTTACTTGTTTGGCCAGCTCTGATTTCTGATATCTGTTCAAACTCTAATCACATTTTTTTTGTAAGATCCAATGTTGGAGATAGAAGACATGGATTTGAAGCCTAACTCTGTCTTTCTAGCTGCATGACCTGTGACTTAGCCTCTTTGAGTTCATATCCCACACCTTGTTATAGGTAATAACAAGAATGAATGAGGTAATATATGTTGAAGAACTTTGCAAATAAACACTAAGTCGCTTTGGCTACATCCAAAATTACTGGATTATCACTGCCTTATACCAGTCCAAAGGAAGTTCTTAAACACAGAAAATCTCCCTCAAACCATAATAACTAACTCTCCTAAAGCAGGGAGTGAAAGCGTTAGGACTTGGCATATCCCCTTGGGAAGAGAGCCAGCTCTGGACTAGGTCATCCTTGGAACCAGTGGGAATGCTGTTTTATAGTTTGCTAAATTTAGATACATGAGACACATTGAATTAAATGTTGAATGTTCTTCAATCTTTGTGTTTTGAAATTATTTCAAAATTAGTTTCTCAGTATTTTCAGCAATATGGATGATTAAGCCAGACCACATATTGTTACAAGGTATCATGAGTGCAAAAATTACAAACTGCAGGCTATCTCACACATCAGTGTTGGTCTGAAACAGTCTTTAGAAACAAGTGAAAGAAAAAAGCGACATGAGAGCCTAAGGAAAAGGCAGACACAGCTGTGCCTGTCTTGAGTCAAGTGTTGGTACCAAAATTTCAGATAAATAGGCTTAAAAACCATAGAGAATTCTGACAAATGGAATATGAAGGTATTTTCCAAGCTCATTTAGTTCAGACTCAAAATAACCCAATCTTGTTTCTGTTTTGTAAAATAGAGAGCTTACACCATTAATATTTCCTACAAAAGAAGAATATTACTTTTAAGAATATTATTCTTTCTTACTTTGTGGGAGGATATCAGATGTGGCCAAGGGAGTTGCTATAGAAAGTGTTAAAATGAATGAAAAAGTCTGACACTCCCAAGCATAATTAGAGATATTAAGATGCCGTATCTATGTTAATTTTAAGAGTTTGAATTTTTCTCTAATTTTTATGTGTTTGGAAGTTATTTTGAGTGTTGGTCTTTAAGAAATGTATTTGAAATTCACTCTCAGCTAAAGTGGCCTACAAGGTTTTGAAATTTGAGGGGGTGGCAGTGGTTGAGTTATACATACTTCTTATGGTACAGATGGGAATAATGCCTTTTGCTCTGCTGCACTATTTCATAATCAAAGCTCTTCCTCATTATAACAGTGCATTGCTTTGAGCCAGCTAAGTCATCATTGAAAATCTTTGAAGAGCTTGAGTAATGCTTGGAACATACTCCACTAAGATCTGTCGATTTCTGGAAGCCCTCTGCGCTGTTCAAAATGGTCAAAGGGAGTTAGAGACTCATCAAGCTGACTGTGTACATGCAATTTTGAGGCGACTTCAAATACTTATTTTTAATCCACGCTTCAGCTAGTTCCCATGCTATTCATATCCTTTTAGCAGTAAACCAGTTAAGCATGATTGATGAAGAAGAACTATACAGATTAGGAGGCCTATACTGGAAGATGTAATGTGCAGTCAGGTGCTGGCAAACTTTTTCTATAAAGGGTTAGATAAGAACTAATTTTGGCTTTAAAGAGCATATGATCTCTGCTGCAACTGCTCAGTTTGGCTGCTGTACTGTGAAAGCAGGCACAGACAGTACATAAACAAATAAGCACATCTGTGTTCCAATAGAACTTTATGAAAAGAGTCAAGAGGGCAGATTTGGACGGTGGGATATAATTTTCTCACACCTGTTCTATGCAGTAGCTTTGTCATTGCTTAAAATTTTAACTTAATTTTCTCCAAGGAGAGGATCCAGACCAACACAGAAAATCATAGAGATGTTAATAATCATTAAAACTCAAGATAAGGGGTCAGACATATTGCTATGTCTGAAAGAGCTACGTTGGGAAAGAGAAATGATTTTTTTTCTAACCCTATAGGCTTTATTCAGAGTAAATAAACAGCTGAGGTGAGATTTTAAAGTACGAAGCCAATGTGACCCTCTCCTTCTTGGACGAGTTTCAGAGCTCATCCTCTGAACATACTTACTGAACAGTTGACTATATATGGATAGATTGTCTATGAACTAAACAGAGACTAGAGTCTAAATCCAGGAAAAATGTAGACAGATTCTAGGACTGAGGCATCACAATGCCAAGTTGCTGATGACTCATACTGTTAGTCTCACCTCCTTTTCCTAGGGCTTATATTTAACCATTTCCTACTTGTTTCCACGTCTAGAAAAAGAAGACTAGGGGTTGGGTGGGGCTAAAGTAAGTAAGATGACCCTGGAAGAATAAAGTGCAAGGTGGCAGAAATGTTTTAAGAAAATAAATAAATAGACAATTTGAGACAAACCTGACTCTAAGCAAAATTCTAAATCAGTGGAATTCCCTTTGGCCCTGGGACTTTTGCCTCCTCTCACTCCATGTCACCACTTCCACAACCCAGGGAGTTAGAGACACTTGATGGACCCCCAACCTTCTCCCTGCCTTGGATGGGGTTTACATCTCCAGGCTCTTCTCCTCTTTCCCCTTGTGTTTCCCATCAATTTTTTCAGATAATTTGAGATAGCTTCTAAGAGGAAGAGCAATTTTAATACTAATGTGGGATTAATTGATAGCCCCAAATTAACCTGTAATTTATAACATTCAGGAAGTATAGGGAGCTAATTTTAAGCAAAGAGAAATTCCACGGTGTCCCTTAAATGAACCAAATAAACCATAATCTACTCAGCTTCTAATTAGTACAGGTATCTGTTGTCACTATTGATTACAAAAGCAAAACACAAACTGTGAAACTAATCCATTCTGAGAGTTAGCAGATTCTCGAGATTTTGAAGATCTCACTCATCATTTTAATATCCAAATGTGGTGACCTGAGACTCTATCCCATATCAGGATGAAATATCCTTGATGTTGTTGTGAATATCAACACAAAGAAATCTCTTGATTGGCTGACACAGTAATTTCCTTCCTAAGCATCTCTTGCAGTATCTGGAGATTTCTTTTCTCTTGTGGGCCCTCTCTCCCCCACATGGATGTCACTCTGATTTCAATTCCTCATGAATAACAGCAGTAATGGTTTTTTGTATGGCAAACATTTTCCAAAGGTTTGAAGTAATGACGGGAAATTCTACTACAATGTAGACATCAATTTAAATTTAATATTAGATATTACAGTCTCAAAAATTCATCAGTAATTTCTGAAAATAAGATGTTCCCTTCCTCTCTTCTTAGGGCTCCTACCCTTGCACAAGGACTCTCTCTTTCTTCCTTCTTTCCTAGCTCATTCTCACATGTTCCATTATTTATTTCATCCCTGTGCCCTTTATCCTCTCTTTCTATAACATTTTTTTCACTCTTCTCTGCAGAACAATTAAGTTATTTGTTTCTAAAACCCTCTTCTAAAAGTGGAGAGGGGTCTTTTCATTCACACTTATACACAAAAAGATCATTGAAATAATTTATTAGACATAGAATCTTCTCCCAAATATAAATTATACCATTACTCTAGATTGAAGAAGCAGATGCAATTGGTTTTTATAATAACGGCAATTTTACTTCTCCTACTATATTTAATTATTGGCTATCTAGTAATCTCACTATTGGAAATGCAATCACCATTTTTTTTTCAGTCTACCTCTTGAAATTTTGAGCATATTGCACATTGAGCTTTTTTCTACTCTCTCCTTCTTGAAGTTCTTTCATACTTTGGCTTCCCACAACATTGCACTTGCTTGATTATTTTAACTCACTGAGCATTTTTTTCCATTTCATTCCTTGGCTTTTTTATGGTAATAAAGCCCAAGAATTGTAGGTTAAAATACAAGCTGCAATCTGGAGGTGTCAAGTAAATTCACGATAATAGAGGAAGCTTCAGAAGCCAACAGGAAAATGATGAAATTTATCCATTCATCTTTGACCATTCCCATACACAAGAAAGTGTACAGGCAGACCTCAAAGATAGTGCAGGCTGAGTTCCAGACCACCGCAATAAAGTAAATGTTGCAATAAAGTAAATTTTGCAATAAAGTGAGTCACATATTTTTTCGTTTCCAGTGCATATAAAGGTTACGTTTATACTATACTGTAGTCCTTAAATGTGCAATAGCATTAAGCCTAAAAAAAATCCACAATGTACATATCTTAATCTAAAATACTTTATTGCTAAAAAATGCTAACCACTATCTGAACCTTCAGCAAGTTGTAATCTTTTTGCCGGTGGAAGGTCTTGCTTCTATGTTGATGAAAATCTAATATCTGTGAAGCAATAAAGTGAAGCACAATAAAACAAAATATGCCTGTATATTTGGCTATTTGTTTTACTTTAAAATAATAGGCTCTACTAACCTCTTCCATGATTTATCTCCTCTTTGCTTGCCTATTTGCCAGTAGTATAAAACATTCCGTCATCCACACTGGAAATATTGTATCATCATTGGAACATTTGTCTCTATTGAACCTGAGGTTTGGATGACAACTGAGTCCTTAAGACATTTTCATTCCCAGCACCTCTCACTTCTATCTTTTCCTTTGCATATCCATTGCCAGCACCCTAGTCCAGTCCTGTATTACCTTCAACTTCTCCAGTTACCCAGGGACACATACACAAAAGTTTTCTCTTCTGCCCGTAGTAAATAAATTGAACCGATTGTTAAAACTCAGTGAGCATAGTATTGTTTCACTACAGTATTACACAAGCATTCTATTAATTCGATACAATTAAATCTAACAAGTGTTTTAATGGGATAAAGCAGAATTTATCTGAACTCTTC
This sequence comes from Myotis daubentonii, assembly GCF_963259705.1. Classification (NCBI taxonomy): domain Eukaryota; kingdom Metazoa; phylum Chordata; class Mammalia; order Chiroptera; family Vespertilionidae; genus Myotis; species Myotis daubentonii. The sequence goes on along the minus strand of NC_081842.1, from coordinate 141,935,670 downwards.
TCTCAACTAATTGGCGAGCCTGGAGTTGTGCGCTGGCTGGCCTTCAGGAAGCTCAGTCTAGTGTAGAAGCAGACAGGGATGGTTCTCAGCTGCCAGATACAGAACAATCTGAAAACAGAGCAGGGCTTCGCGTGCAGACAAGCTATGACACCTGCCTCACGTGGGAGAAGGCTCCCGCAGGAGGGAGTGGTGGCAGATGGCCTGCTGCTTAGTCACACACGATGTGCACGATGCGCTTTGGTGGCAAGGAACAGACATGCAGATCACTTTACTTTTGTTTGTCACTCTAAAAAATGTTTTTACACATCTGGCCTGTAACTGAAATCAGAAATTCACCAGATTCATGGCAGTTTTAGGGTCTCACTATCTTGTTATCATTCTACTCACTGTTTCTTATTTAAATAATTTATGAACACTTAAGCCATTTACTACTCAGTCAGTGAAAGTGAAGCAATAAATGAGGTAGTCAAAGCCTCCACTTCTCTCTTGGAATTGATATTCTGGTGGGAGAAAGTTGACTGTCACATAGGAAATAACCTAATGTCAGAAAAGGGGAGCACAATGAGGAAGTGAAACTGGCCAATGGGATAGAGAATGACTAGAACAGTGGTTGGCAAATTGCAGCTCGCGAGCCACATGCGGCTCTTTGGCCCCTTGAGTGCGGCTCTTCCACAAAATACCACGTGCGGGCGCGCACGTACAGTGCGATTGAAACTTCATGGCCCATGCGCAGAAGTCGGTATTTTGTGGAAGAGCCACACTCAAGAGGCCAAAAAGCCACATGTGGCTCGTGAGCCGCAGTTTGCTGACCACTGGACAAGAAGGACTTTAATGTAGATTGGATGATTAGGGGGAAAGTACCCTTTAAACTGAGTCTTGAATAATGAGAAGAGGGAACCGACCATGCAAGGAGTTTATTCCAGGTGGAAGTGATAAGAAGCACAGCATTTCAGGACAAGAACAAGGACCATAACAAAAATGAAATCAGAAGAAGTCAGTAGACAGGTGGGTGAGATGTGAGAGATTGGCAAATTTCAGATGTGTTGGAGCCTTTTGGCAGGAGAAAGATGTGTGTATGGAACTTTAAATGGGAAACCATCCATGGGTTGTAAGGTGAGGTGTGACACTAATTCTTTCATCTCTCTTTATGGCTTGTAGGGTCACTCTGATAGCAACTCTGCTCCTTGCTGCTTATCTTCCTTGTTTTTCTCTTCTTTGAGACTAGCCATATTCTCCTCGCAAAAGTCCAGAGAAAACCAAGTAATTGACTAGGTAATTAATTACCCTTAATCAGGTTACATCATGAATGGTTGGATGGGCCACTCTTGATTCAGCTACCAAGTTTGGTACAATCATCGGTCACACCTGCAAAAGGAAAACTTAGCTGCTTCCATGAGCTGGGAGCTCTGGACAGACACATTTCATTTAGAGGAGGTGGAATGTCAGGAATGGAAAACTGATTTGTCCAATTTGTGCCCTCTTCTGAATGCTTAAAATTAAACAGCAAACTAATTAAAAGTAATTGAAGTAAAATGCATAAATATTACGTACTATATAATTATACTATATGTTTATAGTATATAATTAATATAGCCTATATCATAATTATTTATTACTTATATAAATTATTACATATAATCTAATTAGAACCTATTATATAAAAATATTTACTATGAAAGTCTACAGAATATATTTTCTTAGAAAATAGGGATAACGGGTTATGTTAAATCAGAACCAGTTTTCTTGGTCCCAGAGGCATGTCTGGCAATATGGCTGGAAGAAATTAGCACATGGTTTGTAGTCCTTGATGGAGATGTCTTTGTGCATCTTCTTGGCAGCTCAGCAGATAATCTGCCCATATACATCTGGTGGATTGCTGTGAAATGTTGCACTCATAGCATTTAAAACACCTGTTACTTGTTACTTTCCTTGCTGAGAAGCAAATAGTTTAAATTTTATCTTCCCATTTTTGTGTGTGTGTGTGTGTGTGTGTGTGTGTGTGTGTGTGTGTGTGTGTGTGTGGTATCTTAGAGATCCTGGATCAGTCTCCTCAGTTACAGGTTAATCTAACCATCGTGAAATAAAAAGACATCCTGAGGTACCAGGCTAGATAGTGGCAAAGCCCAGAACCTTGGTATTCCATTTTCTAATTAACATTCGTGCACTGGCAGGGAGGAAGGAGTTCCTTAGCCCAGTCTGCGCCCTTTCCCAGTCCAGGAGCCCTCGGGGGACATCCTACTGATGGCCGGCAGTGGGACATCCTTAGCGCTGCTGCCCAGACAGGAAAGGCTCCCACCACCTCCCCTGCACTCGCCAGCTGTGAGCCGGCTCAGGGCTTCTTGCTGAGCAAGGCTCCCCCTGTGGGAGTGCACTGACCACCAGGGCGCAGCTCCTGCATTGAGCGTATGCCCCCTCGTGGTCAGTGAGTATTATAGTGACTGGTCATTCGGTTGATTTATTATATAGGACGGTTTTTGTAATTGTATCTGCAGGTGGGGAGATGAGTGGGAAAAATAAAATAATGCAACATATGGGAAAACTGAAATGTAGGAATTGACTTTGGTTAGGGAGAGAAAGTGGGGGAATAATTAAGGAGAAAATAGCACATTGAGAAAAAGAGACAATGGGATGGAAAATGGAAAAAGTGGGTATAATAATAGGGAAGTGGCCAATATAGGAAAACAGACAATAGAATTGCTGGATTACATGGTAGTTCTGTTTTTAAGCTTTGAAGTAGCATCCATACTGTGTTTCATCATGGTTGTACCAATTTAAAATCCCTCAACAGTGCACATCCTTGCCAACACTGTTTCCAGATCTTGGCTATTGCAAATAAAGCTGCAATGAACATAGTAGTGCTCTCGAATTAGTGTTTTGGGACCCTTCACATATATTCCCAGAATTGCAGTGTTAAATGGCAGTTCCATTTTTAATTCTTGAGGAAACTCCATACTGTTTGCCACAGTAGCTGCACAAAGGTTTTCTTTTCCCCTCATTCTTTTTTTTTTTTCCGTAATACGTTCTTTTTTGTTTTTGTTGTTTTTTTACAAAATATATTTCTTTATTGATTTCAGAGAGAAAGGGAGAAGGAGAGAGAGAGATAGAAACATCAATAATGAGAGAGAATCATTGATCGGCTGCCTCCTGCTTGCCCCCCACTGGGGATCGAGCCTGCAACCCAGGCATGTGCCCTTGGCCGGAATTGAACCTGGGACCCTTCAGTCTGCAGGCTGAAGCTCTATCCACTGAGCCAAGCTGGCCCAGGCATCCCCTCATTCTTACCAGCACTTGTTGTTTGTTGATATATTGATGATAGCCATTCTGACAGGTGAGAGGTGATATCTCATTGTTGTTTTAATTTGCATCTTTCTAATGATTAGTAACATAGAATATTTTTTCAGATGTCTATTGGCCATGTGTATGTCCTCTTTGGAGAAGTGTCTATTCAAGCCCTTTGCCTATTATTTAATTGGGTTGTTTGTCTTCTTAATGTTGAATTATATAAGTTCTTCATATGTTTGGGAAGTTAACAATTTATCAGCTGTATCATTGGCAAATATGTCCTCTGATTCAGTGGGTTCTCTTCTCATTTTATTGATGGTTTTTTTTCACTGTGTAAAAGATTGATATAATCCCATTTGTTTATTTTTTTTCTTTGCCTCAGGTGAAATGTTGACAAAAATATTGCTAGGAGAAATGTATGAAATTATACTGCCTATACTTTCTTCTAAGATTTTTATGGTTTTGAAACTTACATTTAAGTCTTTAATCCATTTAGAATTTATTCTTTTTTGTGGTGTAAGCTGGTGGTCTAGTTTTACTTTTTACATGTATCTGTCCAATTTCCCCCAACACCATTTATTGAAGAGACTGTCTTTACCTCATTGTATGTTCTTGCCTTCTTTGTCAAATATTAATTGTCCATAAAGGCATGAGTTTATTTCTGTGCTCTCTATTCTGTTCAATTGATCTATATGCCTGCTTTTGTGCCAGTACCATGCTATTTTGATTACTATGGACTTGTAGTAGAGTTTAATATCAAGTAGTATGATACTTCCAACTTTTTATTTTTCTTTCTTGAGATTGCTGAGGATATTTGGGGTCTTTTATGATTCCCTATAAATTTTTGGGATCCTTGTTCTAGATCTGTGAAATATGCCATTGGTATTTTAGTAGGAATTGCATTGAAGCTGTAGATTGTTTTGGGTAATATGGACATTTTAATGCTTCCAATTCATGAACATGGTATATGCTTCCACTTATTTGCATCTTCAATTTTTTTTCTTCAGTATCTTATACTTTTCTGAGTATAAGTCTTTTACCTCCTTGGTTAAATTTATTCCTATGCACCTTTTTTGTTGTTGTTGCAGTAGTAAATGGGGTTGTTTGCTTAATTTCTCTTTCTGATAGCTCATGTTTAGTCTATAAAAATGCCACTAATCTCTGAATATTAATTTTGTAGCCTGCTACTTTGGGGAATTCATTTATTAGATCAAGTAGTTTTTCAGTGGAGTCTTTAGGGTTTTCTATAGGCAGTATCATGTCATCTGTGAATATGACAGTTTTACTTCTTTTCCAATTTTTCTTGTCTGACTGCTATGGCTAGAACTTCCAGTACTATATTGAATTAGAGTGGTATAAATGGACATTCCTGTCTTGTTTCTGATCTTAAGGGAAACACTTTTAGTTTTTCTTCTTTGAATATGATGTTGATTGTGGTTTTGTCAAAAATGGCCTTTATTACCGGAACCGGTTTGGCTCAGTGAATAGAGTGTCGGCCTACGGACTGAAAGGTCCCAGGTTCGATTCCGGTCAAGGGCATGTACCTGGGTTGCGGACACATTCCCAGTAGGGGATGTGCAGGAGACAGCTGATCGATGTTTCTCTCTCATTGATGTTTCTAACTCTCTATCTCTCTCCCTTCCTCTCTGTAAAAAATCAATAAAATATATTTTTTTAAAAAAATGGCCTTTATTATGTTGAGGTATAAAACCTCTATTCCCACTTTGCTGAGAGTGTTGATCATACATGGGTACTGAATTTTAACAAATGCCTCTTTTTCTGCATCTATTGATGTGATTATGTGATTTTAATCATTTTGTTTATGTGATGTATCACATTTATTGATTTGCAAATATTTTACCAACCTTGCATCTCAGGAATAAATCTCACTTGATCATGGTGTATGATCTTTTTAATGTATTGCTGGATCCAATTTGCTATATTATTTTTTTTGAAAATTTTAGCATCTATGTTCATCTGGGATATTGCCTGTAATTTTCTTTCTTTGTAGTGTCTTTACCTGGTATTGGAATTAGGATAATGCTGTCTATGTAAAAAGAGCTTGGATATCTTCCCTCCTCTTGGATTTTTTGGACTAGCTTAAGAAGGATAGATGTTCTTTGAATGTTTGGTATAATTCTCCTGTGAAGCCATCTGAGCTAGGACCTTTGCTAGCTGGGAGTTGTTTGGTTACTGCCTTGATTTCATTAGTTGCAATTGGTCTATTCAGCTTTTCTGATTCTTCCTGATTCAGTTTTGTAAGATTATATGTTTCTAGGAATTCATTCCTTTTACTTGGTTGTCCAATTTATTGGCAATAGTTCTTTGAAGTATTTTCTTACAATCCTTTTTATTTCTGTGGTGTCGGTTGTTACTTCAACTCTTTAATTTCTGATTTTACTTATTTGGGTCCTCTCTCTTTTTTCCTTAATGAGTCTGGTCAGCATCCCTCAGATTAGAGTTTGGGGAAGATCTATGAAAGGTCCAAGTCTCCATGAAGTCTACCTCCACCTGTCAGCTAGCTATTCAGCCTCCCCTGAGGTTGTCTGATCTTCCTCCAGAGCCTTCTAAAAAAGGCTCTAAAGTAGGCCCAGACTGGCTGTGACCCACAGACCCTTCCACAGGTTACAAGCTCAGTAGGGCTGGCCAAACAGGATTGGGAGGACAGGGCTAGTGGGTCCCCTACTTTGGGGTTGCATGGTCAGGCAATGAATGAGGGGAAAGTGATCCCTACACTCAGTCTCTGCCAGAGTCTCCAACTCCAGCTGCCCCAGGAAGAGTGCACCATAGGTTAAGGTTGGGTGTAGTCAGCCTTCCCCTCTGCAGGACAAAGCTCATCTGGGTGGAGACACTGGGGCTGAGAGAACAGATCTAAAGGGTCTTCCATTTGGGGTGGTACCAGCTAAGCCTGCAGGAGAGGGGCAAGTACTTTGTCCCAGTCCCAGACAAAAGTCTCTGAGGGAGATGGAATTCTGAATGTCCCAGCTCCAAGAGCAGAGTTCATTAAGGCAGAGCCACTGGGACTTGGGAAGACAGATCCAGACACTCTCCTGTTGAAGGTGGTGCAGGTAAGCCTGTGAGAGGGGTGGGCAATAGCCTTCCAGGAGGTGAGCACCAAAGGTCCCAGCTCTGAGTAACTCCAGATGCCCCCGCAGGACTAAGCTCAGCAGGGCGGGCACCCTGGCTGCCACAAAGGCAAGTCAAATGAGTCTTGTGTTGGGAGAATAGTGTGGGCTGAACTCACAGAGGAGATAGGCATGGTCTCCCTGCGATGTAGCCACACAACCCAGCTCCCACACGTCAGATTCTGGGACAAAAGTCTCTCTGGTAGATGTGCTCCAAAAGTCTGAGCTCTGTGGCAGCACTCTGATCCCCCTATGGGACTGAACACAGCAGGGCAGGGCCACAGGGAATGGAAGGGCCGGCCAAGTGATTTTGCAGATGGGGGGCACCAACTTTGCCGATGAGGGGGCAGAAGACTGGTTGCTTTTTCGAAGTTGCACTGTTCAATCGCTACCTGAGTCTCTACCAAGAGCTTCTTCAGAAAAAGGGAATGCGCACCCTAGAGTTCTTTGCTGGGTGCAGTCAGCAGACACCACAACAGGACCCGACCAAGGCAGAGTGGGGTCTCCAGTGGTTGGAGGACCAGGAAGTGCACTCCCCAGGCTGGCGCTGTAACAATAGGAGTGCTTGAGTCTGGGAAGGTGGCTTCTGGGTCTTTAGCAGACTCTCTTCTCACCCAGGCAGAATGAATCCCCACTGATTTTCACCACCAGATGCTCTGTGGGCTCCTCTTCCCACCTCTGTTGTTCTGGGTTGGGGATCTCTGCATGGATTTAAGATCCTCTCACTCCTGGAGAAAGGGAATTTCTTAGCTGCTACATGTGGATGCAGTGGCGGGGGGGGGGGGGGGGGCAGTCCTTTCCATGTCCCCGCCCTTCCTACCAGTCTCTATGTGGCTTCCTCTGTAAATTCTCGGTTACAATATTTCACTTCAGCTAGAATTCTGTTGGTTATTCAGGTTGATTGCTCTGTAATTTAGCTGTAAATCCTGTTTGGCATCCAGAGCATGTGAGTGTAGCTTCCACCTACTCTGCAGTCATCTTGGAATCCCTCCATATCTGATTTAAATGGCATGGCTTAAGTCATCTGTAATTGCTTGATAGTTTCTCAAAGGTGGCAGATGTAGAGTACAACAGGCTTATTGACCAGGAGAGCTGCTCCCCGGAGTCAGCAAATGTGTCAGTCCTGTGGGATGATCAGAGATTAGCACAGGCCTGCAGAGTTTGTTTGTTTGTTTGTTTGTTTGTTTTTTAACAAACAAACAAAAAGAAATGTGATTTATGCATTTCTTTCTATAGGGCTTCTCTGTGGGGACAGAAGAAGCAAAAGGTTTAGGGTGCTTATTCTCTATAAAAATGATCTATTGTTTTTAAGATAATACATGCTGTTATAGACAGGAGTTGACAAACTTTTTCTGGAAAGGGCCAGGTAGTGAATATTTTAGATTTTGTGGACTATTCTTACAGAGGGAAAAAGTTGTTGCTTTAGTAATTTTAGTTTATTTTACTCAATCTCACCTAAGGACCTGCTTAGAGAGAGGAAGAGAGAGAGAAAGAGAGAGAGGGAGAGAGAGAGAGAGAGAGAGAGAGAGAGAGAACTATTGGTTGTGGTTGTCTCACATAACCTCTCTGACTGGGGATCAAACCTGCAACCCAGGCCTGTACCCTGATTGGGAATCGAACCGGTAACCTTTTGGTGCATGGGAAAATGCTCAGGCAACTGTGCCACCCCTGCTGGGCATTGCTTTGGTAATTTTAACTCCAGTTTCTCTCATTTTCCACAAATGCTGAGACAGTATGGTCCATGGTGAGGGCTCTGTCACTGTCAGATTTTTCCTTTCTTTAGAAATGCACAGGCTTTATCCTTTAGGATAAAAAAGGCATAGGTTTCACACTCTGAAAGTTCCGTGATTATGGGAAGCTCATATCCTATATATATTGAAGTGGTCAGTATTTTCATGAATAAAGACATACAAATCGCATGCCATTAATATTATTTAAAAGATCTTATGTACCTTCTCACATTTTCCTTGAGAATAAATTCCTGGAAGTGAAATTTTTGTGCCTGAATTTTTGTGTGCATATTGCCAGCTTCCTTAGAAAGTTGTACCAATAGACATTGTCATCGCCAGTGTAGGAGAATGGCTGCTTCCCAGAAAATGTTCCCTCCATTCCCAACACACAATTAATCCAGACTAGTTAGTTTTGAAACAGTGAAGTCACACACTTGGTGCTTTATGATGCCTGTAAGTAGATGCATTGAAGCTTCCATGGTAGAAGCAGAGGGGCAATTTATGAAATGATGCTCCTGTGGCCTTCGTGCTCTTCTGCTTTAACAAATTGCCCCACTGGATCAGAGGGGAAATGTATGGTACATGTTCTTTTGTGAAGAAAACATCTTGGGTGGATAGAAAGCACAGGTTTTTTTGTTTTGTTTTGTTTTGTTTTTTAAAGTCAACGAACATATTGTCTTCAAAAATGCCATGGTATTTATTTTGTGATTAATTTAGAAATTCAGGCAGTATCTACTGAGCACCACATTGCCAGGAACTATATACTAGGAGCTTGGATGATAGGAAAGAATTAAAAACTTACATCGGATGTAGGAACTCAGGGTCTAATGGGGGAACATACAAGTGAAGGGCAGTTGGCTGAGGAGGTTCAGGAACCTGGCAGCAAATTCCTCAGCCATCCATGAGGCTCTTTCTCCACACAGACCCTGGCACAACGTGCTCGGTCCTCCTGTGCACACAGAAAGAAAAGGAAATAGCAGGTCCTTATGACTGCTTATCTCTTCCCATGACCATCTATTGGGATGACTACAGTCAATCACTTAGCATTTTTTCCATATAAAAATTGTATGTATCAACACATAATTCAGTTTTGACTAAAATATCAAATATTGCTACAGATCCATGAAACATCACCACATAGCAGACCGAGTGTAATCACAAAATCCCTAATAAGGGCAAAAAAATGAGGAGAATTTTGTCTTTAGCCAAAAGGCCCATTTGCCTTTTGCTACTCACATCTTCTTTTTGAAAATCAGTGCCATATTTTGTAGGGGCTTTAATCTCCATGATTACCGATTTGGGATTGTCAATAAAAGTTGGATTTAAAGTCAAAGTAACCATTTCTCCAATCCCACAGTGATTTGTAATATGTGGGCTTGAACAGAAGATTGCCATGTAGCTGTCAGCTCTTTCAAGGTTTCATTTCTGTACCGTCTTTCACCTGAGCTCTTCTGGTAGGAATGGCACCCTAATTAGAATGTTTATAATATGGTGCTAAAAGTGATAAAAACAGAACTCCAAATTACAATCATGCCATGATTACATCTGTGCTAAAATATGGATGCATGTGAGCAAAGATTGGCAGGGCATATCCCCAGGGTGAAATTATGTATTATGTTGGAGTCAGGAAATTGACATGATTTATTTTTCACTTTTAAAACTTCTTTACTATTGCTATCAAGGCTTCTTTTCTTCATTTTGGAAAAAAAGGTTCATAATAATACCTGTATATGGCAAGAGCAGAGCAAACGTTTTAGACATCTTTGACACTCCAATATGGAGTCACGGTCAGCCATGACAGTGATGTCAAGTGCGGTGTGGAGACTGAGGTAGGGGGGTGTGATGGGACACTCTTGGGAGGGGACTCCAATGTCCAAGCCACATGTCCGGACACTTGGATAAGGACTCTAAATGGACACCAATATGAGGGCACCTCCGCCCCTTCTGGGCTATAAGACCTCAGAGCTCCAACCACCCAAAGCTGAAGCCTGGCTGGACCACAGGTTGAGCTGGGAGCCCTGCCAGACTTCCACTCACCGAATGCGTGCCGCCACTGTAGCTGCCTGGCTTGAGATTGATGCCCGCCTCTCCACCTGCAGATACGCTAGTGACCGGGACTTCGTGCCAGATGCTTGCTCTGCTCGCTTCCATTATGTAAGCTCCCGCTCTGTGTGTGTCACCTGTGTGTGACATTATTGGCATACTGGGCAGGTCTCCCCTAATGAACCTGGCACCGTGAAAATACACACACGTGTGTGAGTGACTATAATGTAAATAATAAATTCCTGTTTTAGAGAAGATCAAAGTTTTCATCAAGACCTATAAGGTTGACATGTCAGTAAGCAGTGAAATTATAAACAAAAATGTGAGCAGTTGACCCTGGGTGGCTAGCTTTTACATTTGCAAGAAGGAAAATAAATGTGTCCACCACCTACCATCATGATCAATTCCAAAAAATAAAGACCACTTCAATACCAAACGATATACCAATGAAGCATCAGGCAACCAGGGTGTTGGCGGGCAGCTGGCTGATGGTGCTGTGGTTGTTGCTAAACACCAGCACTCCATCTAAATTTGTAGCGCTGGTCGGTTTTACAAGTGCCTCCTGTAATCAACACTGTCAGCTGCAGATCCAACACCTAACTACCCCATTTTTTCTCTCCTAATAGGAATCTTGTCCCACTTTTAAGATTTATTCACCCACCCTGTTCCCAGTTTTAGAATGGGATTCAAATTTAGTCAAAGTCAGGTAGCTTATGGCATTCCTCTGGTAGCTGTTTTTATGACCAAGGGATAGGCATGTGACCTAATTTGACTAAAGGGAAAAGCTTACAGATCTAATCTACGGGGTGACCAGTGACCACATGTCTTGTTTTGTCTGAGTCAGTCCAGGGTTATGCCTTTTTTCTTGGTATGACTATTAATAGTGCCCATTTTCATTCTTAAAAGCATCATGGTTTAAATTGTATGTTCATTCTTATTATAAACCATTCACAAGAGAGACATTTTCTTTCTCTCTCCCCCACTGAATATAAACGAAAATTCTTATAGCCTTGTTCATGAAGAATGCCTGTCTTAGGATAACTCTGACTCTGAGGTCTGGGAAGTAAAGAGACTAAAAGGATCTCAATTCTTAATGACGCGATTTAGTTGTCGATTATATAATGCCTGGATCCTACCCTACCCCGTCCTACTTCTATTTCTGTAATCAACACATTTTTATTATTGTGTGTGACAGGTTGATTTGTTACTCTGTTACTCTGACCAGAAGACCTTAGCCAATATATATCCCAATGAACAAGTTTTACTCATCTCTGTAATGTCTCCCAAATCTGCATATAATACATGCTTGTCAGGCAGGCTGATACTTTTTCTTCTAGAATATTAATATCCTTGTAAAATCTTTGCCAATTCTATTGAAAGCACTATATTTCCCCCACACACACCCCAAAGAAACAACAATTTCCTATCATTAAAGACAAGTGGGAAACTCCTAGAGCTATATTTCTCAAATTTCAATGTGCATAAGATGAATAGAGATCTTGTTAAAAATGCAGATTCTGATGCAGGAGGTCTGGGTGAGACTGGGAGTGTACATTTCTAACAAGCTCCCAGGTGGGGTCCGTGCTGACTGTACCAGTGACCACACTTGAAATAACAAGATCCTAGAGGACTAGCAATTTTAAAATATTAATATCATTTAATAATCTCCATGAATGTAAGCCTCCTAAACCATGAATTATTTGGCCTCCCAGTTTCCTTCCAACTCACAAAATCTGTTTAGCTATTTTTCTAGTAGATAATTTCCCAAGGCTATCCAAAATAGACAGATGTTTGATGGCAGGCCTGGACGATACACTGAAGATTTTATTAAATGGAATAAATTATCCTATTTGTTTGTTTGGGATATAAAAGAATATTGACTTTTTCTTCCAGAATAAATTTGAGACTCCCTTTATGATTTTTTTTTTTTTTTTGCTTGGTAGATGGTAGAATATGGTGTAAAACTTGTGGGCTGATAGCTGACTTCAGTTCAGATTCTAGCTGATGATGAGACCTCATCAAATGATGTCACCTGGCTTTTCTCATCTTTAAAAATGTGCAGATCAGACCACTTACAAATTTCTTCACAGAATCAAACTCTGTAAACACAATAAGCAACTTTCTGTCTGTGTTTTCAAAGCCATTTGAGGCTATAATGTTTGTGGCAAGACCAGCAGTTCGCCCATTGGCTGATCCTGACTCCTCAAGTCCTCTGGCTTCAATGCCTGCAGCCCAAACCAGTGCCAATGTGCATAATTCCCAGTGATTGATATCCGAGGCCGGGAGATTTCTGGCATCAGCAAGATGAGTTCTGGACTTCGGTATGCCTCAGAATCTTCATGAAGCTTTTTTTTTTCTTTTTTTAATTAAATCTTTATTGTTCAGATTATTACATTTGTTCCTCTTTTTTCCCCCCCATAACTCCCCTCCTCCCAGTTCCCGCCCCACCCTCCGCCCTCACTCCCCACCCACTGTCCTCATCCATTGGTGCACGATTTTTGTCCAGTCTCTTCCTGCATCTCCCACACCCCTTTCCCCCACAAGAATAGTCGGTCCATTCCCTTTCTATGTCCCTGATTCTATTATGATCAAAAGATTATTTATTCACTTGATTTTTAGATTCACTTGTTGATAGATGTGTATTTGTTGTTCATAATTTGTATCTTTACCTTTTTCTTCTTCTTCCTCTTCTTAAAGGATACCTTTCAGCATTTCATATAATACTGGTTTGGTGGTGATGAACTCCTTTAGCTTTTCCTTATCTGTGAAGCTCTTTATCTGACCTTCAGTTCTGAATGATAGCTTTGCTGGATAAAGTAATCTTGGTTGTAGGTTCTTGGTATTCATCACTTTGAATATTTCTTGCCATTCCCTTCTGGCCGGCAAAGTTTCTGTTGAGAAATCCGCTGACAGTCGTATGGGTATTCCCTTGTAGGTAACTGAGTTTCTTTCTCTTGCTGCTTTTAAGATTCTCTCTTTGTCTTTTGCTCTTGGCGTTTTAATTATGATGTGTCTTGGTGTGGTCCTCTTTGGATTCCTTTTGTTTGGGGTTCTCTGCACTTCCTGGACCTCTAAGTCTATTTCTTTCACCAGGTGGGGGAAGTTTTCTGTCATTATTTCTTCAAATAGGTTTTCAATATCTCGCTCTCTCTCATCTTCTGGCACCCCTATAATTCTGATGTTGGTACGCTTGAAGCTGTCCCAGAGGCTCCTTACACTATCTTCGTATTTTCGGATTCTTTTTTCTTTTTGCTTTTCCTGTTGGGTGTTTTTTGCTTCTTCGCATTTCGAATCTTTGACTTGATTCTTGCGCTCCTCTGGTCTGCTGTTGGGTGTCTGTATAATATTCTTTATCTCAGTCAGTGTATGCTTAATTTCTAGTTGGTTCTTTATCATAACGTCGAGGGTCTCATTAGATTTCTTGAGGATCTCACTACATTTATCGGTGGCTTCTAGACAGTTCTTGAGAGACCTTAAAAGTGTGGTTCTGAACTCTATATCCTCCATGGACAATTTTGTCCTGTTTCTTTGTCTCCGCATTTTTTATGCTTTCTTGGTGCACCCCCTAGTGGTCTTTGTGCGCAGTCTTGTTGTAGTTAAGCCTTGATTGTTGTCGGCAATACCGGGGGTGATTTGACCTCCAGGCTAACTGGCTATGAGAGTTCGCTGTGTCTGCAGTGGGAGAGCTTCTGTGCTGGATCTCTAGGGCGGTGCTAATCTAGCCTTTGCCTGAGGCTATCCGGCAAATGGCTCTGTAGCTGCCTTCAAGTTCCGACTGAAGCCAGACAGTCCCGATTCTCCGGTTTGAGTCTGGGTCCCTAGAGACTCGCCCGGATTTGGAGCTCAGAGTCTGAAACTCCCTCCCGATTGAAAACAACAACCGTGCCGAAGCCGGTTTGGCTCAGTGGATAGAGCGTCGGCTTGCGGACTGAGGGGTCCCAGGTTCGATTCCGGTCAAGGGCATGTACCTGGGTTGCGGGCACATCCCCAGTAGGAGATGTGCAGGAGGCAGCTGATCGGTGTTTCTCTCTCATCGATGTTTCTAGCTCTCTGTCTCTCTCCCTTCCTCTCTGTAAAAAATCAATAAAATATATTTTAAAAAAAAAAGAAAAAAAAAGAAAACAACAACCGCGCCCTCCACCGCCAGCCCGCTCCGCGCGCACTCCGCACCTGAGTATTTCACTTCAGCACTGCGCCTCCTCTGAGTCTGGGTATGATGTTCTCTTTCCTCCTAGTTGTAGAATTTCCACTCAGCCAGCCTTCGTGTGGTTCTGGATGATGTCCGTTCCGTCTTTTAGTTGTTTTTTGAAGTGGTTGTTCGAGGCAGCAATCTCTGGCGTTAACCTATGCCGCCATCTTGGTTTCCCATGAAACTTTTAAAACACAGATTGCTGGGCCCATCCTCAGAATATCCGATTCAATAATCCTGGGTGGGACCTGAGAATTTACATTTTGAAGTCCTTAGGCCAGGGGTGGGCAACCTTTTTGTGAGTGCGTGCCAAAACCAGCAAAATCTCTGACTCAAAATTTTTCTGTGTGCCAACCCTAATTTTTTGAGAACATGTTACGCCTCCTTGATACCTCTTAAGATGTACGCATGTGAAGAACCTTGAAGAAATAAAATTCATTCGAGCGACAAAAACATAGTATATGATGATGAAAAATACATTTATTTTTTAATGTATACATGTACACTGATAGTCTGACAGAAAACTTTATGACTCCGTTTGATATTATCAGTGGGACTTTTGCTGCTGCATCACTGATGACAGAGATTTTACATCAGGTTTATATTTCGTGACCTTCAGAGATATGCACGAGCTACTACTTTCATCTGTCAGGCTACTCCTATTATGAGACTTAACAAAATTCATCACTGAGAACAAAGATTCACAAGGATATGTGGATGAAACCAAAACACTGTCGAATCTAGGAAGGCAGGGAGGGTTAAGGCAGAGGCATAGAAATTGTTCTTCCCCTCTCTCGTCAATCCATGTCTATGGTCTTTAAGATAACTTGTTATGTAAAATTATTTATTTATCTAAGATGCACCTACACCGAATTTATCTGAAAAATAAAAAAGTTGATATTAAGAAAAAATTGTAAATGGAAGATTATAAGAGAGGGTTTCACATGCCAGCAAAAGTTACTGGCATGCCATGTTTGGCACGCGTGCCAGGGGTTGCCTTAGGTGATGCTGATGCTCCTGGTCTAGGGACCACACTTTGAGAACCGCTGAGCTCAGCTGTAAACTTAATGATAAACTTCAGGTTCTTCCTTGATTGGGTGATCCTGCCTTTCACTGCTCTTCTAAAAATCCATGAGGTCCTCTGCAGGGACCAGTGTGTGTCACGGGAGCCCACACCTGTCTATTCCTTGGAGCCCTCATCATGTGTCAAATGTATTTGTCCATGCCCTTCACACCATATATTTTCAAGTAATTTTTAAAGATGCAATTTTAAAACTAAAAACTCTACAAAGATGAACATACAAATTACTTGCAATTTTCTCATGGTGAGAAAATATTAGATGTTTATGTATTTTCTCTAGATTTTTTCTTCTTTGGAATTATGCTATTTATATAATTTGGCATCCTAGTTCTTTTTTTTTCTATTTCACACCATAGCATGACCACTTTCTAATTTATTGAAATCATAATACTAAATGGTCTCACAATACTTTAGACATGATTATTAATAAGGCTTAATTATTTCCAACATGATTAAATACTTTGATTCCCCCCCCTTTCCTGATTTTTCTTAAGTTTAAATGGACAAATGACATACAACTTTATCCACAACTCCGATTTCTTTCTTGAGATATTCTTAGAAGCAAAGTTGCCAGACCGAATTAGGAGCATTTTTAAGGTGCCTTTGTTTAAAACTTTTTCTTTATTGTAGAAAGTATTACAGATGTCCCCCTCTTCCCCCACTGACCCATTCTAGCCTGTACCTGTCCTCTGTCCCAGGCCTTTACCTCACTATTGTCTGTGTCCATGGATTATGCATATGTGCATACAAGTTCTTCCAACCCACCCCTACCTCCCCTCTGAGATTCCACAGTATGTTCCATGATTTTATGCCTCTGGATCTCTTTTGTTAATCTGGTTACTTTGTCCATTAGATTCTACATATGAGTGAGATCATGTGACACTTGTCTTTCTCTGACTGGCTTATTTTGCTTAGCATAATACTCTCCAGGTCCTTCCATGCTGTCTCAAAGGGTAAGAGATCCTTCTTTTTCACTGCTGCACAGTATTCCGTTGTGTAAACCTATGTACCACAGCTTTTTTACCCACTCATCTACTGATGGGCACTTGGGCTATATAGAGCTTCTGCACAGCAAAAGAAGCTATCAACAAAATGAAAAGGAAACCCACTGTATGGGAGAACATATTTGCCAGTGTTACATCTGGTAAGGGGTTAATATCCAAAATATATAAGGAATTCATACAATTTAACAAAGGGAAGACAACTTAACAATCCAATTTAAAAATGGGCAATGGGCCTAAATCAGAGGTGGGGAAACTTTTTTCTGCCAAGGGCCATTTGGATATATGTAACATCATTTGTGGGCCAGACAAAATTATCAACTTAAAAATTAGCCTGCTATATTTGGTCAAACATTTAATTAATTCACCACTAATTTCTTGGTAGGGCCAAGTTAAATGATTTCGTGGGCTTAATATGGCCTGAGGGCTGGATGTTCCCTATCCCTGACCTAAATAGACACTTCTCCAAAGTGGACAGACACACAGATGGCCGAGAGACATATGAAAAAATGCTCCAAGTCACTAATCATCAGAGAGATGCAAATTAAAACAACAGTGAGGCATCTCCTCACAGCTGTCAGAATGGCTACCCTCAACAAATCAACAAACAACAAATGTTGATGAGGACATGGGGAAAAGGGAACCCTAGTACACTGTGCTGGGAATGCAGACTTATGCAGCCACTATGGAAAACAGTATGGAGTTTCCTAAAAAAAATAAGGTTCTTAACTATTGCTGAATTATTTTCTAAAAGATCACACCAACATATTCTTCATGCACCATAAAAGAACAATCTCTCACCTGTTGGCCCCAGCGAGTTTTCTCTTAAAATCTTTGCCTGTTTAATAATGAAAATGTGCATGTCATTAGTATTTTAAATTTATATTCCTTTAATTATCCCAATGAATCAAAGCCTTTTTACTTGTTTATTGGACATAAGAATTTCTATTACTGTGATAGTCAGTACATAGTTTTTATTATTTCAATTTTTATTTTGTATTGGTTTTAGGTGTACAGCTTCGTGGTTGGACAATCATATACTTTACATAGTGTTCCCCTCAATATTTCAAGTACCCCAACTAGCCCCATACATAGTTATCAGAATATTTTTTATTATATTTCCTATGCTTTCCATATATATATATATCCATAGCTATTTTGTAACTACTAATTGGTGCTTCTTAATTCCTTCACCTTTTCATCCAGTTCCCTAATACTCCTCCCTTCTGGTAACTCACCATTCACTCTCTGTCTATGAGTCTGATCCAATTTTGTTTCTTTGTTTATGTTGTGTGTGTTTTCATAAGTATACAAACAATTTATAAAGCCTGAAATGAATGATTCTTTACATATTTGCTATCATTCAATTATATGATACCCTTTATGAGTATAGCTAAGTAAGACTCTTCTAATATTCTAAGCCCAATAGCTTAGGAAAATAACATTCTTGGACAGGGAAACCTATTTCTTTTGTTCTTTTGGTATTTTTGTCTTGCTGTGTCTGACTTATTTTAATGAACATAATACCCCTCTAGGTCCATCTATGCCATCAAAAATGGTAAGATTTCATTTATTTCTATGGCAAGTAATATTCTATTGAATAAATGTACCATAGCTTTTTTATCTACTCATCTATTGATGGGCATTTGGGTTGCATCCATATCTTGAATATTGTACATAACTCTGCAAATGCACATAGGGGTGCATTTATTCTTTTGAATTAGTGTTTTGGGTTTCTTTGAATAAATCTCCAGAATTAGAATCACTGGATAATAAGGAAGAACAAGTTTTAATTTAATGTATGTTTCCACCCATAGTTTATAAAAATATATTTTATCTTTTCCAGCTGTATATGTCTTCTGAGGAAAAAATAGAATTATCATTAAACAGAAAGGAAAAAACACTTATAATTCAATAATACAAAATTAACTACTGTTAACATATTGCCAGACATTTTTATTTGCATATGTATATATTTGTCTGTGTTTATCTGTATATTTTGCTTATAAACATAAGGAACATTTTTTAATTAGTTTTTTTTTTTTATCTCAGCTGAGGACATGCTGAGAGAGAGAGAGAGAGAGAGAGAGAGAGAGAGAGAAAGAAAGAAAGAGAGAGAGAGAGAAAGGAACATCAATCAGTTGCCTCTGTATGCTCTCCAACTGGGCATCAACCCCACAACCCAGGTATGTGGCCTGACTCAGAATGGGACGTGCAACCTTTTGGTGCATGGGATGATACTCAACCAACTAAGCCACTCTGGCTGGGCCATAAAGAACATTTTTAGAAGTTGTTTGCCAAAGTGAGGTTGCACTGTGCATAAAGTTTATTATCCACCTAATTTATAGATATGGCAAGTTTTTTGTTTTTTTTAAATATATTTTATTGATTTCTTTACAGAGAGGAAGGGAGAGAGATAGAGAGTTAGAAACATCGACGAGAGAGAAACATCTATCAGCTGCTTCCTGCACACTTCCTACTGGAGATGTGCCTGCAACCAAGGTACATGCCCGTGACCGGAATTGAACCCGGGGCCTTTCAGTCCGTAGGCCGACACTCTATCCACTGAGCCAAACTGGTTATGGCGATATGGCAAGTTTTTAATTAAAAAATCTATCTCTAGACATTTTAACTTACTGAATAAAATTTAACTGTGTACATGCACACAATATCTACTTCATTCCCTATTTAAATCATTCTTTTTAATAGGGAAATATTATTTACTAGATGCCTGGTGCACGAATCTGTGCACCAGTGGGGTCCCTCAACCTGGCCTGTGGGATCAGGCCGAAACTGGCTCTCCGACATCCCCCGAGGGTTCCCGGATTGAGAGAGGGCCACAGACCAGCCCGAGGGACCCACCTGTGCATGATCGGGGCTGGGGAGGGACAGATGAGTTGGCCAGCTGCGGGGAGATACTGCAGGAGGGCTCCAGGGCGTGTCTGATCCATCTCGCTCAGTCCCAATCGACCAGACACCAGGAGCAAGCTAACCTACCAGTTGGAGCGTCTGCCCCCTGGTGGTCAGTGAATGTCATAGCGAGCAGTTGAGGGGCCTTAGCATATCATTAGCATATTACGCTTTGATTGGTTGAATGGACGACTGGACAACTGGACACTTAGCATATAAGGCTTTTATTATATAGGATTACCAGGAAAAATTTATAAAAATGGAATTTCTGAGTGAAATATCTACACATACATGTATATATTTTCTCTTGATTACAAATAAAATATAAATTTGCTAAAAATTTAAATGTTACAGAAAAGATATGCTATTATATATTATTAATATTAAAATTTTAAAATAAGCTATATTTAGCATACTCTTATGTAATTTTTCCATTTATAATATATGGGTCAACTTTCCCATCAATATGCTCACTTGTATCTGATTTTTTTGTGTGTTTTACAATATTCAATAATATATTATTACATAAAATATTATTAATAATATTATTATTATAAAATTGCTTTTTTAATTTAAATTTTTTATTGTTTAAAGTATTGCATAAGTCTCCTATTTCCTCCATTGACCACTCCATGGCCTCCCTCACCCCCCAGCACATGCCCTCACCCCTCCTGCCCTCGTCTGTGTCCATTGGTTATGCTCATATACATGCATACAAGTCCTTTGGTTGATCTCTTACCCCTTACCCCCCACCTTCTCTCATAGGTTGGGCACTCTGTTTGATGCTTCTATGACTCTGGTTCTATTTTTGTTCATCAGCTTATGTTGTTCATTATATTCCACAAATGAGTGAGATTATGTGATATTTATCTTTCTCTGACTTAGCATAATGCTCTCCAGTTCAATCGACGCTGTTGCAAATGGTAAGAATTCCTTCTTTTTTACGGCAGCATAGTATTCCACTGTGTAGATGTACCATAGTTTTCTAATCCATTCATCTGCTGATGGGCACTTAGGCTGTTTCCAAATCTTAGCTATTGTAAACTGTGCTGCTATGAACGTAGGGGTACACATATCCTTTCTGACTGGTGTTTCTGTTTTCTTGGGATATATTCCTAGAAGTGGGATTATTGGGTCAAATGGAAGTTCCATTTTTAATTTTTTGAGGAAACGCTATACTGTTTTCCCACCAGCAGTGCAAGAGGGTTCCCTTTTCTCCATATCCTCTCCAGCACTTGTCATTTGTTGATTTGTTGATGATAGCCATTCTGACAGGTGTGAGATGGTACCTCAATGTTGTTTTGATTTTCATTATTCATAGATGACATGATATTGTACATAGAAAACCTTAAAGACTCCATCAAAAAACTACTAGAACTAATAAATTAATTCTGCAATATAGCAGGATACAAAATTAACACCCAGAAATCTATGGCTTTTTTATACACCAATAATGAACTCATAGAAAGAGAAACTAAAAAACAATCCCATTTACCATTGAAACAAAAAAAAATTAAGGTGCCTAGGAATAAATTTAAACAAGGAGGTAAAGAACCTGTACTCAGAAAATTACAAGACGCTGAAAAAGAGATAGAGGAAGACATAAGCAAATGGAAGAATATAACGTGTTCATGGATTTATAGAATCAACATCATTAAAATGTCCATACTACCCAAAGCAATCTATAGATTCAATGCAATCCCCATTAAAATACCAACAGCATACTTCACAGATCTAGAACAAATACTCCAAAAATTTATATAGAATCAAAAAACACCTCGAATAGCTGCAGCAATCTTGAGAAAGAAGAACAAAGTTGGAGGGATCACAATACCAGATATCAAGCTATACTACAAAGCAACTGTTCTCAATGTTATCTCTGATAGGGGTTTAATCTCCAAGATTTATAGGGATCTCATACAACTTTACAAAGAGAAGATACACAATCCAATAAAAAAATGGACAAAGCACCTAAATAGACACTTTTTGAAAGAAGACATACAGAAGGCCATGAGATGTATGAAAACATGCTCAATACCACTAATCGTCTGAGAGGCGCAAATCAAAACAACATTGTATCTCATTTTTGTTTTTGTGTCTGTTAATCCTCACTGGAGGATACTTTTCCATTGATTTTTAGAGAGAGTGGAAGGGAGAGGAAAGACTGAGAGAGAAACATAGATATGAGAGAGACACATTGGTTGGTTGCCTCCCAAACATGCTCTATCCATTGAGCAAAACAGGCCAGGGCTGTATCTCATTTTTGTAATGATATATTTCTATTCCATTTTATGAATGAACTATAGTTTAACACTTCCTTTACTGATGAATGTTGAGATTGTTGTTGTTATATTTCCCAATGTATATTTATGCATATTTGTGAGAGTAGTTCTTTTTTTAAAAAAAAAATATTGTTATTGATTTTTAGAGATAGAGGAAGGGAGAGGGCTAGAGAGATAGAAACATGGATGACAGAGGAAGTCATCGATTGGCTGCCTCCCACATGGTCCCACTGGGGATCAAGCCAGAGCCTGAAACCCAGGCACTTACCCCAAGGAACCAATCTGGCTACATCCTGGTTCCTGTGTCGACAGTCAAGAGCTGAGCTACACTAGCTATTTCTTTTAGATAAACTTCTATCAGTGGAAATGCTCATTCAATAGCTATAAATACTTTAAATACTCAAATTTATTTCCAAATTGTCCTTTTACAAGTTATACTCCCACTCTGAGTGTATTAGAATGCTCATTTTCACATAAATTATAGACACTTAAAAGTTTGGGGTATATGTTGTTAAACAATTATTCAGAAAATTTCAACCAACTTAGCTTCCCTCTACCAATTAAAAAAAAATAAAGAAAAATAAAGGAAGGAAGGAGAAACAAAGAAGAAAATAAAAAAAAAACTTTGCTATTTTCTTATTCAATAATTATAGCATGATTTTATTTGCAAATTTGATTAATGCCAAAAATGACCTTAATTTTCTATATAACTTCCACATAGAAGAATAATAGGTACACAATGTTGTATTTTTTACTCCTGAGAAACTGATCCATTAGTGAATAACCTTTCCCATTTCCTCCTGAAGTGCTCCTGTCATTGTTACAGATTTATAGGCGCTTCCTGAAGCTCCAAGTCTTTAAATCACGAGCATTGATGCCCTTGGTACACTTCTAACAAATAAAAATTTTACTACACATACATTAGAGCATATATTTACTCATAAATTATTTCTAAAATAACTTTTAGTCAAGGATTTTGCTACATCTTTAATGCAAGCAATGTGCTCACAGAATATAGCAGCTTCAGAGGTTGTCTGAAGCTTTAGGGAAAGAGGGTATTTCGAAATAGAACGCAGATATCAAAGGACTGGCTACAAACCCTTTTAAAAACTTAAAACATTGATATGGTTCAGGGCAATGTGGGGTGTTAGTCAAATTGGTTTATCATAATTGCTTCATCTCTCTGGTCGATTCTATTAGTTTAAGCCAATATATGCACATATGACTGCCCATCATGTGATAAGAACCAAGCTAATCACTTATATACTGTGGAAGTGTGACGGCATTCAACTCTTGGCCCTAGAGTTGTACTAGCCTAAATAATATTATGACTGCTAATAAGTAAAATGTGTCTCAGGCTTCAGATTGCTAGTAGCTGTGATGAAGCATATCTGACAGAGAGATGTTCTAGCCATCTAATACCAAGTCATCCTGTTGTTTTGTTTTCAGAACAGAAAAATGCATTCTATATTCATGGTCTTTAAAGTTCTTAAGGTTCTTAGTAGTGTTATATAATTAAGCATAAATGCTTAAAAGAACACCTAGTTTAGGCATGGATGGCTTTGGCCTTCCAGGGTTTGTGAATAGTGTGATCCTTACGATGTGAGAGAAATTCATGTTTTAAAAATTAACTTCAGATGAAAATTGTCCATGTGCTCTTTTGGACCCCTGCTGTTAGCATTTATGGAGATGAGAATTGGGTCTCATGTTCATTTGGAAATGAAATAAGAGAAATAAAGAAATATGTGACAAAAATCAGTGTTTCTGGTGACCTTTGGTGAAGCCTGTAACTATGAGATAATATAGACAAAAAAATCTCTCTGAGAATAAACTCAGTAGACTGAAGTTCAGAAATAGTGCTCCATGTTAAGCCCACATACTTTTTTTTTTTTTAAGGATGTCAACAGTATTGAAAGGTATTGTTTGCAAAAATAGATTCTTTTCAGGGTGAAATGATAAATTAAGAACATCAGAAATTCATCATCATACATTTTCTCTGGAACCAACAAACAGAAGTAGTTTCTTTTCTTTCATTAAAATTGATTTGATTTTAATTTTGACAGTCACTGGAAGTTATCTATCATCTATATTTTTGACAATGAGGCAAGAAAATGGGATCTATGAATAGGATTTTTCTATGATTTGGGTAGTTGTCATTACTAGGAGGTTTAGTGTGAATAATAGATGCCAAACTTGGCTTCACTCCTCATTTCCAGTCCTTTTTACTTCTTTTGTATTGAATTGCTAATAACTAGCTTCTTCTTTTGTCACAAAGAAAGAGTGGCTTTTTTGTTTGCCCACAGAACTGTATTACTCAGCGCTGAGCAAGGAGTTATCACAAGATGATAATCCACTCCTCTGGAAGCAGGTCTGAATCCACAGGCACTTCCACAAATAACAGACTGCAGGCTTTCGAGCAGACACTTTTATACCCTTTTGAAAGCTGTTTATTAAATCTGGAGAGGAACTGGCTGGCAGAAAGGGAAAGCTACACCAAATAGGCCTATTTCTCTGACTGTGGAAACATTTTCTTCTGCCTCAGAGGGAATGGTCCACGAGAAACTTGAGTAATGTTAATGCATTTTAGACAATCCAGCCATACATGTATGTTTCATTTTTAAGCCTCCTTTAGTATTAAGGAAAGGATTTAAAGAGCAACAGTCTAGGACGTTTTAAAAACCGATTGCCTATTCTAGTTCAGTGTCCCTATAGGGAAATCATTTATAAGAAAAATTGTATTTACTGGAGAATTATTTTTCATGTTTTCTTTGTCATGTGGAATGCCTATAGTATATGCTTGTATTAGTCAGGAAAGCCGAGCCACTGTGGCTTATGGGATAAAGGATTTAGTACAGGAATTAGAACTCCACAGTGTGGGGGGAGACGCGGGCCCAGGTGGGAGTTGGAGCAGTACAGAGTCAGAAGCCACACATCACTAGACACCCTGGTAGATATGGTGAAGGGGCAGGACATGGAAGGCTGTGGGGCTGTGCCTCCGTGTAGCAGCTGCATCTACTCCTTTGCTGCCAAGCACTTGGTGGGGGGCCTCAGGCTCCCATTGGTCAGCGGGGTCAGTGGGGAGGGACTCGCCAGGCACAGAATGGAGGAGAGTGAGGATCCACTGCAACCCACTGGCATCTGCGACTCTGTCACCACCTCTAACCCCGCCGATTTTCACTCAGAGAATAGTGGCTGATGCTTCACTTCTGCTTCCAAATCTCATGTGAATCCCTCCTTTGCTAGCTTTACTCAGAACCACACAGGGAAGGCCATTCTAGAAAATGAAGTTTCTGCTTATCCTATTTGACCCATTGCAAACCTCCATGGTATTTAACAGAGAGAACAGAGATATCCTATAGGAAAAATTATATATCTACCTTGTATTATCACCCCTACAATAAAAAGAAAAATGTCTTGAAAGGATTGATCTTAGAAAGAAATAAAGGTAGCATTTTCCAATATTTTAACAGCCTCACTGAAACCCTATAGCTTTCAGCCTCTATACTTGATTTTCCTCATTGACATATGGTACACAAAGTATCAAAAACTATAGTGGAGGAATATTTTAAGGTCAAGGTTTCATGTGGGTGGCTCTGAATATCCTGTATTGTATGCTAAGACATCTCTCTCTACCATGGCCTACTAGACAAAGGAACATAATTTCTCATGGTTGTACATGCCTCTTTCCTACCACCAATGTACAGAATCACCAGTTCTTAAAGATGGATAAAGAAAATATCTAGTCAATCTGAACTCTGAACATTTTTTGAGTTTTAACTCATTGAATAAGAGAAAATGAAGAAGCACTGGTTAAATGTATTTCCCATCCATATTAAAGTAGAAAACAAATATTTTTTCAATGTAAATATGCAAGTAATAAATAAAAATTTCCAATATTAAGGGAAATCCATTTTTGCAAAAACATTACCTTATCACCAAATCATTCCAAAGATTAAAACTTGCTTTTTTTCTTTTCTTTCTTGCTTTTTTATATATTTTGGTCTTTCTTGCACATGAATGCCAGCCATCAAGTGGCTAGAGAGGTTGCCAAACTTAAGCAGTTCATAGCACCTTTACTGCAATAATTTTCAAAGTGCTCCTAGGTGAAAAAAATAACTAATAGTCCCATTTAATTTCATTATATTTAAACTAATTCCTTTATTAAGTTCATTAAGGTCCAAGCAGCTTAATAGCTCATGTGGTGTTTGGTAAATGACACTGTTTCCCTCAAAATGGGAAATATCCTGAGTGTTCATGTGAATTCATAGTAGCACCAGGGGTTCCTCAGCACATAGTTTGGGAACTGTAAGGCTAGACTGAGAACAAAGCCTAATCAAATGGTCTCTCTTGTCTTATTTCTTTGCCTGTACTCTTCCCAAATAATTTTTCTGTGTGGTAGATATTCTTTAAAAAATAAATAAATAAAAGCTTATCAGTGTAAATTTTGAGCACTATTTCTGAACTGCAGTATACTGAGTTTATCCCCAGGGAATGAATATATATATATAAAATCAGAGACCCAGTGCATGAAATTTTTGCACTTGGGGTTGGGGGGGGGGGTCTCTCAGTCTGGCCTGCGCCCTCTCATAGTCCAGGAGCCCTCAGAAGATGTCCGACTGACGGCTTAGGCCCACTCCCCAGAAGGAGAGGGCCTAAGCCGTCAGTCGGACATCTTTAGTGCTGCCACAGAGGCGGAAGAGGCTCCCACCACAGCCACTACACTCGCCACCCATGAGCCTGGCCTCTGGCTGAGCAGCGCTCCCCCTGTGGGAGCACACTGACCACCACGGGGCAGCTCCTGAGTTGAGCGTCTGCCTCCTGGTGGTCAGTGCACGTCATAGCAACAGGTCGTTCTGCCATCGGGCTGAAACTGACTCTCTGACATCCCCCAAGGGGTCCCAGATTGTGAGAGGGTGCAGGTCAGGCCGAGGGACCCCACCAGTGCACAATCGGGGCTAGGGAGGGATGTGGGAGGATGGCCAGCTGGGGAGGGACTGTGGGGGGGCTCCAGAGCGTGTCCGTCTTGTCTTGCTCAGTCCCAATCAGCCAGTCCCCAGCAGCAAGCTAACCTACCGGTTGGAGCCTTTTCCCCCTAGTGGTCAGTGCACATCATAGCAACTGGCCGACCAGTCAACTGTCTGCCACCTGGTGGTCAGTGCACATCATAGTGAGCAGTTGAGTGGCCTTAGCATATCATTAGCATATTATGCTTTGATTGGTTGAACGGCCAACTGGATGACCGGACACTTAGCATATTAGGCTTTTATTATATAGGATATATATTCCCTGCCCCCAATTGGAAGAGAGTGGTGGTATTAAGTACAGCAATATGGTGATTGAAAAATAAAATTTTTCTGGCGTAGCCATTCTAAGAACATTTTTCACCCTAGAGCAGTGATGGCGAACCTTTTGAGCTCGGCGTTTCAACATTTTGAAAAACCCTAACTTAATTCTGGTGCCGTGTCACATGTAGAAATTTTTTGATATTTGCAACCATAGTAAAACAAAGACTTATATTTTTGATATTTATTTTACATATTTAAATGCCATTTAACAAAGAAAAATCAACCAAAGAAATGAGGTGACACGCGTGTCATAGGTTCGCCATCACTGCCCTAGGGCAACACAGTTGTGTAACTAAGCTTTCTGCAATGTTCTGGGGTTTGAGCAGCTTTTTCTGGGTCCCTTACTAACTATAGCAGAGGAAATGCACTTCTTGCTTCACAAAAGCAGTGGCATAGATCTCTGTCATTAAGCTCACTAGCATCAAGTTGCAGTGATGCTCTGACTCCCCATGGCCTCTAAGCATTGGAAGTCAGGTTCACAGCTAGAGCCATGATGAATGTCTAGCTTCCCCTCATCTACTCAAAAGTGATGACAGCCCCTCAGGCAGTGAGGGAAGAATCCCAAATGCAGCCAAGCTTTCTTGGCAAAATCCTGAATCCAGAGGCAGCAGAGCTCTGACTTGGCCAACCAGAGCTGTACACAAAAGATGGGACTGATGTACCATTCATGGACCCCCTGGGTGGTGTGTAGAAACAAATTAGGAAATGTCTGTTAAAGTAATAGACTTCCTTAAGAAAAGGAAAGCTCAAAAGCACTGAGATTTGGGTATACATTCACCCATGGGATGATGAAGACTAAGATATTCAGGTACGCGTCCAGTTCTTTTACTCTTGCTGCTGAAGCCACTGACTAGGTCTTGCCTCTCAATAGCAGTTGTCCCCTTACTGTTGCTGCCCTGATGGAGAAGGGGTCTCTCCCACTGGTGGTTATAAGAGTTTGGAAGTTGCCCTAACCACTTTGGCTCAGTGGATAGAGCATTGGCCTGAGGACTCAAGGGTCCCAGGTTCGATTCCGGTCAAGGGCATGTACCTTGGTTGTGGGCACATCCCCAGTGGGAAGTGTATAGGAGGCAGCTGATCAGTGCTTCTCTCTCATCGATGTTTCTAACTCTCTATCCCTCTCCCTTCCTCTCTGTAACAAAATCAATAAAATATATTTTTAAAAAAATAGAGTTTGGAAGCAAGGATAGATGGCCAGGGTGGGAGATGCACTTGTGTGAAGATACTTTTTATCAAGTTCAGAAGTGCTATACTTTCAGGCTATGCATGATTCATGATGCAAGTTTTCCACTTGAATAGAAGCTGAGGTAGCCTTAGTCTCTCTTTGTTCCAGTTAATTCCAGTCATCTCAGATCAAATGTTTAGCCCCAAAGTCTTCATTTCTACTCCCAGGAGACTTCGAAGGGATTCATGTGAAAAGGAATCTTGGCTGCACACACTATTTAAGAATCCTTCTTAATTTAACTTCACCCTCGTTCATTCCCCCAACATTAAAACTATATATCCAATTGACCCATAAGTCTCATTTTCTCCTTGAATTTTTTTTTCTATGAAAAATTCTCAATTTCAGAGACTCTGATCACTTAACGAACCCTCTTACTTTTTGCTGTTCCACCTTCTGGATTACTTATGAAGTGAGCCAACTTAAAGTGCCCATTGAGGCTTTTTTTTAATGGAAACATGCAGGCTCAATTTTGCATGGTAACCCTGAAGAGCAGCATCCATACTTCTTAGGATTCAATTTGAGATTTCGGTTAATTTTAGCCTACATAACTCTGACAATGTGGAAAATTCATTCAGAAGGTAATAGGAAGAGATATGTATGCTATTCCTTAGAAAAGGTCCTTAAAATGTTCTCTTTGAAGTATTGCAATTCTCAGTGTAAATGTATACATCTTTGTACTAGGACAGATAAGAGTCAAAATACTTATCTGGAACAGACATTTGAGAATTTTTATAAAAATATGTATCATTTCACTAGAGTTAATTTTTTTCATAGTTTTGTATATAATATATATATTATTCCACTAAAGTGCTCCAAAAAGCTGGAAAGTGGTGCCTGGATTTATAAAGTTGGAATTGTTTTCATAAAAGTTATTTTTATAGGAAATGTTATTTTATTTTTTGAGAAAAATATAAAGTATAGCCTGGGGAATATACTTAATAATATTCTAATGACTGTATATGGATATGAGATTTATCAGGCTTATCACTTAGTAAATTATAAAATGTCTACTCACTGGGATGTATACCTTAAATTAATATCATATTGTATGTCAACTGTAATTGAAAAATAAAAATGATTTAAATAAAGAAAACAAACAAATAAGTAAATAAAATGAAGTATAACGTATCAAAAAATAAAATGTTATTTTAAATGATTTAATGATATGAGTTTCTTAGAGGAAATTTTGTAACAGATTCTTCTAAAATATGAATAATTCTTGGGTTAAGTCATTGGATACTCCCAAATATATGCATTGTGTGGTTGCATTTCTATATAATAGAGTTTTTTAAGCAGGAAGCCTTTAGATCAGAAAGTTCCCTCCTGCTGTACTGTCCTTCATTTTATGAGAAGTGGCCCATACGCAGGGGGTGCACTCTGTTATTCTAAGGTGTTAACTGTGCGTGTGTGTGTGTGTGTGTGTGTGTGTGTGTGTGTGTGTGTGTGTGAATAGAGACCAGGGAAGGATGGACAGGAGAAAGGTTGAAACATTGTGCAAAGGTTAGAGCCAGCTTCTCTATAATTGCAGACATCATGTCACTGACCATCAATGACTCTTGGGCTTTCTTTTTTTGGACTCCAGGCCTCAGAGTGGACTGCTGTTAATTAGCACAATTCGCAGTGTGAGCTGAGTTTTAATCAGGTTCTCTGGATTCAATGTTCATATGTATGCTATATTCTCTTTCTCCCTTTTCCTCATTCTCTCTCTCTCTCTCTCTCTCTCTCTCTCTCTCTCTCTCTCTCTCTTTCTTCTTATCTCTTTCTGTCTCTTGTCACACACCCTCCCACACACACACATGCACACATTGCCCCCACTTCGCCTCAGTTGTATACACACAATCCTTTTGCTCTTGGCCTGAACCGTGTGAGCAGGAGAGGCTAAAAGGCTGCTTTCCCATGTGCTCTTTCACATAGAAGAAGGGTGATTATCCTATATAATAAAGAGGTAATATGCAAATTGATCATCACACCCTCGCACAAGATGGCTGTCCCCATGTGAGCACAAGATGACCACCACAAGATGGCTGGAAGGGGAGGACAGTTGGGGGTGACAAGGCCTTCAGGGGAGGGCAGTAAGGGGCAACCAGGCTGTCAGGGGAGGGCAGTTGGGGGTGATCAGGCTGGCAGGGGAGCAGTTAGGTGTCGATCAGGCTGGCAGGGGAGTGGTTAGGGAGTGATCAGGCAGGCAGGCAGGCTAGCAGTTGGGAGCCAGCAGTCCCAGATTGTGAGAGGGATGTCCAACTGCCAGTTTAGGCCCGATCCCACAGGGGTCGGACATCCCCTGAGGGGTCCCAGATTGGAGAGGGTGCAGGCTGGGCTGAGGGACACTCTCCCCCAGTGAATGAATTTCATGCACTGGGCCTCTAATCACTATCCTATCTAATAAAAGAGAAACATGGTAATTAGCCGTAACTTCACTACCCTTCCCATTGGCTAATCAGGGTGATATGCAAATTAACTGCCAACCAAGATGGTGGCCGGCAGCCAGGCAACTGATGCGAACAGGAGGCTTGCTTGCTCCAGTGACGGAGGAAGCCAACGTTCCCCGCCTGCCGCTGTTGGGCTCTGAGCTGCTCTCTAAAAAACACTGTTACAAATATACAAGCTAAACAAAACCCCAGAAACCTGCTTTCAGTCAGCCGGGATCTCAGAGCTGGAGTCGCAACAAAGTTTCAAATACAGAAGGTAAACAAAGCCCAGAAACCTGTTTTCAGCAGCCAAGGTCTCACAGCTAAAGCCGGCTCTCAGCTCCAGTGACAGCCATAGAAGGTAAATAAATCCCAGAATAAAAAAAAAAAGGAAAAAAGGAGAGGCTGGGAGCTTCAGTCACCCGCCAGCCTGAAAACAGCCCTCAGCCCCTCACCCAGACTGGCCAGGCACCCCAGTGGGGACCCCCACCCTGAAGGGGGTGTGACCAGCTGCAAACAGCCATCATCCCCTCACCCAGGCTGGCCAGGCACCCAAGCGGGACCCCCACCCTGATCCAGGACACCCTTTAGGGCAAACCAGCTGGCCCCCACCCATGCACCAGGCCTCTATCCTATATAGTAAAAGGGTAATACGCCTCCCAGCACTGGGATCAGCAGAGCCGTGAGGCCTCACTGCCCCTGTGTCAAGTGGAGCCGTGAGGCCTTCCAGCACCAGGATCAGCAGAGCAGTGAGGCTTCCTGGCCTGGGATCAGCAGAGCCACAAGGCCTCCTAGCACAGGGATCAGTGGAACAGCGAGGTCTCACTGCCCCTGTGTCAAGCGGAGCTGCAAGGCCTCCTAGCAGTGGGATCAGTGGAGCCATGAGGCCTCCTGGCCCCTGGAGCAGCATGACAGGGGGCAGCACCCAAACGCCCTGATTGCCCTGCAGCTCTGTGTATGACAGCGGGCGGGGAGAGGCACAACCTCCCTATCTGCTCTGCTCTGTTCATGAAAGGGTGCAGCACCCTAACCCCCTGATTGGCCCTGCTCTGTGCCTGATAGGGGGGAGCTCCCCAACCCCCTGATTGGCCCTGCTCTGTGGGTGATGGGGCAGCGCCCCAACGTCCCCAACGACCTGCATTGAGTGTGACGGGGCAGCGCCCCAACCACCCAATCGGCCCTACCGTGAGTGTGACTGAGGGTGGCATTGCAACCTCCCGATCTGCCCTGCTCTGTGCATGACAGGGGGTGGCGCCCCAACTCCCCAATCGGCCCTGCTCTGAGCCCGACCAGGAGCTGTGGGGCAGGCACCTAGGGATTGGGCCTGCCCTCTGCCACCCGGGAGTGGGCCTAAGCCAGCAGGTTGTTATCTCCTGAGGGGTCCCAGACTGTGAGAGGGCACAAGTGGGACTGAGGGACACCCTCCCACCACCAGTGCACAAATTTTTGTGCACCGGGCCACTAGTTTATATATATAAATATAAATATATAATATAAATATATATATAAAAATATAAATAAATATATAATATGCAAAGTGTCCCCTCAGGAGTTCGGCCTATTGGGAGTTCAATTGTTTGCTATGGTGTGCACTGACCACCAGAAAGTGCCGTGGAACAAAGGGAGCCCCCAGACGGCCACTGGCAGCCAAGGAAGGGAGGTCCCAGCTGGTAACTGGCAGCCGGCAGCTGCTAGGGACCCTACCATGAATGAATTTCATGCACTGGGACTCTAGTAAGCTTTTAATATTTCTGGGTGCTGTTTCTATGGATTCATTGTATTTTCTATCTTGGAGAGAAAAAAGGAGGCTGGTAGGCAAATTTGAGAAAATTTAAGAAGGCTTTTATAAAGTTACTAGTAGCCCTGTGCACGAATCCGTGCACCAGTAGCTTGCCAATAGCTCGCTGCTGCCCTCCAGTAGCTCTCTGCCTGCTGCTCCATCCTCCTGTAGCTCCCTCCGGCCCTGTGCCAACTCCCTCATAGCTTGCTGCCCTGCCCTCTCCTGTAGCTCTCTGCCACCCACTTGTAGCTCGCTGCCTCACCCTCCTGCTGATCCGTGATCTGGTCATTATGTGGTCGACATTACGTTTCACAGCGTAACAACCATTTGCATGTTACATCTTTATTATATAGGATACTCCATGAAAAGAAAACAAGGTATCAGTATGTTTACTATGAAAATTGAATCACTGATAATTCCCCACAAGGAAGCTGGAAATAAAACTGAGAGTTGGGATGGGGGATGGGAAGCAACACAGGTAAGATGCTTGAAAGAAAAGAAGGGCTCTAAAGAGAGAAAGCATCAAAGGATAATTTAATATAAATATATGGATTTTAAAAAATAATTTTCAATCCTCACCTGAGGATATGTTTTTTATTAACTTGAGAGAAAAAGAGAGAGAGAGAGACTGGTTGCCTCCCATATGTGCCCAGAATGGGGATCAAACGCCAGACGTAGGTATGTGCCCTGACCCAGAATCAAACCACAACCTTTTGATGTATGGGACAATTTTCCAACCAACTGAGCTACTGGCCAGAGTAAAATCTATCAATTTTTTAAAGGAAAAACTCACATCCTTCTATCAATAACAAATATTCATGCTAAAGAAAAAAATCTCAAGAATGGTGGAGACAGAGGCTCTGGAAACATCAAAATACTTCACTTATCTAACAGTTACTAGAATTTATCTATATCCTATCTAATAAAAGAGAAACATGGTAATTGGTGTACAACCACTACCCTTCCCATTGACTAATCAGCGAGATATGCAAATTAACTGCCAGCCAAGATGGCGGCCAGCAGCCAGGAAACTTGAAACTAACATGAGGCTTGCTTGCTTCAGTGATGGAGGACTCCAACATTCCCCGCCTGCCTTGCCGGCCTCTGAGCTTGCAGTTTAAGAAACATTGTAACAAATATAGAAGCTAAACAAAACCCCAGAAACCTGTTTTCAGCGAGCCCGGGATCTCAGAGCTGGAGTTATACATTGTTTCGATTATAGAACCGAAACAAACCAGATGCCTTCTTTCAGCAGCAGAGGCCTCAGAGCTGGAGCCAGAGCTAAAGCTGGCCCAGAATAAAAAAAGAAAAAGAAAAACAGGAGCAGTTGGGAGCTTCAGTCGGCCTGAAAACAGCCCTCAGCCCCTCACCCAGACTGGCCAGGCACCCCAGTGGGGACCCCCACCCTGATCCAGGACACCCTTCAGGGCAAACCAGCCGGCCCCAACCCATGCACCAGGCCTCTATTCTATATAGTAAAAGGGTGATATGGCTCCCAGCACCAGGATCAGCGGAGCCTCGAGGCCTCCCGGCACCTGGATCAGCATGACAGGGGGCAGCACCCAAACCCCCTGATCGCCCTGCGGCTCTGTGTGTGACAGGGGGCGGGGCCACAACCTCCCTATTGGCCCTGCTCTGTTCCTGACAGGGGAAGGCTCCCCACCCCCCTGATCGGCCCTGCTCTGTGCCTGATAGGGGGGAGCTCCCCAACCCCCTGATCGCCCTGCGGCTCTGTGTGTGACAAGGTGCGGCGCCCCAACCACCCCACCCCACGGGCCCTGCTCTGTGTGTGATGGGGTAGAGCCATAACCTCCCCATCAGCCCTGCCCTGAGTGTGACAGTGGCGGCGCCCCAAGCCCCCAATCAGCCCTGCTCTGTGGGTGACAGGGTGTGGTGCCCCAACCCCCTCCCCCCCCCACCCCCCCCAACGGGTCCTGCTCTGTGTGTGACGGGGTAGAGCCATAACCTCCCCTTCGGCCCTGCCCTGAGTGTGAGAGTGGCGGCGCCCCAACCCCTCTGATGGGCTCTGCTCTGTGAGTGACAGGGGCCAGCGCCCCAACCCCCTGATTGGCCCTGCTCTGTGCGTGACAGGGGGTTGCACCGCAACCTCCCAATCGACCCTGCCTTGAGTGTGACAGGGGGCGGTGCCCCAATCCCCCAATCGGCCCTACCCTGAGCGTGACTGAGGGTGACATCACAACCTCCTGATCCTCCCTGCTCTGTGCATGACATGGGGCGGTGCCCCAACTCCCCAAATGGCCCTGCTCTGAGCCCGACCAGGGGCTGCACCTAGGGATTGGGCCTGCCCTCTGCCACCCGGGAGCAGGCCTAAGCCAGCAGGTCGTTATCTCCCGAGGGTTCCCAGACTGGGAGAGGGCACAGGCCGGGCTGAGGGACCCCCCCTCCCTCCCCGAGTGCACAAATTTTTGTGCACCGGGCCTCTAGTATATAATAAAAGCCTAAGCAACCATTATGATTGGTCAACCGAACAACTGATCGACTGAATGACCTGCCGACTGATCACTATGATGTGCACTGACCAAATGCTCATAGCAGAAGTTGTCCCCTGGTGGTCAGTGAACTCCCACAGCCAACCGTCCATGGTCCCCGCCCCCCCCCCCCCGGAGGCCCCAATCGGCCCCCATCGGGCTGGCCCGCCAACCTCCCACAATTCCTTCTGGCTGGCCAACCTCCTGCAGTCCTCTCCCCGCCCCCACCCCTGGACTGGGCTAGATGGCCCCGATTGCCAGCCAGGCTGAGGGACCCCATCCGTGCATGAATTTGTGCACTAGGCCTCTAGTTTTTAAATAATTAAAGCATGATAATAATATTGTTTGTTTTATGAAAAATGTCTTCAAAAGTATTTAAAAGTTATTTTCTAAGTGTGTGATAGTTGTTTCTTTTCAATTAAAAATGGGATTTTTGGAAAGTAAAAAATGTGCTAATAATATTAGCACACCTCCACACACATCCTAATTACCAAATTATCTTCTTTGTTGGCACTGCATAAAGACCGAAACTTTTATTTTTATCATAGATATTGCTTTCAAATAGAAAAATTCAGACAGTAAAGCTGAATCAGTGCTAATGGGTTTTTAAAACCTATAATTCATGAGTATCCAGAAAAGGTAAATTTGATCTCTATGGAGAAGGATTTGCAGTCTAATAACATTACAATCGATGATATTCTATGAGCTATTCTGTTTAAATATAATGATTATATAGCCTGGTTTATAGCAATGCAATAGTCCAAGTGGCCAACTCATGTTCCATTTCTATATTTGTCTCTTCCATTCCTACCCTCTTCCTTGATATTCATCTCTAAGTCAGACATACACAGTTGCTCCCAGGACTGGCCCTTCACTTGCAGTGACAGAGGACTGAGGGGTGGCTGTGATTTAGGACCAGGAAGTGAAAGGTTAGGAGCAATAGCTAGTAAAGAATAAAGCTGATAAGCAGTAGTTGCAAAAGGTGACAGTGACAAACACTTAGCTGTGTCTTGTATTGGGCACCAAAGGTATCTGCAGAATTCTTGAACTATCTCCCTACTTTATCTCCTTCATGCAATTCCCACTTGACTCTATTGTGCAGTTTTCTCCCTGAATTAAGCCGTTGGAATATCCATGTTTGAATGTCCTTCCCCTCCCATCTGCCTACAGCCAGATAATAATTTTCATTATCTGCTCCTATCTGCTGCTAACTCACCCATGAGACCATGGGTTGAGTCCAATACCAAATACTCATAACCACGGATCTCATTTTCCCCCAAAGGATGTATAGTTCTGATCTTGAAGTGTCTCTCTTGTGCATATTTTTCTGATTTTCTTGTGCCATGCTGGCAGAAAAACCTGCACTTACAAAAATATTATGATCAGGCAGAGAGGGGAATCCCGCTCAAGAAAACAATGAGTTGAATATTTGGGAGATAGAAGAGGAGCATGGCAAGGCAATTAGATAGAGAACTCCCTGCAGATGTCAGGAGTCAGGTAATCTACAGGTCTGAAGGTTAGGATCATGGCAGGAGAATGTAACCATTCTCTAGCAAACATTTACCATGTTCCAAGCACCTTGATTATGAAGAGTGATCAGTTAATGATTGTTTATACACTTTCACAAGGTCAGGAATTAATTCAGGGCACTAACAACCCAAAGCCAAAATGTGGGTCAGGTAGAATGAGCATGCCTGGCTGAAGGAGAGATGCTTAGATTAAACAATGGGGATAGTCTAGGTAGGAGCAACCTGAGGACTGAAATTTGCCTTTTTTTTTTTTTTTACCTAAAAGCATAGCTGGCTGCCTTGACACAGTATGGATGGACCCAGTACTCTATACCTTTAAAAAGCACCTTCCAAGTGATTCTGATGGCCAATAAATTTTGAATTACTGAAGAGGCCAATAATATTGATTCATACAAAGATATTTGTTAAACATGCTACAAATTTACATGCAAAAATAAATTAGAAAACACTCCTACTCTCATGTAGCTTATATTTTAGTAATATAAAAAATGTTTTTTAATCCAAGCTGAAATCTACACAACATAAAATTGATACAGATAGAATTGAGAAAAGGAACTCCATGCAATTTCAGGAAAAGCTTTGTGTTGTAAAGAGCATTTGAGCTGAGGTTTGAAGTATGGTTCACACTGAAATTATTTTTAATACCAAGGGAATCTCTGTTTACTTTTGAGAGATTATAAAATATAGATAAACTACACACATATACACACAGATACACACAAAATAATTCTCTAATTCATAGAGAACCCACATATATATATATGTTTTTCTAGATCCTCAATATAAATATGAATAAGAATATAAATATAGATATAATTTTAAATATATATGTTAGATGTTTATTTCTATAAAAATGGAACCATTTTATATACGTTGGTTTTGTATTTCTACCAAGCAACATACTATGCATATCATTCATGGAAATCAGTATTTTTTTTTTTTGCATCTTATTTTTAAAAAAATCTTTATTGTTGAGAGTATTACAGATGTCCCTCTTTTTTCATCCCCATTGGCCTCTCCACCTGGTTTTTTCCTGCCCCAGGCCTTCACTACCCTATTGTCTGTGTCCATAGGTAATGCATATTCTATATAATAAGGAGGTAATATGCAAATTAGCCCTCATGCCCTCACAAGATGGCTGCCTATGACCAAGCTGGCAGGGGGGTTAGTGAGGGATGACCAAGCGACTGAACAGCAGGCTGCATGAGGTGACCAGGCCAGCGAGGGGGGGGGGCATGACGGGTGACCAGGCTGGCAGGGGGGGCAGGTGGGGGTGACCAGGCAGGCAGGCAGGTGAGCAATTAGGAGCCAGCTGTCCAGGATTGTGAGAGAGATGTCCGACTGCCAGTTTAGGCCCAATGCCCGGGATCAGGCCTAAACCAGCAGTAGGACATCCCCCAAGGAACCCTGGATTGGAGAGGGTGCAGGCTTGGCTGAGGGAACCCCCCACACACACACACGAATTTCATGCACCGGGCCTCTAGTATGCATATAAAATCTTTGGTTAATCTATTCCAGCCCCCCAACTCCCTTCCCTCTGAGAATCCTCAGTCTGTTCCATTTCCCTGCCTCTGATTCTATTTTATTCACCAGTTTATTCTGTTTATTAAATTATTTATTTGTTTATTTTGGTTTTTAGATTCAATTGTTGATAGATATGTATTTATTGCCATTTTATTGTTCATATTTCTTCTCCTTCTCCTTCCCCTTCTTCTTCTTCTTCTCCTTCTCCTTCTCCTTCTCCTTCTCCTTCTCCTTCTCCTTCTCCTTCTCCTTCTCCTTCTCCTCCTCCTCCTCCTCCTCCTCCTCCTCCTCCTCCTCCTCCTCCTCCTCCTCCTCCTCCTCCTTCTCCTTCTCCTTCTTCTTCTTCTTCTTCTTCTTCTTCTTCTTCTTCTTCTTCTTCTTCTCCTTCTCCTTCTCCTTCTCCTTCTCCTTCTCCTTCTCCTTCTCCTTCTCCTTCTCCTTCTCCTTCTCCTTCTCCTTCTCCTTCTCCTTCTCCTTCTCCTCCTCCTCCTCCTCCTCCTCCTCCTCCTCCTCCTCCTCCTCCTCCTCCTCCTCCTCCTCCTCCTCCTCCTTCTTCTTCTTCTTCTTCTTCTTCTTCTTCTTCTTCTTCTTCTTCTTCTTCTTCTTCTTCTTCTTCTTCTTCTTCTTCTTTTTCCTTAAGAATACCCTTCAACATTTCATGTAATACTGGTTTGATGTTGATGAACTCCTTTAGCTTTTTCTTGTCTGTGAAGCTCTTTATCTGACCTTCAATTCTAAATGGTAGCTTTGTTGGTCTTTGCTATTCATCACTTTGAATATCTCTTGCAACTCCCTTCTACCCTGAACATTTTTGTTGAGAAATCAGCTAACAGTCCTATGAGTGCTCCCTTGTAGCTAACTAACTGCTTTTCTCTTGCTACTTTTAAAATTCTCTCTTTATCTTTAAACCTTGGCATTTTATTTATGATGTGTGTTGGTATAGGCTTCTTTGGGTTCCTCTTGTTTGAGACTCTCTGCATTTCCTGGACTTGTAAGTCTATTTCTTTCACCAGGTAGGGGATGTTTTCTGTCATTATTTCCTCAAATAGGTTTTCAATATCTTACTCTTTCTTTGCTCCTTTTGGTACCCCCATAATGTGAATATTGGTGTGCTTGAAGTTGTCTCAGAGGCTCCTTATACTATCTTCATATTTTTGGATTCTTTTTTTCTTTTTTCTCTTCAGATTGAGTGATTTTTTTGTTCTTCATATTTTAAATCATTGACTTGATTCTCGGAATCTTCTACTCTACTGAATCCTTGTAAATTATTCTTTATTTCAGTTAATGTATGCTTAATTTCTGACTCATCCTTTTCATGGAAATCAGTATTAATCCATAGCATCATTTTTTATTGCCCGAATACTATGTACATTGTATGCAGGTGTATTGCTATTTATCAAAATAATCCGACAATGTTGGGAATTCGAGTTGTCTTTTTTTAAATTTTTATTTTAAACATGCCAAAAAGAAAATCCTTGAAACAAAATTCTTTCCTTAATGATGAATTCTAGAAGTGGAATTTCCTTGGCAATTATATATATTCCATCCTTATTCCAGGGGTGAGGACAATCTAAGCAATAGCCTACACATAGGAAAGTTTAAGTTTAGGCCACTGGGGATCACAGGTGATGGGTGATATGGTTTTCCTGAAAAGTAGGGTAAAAGGAATGTCCATTTGGGCTGCTATAACAAAAAGGCAAGGCTGGTGTTGCTCAGCTGGTTGGAGCATCATTCTGTACACCAAAAGGTCATGGGTTTAATTCCTGGTCAGGACACATACCCAGGGTGTGTGCAGGTTTGATCCCTGGTCAGGGTGTGCATAGGAGGTGACTGATTGATGTTTCTTTCTCTCACCCTCTTCCTTCCTCCCTGTCTATACCAATAAAAACATATCTTTAAGTGAGGATTTAAAAAATGCCATAAACTGAGTGGCTTATAGACAATAGAACTTTATTTCTCAGAGTCCCAGAGCCTGGGAAGACTCAGATCAAGACGCTGGCAGATTCAGTGCTCTCTTCCTGGTTCATAGCTGGCACCTTCTGGCTGTGTCCTCAAATGGTCCAAGGGGCTAGGGAGCTCTGTGGAATCTCTAACAAGGGCACTTATGTCATTCATGAGGGCTCGAACCTCATGACCTAATAATAATCTGAAGGCCCCACCTCCTAATACCATCACATTGGCGGTTAGGATTTCAACATATGAATTTTGAGGGAACACTAATATTCAGACCACAGTGGGAAAATAATAAAATTTTAAAAATATAGCTGAAAAGTTAAGATAGGACCAGAATTTTTAGGATCTTTAATGGTAGATCAAAGAATGTAGGGATGTTAGGGTTCAGTGTTTAATAGCTTTTAATTTGATGCTATGGCTACCCTGCAAGTTTCCTTTCTTCAGATTTCACTAAGAGTCTGGGATAATTCCAGAGGTGGTGCTGTTGGCTTGGCGCTTCATGCTGCTAAAAAGCTCTGAAAGTGCTTTCAAGGAACAACAAAACTACCCCATTTTCAGAAATCATCAACCTTCGACTAAATGGCCTCAAATGATGGAATTTCTGTCAATGGCTGCTCTCAGTATAGGGCCAGGGTGTTCTATGTCTAGGAAACCACAACAGAAGGTGGCGGTCATTGTGCTGGTCTTTCCACACCCACCTCAGCTACTGCAAATGCACAGAGAGCCACAGAGGCCGACAGAGATTTTTTTTCAATGAACAAAGGAGCTCTCCATTACTTTTTTAAAATTTATTTTTTTATTGTTGACAGTGTTACAGATGTCCCTCATTCCCTCCCACCCTTTGTCCCCCTCTACCCAGCCCCCACCCTTTGCCAGGCCTCCACTACACCGATGTCTGTGTCCATGGACTACGCATATATGCATATAAGTCCTTTGGTTCATCTCTTCTCGTCCCTGCCTACTCTCCTCCCCTCTGAGATTTTGAGATTTGTCAGTCTGTTCCACGCGTCCATGCCTCTGGACCTATTTTGTCCATTAGTTTATTTTGTTCATTAGATTCCACCTATAAGGGAGATCATGTGTTTTTTCTCATGTACTATGAACCAGGTCTTCTAAAGTGGCAGCACCAAAGAGCTTCCTACATGGTAACAGGGGGAGATGGAAGATCCATGAGGAGAGTCAGAGCCAGCTGTTTCCATTAGGGAGGAAGTTTCATTATCCTTTTCTGAATTTCCTCCCCCACCGGGAAGTCATTGTTATTCTGGCATCCCTTCTGATATTTTTATGACTTTGTTTATTTTAATACATGGTTCATTATTTGTGTTGGAACAGCCCTAAGAAAATTATTCTAAGTGCCACTTTGACTCAGCCAATGAGATGTTTCACCATCTCTGTGCCACTTCTTGAAACTTGGCTAAACTTTGACTGTGGATGAGGGCATAGCTCCTTGAGAGCTCTTCTGGACCATGACACTGATTTGCTCCTCTGTGGATGACTAAGCAAATAAAATAATTATTGATTATGTATAGAATGAAGAGATTTGTATTGTGCCCCCCCACTCTCAATGGGGGAAAATATGACTTCCCTCCCTGAACTGGAAACAACAAACCCTATTAAATTTAATTAATAATGACTCCAATTAAGCAGAAGCAGGCAGGGAAAAGAAATTTCTTTCCCTCTGAGTGCTTTCCTCCTCAGCAGCAGAAGGGCCCCTGTGCAGTGTGAGCCACATGTTTGATTGACTGGGCTCCCAAGCTGATATTTACACGGCTGTATTCATCTTGCTCCAATGACTGTGACATGCCACCCGGATGTGGTGAGGTTGACAGGGAATGTGAGGGGACCAGACAGATGACGATGTCTCCGTTCTTCAGAGCCAATGCAGGATGATCTGTCACCTGATGATAGGCCACAGGCTGTCATTTATTTACTTACAACTTTAATGTGGGTAAAATGAGCAGGGGCAGGGTGGGGGAGGGAGGTGAAGGGGAAAGTGACAAGAGGCAAAGGGAAAGTGAATGGTTACAGGAAAGAAAAACCTGACAGACCCTTTTCAACATCAAAATATCAACAACAGCCATTTCATATATCTCAATGGGCATGCTAGCCCAGGAGCCAATTATTAGCAGTGTTCTGGGCAAAATATCAGATTTGCGAAACAGGAGCTTTAGCCATTTAGTTGTGGGAAATGGGGTTGACAAACCACACTGCTACTTAATTATATTAAGTGCTTTGCATTTCTTGTACATATAATTTCTGTAATCTTCTGTGACCATTTGGGCAAGCTTGCTTTCCTTTTAATGTTTTAAAAATCACATTTCACAAAATAAATTGTATATGCTGTTGAAATCATCACCCCAGTGCTTTTTTTGCTTTAACATTGCCGCTAGAAATCATTTATAGCCTTGAAGATGAATCCTTTGAAAACCATCGACCTACTTGTTATGTGATGACATCTGATTATGAGGGGGAAAGTACCCCAAAATCTAGAGATAACAACAATAGACATTGCAACTAAGTGAATTCTGTAAGAATAAAACTGCAACTATATATATATATATAAAATAAAAATTATATTTTTTATTATTTTATTCTTTATTGATTAAGGTATTAGCATATG
Source organism: Myotis daubentonii (assembly GCF_963259705.1). NCBI lineage: Eukaryota > Metazoa > Chordata > Mammalia > Chiroptera > Vespertilionidae > Myotis > Myotis daubentonii. Next base: position 141,893,154 of record NC_081842.1, on the reverse strand, counting down.
TGTCCTTACTCCCCTGCTCATGCCCTCACCCCCCTAGTGTCTGTGTCCATTGGTTAGGCTTACATGCATGCATACAAGTCCTTCGGTTGATCTCTCCCTTCCACCCACCCTCCCCTGCCTTTCCTCTGAGGTTTGACAGTCTGATCAATGCTTTCCTGTCTCTGGATCTGTTTTTGTTCATCAGTTTATGTTGTTCATTATATTTCACAAATGAGTGAGATCATGTGATTTTTAACTTTCTCTGACTGACTTATTTCGCTTAGCATAATGCTTTCCAGGTCCATCCATGCTGTTGCAAATGGTAGGAGTTCCTTCTGTTCACAGCAGCATAAAAATACAACCTTCCAAAACTCAATCAGGAATAATCTAAAAATTTCAATAGGCCAATAACTATGGAGGAAATTGAAGCAGTCATCAAAAAGCTTTCAGCAAACAAAAGCCTGGGACCAGAGGGCTTCACAGAGGAGTTTTACCAAACATTCAAAGAAGCACGAAAACCTATCCTCCTCAGACTATTCCAAAAATTTCAAGAGGAGCACTTCCAAGCTCATTCTATGAAACCAGCATTACCCTAATCCCCAAACCAGATAAAGACAACACAAAGATAGAGAATTACAGGCCAACATCCTTCATGAATGTAGATGCCAAAATCCTCAACACAATTCTAGCAAATCGAATCCAGCATTACATCAGAAAGATCGTATACCATGACTAAATAGGATTTATCCCAGGGATGCAAGGATGGTATAATATCTGAAAATCAATAAATGTGATACAGCACATAAACAAATTGAGAGATAAAAATCACATAGTCATATTAATTGATGCAGAAAAAGCATTTGACAAAATCCAACACTCTTTCTTGATTAAAACCCTCAGCAAAGTGGGAATAGAGGGATCATACCTCAACATAATTAAAGCCTTATATGACAAACCTACAGCCAACATCATACTCAATGGGCAAATACTAAAAACCATTTCACCTTAGAACAGGAACAAGACAGGGATGCCCACTTTCACCACTCCTGTTTGACATAATACTGGAAATGCTAGCCATAGCAATTAGACAAGAAGAAGAAATAAAAGGTATCCAAATTGGAAAAGAAGAAGTAAAACTGTTATTATTTGTAGATGACATGGTACTGTACATAAAAAAAACCCTAAAGATTCCATAAAAATTATTAGATTTAATAAATGAACTCGGCAATGTAGCAGGATACAAAATTAATGGCCAGAAATCTATGACATTTTTATACATCAATAGTGACTTACAGAAAGAGAGATTAAAAACAATCCCATTTACCATTGCACCAAAAAGTTTAAGATACCTAGGAATAAACTTAACTAAGGATGAAAAGTACAGGACAGTGAAAAAAGAGATAGAGGAAGATGTAAACAGATGGAAGAACATACCGTGTTCATGGATTGGTAGAATCAACATCATTAAAATGTCCATACTACCCAATGCAATCTATAGATTCAATGCACTCCCCATTAAAATACCAACGACATATTTCACAGACTTAGAACGAACTCTCCAAAAATTCATCTGGAATAAAAAAAGACCCCAAATTGCTGCAGTGATCCTGAGAAAGAAGAGCAAAGTAAGAGGGATCTCAATACCGGATATCAAGCTGTATTACAAAGCCACTGTTCTCAAAACTGCCTGGTACTGGCACAAGAGCTGACATATAGGTCAATGGAATAGAATAGTGAACCCATTGACCCAAACCACTATGCTCAATTAATATTTGACAAAGGAGGCAAGAGCATACAATGGAGTCAAGACAGTCTCTTCAATAAATGGTGTTGGGAAAATTGGACAGATACATGCAAAAAAAAAAAAAATGAAACTAGACCACCAGCTTACACCATACACAAAAATAAACTCAAAATGGATAAAGGACTTAAACGTAAGACAGGAAACCATAAAAATTTTGGAGGAATCCACAGGCAGCAAAATCTCAGATATATGCTGAAGCAATATCTTCACCAATACAGCACCTAGGGCAATTGAAACTAAAGAGAAAATGAACAAATGGGACTACATCAAAATAAAAAGCTTCTGCACAGCAAAAGAAACCATCAACAAAACAACAAGAAAACCCACTGCATGGGAGAACATATTTGCCAATGTTATCTCTGATAAGGGTTTAATCTCTAACTATTTATATTTTTAGGAGATTCTGTAAACAAACAAACAAACAAAAAAAGATCTAAATGAATGAAATATTCCTGAGTTAAACAAGTGTAAGGAACAAAGTGCATTTAATATTTTATATACAAATGCAGAATTGAGCCATTAAATCTTTTGTTTCTATTCAAAAAAATTTTCCCATCACACATTTACCCCCTCTATGCCCTCTTCCACCTATAAAAGTTTTAAAAGACATGGACCATTTGACCATTTGGACATTCTTTTCTTGTTTCACACCAGGTCTAATTACAGGCCCCCATTCTGCTGACCTGGCCCTGAGGGTGTGATCTGTAATGGAAAGCGGGCGGAGGTGCACCTTTATTTGGCCAAAGACCATCCAGCCTTCACTGATCCTCGCTGCATTGGGGCTGAGGAGACAGACCCAGGTGTTGGGTCCAGCATTATGTCAGTGAAATCTATCATGCAAAAATATCAACGACATGCCATCAACACTAATAAAAGAGAAAAATGATAATTGGCGTACGACGATACCCTTTTCATTGGCTAATCAGGGCTATATGCAAATTAACTGCCAAGATTGGCAGTTAACTGTCAACAAGATGGCGGTTAATTTGCATATGTAGGCACAATGCAGGGAGGCGAAAGGGAAAGCAGGAAGAAGCCCCCTGCCACTGACAGTGATCGGAAACCCAGGGGAGAGCTAAGAGCTGGGGGGCAGGGCAAAGGCGGCCCTGGGGCCGCCTTTGCCCTGCCCCCCAGCCATGATCGGAGAATCAGGTGCCTTTGCCACCCTGGCCAGTGATAGCAGGAAGTAGGGGTGGAGCCAGCGATGGGAGCTGGGCACGGTCGAAGCTGGCAGTCCCAGGAGCTAGGGGTCCCTTGCCTGGGCCTAAAGCGAAGCCCACGATCGCGGGGCCGCTGCAGCTGTGGGTCCCCACTGCCCGGGCCGGACGCCTCAGCCAGAGGCGTCAGGCCTGGGCAAGGGGCCAATCCTGCGATTGGAGGATGATGGGGGTCAATGCCTGAGGGCTCCCAATATGTGAGAGGGGGCAGGCTGGGCTGAGGGACACTCCCCCCCCCCCCCACACACACACACAGTGCACGAATTTCGTGCACCGGGCCCCTAGTGTTTAATAAGAAACTCTGTCGCTGGGGACGTTATAGCCAGATTCCAGCAGCACCAAGACTGAGTGTTCTCACTGAGGCTCTGCTTCTCTGTGTGTCACTCCCAAATGCCTCTTTTGGCATGTCTACATCTGTCGTGCACTCTATGTATTAAAATAATTACCTCCCCCATCCCCCCGCTTTAGGGTTTTAGATTTGCCGCGTCCAAGCAACCAGTCAGCAGGCAGCCTGGGATACGATAGGTCTCACTTTCACTCAAGGAAGGCAAAAATCTCTGAGGAAGTTAGGCACCTAAATGGGACTTCCCAGAATACTGTGAGGAATATTGCATTTTAATAGAGTGTGTCTGCTTCGGGAGGGAAAATAGTTCCAGCCGATGTTGAGAAGGTTGTTGGAGCAGATCAGACACACTCCACCCTGAGGCTCCGTTAGCGAGTCTTTCCTAACCGGCTCCCCTGACTCTAAGATACGATGTGCGGGTCCCCCTTCAGGCGGCAAAGCTGTGTTCAGAAAAGAGGTGGCTTTGCCACCTCTGGTATGGGGTCCCCCTCCTGAAGCTAGAAATACAAGCTACACGTGACCTGTCACTTCTTAGATCTATTGCTAAGGAAAGAGATAGGCCTTGGATCCCGATGATTACAGGGATAGAAACTACCAGCCAGCAACTTGCTATGCCCATTTCTGGAGCTGGTAGTGTCTCCATTTCTGGTGTGTATAATTTGCCATATTCTTTGGATGAGCTCAGTGGTGAAGTAGAGGCACTCAAACTCAGAACTCTCTGATATTTTCAATGCATCTTCTGAAGTTTCATTGTGCATCAGCCAGGAGCCCCACGTCTTTCCTGAAGAATTTCAGGAGGGAAAAGAATTTTGTCCCCTTTTCTGTATTTGCCAATGTGTCTTTCATGCTTACAAGGACCAAATCACATGTCCTTGTTTCCCTGCCTTGGCAGGGCAACGTGATGAATCCTATAACCTTGCTCACAACTTGGCTGGGTACTGTTTGCCTTGGATTTATGTGGACACAGGTGGTGCCCTAAGGATCCAGGTCTTTATGGGGAACACCTGTTTCCATTTCTCTTGCTTGCATTATTGCAGGGTATGACATATGTGAGGTGGGGCCTTAGGTTATATTTGCAAGATCAGCGAGGTGAAGAGTGTTAAACATTAGGATTTTATTGCAGCTAAGCTTTATTGTTCTTCTTAACAGCCCCTTCTGGTTATTTAGCCTTTTGATATCTCTGGTTCGATGCTGTTTAATACGGGTGACATGGGAGGAATTAGGAAGAAAACGGAAGAAGGACTGAAGATCCCTGGATCTGACCCTGCATAAGAAATTTCCACCTCCAACTCTTCCATATGTAATCGATGTTGCATAATTTACCAACTATTTCAGTCTCTATAATCACACACTCCAGTATAACCTATAATAATTTTAATAATAGGTATGTAAAAACCATTTATTGTTTATTCTCCCCTCAAATATTAATTAGGTCCTTCCATGCATAGAGTCCCTCTGCAGACCCTTTGAACCATGGTCCTGATCTCGATCTATTTAATATGTAAACAGAAAATTTAAAATAAACCTCACACCCTCTCTCCTTTTATAAGCTCTTTCTCATTTCCTGCCTTTCACATGCTTTTTGTAGCAAAGGTGAGAAGTAAAAGTAATTATCATCCACTGGGACCTTTTCTGCTGAGTCTATAAGCTCTATCCACATCTTTAATGTGTAGTTTTATCACCTCACATTTTTATTCTTGACCCAGATGGGATGCTAGTTCCTTCCAGCATCCGTCTATTCATGAGAAACTCTAAATAGAAAATTATATCAAGCATAATAACAGATAAGCAGCTCGCCTGCATCATATATTTGCAACTGAATATTGCTTCCCCATAATACCTGAGAGCAGGGATAATACTGAAGATACTTATCCTATATAGCAGCCGAGCACTGATCAGTGGCAGTGAAGTTGGCTATAAACAACTGGTACAGCCTGACCAATGCCACCTGCAGACACTTCCCATGCAGGGGAGCACTGGATGGTGGGAGCGGAGGAGAGGCCTTCTCCCAGGTGACATAAGAACAATTGATGAAGGCCCATTGCCCTCTGTCTCAGCTTCCTGGGGCCACCATAACAAATGACCACAAACTACGTGGCTTAAAACAATAGCAATTTGTTTCCTCACAGTTCTGGAGGTCGGAAGTCCAAAATCAGCGCCAGCAGGGCCATGCTCCCTCCCTCTGCAGCCTTTAGGGAAGAACTTTTCCCTTGCTTCTTTCAGCTTCTGGTGGCTTCTGGTAATCCCTGGCTGTGCCAGCCTCACTCCACTCTGTCTCCACCATCACATGGCCTTTCCGCTTATGTGTCTCTGTGTCCTCTCCTCTTCTTGTGAAGACACCAGTGTTTGGTTTTAGGGTGTACTCTAAGTCCACAATGATTTCATCTGGAGTTTCTTAACAAATTATACCTGCAAAATCCAACTTCCCAATAAGGTCACATTCTGAGGTTTTGAATGAGGTTCTGATTTTGGAAGGGCCTCTATTCAATCCACAGACAACCATGCTAGCTCTCAATGTTTCTTAGAAAGGTGCAGTTGGCAAGAGATTCTCAAATGGCAGGTGCTCATTTTTTCAGTGATTTTCTCCCTGAGTGATGTGGTGGGGAGGTGTTCATGTTGTATTTTTGTATCGATTCATCATCCATCTAACCATTTATTTCTCCACTTAATAAAGAAGAATGCAGAGTTTTGAAACACTTCCCACTGGGGCTTAGGATTTAAAATGATCCATCTCTGAAAAATGTTTGGAAGTAGTTTCCTCTTTCTGTTTTCCATTCGATCCCCTCAGCAGCACGTGAAGGAGAGGCAGCAGTTGTGTTAGTCCTGGCCTTAGGTAGTAAGTAGGGTGTGAGACTCAGTGGCGCTGGGTTTTGCCAATGTTCCCTCAGTTAGTTACTGACTGAGTGGGGCTGGGGTTTTCATGTCTCCGATTTCCTCCCATTATGTCAAGAAACAGTCTGTCAAACTACAGCGGGAAGGCTGGGGAGGGTTGGGGGGCGGAGGGGGGGAGGTAAGAGATCAACCGAAGGACTTGTATGCGTGCATATAAACATAACCAATGGACACAAGACACTGGGGGGTAGGGGAGGCCGGGGGAATGTCAAGGGGGGAAAAAAGGAGACATATGTAATATTCTTTGTAATACTTTAAGCAATAAAACAAAATTTTTTTTTAAAAAAAGAAATGCATTCCTGAATTGCTCAAACTCTGCTTGGGGAATTGTAATCATGAAAGCTACCAAGAGCAGAGAATTCCTTTAAAATTTTCAAAGAAAAAATATGTATTATCATTAAGCTGACAAATGCATGTATTATTTAAAATTAAATGAGTGTGACTATTCTTGTTTTTTTAAAAAAGAAACAGTCTGATTGTCACAATTTTTTTTTCTAGTACTCAGTGAGGCCCCTTCTTTTTTTTCAAAAGATAATTACAGATTATCATTTATTTTGAAGTTTAGGAATATGTTAGCTTAGCCATCATGGCCTTGGGGTCAGCCTGAGGTATGTTTTCATCCAAATTTTGTCAGCTTTGTAATATTGGGTGAGTAATGTAACCTTACTGGACCTCAGCATTCTCATGTATATGGAGAGAATATCTGTTTTGTAGGAAGGTAACAAAGAACATTAATTTAATGCATTTAAAGTATCTACTCTAGTACAGTGCCTCCAAAACAGCAGCCCTCTTTCATGCTCTCTATCACAGCCCAGATAAAAGAGGCATGGTCTGAAGAATGAGGGTGTTTTGAGTCTGCTGGATGGTTTGGCTTCTGCTGGATGGTCTTGGACAAATTTCAGACATTCTATGTCTTAGTTTCATCATTGAGGAAATGAAGGGGCTCTCTAAGTACATGTAGTTCTGTGACTTATGGGCAGAAGACAGAGAGAAGTAGCCCATCTCGCAGGGATTTGGACTTCATGTCAGGGAAAACTTCTGGATAAACATGAGGAACTGAGACTCTCTGTCAGAGGTCTAGCAAATTCTTAGTGATGTTTCAATGTGTCAGATAAAAAAAGTGAAAAATGAGGTATTTCTTGTATTTTTAAGGTTGAGTAGGGGTTATTCTTTACAAAAATTACCTTTACTTTCCATTCTTTCAGAAGATAACTGCACAATATTCACATTCCTTGGAGCACTTTGAAGACCACACGGGAATTGAAAAATTTCATGTTTAGAAGCACAGAATAATGTCAGGCTCAGATCAAATAAAAAAAGCTCTTTAGGTCTCCATTTATTAAAAATGTATGCCTTGTTTTCAAGCATTTTCTTCCACAGCAGTAACACACTGACTGGCAGAGCACGGTTTGAAGCTTTTTAACTAGTGGTTTTGACAACACTACAGCCTTTCCCTCCTGCCCAAATGTTGCTCCTTTATCAAGCCCCTAAGGAAGCAAACAAGCCAAAGGCAGATGGAGACAATAGGCCCATGTTACATTCATTTGTCAAAAAAATAGAGAGACATTTGTGAGAAAGTTGACTTGGAAACAAAATCTACAAGGGGTAGCCCTGCCTGACACTGCAATCTTTTATGTCGATGGTAGATGAGGATCTGTTATGCCATTTGCACAAAAATTAATACCTAAAGCACCATTTACAAGAAGTGGTTCCAAGTCCTAGTCCCTTTGCAACCTCTCTGTTCTCTTCTCAGTCTCTTATTGTTCAAGGAGGTTTTCTAGTCTCATTCTTGTTCTAACACACTTTCTCTTTTATTTCGTTTTAAATTTTTTTGCCATCTTTCCCTTTAAAAATTAAAACCAGAGGGAACTCATCCCTTTCCTTGAATTATTTTCTATCAAAAATGTGAACATGGTATCAGCTTTTCACTATAAAAGCATCATTTTTTTTTAATGTAACCCAGAATAGAGAGGAAACAGAAGACGGGCATACTTGAAGAGCTTGCTTTCGTGTAAGAATCTGTACTATCTTGATAGTTCTGTTTAGCTAAACAAGCATCTGTCGATTATGTTCCATGTGCCAGCTCTGCGCTAGTAACAGAACAATGAAGAGATGTGGTTTCTACTTTCAACTAGGTCACAGTTTCTGTGGGAGAAATGAAATTAAACATAAGTTATCTGCACGGTGGCTTAGACAAAGCATCTATGGGGGCATGGGAAGCTTAGTTCCAGTTCAGACTTTTATCCAAAATTGATAAAACACAGTATGATGAAACTGATGTTTTTGTTTCCCTTGTTCATAAAATAAATCCATGAGATTAGACTGGAAGACGATTTTCTGCTTGATTATTCTATATTGGTTGAGTGATAAAGCCTAATGTTGGCTTCCTCGCCATCTAGGTGGATTTTCTGTGGTGGTGACATCAGTGTCCCCTAGGGCAGTTGGGAAGGTGAAGGGCAGGCAGAAATGAAGCCTAAAGAAATCTTTGAGGACATTTGTCAGCGTTTCTGTATTTTTCTTCTAGTCTGGGGAGTGGAAAGAATGAACCAAATCTGCACTTTGACTTTGAAAATTGAATGAAGAAAATCTCTTCTCACCCTTCCCACCTTCATTATGGTTGAAATCTATAGCTCAATAGTGGGTGAAATGATGCTCTCCCACTTCCAGTCACGTGCCATGGGGTCGAGGCTGGATTCAACCTGGGAGAGCAGCTGCTCTTCGCTAAATTTCTCCAGCATTAATATATACATCCATAAAGCGGAAATTATATTCACAGGCAGTGGTCCTCTTTCTGAACTATTCTGCTCATTGTGAGTAAAGAAGCACACAGACAGAGATGGCGTTTCAGTTGCTCTATTCCCACATGGCATGGCGTAACTCAGCAGCCATCCTACAGGAAGTCTAAAATCCTAGTTACTCACGAGTATACATGTACTATCTTATAACAATCTTTTGGAATATTAATTATTTATGTTCCTTTTACATGTATACCCATTTGTGAATCTTGAATACATTTTTAATATTTTTGATCAATGTGCACAGTCCTCAGTAAGAGGAACTGGAATAAATTAAAATTAAAAAGTTAAAAAATTTGCAAAACTGTGTAATCATAAAACAAGGTAACCCTAAACAATGGTGTCCTTTGTAAGTTTGTAGCACTGTAGCTTTAGAATTTATTAAAGCTTAAAACTGCACTAAGACTCTTGGGATACCCTGAAGAAGGTGGTGGTTTATTTTGGAATTCACATACTCAAAAAAATGTCTTTTTAATGAATGAAAACAAAAAAGAAATGAACATGCACTTTCAGCATAATAACCACAACTTTTGAGTTAAAAACTGAATAAAATTGGTATCTAAAGACTACTACACCTTCTCATAAAAACGAGTCGACTTGTTCACATAGATTGCAAGATTGGGAAGTTGGTACAACCAGCAATAGATGTTAAATTCTCAGTGAGACCACAGAAAGCCTCCCTTCCAGGGGTCACCTGAGCTCCTCCTAGAGATGGGCGGGGAAATCAGCCTGACAAGCCAAACTTCTTAAATTCTTTTGGTTGTAGCTTGTCCTTAGAATGCATCCTAACGTTGGTCACTCCTAAGTTTTCATTTTAGACACAATGGACGTAAAATATAAAAAGAACCTCATACTTTTATCTAGAGATGAAGGAGTTACAGTCGCTGTTGTGCCTGACCTTTGGCTTCCAGAGCGCAGTGAACTGCGCAGGAGCCTGGCGTTTGGCTAAGAGGCAGCACTGTGTATCTACACAGCAGAGTAAAGAGTTCCTACTCTGTTTGCTTTGAGAACAAATATTTTCCCTGAAGTTAAGTCCATTTGGCTGGATGTGCAGGATGGGCATGTGAAGCGGGGCGCCTGGCCTGGCGCTGTGCATGGAGGCCCTGCCCTCTAAGCACACCTGGCCGTGTGAAGAGCCGCTCCTCAGCCAGTGCTTGCGTCTACCCTGCACCCGAATGAAGACTCCTGTCCGCCACGCTCCTCATTCAGAGGGTCTTAGTGGTAACTACGTACTTTACAGACCCATTGCATACATCCTGCTGCCTTGTCCAATTCTGGCTCTTGGTTCCACCAAGTACAAGGTGTATCTTTACCAACACAGCTCTGATGAAACTTTGCAACGAAGTGCAATGATTTTGTGAGGTGCAATGCCCTTGATTGATTGGTAAATTTTAATTAGGGTTATGCACTACAATCCAGGCCTCTCATCGGATTTTACTGTCCTTGACACACTGACAGAAACAGATCCAAACCTGGACACACCACTTACGAAGCGAATGACTCTGCCCTTTGAATTACACTTCACCTCTCATGTTTTACAGTGAAACAGTCGTCCCTTTTAATGATCAAGTGACATAGCATTTAGTATGACTGGTTGTAAAACTAATTACTTAAAGAGGCAACAGCCTTGTTTTGGGCTCCATGTAAGGCTGCCCTTTCACTGGAATCAGATACTAGGTGGCCATTTGCCAGGAATGCCCTGGACAGAATTCCAATGTTGGATAAGTTAGGATAGGACATAGGACACTCTCTAAAGTCTCTTCTCTGTAAGGTCCCATGGTTGTAGCAAGTCTTACACTATTTGTAAGATTGCAATGGTTCATGTTATGGATGCTCATTAGTTTCTTATTACAGTAAGCTCTCTCACGTTCCATCATTTTAAAACATGCATTTGCCCTAGTAACAGCATTCTTGATGTTGTTTTTCCCTTTTCCTTTACAGCAATAGCAAGTGACAAATGTGTGATGAGTAGACCTAGGGGAAGCAGGGAGGTGCTAAGGCTCGCACTGCCCAGCTCGGCCACCGGCTGGCAGGTTGACATGGCCATGATTCATAAATCCAAAGCCTCAGGTTTCTCATCTGCCAAATGCAAAGCATTACAAGTACCTACCTAACAGGGCTGTTGAAAGAACTAAATAAGAAAATAAATATACAGCATTTAGTACACAGCATTGTGCTTGAGGTGAATATAATGCTAAACATATAATATTTGTTAATTGTGGTGGTTTTTATTACTCACCATGGTTGTCTCTTTTTAATTAGTCAGCATGTCTGTTACTTGCCTCCCACAGATGGATGATGGATTTGGTTTTGAGAGCTTTGCTAATTATTGACATTTTTTAAAGGATGAGTACATACAATCATTATTGCTATTTATGTCCTTTCACCTGTCTGTATCTTTATTTCTATAATTCCATTGATGAAGTTATTTTTAAGAATGGCTTTACATAAAGTTTGAATTATACTTCTTAAGAGTATAGTCAATTACAAATTCTTTAAATAGGTCATAATTACAGAGTCCCTCCCCTGAATTCCAATCACAGTTTTAAAAGCCTGCATTACCTGTAGGCTACTGCGCTACCATTGTCATCATGGGAGCCTGTTATTCTTATCTAACAGAGAATATTTGGACTTAAAAATTTTTCAGATTTTTGTTTTGTTTACAGAGCACCGATGCACACAAAAGTGGCAGCTCCTGCTTAACGTATGAATTATGCTTGCGTGTATGGCTTTCCTTTCCTATTGAAACAGAAATGATCCCAGGGAGTGAAAAGCAAAGATAAGCCGAGCACAGAGTTGCAGTCTGAGTTTGTGCAGGTGCGGTTTTGTTAACGTCCTGGTGCAGGGGCATTGTGTTCCTTGCACACACAGTAATAGCCAATTTTTTTTAGAACATGCATTACAATGTTCAGCTCATTACAAGTCATGACAAAGCCCCATTGGCACCAGAGAGAGGACTTATGCTCTTTATTTACTGAGAAGCTGTTTCCAGAGTAGCTCAAAGAATTTTAGTTCGGGAAGTATCAACCAGCAATTTGCTTTGTGGGTTATTTACAGACCAGCTACTTTTTGCCTTCACCTTTCTTACATGCTGTATTGAGACAGTCTTAGGCTTTGCCCTCAGTCTTCTCAAATATGCTTTAGGCTGATTAAAATCACACACCAGGCCCAACTGGATCTTTATGCCAAAAAGCGGTGCCCCCTTCTCCTTTCTCCCTTTCTTCCTTCATTCAGAGCTAAAACCAACCACTTCATAAGAACCTCATAAATTTTTCTCTCTGTGCACTTTAGTTAAAAGACTCTCCGGTGCCATGCATTCGCTCTGCGGGGACACCGTGTCACAAACCACTTGCTGGGAGATCAAAGTGGGGCATCCTCTGCTCACGGAGTGCCTGGCGTGTGTGTCCCTGTCATGCATCCCGTGAGCCTTTTGAGCACACTCACCTTCAAAAGGCTAAGGGGAAAGAGCATTTTATCCCGACTCATAATGCATTCAGATTTCGATACAGTGTATAGAATCAAAAGAAATTATACCGTCGAGAGATAAGTGGCTTAGTAGCTTTCTCTGGGGCCACTTTTGTATTAGAAACTATCAGGAGTTTTTTGTTTGTTTGTTTTTTGTCACATTCATTCCCTTTTCTTCCAATTCCTAATGTGGTTTATCAGTTGTGAGTACATCGTCCTGAGCCTGTGGAATGTAAGATGGGAGGGTGGTGTTTGCTACTCTGTGCGCCAGCAGAGCAGACAAGATAGTGTTTGAATTTTAAGAAATATGAAAACATGTCAAATATTGCAGTTTTATTCTGGGCTTCTCCGTCTTTTTCCTTTTTTGAACCCTGGTCTTGTCCTCATCTAAACAGTCTCCTACCTATTAGGTTTGACCAATAACTTAGTTTCCTTTCAAGATCATTCATCAATAATCCCTCTGTTCCTTTACCAAATAATCTTGCAGAGTCTCCAGTATATGGTGTAATAGATTTTGATGGTGGAAGAAACTTAAAGAAATCCGTAGCTTCCACATTTTACATAGTAAAAATCTAAAATTTGTCTACTGCTACACATTACAGTTTATCTAATCTCTAATAATAAAGGTTTAAAATATGTCACTATCTACAGAAAATGAAGCACCACCAATTTAAATTATGAACTCACTTCGACAGTGAGACGCATCCCAATTTCAGAGATCACAAGTGGAAGACTCCCTCATTAATACAAACCTATCTCTCATTCATGAACTAGATAAGCTGTACTTTTGTGTTTCATAAACAGAGCAAACATTGCTAAAAATAAGTAAATAAATAAAAATAGGCACCTATCTTCTCACAAGAGGAAGTCAGGATAGCTGCCTCGTTTATGGAGGGAGGCGGCCACTGGACGGGGACATGGAAGATGAGAGTCACCAAACTTTAAGATATTCTTGGGCTAGAAGCTGTCCTAGAATTGCAAACAGATAACTTGTGCCTGCACAAGGCACACATTTCCAGTATCCTATTCTTTGTACAGCTCTTTCCTTCTTTGGAGCTCGTGGTTCTTTTCTGCAAGGCACCATCTGACAGATAGGGATGGCCAGAAGTTCCTAACAGCCAACAGGTTGACTTCAGGGCAGTGCTGCTGGTGGCTTCCCCAGGCTCCTGCCCCTAAGTCCCTAGGAGAGGAGAGTATCTGGAGGTTGCCTCTCCTCCCTGCTCAGGGATTGACGTCATTGTCTCTTTTGAACCTGAGCCACTTCCATTTCCAGGCCTGGGCAATGATGGCTTCTTCACGGGAAAGGCCGGATCCTTGGACTAAGTACAACAGACAGTTATTAGATATAAAGGAGGATGAGCACTTCAAAACCAATTATATGGCTTTTGTTTTGAAATGTCTATTAATGTGTGGTGAAGTCAATCACTGTGAAATAAAAGCATTATAATAATTTGCACTTGATACTTTCTTTATGGAACATGAGTTGTCTATAGGTCCAGCCTCTGGGGAGATCTGGTATTTGCCATTTGGATTCTAGTTGACTGCCAACTTACTTTAAGAGTAATTTTCCTTATGTAGAGGACTACTTTCTCCAAAGATTAAATGTAACACTTCTGTCTCCAATGAAGAGGAAAGAGTACATGTATCAAAAAAAGTTCCAGAAATCACCATCATTTAGTTAATATCTTGCTTTTGCTGCTAAATATTTTTTATTCTGTTCAAAATAGCACAAATTAAGATAGTAACTTCACAAAACTGATTCAGAGATATTAATTATTTCTTAGTTTGTTTCCAGACTTATTATAATTCATACTTTCTCCTGGTGGGGTTAATATTGTCATTCTTTGGAGCTGGTATGCTGTGCCATTATCAATTTTTATAAGGCTCCACTTACATGAGTATATCACTTGGATTTTTAAAATGTTTTCATTTATTTCCTGGAAGTTATTGAGCTGACATAAAAAGCCATTCTCTAATGGGAGTAAATTTTCATAAGTTATTTTCATCAAAGCTCAGGCTCAGACACTGCATTTGGCCCTGTGTCAGCCATTAAATTTCCTTCGTTGCATTGCCTTCCTTATTCTAAGTGTGTAGAAGCAATCCATGAACCAACTAAGAGTCTCATAAAATGTATAATATTCATATTGATTGTATATTAGATTACAATATTTTTTGCACAGTATTGATTATTTTATAAGTGTTTTGCAACCGAACAGACTGTCAAACTACAGTTGGAAGGTAAGGGAGGGTTGGGGGGTGGGGTAAGAGATCAACCGAGGGACTTGTATGCATGCATATAAACACAACCAACAGATGCAAGACACTGGGGCAGGGAGGGTGAGGGCAAGTGCCCCGGGATAGGTGAGGTCAGGGGGAGGTCAATGGGGGAATAAAAAGGAGACATAAGTATTACTATTTGTAATACCTTAAATGATAAAAAAAAAAATTTAGTAAATAGAAGCAAGTATTTAAAGTTAAATCTATCAATCACCAAAGAAAAAGAAGAAATGGATGGTATTCTTGTTATACTATGTGGCAGGCAATCACTGTGTATTCTCTAACCAGAAATTCTCTTTGATGATGAAATTCGATCTCTTGGAACTACCACAGCATTGTCAGCTTCTCCTTACCTTTGAGTGAGCTTAGGCATCATTTGGTTACTTGTCTGCCTGCTGGCTCTCAGGCCAGTTCCCAAGCATCTGTGTTTCTCTCTTTTAAACAGGTTGGAAGTTTGCAAACTTTACTGAACAGACTCCCTTGCCAAGTGACTTCCTTGTATTTTTCTATCAGGAGGCCTTCACAGGAGACTGCAAGGTGGGAATAAGAGAGCACACTTTCTTTCCTTTGGCTTCAGGTTGCACCTCTGGCAGCAGTAGCAGAAGAATCATGTTACTCCTATGGTCTTGCAGAGCAGTGGCCTGGTTGGGGCTCCATGAGCAACAGGTTATCCAACTGGTATCTATATAATAAAGAGTCAGGGTCCTAACCACCGAAGGCTCTACCAGACCGGAAGTCAGTGCTGGGTTGCCATGGCGACCCAGCACTGACTGGGGCCACTGTGGGTGCCCTGACCCAGCACTGACTGCCTAGGGAACTTCGGATCAGGCCCGGAGAGAGGCCTGAAGAGAGAGAGGCAGGGTCTGATCCGCCTCTGTGGCAGCCATTGATCAGAACTTGCCTCTCTTTCTCTCCCAACCTGGCCAACAGCCAGGCCTCCATAGGGGCTGCTGATCAGCCCCGCCTTTTTGATCAGGGCCCATTTATAGGCCCAGAGATGCTGACTGGCATAAAAACTGATCAATCAGAACCAACTCTGGGTCAACTGTGAGGAGCCAATGGCTGCCTAGGAGGCAGAGCTTTTGACGCTGACTGGCATAGAAACTGATCGATCAGAACCAAATTGGTGGCAGAGGAGGGCAGTTGGGGGCGAGATCAGGCTGGCAGGGGAGGGTAGTTGGGGGCAAAATCAGGCCAGCAAGGGAGGGCAGTTAGGGGTGATCAGGCAGGCAGGCAGAGGCAGTTAGGGGCGATCAGGCAGACAGGTGAGTGGTTAGGAGCCAGCGGTCCCAGATTGTGAGAGGGGTATCTGGCGGTCGGGCCTAAACTAGCAGTTCAACATCCCCCAAGGGGTCCCTTATTGGAGAGGGTGCAGGCTGGGCTGAGGAAACCCCCCGCTCCGTGTACGAATTTCGTGCACTGGCCTCTAGTAATTAATAACAGAGATCATGGGTTCTTGGATGGTATTTTCCCTTCACTCCTCCTGCTCATAGGGTGGAACTTTCATCTTGCAATAACTAATCAAACCCTCCTCTTTCACTCCTTTATTCCTTCCAATATTTAGTAATCAATTTCCTCTAAGTTAACCCCTTGAAATTATTACAGTTGTTTTTGTTTTCCTGATTGATGAATTTTGTAAAATGACTTAGAATCTTCCAACACAGAAAGGGAAAACCTAAATGAGGAATCATGAGCCATTGATTGTTCATCTACAGTTCTCATTTAATAAGCAAATATTATTGAGCTTCCATAGGCAGCACATTGCCCTGAGTTCTAATGAAGAACAAAGAATATAAAGATTAAATATTAAAGCTATGTAGACTGCCAACTTATAATTCAAGAAGAATTTTGTTTGGACTTTAACCATTTATCTTTACATAGTTCACACCAATTTGATTGTAAAAATAAGTACCTCCAGCACCCTCACATTTCTCTTCTATTAGCACAGCACTCTGAGTTACTGCCTGATGCTGACCATTCCCACTGTCTTACTCCATCAAATACATTAACACTCATGAAAAGGATTGCAATGATGCCATGAAGCCTCCTCTAGCATCCATTATCTGAAAATCCTGGAAAACCATCTTATCTATTCACATCTACTTTGTTAAAAACCTCAATAGATCAAGTATCCATTACCCCAATCAATTGAAGACATTTTAGTAACATATCTATTTCATGCTTCACTATTTATTGCAACTTTTCCCTGGGGTGGAGAGTGAGGGTTATATGAGTAACAGGCACGTAGTGTGCATTCAAAATGCTCTCTCCTCTTTGAATAGCTATTCGCTTCAATGTCTCAACATGTTCTCCCTTAAGATGGGTTTTTACCAAGGAGGCATCTTAAATCTCCACCTTTCCCTCCCATGTCCCCAATAACCAATGTGTCAGTATCCTATAGTGAG
The DNA here is from genome assembly GCF_963259705.1 of Myotis daubentonii. Lineage (NCBI taxonomy): Eukaryota > Metazoa > Chordata > Mammalia > Chiroptera > Vespertilionidae > Myotis > Myotis daubentonii. The sequence goes on along the minus strand of NC_081842.1, from coordinate 141,875,977 downwards.
TTCTACTTAGGCTCAAGCTGGAGCCCTAGCTACCTACTAATATCTCCAATTCACTGCCTAGTTCAAGTTTTCACGGTACTGTCTGTGTGTGTATTGGCAAGTTGAGATTCAGACAAGTCGACTTCTTGGTGCTGTAGTTTCTTTGCGTGCTTAAGAAGAGCAAAAACGGGAGTGAGAGATATGTGGAATGGTGTCAGTGCCTCCTAACAGCAGTTGGTCTCCAAGTACTTTTTGTAAATATTTGCTGCACAAATGCTTAATTAATGATAATAAAATCTCTTTTTCTGTTGTTGTTTTTTCCCCAATAACGTGGAGTCCCCAAACCTTTTGGGCCCCTTTTCTAGTTTTTTCTTCTCGGTCACCTGATGTCCTAGTTGCAGGCAATTCAAGCCTTTCAGGGTTCATTTAGGGATACAATTACTTCTAGTGAGCTTATAAACATCTAGCTCTTTCAGTGTGAAAACCAGGGTTACAAAGAGTCCTACTGAAAGTCACATCAAGTAATGTTTAAAAGTAAAACACCCTAAGCTTTTTTAAAGTTGCGAAGTACTCAATAAAGTTTAACTCTGAAAAGAGTAATTATTAAGTAATTAACATGTAGTGTCCACGGGCTGGTTCTTATTCTCTCCTGTACTAATTATTTGAAAATTATTGCTTTTAACTGAAGTGCACACACACACGCACACACACACACACGAGTTGTGCATTAAAGTCCCATTTCTCATGCCATTCACTTTGTGTGTGCCAGTAGGACCTTTGAGGGATCACTTCACCGGGATCCATGGAAGTGGAAGAGAAGCTCATTTTTCAGCCTTTTTATTGCTGCTCCTGTGCCTGCGACGGAAGCCTCTACAGTAGCACAGGGCTTTAGGGCAAGCCTCCCTCAGTGCCTTTCTCTTCTATTATAAGTCCATCGCAGAGTTAATCATTTCCTCCAAGGAGGCGAGGCTGCAATAAAGATAATTAAATTGAAATTTAATATAGTGGGGCACTGCACGATAGCTTTATATCAGATGCGGGTTCTGAGAGCAGCCATTACTGTGAGGGTGGAGTGCAGGGTATGTAATTAACAATTATGTTTGTCAGGTTTATGGAACAGAAAATTAATAACATGGAGACTGTAAAACAGTGAACAAAGCAGCAGATTCTGAATAAAGGTGGCTGGGCTATCACTTACTGCTATGGCAATCGGTGTCTTTCTCTCTCGGAAATAGAGCATTGGATGCTTGTGATTTACTCACATTTTTTAAACACCTCTCACTCCGTGCCTAGGGCTATTTTCTCCAAAAGGCAATGTTTCTCAATCTGGGCTGCATATAAGAATCTTGGGAGAGCTTTAAAAAATCCTGTTACCAAGGCCCACCCCTGACCCAAACCTTTGGGCGTGGGACCCAGGCAAGAGTATTTTGGACAGCTCTGCAGGTGAAGTGATTCCAATGTGCTTGAAGACCATGTTAGTAAATGTTTAGTGTGATTGCTTTTTCTAGGAGAAGGTACAAAGGTTAAAAGGAAAAGGAGGTGGGAAGAAGAGCAGAAAAGGATAACTGCATAATAACGCAGTATTCACAGACTGCATTCATCCTGACGTATAAAAATCTGCAGAATTTGTCCACCAATAGGAGGTATTGTTAGGACCGAATGACCCTATTCTAAGTAATTAACATGTAGTGTCCACTGGCTGATTCTTATGCTCTCCTGTACTAATTTATTTATTCTAAACAAGATGAATCCTCATCTTTATACATATCATTTACTTATGTTCATTTGTTGAATGTGCCTTTTATTTGCATACAATATATTTATTTGCATATTATATTTAGACATCTCTACTTCCAGGGAAAGCAGCTCTGAGAACTCTTGGACCCTCCCTGAAACTCCCTCCCTGGCCTCCCAGAAGCTGCAAACGTTTTAAGGTTTCTGAATGAGGCCGCGGCATTCCCTTGCCAACCAAGGCAGAAAGAGGAAAGCATGGTCAGAGCGATAATCCTCAACTGGGAAACTGAAGCATGGATTCTTGGCCAGTCCTCATCCTAACTGCGCCTCACAGCACGCACGCAGCAACCGGGATCTCAGCAGAGACTGTGAGCTTCTAAAGGCAAATTCGGTAGTTTTTGCACTGAGGTGTAGGGTTGCCGGCGTCCAACCCCAGCAGGTCCAGGGGTCCCCAAAGGTGTGGACGGAGTCGGCGAAGAAGGAAGGACACGGAGACAGTGTTCAGTTGATCAGCAGCCTAGCCAGGATCTCCAGCCAGGATCTCCAGCCAAGTTCTGGTCTGGATCTCTAGAGAGGTTCTGCTCTGGATCTCCAGCGAAGTTCTGGTTAGGATCTCCAAAGAGGTTCTGCTTAGGATCTCCAGCCAGGTTCTGTGTCCATGTTCTCTTGCTAGGTTCTCCAGCCAGGTTCTGTCTGAGATCTCCAGCCAGGTTCTGTAGCCATGTTTCCTCGCTAGGTTCTCCAGCCAGGTTCTGTCTGAGTTCTCCAGCCAGGGTCGGTCACCAAGTTCTAGTCAGGCTCTCCTGCCAATCTCCGCAGTCAGGTTCAGTCCAGGATCCCCTGCCATGCTCTCTCGCCAGGCTCCGCCTCCAGGCTCCGAGGCCAGTCCCTGTCCAGGATCCTCCAGCATGCTCTCTCCAGCGAAGTTCTTCTGTCTCTAGAGAACGTTCTGTGTAGGTTCTGTGCCTAGGCTCTGTCTCTCTTGGTCCTGTCTCCTAAGTTCTGTGTTCTAAATTCTGTCTGTTTCTGTCTTGTTACAACTGCATTTATACCAGTTGATTCAATCCTATCAATCTCTATTACAAAGGTTAGGGCGTTTCTTATCCCCATTCCAGGGAGTAAAGATTATGTAGCTTAAGCATGATTGTTCGTAGTTAAAGTGATTAATTACCCGCCTGGCACTTAGTTGAGGGGTTTTATTCCCTCCCTAACTTCAGGGGAAAATCCCTACCTGGGGAAACAACCTTTCTCAGAGAGGAGACCTTGGTTAAAACACATAGTGCCAAGAAGGTGAGCAAACACTTTAAGAACAGTATGCCATATACACCAGGTCCTTTGAAACAGCAAGGATGGACTGGCTCCCGGCAAATTCCCCCTTTTTTATTTTTTAAAAGCAGGCATTAAAAAGAAAAACATCAAATGCTCTCTTATATCCATTTTAAGAGTAGGATGAGGGTGAGAAGCTGATTTTGTCTGTATACAGATATGTGCACAAATGCACACACACAGAGTCTAAACCTACCTCAGGATAAATAGTATTTCTTTTTTAAATATGTTTTTATTGACTTTTTAGAGAGAGGAAGGAAGAGGGAGAGCGAGACACATCGATGAGAGAGAATCACCGATCCCTACCTCCTGTATGCCCCCAGTGGGGATTGAGCCAGCAACCCCAGCATGTGCCCTTACCAGAAATCAAACCAACAACTTCCTGGTGCATGGACAGACACTCAATCCACTGAGCTACACCAGCTGGGCTAAATAGTATTTTTTCATTGGTCTCCTTGAGTTTAAGAGGTCACCAAACTGGAGTAGATTAGAGGGTGAGGGGGTGAGTTTATTAGTCATTTATTTGCTCAATTTACCTGAGGTAAAATATGTATTTTGAAACTATTTTTCTGATATGCATTCATTGAGAAACTTTGAGTTTGACAACAGTAAACCATTTAAATATGTTTTCAAAGGCTACTTACTAAGTAATTGAGTGTTGCCTGTTCTCTGGAATTTGAGCATCCCTGCACCTAAGAAAATGGGGAGAAATAAAGTTGTGTGGGAGTTAGCTTGTGTCCTGAGATTTATATGCTGGAGCTATGTTTTATTTTTGTCTGTTTCCATTTTGACAGACTACTCAAGACTAACTAGATAAAAATTCGCTTTCTCCACCATAATCATACTTGGAGAAAACAGTGTATTTATTTATTCTAAACATGGTCAGTATAATTGTCAAGGTTTCCTTTTACATTGGATCATATATGAAGTAACCACAGGGCTTTGATAACATTTATACTCTCTCAGGTCAGTTTTCCCCCCTGCATATTTTTCTACGAAGATTATTCAGATTTTTCTGCTATTAAATCAAAAGAATGAGGAAAAGTAATTATGCATGTGATTAAGAACAAAAGAGAAAACATACTAAAATATTAAAGCCTAGAAATTTAAAGTGGGTTAATTACATTTATCAGTGCAACTTATTTTTAATTTGCTTTGTCTGCTAAATTACTGAATGATGGCTGTTTCAGTGTAAGTAAATAATGAGAGTGTGGCCTTGCAGTGTTGAGGTGCCTGTATTGACTTCAGAGAGATGGCCAGTAGCTGTGAAAGCATCAGCTTGGGAATGCTTGATGTGATTTATCCTGGTCTTGTAAAAATTATATCTAAAAACCCACATTTTCAACCTGACCTTGAAGTTCCTATTCTTAGAATACTTAGATTTTTGGATCACATGAAGGATGGAGGCTCTTTTTAACAAGTAGTTTCCATATAGTAAGAATTATTTTGAAAATTCTAAAAAAGAAATTTCTGAAATTTGAATTATAAGTGATCTCATTTTTACCTCATACAAAACATACATTTTTAAATGCTAAATTTACTTAATATGTTGACCAAGATCACAGTAAAATTTTTACAACAATCTCTGGGTAAGATAAAATTTAGGCAAGAGATGTGATTTATTTAAGAAATATATTTTTCAGTTTTTCATAATTCCATGAATTCATCAAGACTGCAGTTTTTATGACAGCAAATCCTGTTATACAGAAAAGCATTTTCAAAGATTAGCAACATATAAAGCAAAAACTAATTTTGAGGCCTTTCAGTTATGTTTCTGATGTTGACCAGGCTCTGCTTTTCTGTTTTCACAATTGCCTTTTGCTCAGGGAAGACAGGTGTAAACAAAAGCTCAGGAATCATTAACCATAGCTTCCTTGGTTGAGTGTAGTGATTGAGGTAAATTTGGGATGTAATGGTTGGTAAGGAGCTGACTCCCTCCTACACAGAAGAGTCCTTGGTTCCAGGGCTGCACAGAGAGACTCTCCTTCACCATAAATGCCATGAATTTGAAGAAACTCTCATTGCAAACCCTTGACTAAGAATTATATATAGAGCCCTTTCAAGCTCAAACACTGGTATGAAAGGATATATTCATAGGAACTAATTCAAATTTCTCTTTAAATATTTTGATATTTTAGTAAAAGTTTTATTAAAAATAATTTATACCTTTCCTAATACTTTCCATTTTATTTCTTTTACCACAATTTTACAATATCCTAGTACATAAAATTAAAGAATATTTTTAACCAAACCCCAAATAGATGTTCTCAAACTCCTTCCCATTTACCATAGGGTATTTTAAAAATATCATCATTTTCTATGTGCTTCAATTAAAAAAAAAAAGGTTGGGAAAACTTATTTGTAAAACTCCAAATATATGTTTCTGTGCTTAAAACATATACTTAAATATATCTACCTGTCACTCTACTGGTATCTATCTATCTATCTATCTATCTATCTAGATGGCAGGAGTAAAATGATCTCTTTTCTGTGTACTTTCTTTTCTCCCTTATTCACTCACAATAAGGCATGAATATGTATTTTCCCCTTCAAAGGGAAGTACAGAATGGAATATTCCTTATGATACAAGATATATTAATGCCAATCTGATGAAAGAATGTCTCAACGGCCCCATGTGTGCATATACAAGTTCTTCAAATATAGGCTGTAGGCAAATATAAAACCAAAAGCAATTTAAAAACAAGTCTAGCATTTTATGTTATTATTATTTTTTTACATTTTAGGTCAATTCTATGATGCTATAAAATCAACCAGAACAAAAGGAAAATGGGGATTATGAATGATCAATCCTCTGCATCCCAAACCCCCTACATCTATAATAAAAATACGTGTATGTACTTGTATGTGGTTAGTCACTCATTTCCTTCCTTCACGTATTTACTTATTCAAGTACATTTCTCTGAAGTCATCTGTCACTTGGGCAATAGGCTCCTGCTATTTTAGATTGAAGACACATGAATACCTGCTAGGGCTCCTGGCACTCTGATGAGCTTGTAAGGCTATACGTGCCTCACAGTTAACAAAAATCTTTCTATTTTGAACTCTCTTTGTCACTGCCTTTGTTTTCTACAGAAGACAAAATGACAAGGTTTTAAAAACGCATTCTCTTACATCTTACAATATGTATTTTTAAATCACCCCGACAGTTTTATTCCCCAGATTAGCAGCAATTGCTCAGCTCTCATGAACAACTCTATCCCAACAAAATCATTCAGGGAGGAAGAGGATTAGGGAAAAGGATTTCAGCTCCATGCTTCAGAGGGGCCATTGTAAATCATGGAACTGGAAGAGAAAAACAAATATAAAAATGATGAAATGTACTTTGATCGGAGTGTGTTTTTAATCACTATTTTCATAAGCAGGTGCAATTCTCAGAACTTTTCCTCGGTGGGGCTCTACTTCATGAAGTTTGCATGCCAGCCTTTCTGTAGGATCAATGCCTACTCTCTCTTCCACTCATGACCATGCTTATCGCATTTCACAAGGGGCACTACCCAGTCTGGACTTTTTCAGGGGGCGCCTAACCTTTCCAAGATGGGGCTTCTCCCAACCTTCCTGCCGTGTGAAGGATTTGTTTGTGAGTAGATGTCAGCCTTGAAGCCGTGGGACTGCTTCCTGAATTGCTTAGAGCTAACTACGATTTACCAGCCTCTGAAGTGGCATTAAAGCAATGTTCATTTTTTAATGAGTATTAAATTTACTTTTAGCCAAACCCTCTAGCTGACAATGAAGTGTTCGCTGGGCTTGCTATTGGCTCTCTCTTTGCTAATTGCTCTGCTGCTGGTGATTACTCTATCTCTCTCTTTGGAGGCAGAGCTTAATATGTTTGAGTCTTGTACTTAATTTCAAAAGTAGGAACAGCAGTAAAACTCTCCAGATTTCAAGTCTCGGAGCAGGGTCTCTCCTCAATTATAAAACAAATCCACATGGTGTAGTGGAAAGAACACAGGCTGGGGTAGAAAATCCAGGTCTGAGTCCTGACCCTATCACTTCTGTAAGGAAATGGTAAACTACCACCTCCCGGCCAAATCCAACCCACAACTTTTTTTGTCTTAACTGCAAGCTAACAGCGGAGTCTACATTTTTAAATAGTTAAGGGGGAACAAAGCAAAAGAACAATATTTCATGACCTGAAAATTATGTAAAATTTAAATTTCAGGTCCATAAATAACATGACCCCAAATAGCCCCACTCTTATTTATGCACGGTCTATGGATGCTTTCCTGCTACCTCTGCAGTTGAGTAGTTGCAACAACAGCCCTAGCGCCCACACAGCCTAAAATATTTACTATCTGTCCCTTTTATAAAAAGCTTGCTCGTCCCTTATTCAAATAGTTGATTGATCACAGGCACATTAATTTACTCTCAGAGCCTCAATGGCTTCATCTATAGACAGGGATCAATAATGGTGGCGACATCACAGATCTATTGTATAAAACAAATGAAGTCGTTAATCTCTAAGCATTTAGAAATCTCATTATTAGAGAAGTAAAACAGAATTACTGGTTATTAGTTGTTTCATTCCGATGATTGTACTTGTCCTTCTACCAATGTGACTGAATTTATTTTTAAGTAGATGATGTATAGTCTGTTTAATAGATTCATTTATAATAGTATAATTTAGAATAGGCACTTTATAGAATTTATACAGATACTTAATGGGTATCTATAATAAATCAGGTACTCGCTTCTGAAAATAGATGTTATAAAAATGCAAGTCTTTTATTCTCTCAAAATGTCTTTGGAAAAAAAGTTATCAAAGGCCTACATTCATGTATAATCTTTCCTCTAGTCTTTATTTATGATGCATCTATGTGTTCTTTCTAATTGTCCCCAACTCACTAAATTAAGACAAGTAAATACACAGCCTTCAAACATATTTGGGCTCTGTCTACAACTGCATATAAAATAAAGGGAACAGTCAAGGTATTTATACTATTCATCAAACTTAAATTATGTTTGCCTTTATTACAAAGTTTAATAATTTAGAAGATTGTTTAAAGTTTTCCATCTCAAATTTTATCTTCCAAACAGGTTTTGGGATAAAAACCCAATAAAGATTTGTCTTCTGGTAGGATGAAGGCATTTGCCATGCTGCTAATGAAGGGAGAAATAGAGAAAATGCATTTGGTTCTTTCCTGATTTTTGTCCAAAAGCAATTGCCTCCTGCTGTGGACTGTTCTTAGTGTTCAAACAGCGCTGGTCCAGGTCCAAACCTTCCGTCTATTTTGATCCAGGAGAGCTAACTTCTTTGATGTGTATCAGTGGCTCCTAAAGCGCTGTGCCCGGTTTAATCAAAGGTACATAGCTTCAGCAAAAATAAATGACGAGAAATGATCACAGTGCTGCATGCAGGGTTTTTCAATAGCCTCCAGACTTCGCTGGGTTGGACCCCCTCCTTAGAGGACAAATGCAGGAACCCTAGAGGGTCTCTCTCCGATGAAATAATTGCAAAAAAAAACACAACAAAGGGAAGCAGGGCAATATTTGCAAGCCCTCAGATTTCACTGCGCAACCGATATTCCTCTCGCTGTAGCGGCCGAGGACCAACAGGGCACTGCAGGATGCTATCGGTAAGCGTGCGAGCCAGGAGTGACTCAGAGCGCCAGGATCTCTCAGGGTCGCTGCAAAGAGTGTGCTAGATAAGTATGTTCATGCTGACGTGGCAGAGCCTACGGCCCGGGCCAAGCAGTTGGTCAATTAGGGGCCCTTTTACCCCCACATCCAAGCACAGGATGGCGATATGTCTCCACATGACCCATAGCACATCACAGAGCAAGGAGGCCTTTTCAGGTTTCTGCAGATTCTGTCACTACTGTACTGTTTTCCAAGCAGTTTGGAGCATTTAATTTTAAAACTGTTTTAGGCATACATGCATATACAAGGGTATTACTTTCATTTCACATAAAACCTATAATATAATAGTATATTAAATTTTAACTTACAAGAATAATATCTAATTCTTTCTTTCCTTTCCTCAATGTATTATTTCAGGCCTGTCCAGAGCCTGCATATTCTATTTAGAGACCACTGCCATATTATCTAGAAAGGTTAGGGTTATTTGCTGATAAGTCCTTCAAAATATTGAAAATCCAAAGTCACAAGATTTTTGCATTATTTTAGGCTATGATTGAAAAAGATCCTATTTGACCCCTCTATCGGCCCTTATGTTGTTAATCACTCTTGTACATTTCTCTTTCCTCTCTCTTCCCAAGAGGAAACCACCTTCCTCTGGTCTTAACTACCACATATCTTTAAAAACCATAGTGTTCTGACAATTACAAAAGGTTTATCTCCAGACTGAACCACTCCCCTCAATTGTAGATTTACATATTCCCTTTAATTTAATGTGTCTAAAACCAAATTCCTTCTCTCCCCCCTCCCCCCACAAATGTGTCCTCCCTTAGTCCTCTTCATCTCAGCAAATGCAACACCGTTTTACCAAATGCTCAGTCTAAAGGCGGATTCACCTTTAACTTTCTATTTTCTCTCATCCCCTCCATCAACAAATCCTATTGTTTGGACCTTCAGAAGATAAGCAAATGCTTTAAATCACCTTCACCACTGACTCTAAACCACCATAATTTCTTGAATAGATTATTGCAACAGCCTCATACTGATCCTCTATACCCTGCTATAACTTTTCTTCACACAAGATTTCAGGATGGACTGTTTAAAACTTAAGCTAGGCCTGGTCCTATGACAATGAAGATAAACACATTTTGATGTAGATCCCTTTCACCTGTAGTCAGTGTACACCTATGCATTCATTCATTTAGATACATTTTTTGGAGGCACTATTATGCTCCAAGTTCTGTTCTTGGCACTAGGAATACAGCAATGCATAAGACAAAAATTCGTGACATCATAAAGCTTACATTCTAGATGAGGGAAACAGAAAATAAATAATTAAAATGTGCAGTTTATCAGATGATGAGAGGAAAGAAAGGAGGAAGAGGACATGGGAGAAATGGATTTTAAATGGGGTGATCAGGAAGACTCACTGAGACTAGGACATTTGAGCCAAGACGGAAAGAAGTAAAGAAGGAAGAATATTGACTATCTGGCAGAAGAGCAAGTGCAAAGGTCCGGAGGTAGCAAGTTGGCTAGTAAATTCTAGGAATAGCAAGAGTCTGGTGCAGAGAAAAATGAGAGTATACAAGGCGAGATCCAAAAGGTAAAAGGAGTGAGACTCCTTTTCTTCTTCTCTCAGTGAGATGGGAAGTCATTATAAAGTGTGAATAAACTCCCCTTACCTTTTGCTCCTAGTACACTGTTTTGGTCTGGTTTTTCTTAGGACAGAAAAGGTAAACATAAATCACATTCGGGGCAAGAAAGGGGAGAGAATATTGGTTTTCAGAAATTGTCTTCTGCCAGCGTATTTTTTTTAAATGTCTTGAAAGGTTTATTTTTGTTCTTTATACCATTTTTAGTATTACAAAATGTGAGCTATGAAATGCACGCAGTTGGCGGCAGTAGAGGGGGTCGCAGAAAGAAAGGATATAGTGAGTCTCCTAGGATAAAAAAAGAATAAAAAGCCTCGATTGCAGCTCTTCCTACTGTATTCTTCATCACAGAAAAGATGAACTGCTTGCGCAGTGGCACCCAGCCAATCTCTAACTAGAATCAATTGCTTTGCCAACAAGGAACACAAAAGATGCTCATTGTTTGCAAACCGCGTTCCTGCAAAGGCACCTTTTCTCCAGGCGAGCAAAGCGGAGATCAAGACAATTCCTTCTGCTGCTGCTTTCTGCTGTTTTCTCTTCTGCTGGTGTTCAGAAGCCCTTCTGGAATTAGGCGAATCTGAAATCTAATCCCAGAGGGTGAGGAGACTTTTCACTTCACAGCTTGATCTCTTCATTAAAGCTGTGTGGCCGCAGCAGGCGATTGTTCTGGAAGACAGTGGCCAACGTTATAATTATCTACATAAAACAATTCACTGGGTACTCTTTGTTTTTGAAGTGTTTTTATTTGTATACAGTCTTTTTACCACTACGTGGCCAGATTTAGAGAATGGGGCAGGTAGCTCACAGAATACAATTCTGGGCGGGGAAAGGAGAAAGAAAATTCTCCATCTCCAATCCTCTTTCTTTCCGCCTTCACTAGCCACGAGGGTTAAAGTGAAAGTTAAATTGGAAACAGCATCAGGAATGATATAGTTTCTCTCTCTCTCTCTCTCTCTCTCTCTCTCTCTCTCCTCTCTCCTCTCTCCCTCACCATTTCAACAAGTATTCACCATGCTCACTCTCTCCAGCCCTTGTCCTTTTTCTACAGATTATTTAAATTCCCTTCTTTCTCTAATTTGCAGCCCTTCATCAGGGTTTTCATCACTCCTGCATCCAGGTCTTAGGGTCTCAACAGGCTTCTACCTCCTCAGTACTAACAGCTCCATCATCCACAAGGTAAACAGACATTTGTATATTATCCTGGGAATCTCTCAAACATTTACAACATTGTTTCTATGGCAAAATTGTATTCTTGGTGCCAAACTGCTTACTCAAACTTTTAGAACAGTGGATTTTCAACCTTTTTCATCTCATGGCACACATTAACTAATTACTAAAATTCTGCAGCACATAAAAAATATACTATATTTTTTGCCAATTTGATAAAAAAAAATTAGGTATAATTTTGATCCATTCACACCAGACAGCTATTGTTGTGTTTACCGTTGTTATTTTTTTACTTGTCAATCTAAGGGAAAAGAGACTGTCCGTGTCCCTGACTAAATAGTCAGGTATTGAATGTTTCAAAAATTCTTGAGGCACACCATTGTGCTGTGGCACACCCGTTGAAAATCACCATTTTAGGGTATAGCCAGTTTAGAATTTGGAGGTATGCCTTATATATTCAAAGGAACCACATAAAAGAACTGGATATTCAGTGTTAAAATTGCAAAGATGCATATAAATCACTGGAAAAATAACATCAAGCTCCAAAGAGGAACTTTAAACCAATGATCATTTTATTACTGGTACTAATGCCTAAAATTAAAATTTATTTAGTGAGCTAAAAAGGGATTTTGTTTAGATGTCAGATATGGGTTTAGGTAACTAAAATATTCATTGTGGAGATTTGAATATTCTTTTCTTTCTTTTTTTGCATGTTTTGAGATGAGACATAATTATCTGCTGAAACCTGGAGTATAATTATAATAGTTTCCAGAAGGAATTCTGAAGCAATAAAAACTTCTTTAAATGGGAGGAAGGGACTGTTTCATTGGCAAGTAAAAAGACATTCATATTATACTAAAATAAAATATATTTAATATGGATATCATTTATTAGAATTAACCTTTGGAAATACACTATAGTTTAGTATCTGGGCTAGTATAACTGGTCCAAAAGTTTAGGTAACTAAGATGCTTTTCAAAACACTATACAATGATTTACAAAGTGAAACTTTAAAGCACTTTAACTTTCTCATTACATTATGTTTTATACTTTCAATATTGAATGTATTTAACTAAATTTGCATTTTTGAGGGTGAAAGATAATATCAAATTGTCATGAAATTTCTGCCAATGAATATAAACACTAACAAAATATGTCTAGATGAAATTTTTGTTTCTTTATTTATTAATGTGCCTAACTCCTTATTATACATTTTTCACTTCACTATCCCATGGGCAACTTAAACTCAAACTCGCTGAGACAGAGGAACCCGTCATAACCTTCTTAACTCCTACTGTGCATGCTGTGCCTGCCACCTTCCTCCACCTGTGCTTGCTTCAGACACCAGGAAGTCACTCTTCCCTTTGTTGTTTAATCTCGCATCCAATCACATTTGCCGCCTCCTCCTAAGACCCCCTCCCACTGTCTTCATTCGAGTCCTCATCACTTCTTACCTGTTTCATTCTGATGGCTTACCTACTGTCTTCGTCTCTAGCCTTGATCCTCTCTGCCCGTGCTAAACACAGCTGCTAGAGTGATATTTCTAAAGAAATCATATCACAGTACTCCCTGCTTAAAATTCTTCATCCCTAACTCCTTTTTAGGGTAAAATTCAAACTACTTAACATGTTTATAAAACTCTGAGACATGTGAGCTTGTGTTCTGCCTCCTGTTTTAGCAGCTCATAATTTGTAGTTGCATTTTCTGATGGAGTAGCCACTAGCCATAGATGTCTGCTTAACTGTATGTATTTTTAAATGACTTAAAACTGATTGAATAAAATTTAAAATGTCATCTCTCAGTCACACTTGCCACATTTCAAAGGATTAATGGTCACATGTGGCTAGAGGCAGCCAAATGGTGAGAGGAGAATATGAACACTCCCACTGATACTGAAGGTTCCATCAGACAGCACTGGCTCTAGTTCAATCAGATAGCCAATGAATCTCTTTAGGAGTTCTCCAGCCATACACACTTTCCTCGCTTGCATATCATTGCTTATATTCTCCCCTCTCTCCATTGTCCTCATTATCTTTCTCTTAGCTAACTCCTACTCAACTTTTCCTAATTCCCATCCCACCCTAGAGTAGGATCATTTCTCCGACTGGCTTATTTTACTTAACATGATGCTCTCCAGGTCCATCCATGCTGTTGCAAAAGGTGAAAGTTTCTTCTATTTTTTATAGCAGAGTAGTAGTCCATTGTATAGATGTACCACTGTTTTTTATTTTTTGAGGAAACTCCATACTGTTCTCCACAGTGGCTGCACCAGTCTGCATTCCCACCAGCAGTGCATGCGGGTTCCTTTTTCTCCACATCCTCGCCAGCACTTGTCATTAGTTGATTTGCTGATGATAGCCATTCTGATAGGTCTGAGATGGTACCTCATTGCCATTTTGATTTGCATCTCTCAGATGATTAGTGACTTTGAGCTTGTTTTCACACGTCTCTTGTCCTTCTGTATGTCCTCCTTTGGGAAGTGTCTATTTAGGTCCTTTGCCTATTTTTTGATTGGGTTGTTTATGTTCTTTTTGTTAAGTTGCATGAGTTCCCGGTAAATGTTGGAGATTAAAACCTTATCAGATATGACATTGGCAAATATGTTCTCCCATGCAGGGTGTTTTCTTGCTGTTTTGTTGATGGTTTCTTTTGCTGTGCAAAAGGTTTTTAGTTTCATATAGTCTCATTTGTTTATTTTCTGCTTAGTTTTCATTGCCCTAGGAGCTATATCAGTAAAGATATTGCTTTGACATATGTCTGATATTTTGCTGCCTATGGTTTCCTCTAAGATTTTTATGGTTTCCTGTCTTGCATATAAGTCCTTTATCCATTTTGAGTTTATTTTTGTGTATGCTGTAAGTTGGTGGTCTAGTTTTATTTTTTCCATGTATCTGCCCAATTTTCTCCACACCATTTATTGAGAAAAGACTATCTTGACTCCATTGTATGCTCTTGCCTCCTTTGTCAAATATTGAGCATATTGGCTTGGGTCAATTTCTGGGTTCTCTGTTCTGTTCCATTGGTCTATATATCTGTTCTTGTGCTAGTATAAGGCAGTTTTGAAGACAGTGGTTTTGTATTATAGCTTGATATCTGATATTGAGATCCATCCTACTTTGTTCTTCTTTCTCAGCATTGCTATGGTTATTCAGGGTCTTTTTTATTCCATACTAGAGGCCCAGTGCATGAAATTCATGCACAGGTATGGTCCCTAGGCCTGGCCAGTGATCAGGGCCTATTGGGGACTTCCAGCTGTTGGCTGGTGTCATCCTTCCCCTGGCAGCCCGCTGCTGGCTGCAGCTGGGGCCTTCCTTTGTTCCACGCCATCCTCTGGTGGTCAGCACAGGTCACAGTGAGCAGTAGAACTCCTGATCAGTTGAACTCCCAAGGGGACAATTGGTGTATTAGCCTTGTATTATATAGTATGAATTTTGGAGAATTTGTTCTAGGTCTGTGAAATATTCCATTGGTATCTTAATGGGGATTTCATTGAATCTATAGATTGCTTTGGGTAGTATGGACATTTTAATGATGTTGATTCTACCAATCCATGAACATGGTATATTCTTCCATTTGTTTATGTCTTCCTCCATCTCTCTTTTTTTAAAATGTTCTTAAGTTTTCTGAATGCAGATTTTTTACCTCCTTAGTTAAGTTTATTCCTAGGTATCTTAGTCTTTTTGTTGGAATGGTAAATGGGATTTTTAAAAATTTCTCTTTCTGTAAGTTCATTATTGGTGTATAAAAAAGCCATAGATTTCTGGCCGTTAATTTTGTATCCTGTTACATTGCCAAAATCATTTATTAAGTCTAATAGTTTTTTGATGGAGTCTTTAGGGTTTTCTATGTACAGTATCATGTCATCTGCAAATAATGACAGTTTTACTTCTTCTTTTCCAATTTGGATGCCTTTTATTTCTTCTTCTTGTCTAATTGCTATGGCTAACACTTCTAGTACTATGTCATACAGGAGTGGTAAGAGTGGGCAAACTTGTCTTGTTCCTGTTCTTAGGGGAAATGATTTTAGTTTGTTGCCCATTGAGTACGAAGTTGGCTGTAGGTTTGTCATATAAGGCTTTTATTAGTTGAGGTATGATCCCTCTATTCCCACTTTGCTGGGGGTTTTTATCAAGAGGGAATGTTGAATTTTCTCAAATGCTTTTTCTGCATCAATTGATATGACTATGTGATTTTTGTCTCTCAATTTGTTTATGTGATGTATCACGTTTATTGATTCGTGAATATTATACCAGCCTTACATCCCCAGAATAAATGCCACTTGGTCATGGTGTCTGATATTTCTAATGTAAAGCTGGATTCGATTTGCTAGCATTTTGTTGAGGATTTTGGCAAGTGTGCATCAGAGGTATTGGCTTCTAATTTTCAAGCTAGTGCCTTCCCCATTTTAAGTTCACCATTTTGGCTCCTAGTACACATGCCTCTCAATATTGCTTCATCATTTGGCTTCTAGTGTGCATGCACTCAGTGAAATAAATTTTACCTTGCCATTTTTTCCCTTCTCCCCAATAATCCAGCAGAACAATGCTGGTTACCCCTCTCCCCCTAGGGTGGGTATAAGGTTGTCTTTTCTGCCTAGTTGACTATGTAGGATGTTGTCCAAAAAGATCTGATTACTCCTTGAGGTAACTGTGAAACTGCTATTTCCTGACTTAATTGGTCTTAGTTTGTCCCCTTCATTAATAACTAATTAACTGCCTATTTGACACTAGGTTCTTGAACTTTTACTAGGACAGTGACCATGGATATATTTTCCATGTTCAAATTAAGAAACGATATCTACCTGTACCCAAGAAGACATTAGAAGGGGTCAAGAGAAAGCTAAAAACCATTTTTTCTAGTGGAAAATATGTTACTTTATGTGGCAAAGGTGAATGGATTTTCAGATATACTTAATTCCCTAATAAGTTGCTTTGAGTTAATTGAAGAGACATTACCCTGATTAGGTCAGCCTTAACTAGGTGAGCCCTTTAATAGAAGGCTCAGTTTTTCCAGCAAATGGTGCTGAGACACCTGGATATCCATACAAAAGAATAAAGTTGGACCCCTTTACACACCACATATAAAATTGAACTCAAAATGGGTAATAAGCCTAAATGTAAGCATTATGTATAAAACACGTAGAAAACATGAGAGTAGATTTCCATGGATTTGAGTTATGCTAAAGTTCCTTAGATAAAACTTCAAAAGCACAAGTGGCAAAAGACAAAATAGACAAATTGTACTTCATCGAACTTAAAAACTTTTGTAATTCAAAGAACATAACCATGAAAGTTAAAAGTCAACACACACCCTGGGAAAAATATTGGTAAATTGTATATCTAGTAAAGGATTTGTGTCCATAGTATATAATGAACACTTATAACTTAATAATAAAAATATAAATAATCTACTAAAACAATGGGCAAAAAGCTCAGCCTCAGTAGTCATTAGGGAAATTAAATTAAAACTACAATGAGATAAAACTACATTGAGAAACTACACAAACTCACTAGAAGGGTTATAATAAAAAAGATAGACCATGACAAGTGTTGAAAAGGATAAGGAAAAATATGGGTCCTTATATATTTCTAGTGAGAATGTAAAATAATAAATCAACTTTGGAAAATGTTTAGCAGTTTCTCAAACTGTTCAACATAGAGTGTCCATATGACCTAGAAATTTTACCCTTAGATATAAAATCAAGATAAATGTAAATATATATCCACACAAAAACTTCTGCATGAGTGTACTAAGCAGCATTATTAACAATATTTTCAAAGTAGAAGCAACCTAAATTTTCATCAGTTGAAAAACAGGTAAATAAAATTTGTTTTATTTATAAAACAGACTAGCATTTAGTAATACAAATGAATAAAGTATTAATAAGACATAGCATGGATGAACCTTGAAAACTTTATGCTAAGTTAAAGAAGCCAGTCACAAAATCTGACATATTGGATGATTCCATTAATATGGCTAGAAAAGGAAAATCTACAGATGAAAATAGATTAACTAGAGGCCTGGTGCATGAAATTCCTGCACAGTTAGGGTCCCTAGGCCTTGCTGGTGATCAGGGCCTATTGGGGCCTTCCGGCTCCAGGCCAGGGCCTCTCTTCCCTGGCTGCTGGCTGCCAGCTGGGACCTCTCTTCCCCAGCTGCCAGGGCCTTTCTTCATTCTGTACCATCCCCTGGTGGTCAGCGCATTGCTGGAAGCCAGTCCATCCTTGCTGCTTGACACAGTCGCTGCAGGAAAGAAACATCTGCACAGCATATGTTTCAAGGGACCTGGCGTATATGGCATACTGTTCTTAATATGTTTGCTCCCCTTAGCACTATGTGTTTTAACCAAGGTCACCTTTCTGAGAAAGGTTGTTTCCCCAGGTAGGGATTTTTCCCTGAAGTTAGGGAGGGGATAAAACCCCTTAAACAAGTGCCAGGCGGGTAGTTAATCACTTTAACTATGAACAATCACGCTTAAGCTACATAATCTTTACTCCCTGGAATGGAGATAAGAAATGCCCTAACCTTTGGAATAGATATTGATAGGATTGGAATCAACTGGTATAAATACAGATGTAACAAGACAACAGGACACAGAACCTAGAGACAGAGCCTAGCGAGAGAACCTGGCTGAAGAACCTAGAGACAGAACCTGGCTGGAGAACCTAGTGAGAGAACCT
The DNA here is from genome assembly GCF_963259705.1 of Myotis daubentonii. Taxonomy (NCBI): domain Eukaryota; kingdom Metazoa; phylum Chordata; class Mammalia; order Chiroptera; family Vespertilionidae; genus Myotis; species Myotis daubentonii. The sequence continues at coordinate 141,857,844 of NC_081842.1, read as the reverse complement.
GGCTGGAGAACATGGACAGAACCTAGCTGGAGAACCTAGTGAGGGAACATGGCTACAGAACCTGGCTGGAGAACCTGGAGAACCTAGCAAGAGAACATGGACACAGAACCTGCCTAGAGATCCTAACCAGAACTTCGCTAGAGATCCTGGCTAGGCTGCTGATCAACTGAACGCTGTCTCTGTGTCATTCCTTCTTCACCGACTCCGTCCACACCTTTGGGGACCCCTGGACCTGCTGGGGTTGGACCCCAGCAGCGCATGTCATAGTGATCAATTGAACTCCCAGTCTCCCACTTGAACTCCCGAGGGGACACTTTGCATATTAGCTTTTTATATATATACAGATGATTAACAAGGGCTAGAGATGGAGGTGGAATGGAGAGTAACTGCTAATGGGCACAAAGCTTCTTTGGGGATGACAAAAATGTTCTAACATTAGATTTTTGTGACAGTTGAACAACTCTAAGAGTATACTATTAAAAACCATTAAACACCTTAGTCTGGCTGGTGTGTCTCAATGGTTGAGCATCCATCCACTGAATAGAAAGTCATGATTCAGTCCTAGGTCAGGGAACATGCCCAGGCTGTGGGCTCAATCCCCAGTAGGGGGCATGCAGAAGGCAGCCTGTTGATGATTCTCTCTCATCATTGATGTTATTATCTCTTTCTCCCTCTCCCTTCCTCTCTCTGAAATCAGTAAAAATATATTTAAAAAAGTAAATACCTTAAATAGGTAAACTGTATGAGATGGGAATTGTATCTCAATAAAGCTGTTGTGTGTGTGTGTGTGTGTGTGTGTGTGTGTTCAGACCTTGCCTGAACTAAGGTACACTCTTTGTTGGCCTTGAAGAAGCAAGTTTCCATTGATTCTACAGGTAAAAACAAATGAATTTTACCAATAACCATTGAGCATGGAAAAGAACCTTGGGTATCAGAGGTCTTGGCTGACGCCTTGTTTGCAACCTGTGAGATCTTGAACAAAAGACCCAGCTAAGTAAGTTGTGTCCAGACTTCTGACCTACAAAATCTGGGACAAAAATTAGTGTTGTTTTATACCACCAAGATTATGGTCATTTGTGATACACTTCTACTTTTGTTCTCTTGGAACACTTTTGGGACCCAGCTACCATGATATGAGAAGTTCCAATCTCAAGGAGAAGCCTTACCCATGCTCTCAGAGAGCAGCCAGCATCAAATGCAAGTGATGGGAGTGAGCCTCTTGTCTATCCAGCCCAACTGAGCCTAAGTGCAAGTGCCTGTGAGACCCACACAAGGACCATTGAGTTGTGCTCAGTCAACTCACAGAAATGTGAGAGCTGTTAATACATTTAAGTTTTAGGGAGGCGTGTTTTACAGCTATAGATAACAAGGATTTTTAAAATGCCTATTTTATTCATTCAAGCAGGTCTTTTATCTATTCTCTTAGTCTTCGAAGTAAATTTTACTTCCAGTTTTCTCCATAACACTTGTAACTAGGATGTTTATTAACATGGAGAAATGGCAATAAATGAATTCCGTGTCTATATATATATAAAAGCCTAAGCAACTGAATGACCGAACAAGTAAGTCGACCGGTTGCTATGACACACACTGACCATCAGGAGGCAGATGCTCAATACAGGAGCTGCCCCCTCGTGGTCAGTGCGCTTCCACAGTGGGAGTGCCACTCAGCTGACTGACCTGTCCCAGCGGCCCACCAGCCCGGCGGCAGCCACTCACTCCCTCAGTAGTCCTGCAGGTCCAATCTCTGGAAAATGGGCCAGGCACTGATGGACCAGCACCGCCAGCATGATCCCGACAGCACTGCCTGCCTCCTGGAAGTTGGCCTCAGGCGCCATGGCTGCTTCCCCTCCCTAGACACTCTGCAAGAAGAAATGATATAAAAGCGGCTGCCAGGTGGCTCCCTACAACCAGCGCAAACGTCAGTGTCAGTGGGATGGATCTGGATCCTGGGCTGGCAAGGGCATCTCACCGCCCACCCAGAGGGCCAATAACATCCCTCCCTCCCAACCCCCCTCTCGACAGGCACCAGACACAGAGTTCATGGCTGGTGAGTGCTGCTATGGTGGCATGAGCCTCTCCCTATCAGGACTGACTGGGCACGAGCCCACAGCAAGAGCAGCAGGGCCAGGATGAGCAGGAGCAGCAGGCAGAGTTGGACTGCAAGTTTCAGCCCAATCCCCACAGGTCATGCTGAGGGACCCCACCTATGCATGAATTCATGCACCAGGCCTGTAGTGTTTTTATACTTCTGGTTGCTTAGTATTTTCATAGCACATAAAAAAGTGTGTTAACATTTTAGTTTCTTGTGACCATATGTATGATTCATTGTGGCTAAAGTCAATTTGTTCACAAGTATGATCATTATCTAACTCTGCATAGGAAAAGTTTTAATTACTGGCATAAAGCTTTTAACTCCAGTAAAAAGAATTTTCAAATATTCTAGGGCAAAAAGTGAATGCATGAGCTTCAAACCTGCTTTGTTTTTTAAAATAAAAATCAACAGTTTGAGAGTTGCAGCTTCCTAAGGAAGTAATCGCATTAGTCATCCTCTTGGCACTATATGGATATTAATCTTTTCCTTTTATCAGCCTCTCTCTTTCACAATTTAATAAGGTTCCTCACAAAGCCAAATTAATAGTTTTTCTTTCTTCAGAACTCATGAATGTGCAATTAATAATCAATGATCTTGGGAGAATAAAAGAAACAACTGTAAAATTCCCAGATCATTTTGGTGGGGGCAGCTGTATTTTATGGGATATTTGAAGAAATAGCCTCCTACTGTTAGATTTTTATTATAGACAAATAAGATTGTTTATTACCCAAATTAAGTGATTGTCTTATTATTAAGTTTTAGGAATATACTTGAAACAGTGATTTTTTTACAAGTTCATTTTGCAAGTTTAATAATCTCTCCATTTGATATGTGATAAAGCTACATGCCAATTGCAAGTCAAGGTACAAGTCTATTGCAAAAAGGCAAAGAGAGTTTTCAGCCCTTTAAGCAATGTTCTTAAACTTTGATGCATATCTGAATCACCTGGGGAACTTGTTTTATTTGGGACGAATTTTGGCTGGAGATAATGGGGTAACAGGAAATTTATTGCCCAGGATAATCAACCAAATGTATCAGAAGCACCTGAAAAGATAGCAACACGTTATAAAGTCTTTCCCTTTGATCTTGTCATGGCTGATTTCTCTCATAGAAACCTCAGCTGAAAAAGCAACTTACCAGAGAAGCTCTCTTTGACCATCCAACTGAAATTATTCACCTGCCCGCATCCCTTCACATCACCCCATTTTAACCCTTGGATATTTTCTCTGTTATTTGTTTGTTTTAAAATGAGTCACTCTTTTCTCTTATACTTCATGCTCTGCCAAAGAAATAACCTTGCTTCTCATGGTTGGTTGCTGCTGAATCCCCAGCACCTACAATAGTGCCTGGCAAATAGTAGAACTTAGTCACTATTTCCCGAGTGGATAAATGTCTAGCTTACTCTTCATTAATAATAATGCATAATAATGTTGTTGATGATGATGAATATGCAGTTTTCATTAGTGGTCACTTAATATGGTTGATAATGTTATATGGTTTAATATGGTTGATAATGTTATATGTAAAATCTAACTGGAACATTTCTCAAGCTGAGGAAATGTGCTTACCTAGCACCTTTGAAACACTGATTCACAGTTAGAATCGCTGATTTCTTTTGCTGAAGTTAACTGGCCAGTGGAGTAGTTGCAGATCACAAACCAAATTTTCAATCTGGCATATCCATTGAATTCAATAAACTGCTCCATTTTGCCCACAATCTGGTAGGTTATTCTCAGGTATCAAAATTCAGAAATGTAAAATGTTACTTTCTTTAGTAACTTTAAGACCGAACTCAATTTTTGTCTTGAGCCCAGTCTTGTCACAGCTATCATTAAATGTTATTATGCTTTAAACTAAGAATTGAAGTAGGAGAGGCCACACATATAACTTTCTAGGTAGAAAGCACGATATAAACATAGCATTGGGTTTGTTAAGTATATGGATTTGGAAGCAGACAGACCTGAGTTACAATCCCAGTTGTACCACTTCTTAAACTATATAACCTTGGGCAAGTCAATTAACATATTTATTAATTTGTGAAATGAATACAATATGACCTGCCTCCCAGGATTCTTTTAGGAAATTAAATCAGATAGCCCTATGAAAAAATGATTCGCACAGAATTTGAAATATAATAACACTCAATTATGTTTATCATTATTATTTTTATTATCAGTTGTGAGAAAATGGTTTAAATAGATGAAGCTTAATTTAATTTTTTTTATGTCTTCCTTCATAGCACTCTCTTTCTTCAAGTTGGAAATTCTCCTTTCCTCATTATTTCTAAGTTTTCTCCTTCTCACTCTTGCTTTTTCTGCTAATGTTACTCATCCAAATAAATAAATAAATAAATAAAAAGTCTTTATGGAAAGATCTGATTCTGTTTACTATTTCTACTTATCATAGTATTAAATTGATGTGCTATTATTGCTCCCTTCTCAGTTTGGTTTTATATCTTTCTCCAATTATGAGAGGAGAATTTCTGTCTCAAATTGAAGCACTTATTATCACCAAGCCAATAGTAAGGAGAGATTATCTTTGGCAGAGATACATACCTATAAATGCTGAGACAGTTGGTCTTGGTGGGATCTTAGAGACACCTCCCTGCTACAACCCCAATATGGCATGAGCATTGTGGCTCAGCAGTGGGCCAGAAAACTCCCATGTGACTATTGGACACTAGATCCCCAATGACAGACCTTGGTCCTCTTTATTTTATTCATTCATTCAGATAGAAAAATTTACTATGTAACTCCTGAGTGCAGTGCTCTTTTATCTCAAGACAATTTAAGATCAAATAATATAATCTTTATCCTAATAAATACTTCTGAAGAAAGCATATAAGCTGCAGATGTTAACGTAAATACAAGGCACTTGCTATGTTTAACCCGTGGGGGAAGAAATATAAAAAATTATATACGTGAGTTAAAATTGCAAAACACAACTATGACCCTTTGTTGTCTGTATATATACACTCAACTCAGAAATATTTAAATGACAGCAGAAACACTACTATTAAATTTTAAAACTATTTGATTTTAATTCTGTTGGACATGTAAACATCTTTAATTAGTTTATTTTGCTATGGGATAAATGAAATACAGCTACATGTATATAATGACATATACTGTATGTGTATACCTATCTATTACTTACTACCTATTCAGAGATTGTGATAGATTGTAAATAGAGGAACGATAATTCCCAGAGAGAAAGTAGAATGAAGTTGACCCAACCGCTAACTTAGTGCTCAATTACACTAATAGTTTGAGGTCTATGCCAAATCATTTTTCATGTAACTGTAGGGTAGAAACTGTACCAGTTTAGATAAGCAACTGTGGCAAGCACCCCAGTGTGATGCATGCTGATCTCATCAGGGAACCCTGCGTAGGTGGACTTCTTGGAAGTTTATGGTTCAGGGTCAGAAAAGCAAAAATTGTCCAAATTCATTCCTACAGACATGAAAACAAACTCTTAACTGATTTGTCTCTTCTTTCAGCCTCATGCCTTCCCTGTCCCATTGCAGACATGGGTTTAATAGTAATAATGCTTTCATCACTAGATTTTTTTATGGTATATTCAAGTCTTCCAGAATTTTGGTGAAAAAATACTTCCATTTCCTATTTCATTCAGACCATGCTTTCTTTACTCAATATTCCAAAAAAAAAGGCGTGCTTTGAAACATTTACTGAATGTGCTACACCAGGGGTCCTCAAACTTTTTAAACAGGGGGCCAGTTCACTGTCCTTCAGATGGTTGGAAGGCCGGACTATAGTTTTTTTTAAAAAAAATTATGAACAAATTCCTATGCACAATGCACATATCTTATTTTGAAGTAAAAAAACAAAATGGGAACAAATACAATATTTGTATTTGCATGTGGCCCACGGGCCGTAGTTTGAGGAACACTGTGCTACACAATCTTTTTGGACTGTGGGGACAGTAAAAATAAATTTAACGTGATACCTCCTTCAAGAAACTCACAATGCAGCAGGCAAACTGGATATGAAAATTGATATAAGAATTCTTTGAAAGAATACTGAGCTAATTGCAATTGGCATACAAAACAGGAAGAAACCCTGGGGATCACAGGAAACAGGAAACGTCACAAAAGAGGTGATATTGAGTTACCCTTCAATGAGACAAAGAGAGTGGAAGGGCATTCCAGGCAGAGAATAGCATGAGCAAATCAGTGGGAACTGGAAGACTGAGCACTGTGTTAAGAAACGGAAGCAAGTCCAATTGGGTAGAACATAAGGTTTATATGGAGAAATGAAAAATGGTGAGAAGCTGGACTCTTGGCTCAAGAACCATGTTAAATAGCGAGGAAGGGCAGCAGGAGTACTTTCCTCATTGGTGGAATGACATGGTCAGACTTGTGCTTTGAAAAGATAACCCTTGTGGCAATGTGGAGGATGGACTGCCATGGGAAAACATAAGGGACAGAGAAATGAAAAGTCCGTGGCAGAGAGACTAGAAATGGACAAAGGACAATGCGTTTCAGCAAGGCTTTTGCATTAGAATTGCAAAATTTGCTGACCAAATGGATTACAAGAGCATGAGGAAAGAATGAGTCAAAAATTTAATAATTGATTAAATTGTTATTAAGCACCTGCAATGTGCTGGGTGCTTTGCTGTGCATTGGGCATATAAGGGTTACTAAAACGAAGTCTCTGCAATTATGCAGCTGAGAGTCTTGTGGAAGAGACAGAATGATCCCAAATTTCTAATTCAGTTTATGGACCATCAGGGTGGGGAACCCTTTTTCTGCCAAGGGCCATTTGGATATTTATAACATCATTCATGGGCCATACAAAATTATCAACTTAAAAATCAGCCTGCTATATTTGGTCAAACATTTAATTAACTCACCCCTAATGCCTTGGCAGGGCCAGTCCTAATGATTTCATGGGCCTTATCCGGCCTGGAGGCCATATGTTCCCCACCTCTGGACTAGAAGTAGATACCGTTTATTGTGCTTGGAAACATAAGAAGAATTAAAAGCTTAAGGACAATGAGATTTTGAGGGTTTTTTTTTTAAGATCTGGTGAGAATAAACTGTCTGAAGACCATAAAAGTGGAGATGAATGAGTGGTCTGACCTGGAAAAGAGAATAGAATTGATGCTGTATATCTGAGAATCGTGAGTTTAAGTATTAGTCATGGGAATAAATTAAATTATTAAAGGACTGCAAATAGAAGAGAAGAGAGCAAAAGTTGCTAGAGAATATCATATCTGAGCAGAGAAAAGGAATTTAATATATGACTTAAGATGTGGTAAACAGAATTAAGAGGAGAACTCTGGGGAAAAAAAGGGGAAAGAAAAAGTTAAAAAATAGAGTAGTCAGGTTTACTTAAAGCGAATGTTATTCTTGCTTCTGTGTAAGAATGACCTCATTGACCATAAATAACACCATAGCTTAGAGATATTTCTTCTACCCTGGGTTTTATTTTGTAAATCTTCTTCCTTTATTGTAAATCATTCTCTACTAGGAGGGATACATGAGAAACTACCTGGGCTGGCTAAAGATTTTGATCTGAAGAGATATCAAGGAATAGCTTTGGAAATCTTGAAACTAATTTCTTGTTCCAGAATTATCAGTAATTCCCAGCTAAAGTCCATTTAGACAAATGTACTATGTACTAAATGGAAAAAGTTCAAGAATCTGTGTGTTTCCTCTTGCTAGTAGTTATCAGCTATTATCTCTTGGAAAGATCCTGGGTATCTTTAAGTGGCATTATCTGTGTGTTGCTGGAACACCTACAGAAGAGAATAAATGGTAGATGTGCACAATGGCTTGTGTTTTATTTAAACTACAGTGGAACTGCCTCAAAAGACAGTCAGGCATTTTTCCAGTGACCTCTGTACTGCAACTACTTTTCTGAACCTCAAATAAGAACAAGTTTAAAGAGAACACTGAATCATTTTACATTGTGAGAGGAAAAACTAGGAAATACCCTTTAGATAATTAGCACATTTTCAATGTTTATGGAGACAGGAGTGAGGTACTGTAATAGTTAAGGGCAGAGATTGTGATAATAGGATGCAATATTTAAAACTGGGATTGTCTTAGAAGATCTGAGCTGAATGTTGGTTAAGATACAGTAAATGTTACTGCAATACCACTTCTATATGGAGTAGCGGGGAGGCTCACTCTGTAAATTCTGCCTACAGTTTTGGCAAAATGTGAATTCTCCCAGCTTGCAAAGCCATCTTTGTGCCAGCTGAAACAAATTTATATACTTTTGGTGCTAAAAGTGAGCCAGTGAAACCTCTTTTCACTACTGGATTCTAGTTCTTCAATTATGATAACACCAAGGAAGCAACCCCAGTCATCTTTAAAGCCTGAGGACGTGTGGATGGTTTGGATGCAGCGCTTTGGCAATGTCCAGGCTGGGTTCCTTTGCTAGAAGTACAGGAAGCCACAGATAGGACCTTGCTACCTGTTCATATCATCCCGCTTGGGAAAATGAAAGAAGCCTGGGCTCACAGTCATCCCTGTGCTTCAGTATATGTGACAATGGCCAGGTGGTCACAAGAAGAAAAAACTGTGCAATTATGGTACATAACCCCACCCTACCTGAATGTCAACAGGAAGTTGATAATAAAAGCAAATTACTACTGTTCTTAAGTCAAGGGAGGTTTTTCTGAGAGGAAAGCAGGACTCGTTTATTTTAGCTAAAAATAGAAAGTGCTTCTTTAAAATAACAGCTATGATACAGCTTTTGGGGGCATTATTCCTTTTTTTTTATCCCCTTATTTTAACTTGCAAAGAAAATTCGATCTTTGGAGGAACTGTTTTTGTTACTATTCAACTCTTGGTGCAGGTGATCCTTGAAGGTGGGCTGCCTGCTGCTCTTAAAGTAATGAGGTGACATCATGACCAAAAGAAGCAGCTTGTCATTAAATTGCACCCACTCTTGCCCCAGGTGGGAATGACTGAACCAGAGAAACTGCATCTTGAAAGGAATTTGGGTGTGAGACCGTACAGGTAGAAATCCTCTTCAACAATGCATTTAAACCGCTGAGCCGAGGTGAGCTGAGATCTTTGTACCTTAGGTATGGGAGAAAATTCTCAATGCTTTTCAAAATAGAATTAGGATGCTTACAAAAATAATGATTGTCCCAATTATTATCAGAGATGTATAGAATCCCAATCTTTCCAGGATTATTCATTTTTTCCTAATTATAGCCACAGAAACTTATTTAAGGGCTGGATTTGAGACAGACAACCAAAACGATTTGGCCCCAAACTATTTTTTCCTTTTCCCCCCATGAAATAGTTGCACTGTTACCATTCTCTGCATGGCACACAGCACTTGGAGACAGCACATAAGAATCAGGTTGAAACTGTTCTGTTCAATCAAGAATGAACTAAAAGTCAGAGACTCAATGTTCTAGATCAACAATTTCCAGGATTGATACATCTTAATCAAGTAATTAGGTGACTTCTTCCGTGGTGTTTTCCACACCGGAGAGAGGAACAGCTTTGCCGCTTTGCTCCGATGGCTGCTAGCAGCAGTGTTGGTTGTTAACAGAGACATTTACACGGAGCCACCAGTTGGCAGGGGCTAACACTTGGTTACTTGCTATTCCCACATGCTGAGGATTGTGGGAAGGCTGCCAAGCTCTCTGTCTCATGTAGCTCTTCAGTCTAATAACAGCAACAGCAACAAAAAGCCTTGGGAAAAAAGAGGAAAAGTGAGTAAAGGAAACAATGAAACTAAGTCCCAGGTTTTATATTAAACATAAATAAAATGAGAGATCTTTAGTTTCTCTCTCTCTCTCTCTCTCTCTCTCTCTCTATATATATATATATATATATATATATATATATATATATATATATATATCCTTCCCTCCCTGCTCCCTCCCTTTTTTGCTCTCTCCCGCTCACCCTCTGCTTAAGAAGCATTTTTAAATTGAGATTGATGCTTCTCAAACTTTAACGTCCTTTTAAATCTGTTTGGGTTCCTTTTAAAATCACAGATTCTGCTTCTGCATATTGCAGGTGGGTACTAAGGATATTCATTTCTAACAGGTCCAGGTGACACTGATGCTAACAGTCCTGGATTATTATTGGATAGAAAGGGCTGAGGGGATGGTAGAGGATGGCCAGATCTTGTAGTGATGGTGCTAGTTTTCTGACAGGCAAGGGCTCCAAAATGACAATGATGCCTTATGATGTCTTTCTGCCTCACCCCTTCTAGATGCTGGGGATTGGAGCATATATATACCTAAGCTATGGTCCTATTCAGCAATCTCACCTGTACTGGAGTTAGAAGATCTTGATCCTAGTTTCGTTTCTGTTATTAATTAGTTGTGTATTAACAGGCAAACCATGCATCTCCCTAGGTATCCATTTGCTCACCGTACCTAAGGGGATTAGATGTTATGTGCTGGACAGTTCTTTCGGTACTAACTTGACAAGATGTCTTGTCCTATCTATCGAAGAGATTGGACCTGCGTTTGGTTATGCTCAAAACCAGTAACACCTAAACTTGCTTTGGTTGCTTCGTCTTTCATAAGACCTGCAATAAGTACAATCAGCTTCAAAGAATGAATGAGTCTTTTCCACTGTGTCCCTGACCCCATGAACATTTGAACCAAGATATTGAGGGCTGACCATGACAAAGGCCAGGAGCTGCTGATTAAGCAGATCATATATATGTAGGGAAACAGTACATAACAATCCCAGAAGTTGAAATAGGATGGCTGGGAAGGTGAGGGGCATGATGGAATGGTCTGGGAGGAGCCAGGGGTCCAGGTTGTAAGTAACATCAACAAGCAAGTAGTGGGAGTTGACCGTAAGGACTCCAATTCTTATTCCTGAGGAAGTGGCTAAGATCAGAGCAGGGCTCCTCCTAGTAGATCAACTAGGATAACAGGTGGGGAATAGCATGAAAAGTGGGCAGGGCAGGCTTCATAATTTGTGAGCACAGTGCAAAATGAAAATGCAGAGCCCTTATTCAAAAAGTTGGAAACAGTGACATGAATGCACTAAAATATAAAGCTTTTTCCTTTCTTCCCAATCCTTCTCAATTTATCATGGTGTTTTTATTTATTATTTAATATTCTAGTGAAAAAAATTTACATTATTGGCACGTTATATCATTTAAAAAAATTGTGCAATTCCAGCTTTAAATTAAAATAATATGAGCATTTAACTGTATATGGAATTGCCAAGATGACATATTTCATGGTTCATACATGAATATGTATTTTGTTCTCACCCGAAGAGTGAAAACATGGCAAAAAAATAATTCAACTAACAATTTTTGACTTTCTTCTATGCACAGATTTTATCTTTCCCTTTCTATCTATGTCATTGTGTTTCAGCATAACGGTTGGCTAATGTGAGAAAGTGACAAAAGTAAGAAAGGACACATTAGGATTTCTTATTCATTTGTGTTTCTTAGAATGCTATTGACATTTTTCTGTGTTAGAAACAAGTTATAGTTTGAACACAAACACAAAGTGTGATCTTTTGGGGCTGTCAGTGCTCCCCACCTCCACTTTACTCAGTTGTAGACATAACAAGTTTACCGTGTACTTACTCTGGGTCTTGCTGAACTTCCACACATCATAGATCCACTAGAATTCTGAACTTATGGGGCGTCATCAGACTGTCAAACTACAGCGGGAAGGCAGGGGAGGGTTGAGGGGGTGGGTAAGAGATCAACCGAAGGACTTGTATGCATGCATATAAGCATAACCAATGGACACAAGACACTGGGGGGTATGGGAGGCTAGGGGAAGGTCAAGGGGAGAAAAAAAAAAGGAGACATATGTAATACTCTTTGTAATACTTTAAGCAATAAAACAATTAAAAAATACTAATTGGGAAGCATCAATAGGAATAGAGAAGCAAGGAATGGTGGACATGCATATGGTACATATCTCCTCTTTTCCTAGGCAAGTTCCATCGTCCCACGGGACTTCACTTACAAAACACAAGTTCAGAGATAAAATTGTTAAGGATTTCAAGACCCCAGCATCAGAGTATTAAACCAAGTGTGAGATACCAGGCAACTGGACTGGTTAAATGTTCATGCAGCTAACTCTGGATGTGAGAACAGAAGAAATGAACCAAGGTAGTGATCAATCCAAAAAGTCTAGATAAAAATCTGGGAATTAGAACTGCATTATAGGATCATAATAGAGAGATTGGTTTAATTCAATGTTGAGACTCTAAACTCAGGGAAATTCTGCCAGATTAAGAAAAAGGTTAATCTCACTGTTGGGGGTTATATGAACTATGAAGTTTGGAAGTATGTGACATAAGTGAATAATGTAATGTATCTTATCAGTGACTTTCATGCCATGAAAATTAGTGTAATATTTTCCTTCCATTTCAGAATAATAGAGTTGAAAGGGAAAGTGATTTTAAGGATGAAGAAATAGATCTGATGGGATAATGTGACTTGATTTAGGTTACAAAGTTTCTTAGAATCGGGATTAGAATTTAAATTTCAAGTATCCTAACTCGGTGTCCTTTTGAGTTCCTTATGCTAGTTCCTTCAAACTCATTAAGATGGCAAGAGGTCTCTACTGGTAATGTTGACATATTTCTCATGCCTGTTAAAACAATGAGAAATAAGTAAAGAGAAAATATTGATAGCTTAATCAAATGCTGGAAAATTAGTCATTTCTCTTTCTTGACTTTAGTGAAATAATTTTAATGTAAGTAGTGTCTCTATAAGACTTTTGTGGTGTTGAGTTGGATAGTAAAGTATCTGAGAGGCTGGTTTATTCAGAAAGAGTGATTAATTATACTTAGTGTTGAAGCTATGAGTAAGGCAGGGTCACAAAGTCAAATGTTATGTAGGTGGTTGCTGACAGATTAATGTGAAATGCATGAATGAGGACTTCAAATAGCAACAAAGGACTCTAATGGCCTTCCAGCTTAAAATGTTGCATGACAAGCTGTCCCTAACACAGTATCTCTGATCCCCCTCCCCCCATTAAAATTCTCATGAAGATAAAGGAAAAAAACAACAAAAAAACAAAAACTGTTAACAAAAACAAAATCTGTCAGTCCATTTTTGCCAAATATGAGAGCGAATTCCACTAACTAAAATAACTATGGAGCTTAACAACAATTGCAATAACTTCATCTTTTCTCCAGAAACCAAGAAAAACCTTTAGCCTGGAAAGATAGTTCTCTAATTCAGAGACCCTGGGTTTGTACAAACTGAAAGCAAGTTGTTTGCTGAACGTATGTTGCACTTGAGGCAATCAGAGTGTTCATACTTGTTCCCCAGCCCCATTGGCACCTCCTCTTGTATATCCACATCGAAACAGGCTTTCAGAGAAGCACATGAAAAGGAGTGGCAATTGTGCGGATGGGAACAGGATTAGTTGTAATATACCAGTCATGTATCTTGAGATCTATGGTTCTAAGAAATAGAACATGGTTAAGATATGGACAAAGAGAGCATTAATGGCTGAAAGTCTGTATCCCCCTTTTTGTGTGCCATATATTCAGTAGGTTCAGAGTGTGAAAGAAATAGCAGAGATAGAATTAACCCCAAAGGTTTAGCAGAATAACATGAGTGCTATCTTACCAGTGTTACCAGAGGCTGAGCTTCCCAGAAAAAGAATTTCAGGGACACTTGAAAAGAAGGAATTTAGTGACAGTGGGAAGATTTATTAGAGCAAAAAGTGACATGTGACAAACACTCTCAGAGAGGCGGAGAGCGCTGACAGACTATAGACTGCCCTGAGGTCCTTGCCTCCATATATTTGCTTAAGTTTTTGGAAAAGAGCAGGCTTTCTTTTAAACTATCCAATCTCTCCCCTGGCTTTTCCCAAGCCGGTGCTGGTGCCCTATCCCTATCCATTCTCTTCCCTGCATTCTCCAATCAAATTCTTTCCCAAGACTTTCCCAAGCTAGTGCCTTCCCCATTTTAAGTTCACCATTTTGGCTCCTACTGCACATGCCTCACAGTATTGCTTCATTATTTGGCTTCTAGTGCGCATGCACTCAGTGAAATAAATTTTACCTTGCCATTTTTTCCCTTCTCCCCAATAATCCAGCAGAACAATGCTGGTTACCCCTCTCCCCCTAGGGTGGGTATAAGGTTGTCTTTTCTGCCTAGTTGACTAGGTAGGATGTTGTCCAGAAAGATCTGGTTACTCCTTGAGGTAACTGTGAAACTGCTGTTTCCCAACTTAATCAGGTTTAGTTTGTCCCCTTCTCTTTTATTAATAACTAATTAACTGCCTGTTTGACACTAGGTTCTTGAACTTTTAAGAGGACAGTGACCATGAATATATTTTCCATGTTCAAATTAAAGAAAAGATATCTATCAGTCCCCAAGAAGACTTTGGAAGGGGTCAAGAGAAAGCTACAAACTATTTTTCTAGTGAAAAATATTATTTCTGGCTAGAAAATATTTTATTACAGAATGGCTGGTGTGGGGGCTAAAAAAATTAATGCTTTTCCTCCCACCTTCTAAGTTCTTCTAGCTGGGCTAATAATCACATTAACAGAGGCAAATAGGAGAAAATAAAAATTTAGTACCTGCACATGGGGAATTCACATACTCATGAAAATTCCAAAGGTAGTGAGACCACATTGGATATATATATACGGAGTGGCCAGACTATTATGACCACCTGACGTTTGTAGGCAAATTCTCTATAATTTCACGCTGAAGTTGCTAGAGGGCCAGACCATTATAAATAGGGAAGCAGGTTGTTTACCACGACAGTAGAAGTGATTTTTTTCTGAAGATATGGGTAAACAACACGATTTAACAGCCTTTGAACGTGGGATATATTTGAACGTGAGTGGCCAGATTATTATGACCACCTGACGTTTGTAGGCATCGTATGGCATGGAAGCCGAAGGCCTGTTCGACACCTTTGCTGTCTGCAGTTACCAAGATAAAACGTCTCCAATTCGCACAGGAACACAAGGACTGGACAGTCGAGCATTGGAAAAAAGTCATGTGGTCCGATGAATCACGTTTCCAGTTGCATCATGCAGATGGCAGAGTGAGAATTTGGCTGAAACAGCATGAAAGCATGCACCCCACATGCATGAGTACAACCCTTCAAGCTGGTGGGGACAGTGTTATGGTTTGGGGCATGTTTTCCTGGCATGATTTGGGCCCTTTAATTCGTGTGGAACAACGTCTGAATAGCACAACATACCTAAGTATCGTTGCTGATCAGGTTCATCCTATCATGTTGATGGCGTATCTCAATGGAAATGGCTTCTTCCAAGAGGACAATGCGCCATGCCACGGTGCTCATATTGTGCAGGAGTGGTTTCAAGAACATGAGGGAGACTTTACCTTGCTTAGGTGGCCCCCACAATCACCAGATCTCAACCCAATTGAGCATTTGTGGGACGAAGTTAAAAGAGCCATCAGGCAGCTGGTTCCACAACCATCAAATCTCACAGAACTGGACAGTGCTATTCATCAGGCATGGTGTCAGATTCCTCGCATCACCTTTCAGCATGTCGTGGAGTCAATGCCAAGAAGAATCGACATAGTATTGAAGGCAAATGAAGTACTGATGGGGTGGTCATAATAATCTGGCCACTCAGTGTGTGTACGTGTGTGTGTGTGTGTGTGTGTGTGTATATATATATATATATATATATATATATATATATATATATATATATATCCCATGTTCAAAGGCTGTTAAATCACATTGTTTATCCATATATTCAGAAAAAAATCACTTCTACTGTCGTAAACAACCTGCTTCCCTATGCATAATGGTCTGGCCCTCTAGCAACTTCAGCACAAAATTATAGCTAATTTGTTTATAAACATCAGGTGGTAATAATAATATGGCCACTCAGTGTATATATGACTTTTGGAAAAAGGAGAAAAGGGGAAGAACTGGGTATTAAATTTCAGAAGTGAGAATGGGCAACTTACAGGTAGTTGAGGAAGAGCAGAATACATATGGCAGGCAAATTCTTGCTAGACAACTCAGAAACAATGGGACACAGGGAATATCTAGGCCAGTGGCCGGCAAACTGTGGCTCATGAGCCACATGCGGCTCCATGTCCCCTTGAGTGTGGCTCTTCCACAAAATACCACGTGTGGGCATGTACAGTGCTATTGAAACTTTGTGGCCCATGCACAGAAGTCAGTATTTTGTGGAAGAGCCACACTCAAGGGGCCAAAGAACCACATGTGGCTCGCGAGCCAAAGTTTGCCGACCAGTGATCTAGGCTAACAGGCCATTCCTGTTTACCATACTTAATCCAAATTAGACATCCTTCCTGAAGCAGTTTTTTCTGTATGAATCTCTTGAGAAGGAAAGAGAGGAGAGTCAAAGGCTCTTTCTAAATCTTGTTTCTTAATAAACAGCTTAAAATCAAAATCCCAGATGAGTAGCTTCAGGTAGCAAAACTTTGGTTCTTTTCACTGGAGTATAAAAAGCATGATGAAGAAAAGGGAAACATCATAAAGATTCAAAACAATGGCATATCTTTTAATATCATCTCCTAGAAAAGCCAGAATAACATTTTTGTAAACTCCTGGATGGCCTCAGTAGAATGCACAATGACACATGTGAGAGATTATGTGAGAGGAGTGTCAAAGAAGTGAGCAAAAGGTATTGTGATGGGAAAGAAGCTGAGGGAGATATAAAAGAATTGAAAGGTCACAATAAACACAACAGAAATAAAAATCTTTGTCAATGAGAACAAGAACCAAATGAATATTCAAGAAGACTGAGATTTCTTACCTAGAGGATAAATTGGTAAAGCCCTCTAAGAATATAGGTGATAGGACAGATGATAAGAAAGAAGATGACAGACCTTGAAGAAAAGGAATTTATACAATTTCTATAAAATATTGATATTCCAGAAAAAGAGAAGAAAAAGAAACAGATGTAATAATCAATGATTTAATCAAAGAAGACACTTTGAAAAACAAAATGACTTCAGACAAAAATGGTTCCTTTTATGCCAAGCAAAATTATTCAAAAGGAACCCAACTAAAACTCATCTCAGCAAAATTTTGGAGTAAAAAAAATTAAGAAGAAAATATTTATATGGATTCTGATAAAAGATAAATTGGTTACCTAAAAATAATTTGAACATGGCTGATTTCATATTTTTTCTAAAACATTTACTATATGAGTAATTAGAAGGCAATTAAGAACTTCTCAAGACTACCTAGAGGTTTTAAGGGGAAAGATTTTGGTTAAATAATTTATAAGCCAAATATTTTCTCTTGTGAAGGCAATAGAAATATATAGATGTCTTTTTCTCCCTATAGGAACAAGGCCTTAAAGTGTGGTACCTTAGTAAGATTTTTAGAAATAAATGTATTTAAAGGTTTACTCTGGTTACCTGAGAAGTTATTAAAAAAAGAAAACAAAATTAGCAAATCATTATGATAAAGAATTGATATGTTAAGCCAGTTAAGTATGAAGGTAAGTCTAAATTACTTTACATATGTTTGGAAAACAAATGTAAATGTAAAATAAATTATTAAAATTATACATACTTATACTATACATAAAACTAACATTTAAATCTTAGAAAATGCATTCAAGCACTATAAAATGGAAGCTTAGGAATTAAAAGTGTGTTAAATTCTCCTGCCATGAAGTAGCATTGTAAGTAATATATTTCATGCTTAATTTTAATATTTAGAAATAGAATGAATTCAAAATAATTTTAATATTTATGAGAAAACCACTAAAAATTACAAAAATTATATGAAAAACTCCATAAAAATTAAAAGTAAAGAAATTATAATCTACAAAGAACATTATCCAAAAACTACAAAATAGCACAAGAAACTTAAACCATTAAATCAAGACTGCATAAGTGTGATGAAGTATTATAATTATTAAAAGTAAATGATTTAAAATATCTTATTAAAATTATTAAATATAGACAATTCAACATGTAGAAGTAAATTTTTAACATTATGTCTGTGATTAAAAAGATGAAAGTTCCAAAACCAATGACGTCAGACTTTGCTTTTAGGAAGTAAGAAAAAAACAAGTTTAACCCAAAGGAAAAATAAATAATAGCAATTTTACAAAAACTCTTATGTTCAATTGAACAGAAATATTTCTAACTTATTCAATGAATTCAGCAGTACTCTGTTACCAAAGCCAGAAAAGCACATTTTAGAAAAAGGGAACTACAGACCAATATCCCCCATGGACATAGATATAAATTGCTGAACAAAATTGTACCAAATTGAATTCAAAAAAATATATATAAAGCACCAATTTTCAACTAGTGTGCCACAGGAATTTTTAAAACATGCTATACCTGACTATTTAGTCAGGGTCCCTGACCTCTTTTCCCTTAGATTACCAAATAAAAATACGACAACAGCCAATATAACAATAGCTGTTCAATGTGAATGAATCAAAATTATACCTACTTTTTGTCAGATTGGCAAAAAATATAAAATATTTTTGGTGTGCCACAGAACTTTAGTAATCAGTTTATGTGTGCTATGAGATGGAAAAGGTTAAAAAACAATGACATAATGGGTAATAGTATATCATGACCAAGTGGAGTTTATCTCAGGAATGCAAGGTTGCTTTAACATTTGAAAATCAATTATTGAATGTACTTGAGCATATTAATAAACTAGAAGAGAAAACATGTGATAATTTCAATAACCACAGAAAAAGCATTTGATAAAATCCAACATTTATTTCTCAGCAAAGTAGGAATAAGAAGGAACCCCTTAACCTGATAAAGCATGTCTAAGAAAAGCATACAACATGATACTTAACAGTAAAAGACAATGTATTTTCCATAAAATCAGGTATACACAACAGACATGAATGTTTGTTCTCATAATTTCTACTCCAATATTGTACTGTTGATTCAAGCCAGTACAATTAGGCAAAAAAAAGAAATAAAAGGGAAAGGAAGAAATAAAACTTTTTTTAATCAGAGATGATATGATTGCAGAAAATCCATTGGAATGTACATAAAGCTACTATAACAATAAGTGAGTTTAGCAATTTTACATGATACAAGGTCAATGTACAAAAATCAATTATATTTTTATATATCAATGAACAATTAGAAATTGGAATGATGAAAAACAATGCCATTTATAATAGCATAAAAATATGAAATGATAGATTTGACTTGAGGTTGCAAGGTTTGTATAGTAAAAACTACAAAATGTTCCTGCAAAAAATTAAAGAGGACTTAAATGTGAATCAGAAGTCTCAACATTTTTAAGCTGTTAATTCTTCTTAAATTAAGCTAAAACCTTAGTGCAACACTATCAAAATCCCAGGAGTTGTTTTAGAAATTGACATTAACAATTTCTTTTGAAAATTCATATGAAATGCAAAGTCTCTGGAGTAGTAAAAACACCTTTGAAAAAGAACAAAGTTAGAGGATTAACGTTACATGATTTCAAAATTTATAATAAACAACAGTAATCAAGGCTGTGTGGTATTGGTGTTGAGAAAGAACAATGGATCAATGATAAAAAAAAAAAAAAGTAGACTCTCTGCAATAAGTGGTGTTGGGAAAATTGGACAGATACATGCAAAAAAATGAAACTAGACCACCAACTTACACCATACACAAAAATGAACTCAAAATGGTTAAAGGACTTAAAGATGAGAAACCATTAAAATCTTAGAAAAATCCACAGGCAGCAAAAAAAAAAAAAAAAAAGTAGACTTACCCACATATAGACAACTAAATTTTGACCTAGCTTCTTAGCAGAAAACAGAATGTTTTTGTGACTTTGAGATAGGCTAAGATTTCTTAGATAAGATACCAAAAAAATACAAATTGATGATTTGGAATTCATCCAAATTAAAATATTCTTCTTATCACAAATTTTATTAAACATGGAAATGCAAGTTTCCATGCACCAAATTGCTACTTTCTGCCTGATCAATTATGTTAATAAAGACATGTGGTTTTAGTAGAAAGATACCAGATATTTTGCTTTTATCGTTAATATCCTTTCATCCTAACAAAAAGTGATATAAATATGTTTTGCCGTATCAATACTTAACACAGTTTTATTGCCATTAACAAACTGAGGAAACTAAGATAGTAGAGATTATAGTATCCGAAGTAAGTTAATTTTATTTTAGTGGCCAAGTTGTCTGTTATTTTATTTTAAAATATTTTTATTGTATTTATTGCAGTTACATAGTTAATACAATTATTTAAGTTTAAAAAGTGTACAATCTATATTAATAAAAGTATAATATGCTAATTAGACCAGATAGCTGTACCATCTTCCTGATGATTTTCTGGATGAAGCCGGGGCTGCAAGGGCCGAGGCAGCCACCACGGCTGCAAGGGCTGAGCCCCTTGCACAAATTTCATGCATCGGGCCTCTAGTTCTATAATAAATCATCTATATATTGTGTGTTCACCACCCAAAGTCGAGTCTTCTTCTATTACATTTATCCCCCCTTTAGCCTCTTCTATCTTCCCCCATCCCCCCGCCCTCTTTTCCCTCTGGTAATCACCATATTGTTGTCTGTGTCTATGAGATTTTTTGTTTGTTTTTGTTTAATCCTTTTACATATTTCACCCAGTCTCCCAACTGCCCTCCCCTCTGACAACTGTCAATTTTTTCTCTGTATCTGAATCTGTTTCTATTCTGTTTGTTAATTTTGTTCATTAGATTCCATATACAGTGTGGGGCAAAAGTAGGTTTACAGTTTAGAGTATTGGAAACACAGAATATATTCTTGAATTACTATTTATTAATTACTGGGTTATTTTCTACACTTTTGCCCCACCCTGTATAAGTTAAATAATATGGTGTTTGTCTTTCTCTGACTGGCTTATTTCACTTACCCTTAGGTCCCTCCATGCTGTCATAAAAAGTAAGATTGCTTTCTTTTTTTACAGCTGAGTAGTATTCCATTGTGTAAATGTACCACTGTGTTTTTATCCATTCATCCATCTACTGATAGGCACTGGGCTGCTTCTAAATCTTGGCTATTGTAGATAGTGAGTGCTACAGTGAACATAGGGGTGCACATATTATTTTGAATCAGTGTTTTCTAGTTTTTTCAGATATATTCCCAGAAGAGGAATTGCTGGGTCATAAGGTTCCATTTTTAATTTTTTAGGAAACTCCATACCATTTTCCATAGTGGCTGTACCAATCTGTATCCCTACCAATGGTGCATGAGGGTTCCCTTTTCTCCACATCCTAGCCAAAACTCATTTGTTGATTTATTGATGGTAGCCATTCTGACAGGTGCAAGGTGGTATCTCATTGTGGTTTTAATTTGCATTTTTCTGATGATTAGTGACCTTGAGCATCTTTCATATGTCTATTGTTGGTTATTTTAATTCATAGGTTCACCCATGCAAATAGCTTGGGAGATAATTTTCTATTTTTGTCCCTCTCCTTTTTTTTTTGCCAAACATTATTAAAAAGTCAATTAAGTCAAACAAAACACAAAAAAGGCTGTCTACTATTCTCAGACAAGAATCTCAAGAAATTTTTCTTCTCCAACTAGAAAACATTTCCCCCATTTTACTCTTTGCATTTTGCATAGAAAAAGTTGAGAGAGAGAGAGATAGATAGATAGATAGATAGAGAGAGAGAGAGAGAGAGAGAAAGAGACTGAACAAAATACTCATTCTAACCTCACAGAATGAGGAATAACGGGGAAGCAAAATTGGAAATTCTATATAGGAAGAAACATCTTGCTTTGGAAATATATTATTCTTTACAGCTAACATTTATAGGGTATTCAATATGTGCCCATCATTTCTAACTTTTTTATAATTAATATTTCATTAAATCCTGATAAAACCCCATGGGGTTGTCCAAATTTTTCAAATACCATAATGAGCATGGACCACACCAAGAAAATACTTATATTTAAAATTCTGATTCTGCTTTTATTTATTTACTAGAGGCCCGATGCACAAAAATTTGTGCACTCGGGGGGGGCGGGGGGAGAGGGGTCCCTCAGCCCGGCCTGTGCCCTCTCGCAGTCTGGGACCCCTTGGGAGATAACGACCTGCTGGCTTAGGCCTGCTCCCGGGTGGCAGAGGGCAGGCCTAATCCCTAGATGCAGCCTCTGGTCGGGCTCAGAGGAGGGCCAATTGGGGAGTTGGGGCACCGCCCCCTGTCATGCACAGAGCAGGGCGGATTGGGAGGTTATGATGCCACCCTCAGTCATACTCAGGGTAGGGCTGATTGGGGGGTTGGGGCACCGCCCCCTGTCACACTCAAGGCAGGGTCGATGGGGAGGTTGCCGCGCTACCCCCGGTCACTCACAGAGCAGGGCCAATCAGGGGGGTTGGGGCTCTGTACCCTGTCACGCACAGAGCAGGGTCAATCAGGGGGTTGGGGCGCTGCCCCCTGTTATGCACAGAGCAGGGCCCATCATGGGGTTGGGGCGCCGCCACTCTCACACTTAGGGCAGGGCCGATGGGGAGGTTATGGCTCTACCCTGTCACACACAGAGCAGGGCCCGTGGGGGGGGGGATTGGGGTGCCGCACCCTGTCATACACAGAGCAGGGCTGATCAGGGGGTTGGGGCACCGCACCCTGTCACACACAGAGCTGCAAGGCGATCAGGGGGTTGGGAGCTCCCCCCTATCAGGCATAGAGCGGGGCTGATCAGGGGGTTGGGGCACCTTCCCCTGTCACGAACAGAGCAGGGTGGATAGGGAGGTTGTGGCCCTGTCCCCTGTCACACACAGAGCCACAGGGCGATCAGGGGGTTTGGATGCTGCCCCCTGTCACGCTGATCCCGGTGCCGGGAGGCCTCGCAGCTCCGCTGATCCCGGTGCTGGGAGGCATATTACCCTTTTACTATATAGGGTAGAGGCCTGGTGCACGGGTGGGTGCCGGCTGGTTTGCCCTGAAGGGTGTCCTGGATGAGGGTGGGGGTCTCCACTGGGGTGCCTGGCCAGTCTGGGTGAGGGGCTGAGGGCTGTTTTCAGGCTGGTGGTGACTGAAGCTCCCAACCGCTCCTTTTTTTCTTTTTCTTTTTTATTCTGGGCCAGCTTTAGCTTTGAGGCCTGGCTCCAGCTCTTGGGCCTCCGCTGTTGAAAGTAGGTTTCTGGCCTTTGCTTACAATGTTGCGATCCTGCTGACTGAAGCCCGGCGGACAAAAGCAGGTTTCTGGGGTTTTGTTTAGCTTCTATATTTGTTACATAGTTGCTTAGAGTTGCAGCTCAGAGGCCTGCAGCGGCAGGCAGGGAACGTTGGAGTCCTCCGTCACTGAAGCAAGCAAGCCTCATGTTAGTTTCAAGCTGCCTGGCTGCAGGCCGCCATCTTGGCTGGCAGTTAATTTGCATATTTCCCTGATTAGCCAATGGGAAGGGTAGTGGTCGTACGCCAATTACCATGTTTCTCTTTTATTAGATAGGATTATTATTATTTTAAGTCTTTTTAAAATTAATTTAGAGAGAGGAAGGGAGTGGGAGGAGGGGAGAGAGAGAGAGAAAGAGAAACATTGATGTAAGAGAGAAACATCAAGAAACATCAATTGGCTGACTGGGTATTGAGCCGCAACCTGGGCATGTGCCCGGACCAGGAAATGAACTGGTGACTTTTCGGTGCATGGGAAGATGCTCAACCGACCGAGTCACACTGTCCAGGGCTGCTTTGTCTTTTGTCAGGGGGTTAACATCTGGAAGTAGAATGACCAATTATTAGTTATGCAAATATGTTTCTTGACAAAGCCCTAATCACAATCACCCTAAAATAACACAGAAAACCAAAACAAAAATCACCACCATGACATCGACAACAAAATATTCCTTAACAACACATTTGCAGTGAAAAGTTCTAGAGTGTATTATTGCTATGGTCAAGGGCTCAGATGAACTTCACTCCATTTCTAACCACTTCTAACTTGTGCATAGACTGTCTTCCTGTGTGTAATACGATTTTCATTCTGATGTCATTTTCACTCTCTCCTTTTGTATGAAATCAAATCATAGTAGATCCATAAAAACCGCTGTTTGTTGCTCTGCTTGCAAGAGAAAATGAATGTCTGTAGTTTCAGCAGTGCTGGTATTGTGTGAGTAATGTCTGTATTTGGTCGTCTGAGTAGACGCTTATTGGTAGATGTGGATCATCCAAATTTTCTTTTAAAAATTTACATGGAACAGCTACCCCTTCATTAGAGATGGATGAGGAAAAAGGGAAACACCAAAGATCCTGATTTATCTCTTTACATAGTGACCTTTTTTGGAGTATCCCCAGAATTAAATTAGAAGTTGCAGCTCAGAGGGTCACATGGCTACTGGTAATAGTGAAGCATAACTAGCTCTCAATTATGAATATGCAAAACCCACAGATAATCCCATATCTCATTTAAGACACTTGTTTTGATTTATAATATGGTTGATCCTTCTACCAAAACACAGAACAGCTTTCATGGTCTCCTCCTTCATTTGTGGTCAGATTGCAGTGCAAATGAGAAGGAAAGATAGGAATACAGAAAGTGGGGGAGGACATGGACAAATCCTACACAGCACACAATATTATTCAGTAGGTAATCAGTCCTGAACTTTTTAATTAAGGTGAACTGAGAGCAGAACTTGAGAGAAATAAGCTGGTGCTGATTTTACATTGGGAAGGTATGTTACTAAATAAGATGGGGCTAAGTGAAAAAACTAAGTCCTAAAGAGTACAGATGGACTCCAGAATTTTGCCACTTTGCCTTTTGGGGAAAGAAGCAAAGGTTGAAACAGGAAAATTATAGGCAAAAATAAAATGAATTTGGAAACCTAACTTTCAATTTAAAAAAATAGTTGTCTTAGTTTCTTTATGTCATATCATATATTTTTCTTTTTGTTGAAATTTATTAAGAAATATGTATATAGCCCTAAACGGTTTGGCTCAGTGGATAGAGCATCGGCCTGTGGACTCGAGGGTCCCAGGTTCGATTCCGGTCAAAGGCATGTACCTTGGTTGTGGGCACATCCCCAGTAGGGAGTGTGCAGGAGGCAGCTGATCAATGTTTCTAACTCTCTATCCCTCTCCCTTCCTCTCTGTAAAAAATCAATAAAACATATTTTTAAAAATGTATATAAAATACAATTCTCTATTCATTAAATCCATACAGTGCTCACTGAAAACTCATTTTTTTCAAGATCCCAAGAAATGATCAATTAATTTATTTTATCTAATTTCTTTCACATATCTCTAATTTCTATATTTCTCAGTCTGCAACTATACTAAGACAACAAATTAAGAGATGAAAAAAATCACACACAATTTTTCCATATAATTTGACAAACAACTTAAAAAAATATTCACCCAAGCACATATTTTTATTGATTTTTAAAAAGAGAAGGGGGGGCGAGAGAACGAGAGAGAGAGAGAGAGAGAGAGAGAGAGAGAGAGAGAGAGAAAGAGAGAGAGAGAGAGAGAGAGAGAGACATTGATTTGAAAGAGCAACATCCAAACATCCATTGTTTGCCCTGACGGGTGATTGAACCTGCAACTTAGGTATGTGCCCTGACTGGGAATTGAACCCACAATGTGTGTGTGTGTGTGTGTGTGTGTGTGTGTGTGTGTGTGTGTGTGTGTGTGTGTATGGGATAATGCCCCAACCAATTGAGCCACCCGGCAAGGGCCAAACAATTTTTCTGATATACATCTTCACTGGCCAGAGTTTTTTAAAGGAACAATTTATTAGTCACTGGTTTTATGCCATATAGACATAGTCTTGTGTCTGTCTTCTTGCTCTGAGTCTTACCTCCCACAGGCATAGTATCTCTAGAGAACTTCAAAGTAAAATGGAATCAATTGAACTGTTTTACTTGAACCTTTCAGAAAAGTCATATCATTGGTGAATAGAGCCATCAGTTTGTTCTTGATTCAAAAACTGCAGATAGGGAGACATGCCTAAAGAATTTGTGAGAAGCAGAGAAGCACTGCATAGGCACAAAATTAAGTCAAAAGAGATGAGGCAACCCCTAAGGAAGGAATGAAAGAAATTCATTCAGTAGGAGAAATCAATGAAAGAAGGAGCCCAGATTTACATTATACTTATATTTACCTTGAAACTAAGAGAGTTTTGATCACTTGTTGTTTGATCACTTTCAAACCATTGTACTGTCTCTATTTCTCTGGACAGGGGAACCTTATGTATAGGCATAGTGCTAACCTGGCTGGGAGAGAGGGCATTTTGAACAGTGATTCTCTCTAATTTCTTGGGAGTTCACATGGCAGCACTGTTAAATGGCACAGCCAGGATGCCAGCTCAGGTATCTTACCTCAACCTCCTGCTCTTTGTGTGCTGTAACGCTTTCCAACATGCACTCCATAGCTCTTGTTAGGACCCTGCAATTGAGTTATTTTATTTGTTTGTTTGTTTGTTTGAGGGGAGAAGAGGAAAAGAATATAAGAGAACAAGGTGAGAGTGAGGGGTAGTTGCTTATGTGTAAGGAATGTACAATGTAAGGATACATTTCTTATACAACATGTCCATTCTCTCCAATCTTCCTTTCTCGGCTCTTAATTGCCGTTTCTTCCTCATCTAAGTAGCCCAAACTTCCTTCTTTTGGTCTTCTATTCCTCTAACTGCCATTTCTCCCTTTTTCCCAACTATACAGTTGGCACCAAAAAAATGTTACAGAGGCAAGATAAAAATAAATAGCCTCAATGCCTCTCTGATGTTATTTGGTATTGGCACATTTTTATTATTTTAATCAATCACGTTCCATGCCTTACCTAATGCTTTATCAGCTCACAAAAGCAACCCAGTTTAGCAGAATTTGGATCAGGTAAAAGACGGAAGCTGGAGGAAAGAATCCTACACACTGAATTGGCTAATGGCATGAAACCTTTAGGAAAACTGGCACAATCTGAATTAAAGGCCACTGGCAGGATGAAGGAAAACACCTGTAGTGAAAATGAGACCTGAATTGCACTTCAGTTCTGTGTCTCACCTGAATATTCAGAGATGGTAGGTTCAGGTATTTGGGCTGCTTACATAACTCCTGTAGGTCAAAGTCACCTACTGATTTATACTAAACAACTGGGTAGAATCTACAGTGCATATCCTGAATAGAAATTAACAGTTTTGTTTTCCTAACAGCCTTGTCTTTCTGCAGATTCTTGGCATTTTTTTCTTTGTAGAAGTGAAAAAATAACGCTGCAGTGGAGTGACAAAATAAGGAGAAGGGCAGGAGGGTTTGCTGGGCTCTGAAATCCCGAAGGGTAAAAAATAATGCAACTGTCTTATAAATGCTTGTTAACACTCATCATTTCGAGCACAGTTTCACAAAGATTAGTTTGGATTTGCTGTAAGCCTGTCTCAGTAGCAGAGTCATTTGTACTTCTTGCCTATGGGAACAGCTGCTATTTAGTTACTTGATTGGAGAGACTCACACCCTCTTAGTCCTTTCCCGTGGGCTCTGAAACGATCTCACTGGGCCTTTGGAATCAGAGCCAGGTTCTTCCTATTTTATTCAAGCCAATTTATTGTCCAAACAAAGTCTTTAAAATGTGGCATGGCTGTAACAGTATTGTTCATCCTCCGCCTAGAAACATGGCCTGGCAGGTGGGGGGCTCTGCCAGTCTTGAATTAGACGTCCTCGTCACTGCAAATAAAAGGAGGTCACCATACCTCTGGAGCGTATCCTGACCCCACTCAGCTAAACTCTCCAGATGTTCGTGGTTTGCTGACACAGCTGTCCCGTCCTCACAGTGTTTTCCAGGAGCCCCAAATTGAAATTTGGATGAACCAGAAGCTCAGTCTTTGAAGAAGGTCTCCTGTGAACGCATCCTCATTGAAATGCTAGCACAGTGCTGGTGCTGAAGGGTACAGTGTGGTGAGAGAGCCAGCACATGAGTCCTCAAGAGACCAGTTTCCATGGGTTCAATTTCTTAGGTGGGAATATGAATGCTCCAAGCTCTGGGCATGACCCTCAACTATCTAAATTTTCAAGTTGAAGATTCCTAGGTGTCAAAGGGTAGCTATTACAAAGATAGCCCATGACTGACATGAACTTCACTTCATCTCTCCTCCCCAAAACTTAAAAATTCCAAAATGGTTACATTAGGATAAATGTAACCATTTCTGCTGGAGCAGAAGCACTCCAGCTGCTCACTATTTGGCTAAAGCCTAATTCTGCGCCCCCACCCCACTCCACTGTTCTTTTTGACTTTGTTTTTCAGAGAGTATTTTGGTATCAAGGACCTTATTTATCTATAATTACTACTGCATTCTTGCCTTTTCTTTTTCTACTCCTCATTTAAAAAAAAATAACTTTAACTGTAATATTTGGTTCACTCCAACTTCTAAACCCTTAGTAATCCCACCGAAAATTCAAATTACATTTTCAAAAAGCGTTTGGCATCATTTGTTTCTCTCACCAATGGGGATAAAGGGTTTGTGTTAGTTTGTGGAGATACAGCAATGCAGTGAAATGTATCTAAGCTTTAAAACCAGACAGACCTAGTTCAAATCTAGCTTGCTTCAAATCTGTGACCTTGAGCAAGTTATTTATCTATTTTTCTTTTCTTGTTTTGTTTTTCATTTATTTATTTTTTAAAAAAAATTGTATTGTTGAAAGTATAATATATGTCCCCCCTTTTTTCCCATTGACCCCTTCTAGCCCACCCCCACCCCAGGCCTTCACTTATTTACTTTTCTAAGGCTTATTTTATTTAACTATGAAAAGGGGGGGCACATAGTAAACTAAGAGATGTGAAAATGAAATAAAATAATATGTATAAAATGTAATGCATTCAATATACAATGTGTTTGGCCCATAATGGGATGCCAATTCATATTAGCACCCTTTTCCCCTGTTTGATTGGGAGATCCAGATTCTTGGGCAAATGCCTAGAGTCCCAGTGGTTCTCAACCTTGGCTGCACATTAGAATCACCTGGGAATCTTTTTAAAATCCTGATTTCTGGGCCTCATCCTCTGGTAAATTCTGTTTCTCTGTTACTAATGTTGTGGCCCCACCCCATTACAAAGAAACAGAATTTCTGGAGGATGAGGCCCAGAAATCAGGATTTTAAAAAGATTCCCAGGTGATTCTAATGTGCGGCCAAGGTTGAGAACCACTGTCCTAGACCATAAGTTAAACTATTTTTTATTGTCAGTAGCTATATTATTCTTCAATGCATATCTTGCAGTATAAAATATATCATCAGAGAAGAAGGTGAAGCTCCCCTGGATTTGGTGTATTGTAGCTCTGACACATCAGCTTCTCAGAAGACACTTGGAGTCATCCCTCAGCAACGTCCATGGCAAGTTGGATGAAAGCAGAATCATGTTGTTTTAGAGCTAGAAGCCACCTTAGATGTCATATAGACCAGTGACTTTCAAATTTCTTTGTGACACACACTATGAAACACAGTGTGACACAATATATATATATATATATATATATATATATATATATATATATATATATATATATATATATTCTACTGAAATAATACTTTTACTATGGGTAATGTATTTTCTATTCTGTCTCATTTAAAAATAATGTTTTTCAGTGCCTCTGACTTCATGACTGGTAATTTGAAAAACAGTCTATTTACAACCAATAGATGCCTATTAAAGCCAAAGATTTTGAAATCTAGAACTTTTCTTTTTCTGTCAGTATTTCTATCTGGTCGTCCTAAAACAGCTCTGTGGTTTATTTTTCCTGTTTGTACATAAATATTATCCCTGCAGGGTTTCAGAGTTTAAATCAACATGTTGTTTACCACGGGCTGATCCTTAACAAAATTCATGGTGCCGAACAGAACACTCCTAAGATGTTCACGTGAAAGTTTTCCATGCCATGGGTCGAGGTCCACAGACTTAGTACTTCTCTGACATGTCGCCAAGGGCCATCAGCGTGCCCTGACCTTGTGAATAACACATCGATATAACAAGTCTGAATCATGTTTTCTTGAGAGAAAAAAAATTGGTGAAAGTTCAACAATAATTGCATACGTTCATCCTTCTTCTAATCCACCTGGTTTGATGGCTGAAATAGAGAAGCTGAAAAAAATGAATGCTAACACAGCTGTTCCCAACATCATGCCAGCTTCTGGTAATTCCCAGGCTTCTGCCTCTGCCCAACGACTTGTCTGTTTCTGCCCCACCTTGGTGTTCTTCTCAACTTTCCTTTGAAGGATGCCTCAAGGCAATCACAACATTTCTTATCCCTAGGGAATTGGGAAGACAACTTTAAATAGGTGTCTTGTGTAAGAAATATTATTGAAACATCAGTGTATTTTAAAAAATCCATGTGGCTGCTGAAATCTACATATAGCTTTAAATAAATTATTAAATGGCTCAGTTTTGTTTTGCTTTGCTTTATTGAATTATGCTATGGGTTTCCTGGTCCCTGAAACTCTGGTGAGTCTCCTAGTGGAATAGATGCCACATGTGGAGAAGCATGGGAAGAGCCTGGGCTACTGACTGACTCAGAGTGATCTGGGTTCAAATCTCACCTCTATCAGCAACCAGCTATGTGAGCTGGGCAAGGGACTTTATTTCTAAATTCTTCAGTTTCCTCATAACCAAAGGCTAATAATAAAGTGGTTGTGAGAATCAAGGGGAATAAAGAAAGTAAAATGATCAGCATTTCAAATGTAGCCAATAAATAAATGATCTTTTTCCTTTCTCCTAGTGAAGTTGCTAGAGTGAGAAGTGTGAAATACTATCTCATTGGGCTGTATTTGCTTTTGTTTTGTCTTGCTGTTGTTAATTCTAACCTGAGGATATTTTTTCTCACTGATTTTTAGAGAGAGTGGAATGGAAGGAGGGAGGAGGAGAGAGAGACAGACATTGATGTGAGAAATACATATCAATTGGTTGCTTCCCACATCGGAGCTGGTGATTGAACCTGCAACCCAGGTATGTACCCTTGCTCAGGCTGATGCTCTAGCCACTGAGAAACACCAGGCACGATGGGCTACATTTGTTTTTAAATAAATCAGGTTGTTAGGTATTCTATATATAAGCAATAAATTATTTTGAAGGTTTATAAATCCACAGACCCTGTAAGTATGCATGTTATAAATTGTGATTTCTAGTGACTTTCCTTATATTCAACATTAGACTGTAGGAAAAACTGGCTAATGAGATGGAACTGTCAGGCTCATCATTGGTGATAAAATGTGGATTTTAAATACATACTTAACTTTTCTGGGTAATAATTATTGGGTCAAATAATCCCTAAGAATAGATATCTTTAATTATTCAGATTTAATAATTATTATCCATCAAATTTCCAACTGTGTTTTTGGCACTTGCATCTCTACAAGGTGATAGCATGTCAATTCCACCTTGTTTGTGGCAAGTTGTCATCTTGTCTCATATCACAATGGTCTCTCACTTACAGAGCCATTCTACTGCCTGCCTTGTCAGAAAAGAGGCTGCAGAGAGAAGGAAAATCATGCCAGTGACCCCAGTTGGATTAACTCATTCACAGTGACTTTTTGAAAAGTTCCCATGAAAGTAAAATCTTTGGTTCTTGTCATTTCAGTCACATTGATCTGTATTGTTCTTCTGAGAATACTAAGTAATTCAGGGTCGTAGACAGAATGAAAGGAAGAAGGCGTATTTTGGCCTCAGTTAGACACATATACTTCTATCACTTCCCATGTCATAGAGACCGAGAATATGACCATAGCCTGTACTCATATACATATCACTGCAGATGCTGCTTGGAAATTCTACTTCTTCGTCCTTTCTATCCTGTTTTCCAGAAAAAAGAAATAATGTTTGAAAGAAGAAGCAAAAATTACTAAAATATTCTAAGCTTATTATTTTTTTTCCTTTTTTTTAGGTGTTTCTAGATTTCTCTTAGGTTCTCTGCGATTGACTCTGTGCATAGTACTTATGTATAGTCCTTAGCTCTTCCTCAGATCTTGCCCTTTGCCCTGCAGATTTTCTCCAGAGCTGTAGGTAGAGAAGGCTCTTGGAAATAGAAAGAAAAAAAATAAAGAACTCCACAAATCTTCTTTAGGATGTTGAAGGTAAAGGATACTTTTCCTTCTTAGGGAGAGAACTGCTGGAGCATGGCAGAGGATAGAGAAGCTGGAATGTGTGGTTCCACATACAAGGAAGGCAACAGCCACATTGGAGGACATGGCGACCCACACTTTAACCAACAACTGATGTGGCCAGAGAGCCCTGCCTTAATGTCAGCAGCAAGAAGGAAACGTGTGGGGAGTAGAGAACTTTTGTCTTTCATGCTCATGGAGTCAGGATCAAGGCCCCATGGTCATGTCAAATTAAAAGTGTTGATAAGACCTAGAGATGGAGGAGATGGTGGCAGCAGTAAGTTATGGAGGGAAAGGCATAAAATATTACTGGTTGGTGATAATGTGAATTTCTTCATGCTTATGGCAAACTATTCAGAGTTAATAATTTTAAATACATACTATTGTTGACCTAGCTATTGCCTCTGGATCTTCATCATCTCCTTAGAAATAAAAGCATCAGTATATAAGAATATTCGAAGTTTAAAAGGGGTTTAGAAAGATTTACATTAGAGCTAAGAAGTTTGCAAAGATATTTGAAGGATGTATATTACAGCATTGTTTGTAATGACACGAAGTTGATAGATGATGGTAATGATTGGGAATGGGAATGGGAATGGGAATGGGAATGATTAAGGATTGTTTGAATAAACATGGTACCTTAATAAAATAAAATATTATGGGGTCTGAATAAACTATATATGCATTTACTGATTTGGAATTATTGTGGCAGTGTAATGTTAGGTTATCAAAAAGAAAACTACACTATGATTCCTTAAACTAAAATTATAGGAAAAAATAAATCAGTGCATATGTTGTAAATTAGTTGAGTGTAAATGTAATTCTAAAGCTTAGAGAAAGGTGAGAAAAGATACATATTAGGCTCTTTATTTTGATTGATTGGAAAAATGTGAACAGTGAAGATAAAAAAAATTGTGTAAAACTTTATAAACATTTTATTTTGCAAAAAAAGAAATCCATGAGAAAATGTCAACAGAAAATTTAGTCTATCATTTTTTATGACATTTCTCTGTATCTGTTAACAATTAATACATAATAATCCCCCCAAATTTAATGGCTTAAAAACAACCAGTGATGAGAGATATAACTGATGTTTCTGCTTATCCAAACTGTACTCAGTTTATCTCAGTGGGTGCAAATAAAATGAACAAGATTAGTCATATTAGGAAAGTGACTTGTGCATTTCCCAAGTCTCCTCTAAGGGTTCCTGAGAATGTCGTATTTCTGAGTATGTCAGGTGTCTACTACTACCACCACAACTGCTATCAACACTACTCTGCCACTGCTATTACTACTTTTAACTATTATTTATTTAGCATCTACTGTAAGCAAGGAACTACAAAAGGAATTTTATACACATTTTCTCTTTATCTTATATAAATAGCACTATGAGACACACATGATAATTATTGATTCACAGATAATCAAATTGAGTCTCAGAGAAGTTAAACAGCTTACCTGGCTAATGAAGCAAGGCCAGTTGTTAGTGTTCTGGAAAAAGCCTAAATATTGAAATCAGATATAATTAAGACAGTAAAACATAGGGAGACATAATTTTTCACATTAGGAAACTCAATATGTGAAAAACCTTACAGAAGTCTTAATAAAAATATAGCAACAAAAAAAATTAGATTATTTTTCTTTTTATATCATACTAGAGACCTGATGCACAAAATTTGTGCAAGAGTAGGCCTTCCTTCCCCCGGATGCCAGCACCGGCTTCCCTCCGGCACCTGGGACCTGGGCTTCCCTCTGGCTAAAGGCAGTCACCCAGAACTGGGGCTTCCCTCACAGCCCCAACTTCATCTAGAAGGTTGTCCAGAAGGATGTCTGGTCTAATTAGCATACTATGCTTTTGTTATTATAGATGTATGCTGTGATCCATACTATATTCTGTTCATTAGTGGACATATTGTGTTTGGGAATGTGGACCATACCAGAAATTATACATTTACTAGTGGCCTGGTGCACGAAATTCATACATATTAAAAGGGAATTAATGAGGAAATATTTTAATATTGCTATTTTCCCTTTCTCTATAATATAAATGTCTGCCACCAGCAACTTTGCCTTGCTAGATTCTTCTCTGTGAAGACTACTAAACAACAGAACATGACTTCTAACAGAACATCCCATCTTTGAAACTGAGATTGCAACCCCTTTAATTTTTAAGAATTTTTACTGTAACTAAAAATAACAATATCAAGTAGCAAATAAATAAAAATAACAGGCATTGAGACAATTACAAAGGTTTTAGAAATCTTAATGCAAAAGCTGTGAATTAGTCTTTGAACTTGATTGGAATATCCATACTTCACTATATACGTATATCTAAGCTCACCTATCTCATCTGATAGTCCCTGACTCCCTTTTTCATAAGATTTTTATGTCATTTTTGGGTCCCCTAGAGAAAATACAATAAGAATTAGAAATGTGAGAGATTTGATGAGAGAAATGACTGTGAACTATAAAGGGCAGAGGGAACAAGAATAAGAGTGAGCTTTTAGCCCATGATTAGGTATGGAGAAGGGGAAGGAAGAAAGATTGCATAGAAAGAGCTTCAGATTGCAACCAACTCCAAAAGTGACTCAACCAGGCCAGTGGGACTCCTGGCTCAGGATTTCATGTTGAATCCAGCTATCTCTGGTATCCCACCCTCCAACCCTACTCTATCATGCTTTCTCATTGGCTAGAGGCTGCCTTGGGAGAGCTCTGCCTCGATGACCCTGAAGGTGGAGGGAGGGTTGGGAGACTTTCCACTGACTATACTCTTCACCACATGTTTTCTGGTAAAGGATTGGAGCAACTCACCTTCATAGCTAGAACAGCCCATCTGGGCCCCACTTAGAACCATCTCGTACACACACATTCGGGGAGAAGCTCTTCCGCCACTCTCATGAGCCTCTATATTTCCCATTGCTATTAACCTGCCAAGCTCTGTGATCACGTCAGCCCTAACCTGCAGAGAAGAGTCACCACTGAACTTCTTAAGGATATTGATACCCCTCATCAGTGCATTCCTGATGGCCTTGGTAGATGGGCTCCCATGGCAATAGCGCTGGTGGGTTTTCTAATCTAACATGAAACATCCACTACAGCCTGCCCACACCTTCAGCCTTCATATTTCTTCCTGTGCTGTCTGCTATGGCAACTTAGACATTTCATCTTTGTTCAACATGGACAAATACTGCTTTCTCTAGGAGCCTAGGAGCCATTCATCTCTGAGATCCTTGCCAGAGTATTGTGTTCTGTGTTCCAAGAAAGTGCTCCCAAGTCAAGAAATTCTTGTTTCTCTAGTCTTACATTGTGGTTCATTTGATTGGTTACCTCTAAAATTCAACAATGGGTTCTATTAATTTTTGTGGCTTCTTTGGGATGTAATCTCTTTATTCCTTATCAATCTAAGCCATCCGAAGCAGGGTTATAAACCTTAATGAGATTTAACTCATTAAACGATCAGTGTAGCATCCAGAAGAGGAGGTGACAGGTCTTGGAGGCACCTGTTGCTTCATAGGTGAGAGACCTTTGCAGTGTCTTCTCCCACACTGAAAGTGCTAACAGTTAATAGGGAGGGGTGGAACACCTTTATAGATCCTGAAAGTACAGAGCCACAATCACCAACGCATCTATTTAGTCCTATCCCATGTTTCAGGGCTACTGGTTTCCCAGCCAGGACTATAGCCTTAGCATAACAGACTTGTGAAAGTCTCTAACTATTAACTACTCTGGTTGTATTTCACCTCTGCCTACTTCCCCTACTTCAGCAGATAAGGACCTCTCTGCAAGATCACTGTACTATCCTTTAGCTCTTATAGTACTTAGTCTTTAGCTGTTAGTTATTTGCCCTCATATTCTCATATTCTCTCTGCACTACAACTCAATGAAACTTGGTAATAGCCAGCCAATTCCACAGTTCTTATATGAACTATTCATTCCACAGCTTTCAAATAACTGAATCTTCACTCTGACAATTGTATGTCCCTCCACTGGACCATTTTCCCAGGTCACCATGGCTATCGTCTTCACGAATTGGGACATCACGTTGGATTTGTGAGACTATCTGTGCCCCATCTACCATGTGAAAAAGGTCCTTCTTACCAGATAACAGTGAATGCTCTATGCTCCAAATCCCATTTTATTATCAGCTCTTTCCAGCCACATGTAGTGCTGGCTGAGTCAATTTGGACCCTCTTGGAAGCAGTATCCAAGACTGAAATAAAAGCACAAGAAATTTTTAGGGAGGACCACCTGTGAAAGATAATGGTGGAGTAAACAGAAGAAGGCAAGAAAAGCCTTAGACTATGATGCAGATTGCTCACATCTCTTAAAAGAGCAAGAGAATGATGGGAGGTAGAGTAATAAGAGCCTCAGACTGCAGTGCAGCTCTGAGAAGTTCCTGACCAACCTGATAAAGAGCCAGAGAGTAATAACTGCATATTAGAGGTGTCCTGAATTGGAAGAAATGTCTTTACCTTAAAACTCACTACCTGCTCAGACATTGGTTCTAATATTCCCGGCAGAATGTGGCCTCCATGAGATCACTACAGCAGATCCTGAAGGTGTGGCACTGGAGGTGATCATCTAATTCTATTCCTCATAGAAGGTTCTCTCTTCAAGGGAGTTCAGAGTGGTTCACCAGCATGGCTGTGAAAGACCTGCAGAAGTCTCTCAGAACCACTTGAGGTCTCTACCCCATCTAATCTTCTCTCAAGGCCAAGCTCCTCAAACTGTCTCCAGTAGATTTTGGTTGACATTACTGCAAGGTCTGAAGAATTGCCAGGGATGGTAAGAATCTGCTTCTTAACCTCTTTTACTAGGTAGAAAATGCTATTATCAACCCCTACAATTCTACTAGGTCATCTGCCACCAAGCTGGTGCAGGTGTGTTACTACTCCTGCAACTCTCTTGGGTTCCAGTTCCTAGAAGTCAGACAGAACTTGGCTTGAATACTAGTTGTGTGATCTTCAGAAAAATATTTAACCTGCATCACCTTAGATTTTCCATTGGTAACACGTGAACTACTGTTCCTACCTCATGGAGTTGTTATATAGTTTAAATAATATCCTATCTAATAAAAGAGAAACATGGTAATTAGCCATACGACCGCTACCCTTCCCATTGGCTAATCAGGGCGATATGCAAATTAACTGCCAGCCAAGATGGCAGCCAGCAGCCAGGCAGCTTGAAGCGAACATGAGGCTTGCTTGCTTCAGTGACAGAGGAAACCAACGTTCCCCGCCTGCCTTGCCGGCCTCTGAGCTTGCAGTTTGAAACATTCTTACAAATATAGAAGCTAAACAAAACCCCAGAAACCTGCTTTCAGCCACCCGGGATCTCAGAGCTAGAGTTGATACAGTGTTTCGATTAAAAAACCCAAACAAACCACATACCTGCTTTCAGCAGCAGAGGCCTCAGAGCTGGAGCCAGAGCTAAAGCTGGCCCAGAATAAAAGAAAAAAAGGAGCAGTTGGGAGCTTCAGTCACCCGCCAGCCTGAAAACAGCCCTCAGCCCCTCACCCAGACTGGCCAGGCACCCCAGTGAGGACCCCCACCCTGAACGGTGTGTGACCAACTGCAAACAGCCATCATCCCCTCACCCAGGCTGGCCAGGCATCCCAGTTGGGACCCCCACCCTGATCCAGGACACCCTTCAGGGCAAACCAGCCAGCCCCAACCCATGCACCAGGCCTCTATTCTATATGGTAAAAGGGTGATATGCCTCCCAGCACCAAGATCAGTGGAGCTGCAAGGCCTTCCAGCACCGGGATCAGCATGACAGGGGTCAGCTCCCAAACCCCCGATTGCCCTGTGGCTCTGTGTGTGACAGGGGGCGGGGCCACAACCTCCCTATCGGCCCTGCTCTGTTTGTGACAGGGGAAGGCGCCCCAACCCCCTGATCAGCCCTGCTCTGTGCCTGATAGTGGGGAGCTCCCCACCCCCCTGATCACCCTGCGGCTCTGTGTGTGGCAGGGTACGGCCCCCCAACCCCCTGATCGGCCCTGCTCTGTGTGTGACATGGTGAAGTGCCTCAACCCCTCCCTACCCCCCCACGGGCCCTGCTCTGTGTGTGACGGGGTAGAGCCATAACCTCCCCATTGGCCCTGCCCTGAGTGTGACAGTGGTGGCGCCCCAACCCCCTGATCGGCCCTGCTCTGTGGGTGATAGAGGGTGGCGCCCCAACCCCCTGATCGGCCCTGCTCTGTGCATGACAGGGGGGAGCTCCCCAACCCCCTCATGGGCCCTGCTCTGTGCGTGACAGGGGGTGGCGCTGCAACCTCCCCATCGACCCTGCCTTGAGTGTGACAGGGGGCGGTGCCCCAACCCCCTAATCGGCCCTACCCTGAGCGTGACTGAGGGTGGCATTGCAACCTCCCAATCCGCCCTGCTCTGTGCATGACAGGGGGCAGCGCCCCAACTCCCCAATCAGCCCTGCTCTGAGCCCGACCAGGGCCTGCACCTAGGGATTGGGCCTGCCCTCTGCCACCCGGGAGCAGGCCTAAGCCAACAGGTCGTTATCTCCCGAGGGGTCCCAGACTGCGAGAGGGCACAGGCCGGGCTGAGAGACCCCCCTTCCCCCCTGAATGCACAAATTTTTGTGAACCGGGCCTCTAGTATTATATAATAATATTTGTAAAGTGCCTAGCATAGTGACTGGCACAAGACAAGCATTTAAATATTTGTTCCTGGTATCATCCCTTGTTCAGGTTTCCTGAAGAATATTCCCCTGGTCCACTGATAAACTCAACTCTGCCTTTCTGAGGAGTTCTTCTCTGCATCCTCATTACCTCATTAACATAATGCCTGAAATTATCTACTTTATATCAGCTCCCTTCAAGATTCCGTGCTTTTTAAGTTTAACTTATTTCACATTTCTGTTCCACCATTAGAAATATTTCTTGAGATAAGCTTATTTTTCACATCAGAGAAAGTTGACATCACATTCTAGGAAAATAATAAATCCATAGGATTTAGATCCACAACTCTGCCTACATCTCCATGTTCTCTCAGACTTCTTCACTTCAGTACCCATATCAACCTGCCAATTTCCCAGCCTCTTGAATTGATATCAAATATTATAGTATTACAATACATTTGCCCTAGCCAGTTTGGTTCAGTGGATAGAGCATCGGCTCACAGACTGAAGGATCCTGAGTTCAATGGTTCAATTCTGGTCAAGGTGCAGACTCAATCCCTAGCCCTTGTTGGGGCCTGTGTGGTAGGCAACTAATCGATGTGTCTGTCTCACATCAATGTTTCTCTCTCTGTGTCTCTCCTCCCTTCCACTCTCTCTTAAAAAATCAATGGAAAAATATCATCAGTTGAGGATTAACAACAGTAAAAAATACTTTAAACTTATGAAATTACAGCTGGCTTTTTTAAAGGGAAGAATATTGTTGTGGTTTTTTTTTTTTACTTATTACTCTTCATGCTTACCATTCAAAATACACATG
The DNA here is from genome assembly GCF_963259705.1 of Myotis daubentonii. Classification (NCBI taxonomy): domain Eukaryota; kingdom Metazoa; phylum Chordata; class Mammalia; order Chiroptera; family Vespertilionidae; genus Myotis; species Myotis daubentonii. The sequence continues at coordinate 141,818,342 of NC_081842.1, read as the reverse complement.
TTCTGGGCATATGTCGACACAAATACACAGACATATTGACTTTAAAAGAGGCATATTTTTGCACTTCTTGACATCTGCTTATGTTGGTTAAACACACAACTCTTCTGTTTGTGTTTTAATATGGTCAGAATACACACTTGAATGTGTCAAAACCTGTCTGTGTGTTGCTTAATAACTGGTGGAAATTGTTGCAGGCACAATGCAGCATCAGTTATTCATTCATTTAGGGAACCTGGCTGCAGTGAATTGGGAATTGTGATTTGCATGAGGCCATCCTTTCTGGGGTTGGTGAGTGGCATACAGACAGCCTCATCCTTTTCCAAGCCCCTCCCTCTCTATATTTCTCTTTCTTCTTCTTTTTTTAAAATATTTTTTTTATTGATTTCAGAGAGAAAGAGATAGAAATATCAGTGATGAGAGAAAATCATTTATCAGCTGCCTCCTGCAGGCCCCCTACTGGGGATCGAGCCTGCAACCCAGGCATGTGTCCTTGACCTGAATCAAACTTGGGACCTTTCAGTCCACAGGTGGACGCTCTATCCACTGAGCCAAACCAGCTATTTCTCTTTCTATCCTTTTTTATTTTGTTCCTTATGAGAAATCAGATCAGTGTTCCTCTTAAGGCTCAAGAAAAATCAGGACTGATTTCTCACTGTGGACAAATCGGGTCATGAAAGTAAAGAAGACTCTTTGCACCTTGTTCTGCCATTTTCCTGCCAATTTATAGAATAACATGGCTGCCCTGGTTATACATACATTTGAGGACAATACATACTATCATGAAGACTTAGCAGGTTTATTGTAAACTTACATGTTACATATTCTAATTTGGGAGCACCAAAATTTACAAAATTAATATGCCATCTCCTCTGGTTTTTACACACACAGGGTAGCACAATCTTCATCTATTTTATTCATTTGCATGTTGAAATTCTATTCACAACCACCATCATTTACATATATATATTCAAGTGCTTGTTGGATTCTTTTCACAGTGTTACATTTTGTGAGAAGGCTACCTAAATTCATATTTTATTGCAAAGAGATTACCATTGCTATTAGGCATTTTAAAATATGAGAAATGGTTCCTTACAAAACATTAAACAACTTAAAGCAAACAAAACAACCCATCAAATTCAGGTGTCTAGACGTATGGCTGGAAGGTTACAGCTTCTGTCCAAACTAAACCCTTTAGCAATGATTGCATTGCCTTTAATTCTGTGACAGCCTTCCAGCAGGCTACACTATTCTGATCACCCTCATATCCTTTATATAATTGGAAACTCATGAAACCCTCCTCGTAGACAGCCTTGTTAGCTCATGGTGAAAGAACGGTACAGGCAACACATCAAAAGGTTGAATACAGAGAGAGAATGAAAGACTCCAGTAGCCTGCTGCATCCTGGTAATTGAAAAGCAGGAGAATTGTGTGTGTGTGTGTGTGTGTGTGTGTGTGTGTGTGTGTGTGTGTACATGCACACAGCAGCCCTTATGTTAAGGACTGTCAAACAAGGAGGAAATAATCAGATGGGAGAATAGAGATAGTGTGGGACAAAAGCAGTTGAATGAATGGGCACTGGCAAAGAGTAAATATTTCACAGAATAACTTTCTAAGCTTTAGATGAAATCTGCCTCTGTTGCTACCAAACACCTGTGCAATTATCTCCTGATCATCATTATCAATGGATTTGATTATTACAGTCCAGAGGCTCTGAAGCTTTGACTTTTGCCTTTCCTTACGGTGGAGAATAAAAGCATTTGCAATTATAACTTCAATTTCCACATGGATTTGAAAGCATAGGAGAATGTAAAGAAAATTGCTGTTGGTGCCCGGGAAAAAAAGGGTTTATCTCAGACTTGTTAATTCTTGACTGTGTAACACTGGGGAAAAATATCAACCTTCCAACTAGAAGTTGGTCCAACCACCAAATAGAGAAAATAATATCTACTTTAGAGAGTTTTCTGGGGATTAAGTAATTTAATGTGGCAAAAGCCATATAGGTTCATACCTGTTTCTTAGTAGGCACTCAGTTAAAGTTGCGGTTATTTGTTGTGAGAAAACACTTTGTAGGTGCTATAAAAAATACAGACTCCCTTTAGCCTGACCTTGTGGCTGACTTTAGCATGACTGAGTAACTGACACTGTCTTTCCTGTTCTTTTTATAAGGAGAAGAGGAAGAAACATCCTTTCAATGTGGAGCAGAAACACAAAAATCAGGAAGAAATGGAGCCCACACAAAGCATGCTTCATCAGCATGTGGTGTTGCTCATGGTAGGTCACTCTGCTTCTGGGATTCTCTTCTCTAAATCTCTACCCTAATCTCAGAAACCCGCTCTCCTCATCCATGCAGATTTTTATAAAATGTGATGTCCACCCTTCAAAGAGAGCAGAAATTATTACCACTGCCTTTGAATCCTAACAACAGTCTTCCATTTCCTCTTTGAAGTGTAAGTTATAGGCTCCCCAGATTATCCCCTTGGGGACCAAAACACTTATTCCCCCAGTTTGCTGCAAGTGTTTGCTGCTAATGGCTCACAGCTGAGTCTTTCCCTGGGAATTTCTCTCAGTCAATGGAAACTGAGTAAGCCAAGATTGTGTCCCACCCTGTGGTAGTTTTTAACCAATGACTCAGGGATGCAGAGTCTAAATGTTTGTCACTCTTGCCTCAATTTGAGACAATTCCAAGGAGCCATCCCAGGTCCAGAACTCTGTGAGATCCAGAGCGTCTCTTACAACAATTGTACTGCAGTCTAACTTCTGACCTCTTCCTTCTTAAATCCATGATAGGAGTTGTTCCTGAGAGCATTCAGGGTTAGTTTGGGTCTTCCAAGAAGCAGAGACCAATCTAGAATTAGACATGCAATAAATATTGGGGAAATGGTTGAGAAAAATAAAGGCCATAGGAAGCAGGAGTAAACAGGAGAGCCTCAGACTGGGCTGCAGGTCTGACACCTATAAATGGGGAGAGGAAAGGAAGAAATACTGAATAGGAAATGCCTCAAACTGCACTGTAACTGAAAAAGATTTGGCAAGGCTGCTGAGGAGTCCGGGAGCAATGATTGCTTATAGAGAGAGTCCTGAGTTGGGCAGAAATGTCCTGGCTCTAGTACTTATTCTTTGGCAAGTTATTGGCCTGAGAAGCCCAGAGACATGGTCACAGTGTAAGTGATGCAAAAACAAACAAACAACAAAAAAGACACTGAAGGTGTGATACCTAGAAGCTCTCAGCCAATCTCTTTTATTATAGTGAGTTGTTTAGTGGGTAGATTTGAGCGGCCATTTTCATGGTCACCAAATTTTCTTGGTTATTTTTCTGCAATGAAAAACTTCATGTCATTGTCATTTTTCAAGGAATCTGACCTAAGACAGTTGGCATCGGGTGTGTTCTGAGGGACAGATTCTAAAATGGAATTTGGAGCTAGATTATGTGTGGTGTGGCTGGTAATGAAGACTCCTTCACTAGTAGTAGGTGGAGTGCTGGCAGCCCCTGGCATGTGGCAGTGGTGCAATTGCTAAAATGTTACTGATGGTAAATTGGGTTGGGATATCAATGGAAGGGAATGCACTGGCAGGTGCAATATCTCAGGCATTTGACAGGCTGAAGTAGCAGTATTATAAAGACAAAGAAATCAAATGGCTGTTGCTGAGTGCAATTTTTGCATTTAGAGAAAGACAATGAAAGGTTGAGAGTGATTAATCACCAATTAAAGGTGAAGTGTGAAAGTCAGAGGGTCTTTTGGTAGCACAGAAAGAGACTCTTTATCTCCAAAGCCAGAGGGCAGAACAGGCCAAAGATCAGTCCCAAGACTTAATTATAATGATAACAAAGCTTCAGAAAATCTGCTTTCCCAGGTTTAGGGCGCTTGTTGGGAGAGAGTTAAACCCTGAAGTATCTAAACCATACACTGAAAATATTAAAATCCCAGCCAATACCGGTTTGGCTCAGTGGATAGAGCGTCGGCCTGCCGACTGAAAGGTCCCAGGTTCGATTCCTGTCAAGGGCATGTACCTGGGTTGCGGGCATATCCCCAGTAGGAGATGTGCAGGAGGCAGCTGATCGATGTTTCTAACTCTCTATCTCTCTCCATTCCTCTCTGTAAAAAATCAATAAAATATATTTTAAAAAATATATTAAAATCCCAGACACTTACACAATCTGCAGAAGTAGTCCACTCCTCCTTATTAATCACCAACACTCTCTTCTTTCTTGAAGACAATGGAGATATGTCTGCCTTGCATGACAGCTTTCTGTCATGTTAGAATCCACCTCTGCTCTCTTTTCCTGGCCACTGGATCAGAAATTAGGGCCCAGACACTATATAGCATGTTTGGACCTATCAGGCTTGTTAAGAAAGGAAAGAACCATACTCTGAAAGGAGTCACAGAATCTGGTCAACACACACTGGTAAGAGCTAGAAGAGAATCTAGAATCGAATCCTGAGTGTTCCAGATCACAGAGTTAGAACATAAAATTAACCAAGGGAGAGTTTGTTAATGTGGAAGCAGCCTTCTGTGACACCAGATTTGATGGGATGACTTGTAGAGCTTGAAGATAGCAACAACCCGCACTTAAAGATGAGGAATTACAGAGCTTCCTTAGCAGTGATGGTAGTGGAGGGTAGAACTCCAGGGGAAAAGACAAGAGCTTTCTGAGTGACGTGGAAGCAGCTGCGACAGTGGTGGCTATAGTTCTTCTCACTAACCTTTCTCTTATAAGGTTCGTTATGACACAGGCCATCTAGGATTCTGAAGGTGTTGCTCATAGACCAGGGGGTGGGGGGTGAAGTAGGGGGTGGGGGGAAGCTTATTACACAAAGCAAGTTACTCTAAGTGGCACACACAGCAGATAGTAGTGGATACTGTGATAAGCCGCTGAATCTCCTTCAGGACTGAGGTACTCATTCTTCCATCTGCCAACAGTGTTGGCAGCTGATAGACCATAGCAGTCCCTGCCTGGATACCCTCGGCTTATAGGAGTTGCCTTCCTCAAGATTATGCCTGCATCCAATGACTAGCTGATATGGGGATAAAAGGTCTGACTTTTTACCTCAATTCAGGACAATACTAAGAGCCCATCCCAGCATCAGAGCTCCCTGTGTCATCAACTGAATCTTGCTTGCAGCAGCATTATGGCTCAACATTTCCCTCTGCCCAATCCCACTCCCCTCACTTTCTCACAAGTAAAAGTCTTGCGAGGAGTCCCCCATAAATGTTTTGTAGACTGTTAGACTGTTTTCTGGATAATCTAACTAAGAAAATCCCAGTTTTCATCATTTTTTCTCCAATTTCTTTTCAGTCACATCTTTTCTTGTGTTTCTTAAATTTCCCTTTCTAAAAATAAAAAAAAGTCAAAGGCATTTTTTTTCCCCTTCTGTCCTATGTACAACAGTACTAATGCTTCATATGTAGGATGGATGGGGCAGTGAAGAGGCCTATACAATAAGCTGAAGAGTAGGGCCAAGTTACTGGTGAAATAACAAAACATTTATTGTGGGAAGCTTGAGTTGGGGAAGTATGTTAGAGAACCATACCACTTGTCAGACATTTCCAAGGCAGAAGTGAAACTTTGGAAGCCTCTGAGCATACTCAGAATAAACCTTTGATATTCATCTGTACTTTACACTCTTCTTGGTGCCGCCTGCCTGCACAAGCTAGATCACTGATGGCGAACCTTTTGAGCTTGGCGTGTCAGCATTTTGAAAAACCCTAACTTAACTCTGGTGCCGTGTCACATATAAATTTTTTGATATTTGCAACCATAGTAAAACAAAGACTTATATTTTTGATATTTATTTTATATATTTAAATGCCATGTAACAAAGAAATATCAACCAAAAAAATGAGTTCACGTGTCACCTCTGACATGCGTGTCATAGATTCGCCATCACTGAGCTAGATAGACAGATGACTGACAGTTGTCAGTGGTCACATACAAGGATTAGAGAGCATGATGCAGCAGAGGGCTCAGAAGTATACAGTCTCTTTCATTGTTTCTCTTCCACTGCAGCATTTCTATCATTGAAATTTTTATTTGATATTATTTTTAATGCTAAAGTAGAGGAAAAACAAAACTAAGATCAAAAGACTTGGTTTTGGTCTGAGTTCTACTATTTCCCATTTGTGGGACTCTCCAGTTTCAGTTTCAGCATCTATAAAATAGTGTGCCTATACATCACTGGTTCTTTTAGAAACTGTTAAAAACTATGCACTCACTCTCTTCCCCAAGAAAAACGTGCAGACACTATTTTATACACATTTATCTTCCCTAATGTCATCTTGTCCATGATGATATCTAAAGTGACCTCTTGTTCTGGTGGCTATAAAACCAAACCTTAAATTCCTTATTAATTCCAATTTATACCTGTCCCTATTTTGCCACCAGAGAGGCTAGTGCTGATAGTCTATGAGGGCAAGAGTATTTTTTTGAATGAATACCTGCTGAGAACCAAGTATTTAAACAAAGATATAACACTGTGTAAGGTAGGACTTGATCAGCACTTACCCAGTTGTCAGTGCTGGTGAAGAGGTCTATGGAAAGCTTTTGCTTCTGCATCTGGTGATGGGCTGACATCATGGTAGGTCATCAGGGCCAGAAGTTGGAAAGGAAAGTTGAATATGAGTCAGGGGAAAATGAGAACAAACTGGAACTTGCAAAGACAATCTGAAGCCCACGAAATCAATAGCATGTACAGCCTGCAGAGGAACCTGGTGTCCTTTGCCATGGAGCTGCAAAAGTACCTGGCCTGGCCTTGGAGAAGTGGTGGATGAAACCTGGCAGAACCCAGAGTTGCTGTGGGCTCAGCTGCTCTCTCACTACAACATGAGCCAGAAATCAGTGACAATGCCTATGAGCTGCTGCAGCCAACAGGTGCCCTACACTGACCTTCAGGGATTAATGATTGCTTACCACACGACTGGCTCTAAATCTCACACTATCTTCTCTGAAGACCCACCATAACTGGGAAACTTACAAGAGGATCTGGAGATCTAGTTCCAACTAAGCTAACTTGGCACAGTGCAAATCTACCACAAATATGAATAATATGCGATCCCTCCCTCAAGCCTTGAGGGATGAAGGGACTAAGCATAAAACAAATAAACGTCACAAAAGGTAAAATACAAAATTCCCTCTCTAGCGTAGATGGGTCATAGAGAAAGTGGATAAGTTCCCTGAGAAAAGAAATTTCATGGGAATCAGCTCTGAAGACATCAGAAACAAAAGGAAAAGTCAGAGATAGGACACCAAGGGCTGCACAATCATAGCACTTTTAAAGAACAAGAAATGGTTGGGCTAGAGCTTAGTGATAAAAATGAAGAGACAATAAATTGGAGAAAAAATTAAAAACAGTATTATTAAGGGCTTGTACACCATGCTAAAAAAAAAGCTGCTAAGAAGTTTGGATTTGACCCTGTTTCATGGTCGTTGATTTGAATTATATTTGAACTAGAGGCCCGATGCATGAAATTCATGCAAGGGGCTCGGCCCTCGCAGCCCCAGCTGCCTCGGCCATTGCAGCACCAGCTTCATCTAGAAGGTCGTCCGGACAGTTGTCCTGCTGTTTGGTCTAATTAGTATATTAGCTCTTTATTATATAGGACTATAGGCCCAGTGCATGACATTCATGTACTGGGGTTGAGGGGGTGTCCCTCAGCCCAGCCTGCGCCCTCTCACAGTCTGGGATCCCTCAGGGGATGTCCACCTGCTGGCTTAGGCCTGCTCTCCTCCCCCCCACCCCGCTCCCGCCACCACTGCTGCACTTGCCAGCCATGAGCCTGGCTTCTGGCTGAGTGGCACTCCCCTGTGCCACTGACCACCAGGGGGCAGCTCCTGCATTGAGTGTATGCCCTCTGGTGGTCAGTGTGTGTCATAGAGACCAGTCATTCTGCCATTCGGTTGATTTGCATATTAGCCTTTTATTAATTAGGATAAGCATGGGCTTATTCCTGGACTTTCTATTTGGTTCCATTCATCTATATATCTGTTTTCATGCCAATACTATGCTGTTTTGATCATTATTGTCTTATAGTATAGTTTGATATCAGTTAGACTGATACCTCCAACTTTGTTCTTCTTTCTTAAGGTTGCTTTGGCTGGTCAGGGTCTTTTGTGGTCCCACATTCATTTTTGGAATATTTCTTCTAGTTCTGTGAAGTGTGCCATTGGTATATTGATAGGAGTTACATTTAAACTATAGAATGTTTTGGGTAGTATGGACATTTTAATATAGTTAATTCTTTCTATGCATAAACACAGTATATGCCTCCACTTAATTGTGTTTTAAAAATATATATATGTTTTTATTGATTTTAGAGAGAGAGCAAAGGAGAGAGGGGAAAAAGAGAGACACATCAATCAGCTGCCTGCTACACAACTCCTACTGGGGATGAGCCTGCAATTCCAGCATGTGCCCTGATCGAGAATAGAACCAGTGACTTTTTGCTGCATGGGACAATACTCAACCACTGAGCCATGCCACCGGCCTATTTGTATCTTTTTCAATTTCTTCTTTAGTGTATTATAATTTTCTGAGTACAGGTCTTTTACATCTTGGTTAAATTTATTCTAGGTATTTTTTATGCAATTGTAAATGTTATTATTTTCTTAGTTTCCCTTTCTTTCTGATAGTTCGTTATGGGTGTATAAAAATGTCACTGATTTATGGGTATTTATTTTGTATTTGCTATTTTGCTGAATTCATTCATCAGTTCTAGTAGTATTTGGTGGAGTCTTTAGGATTCTTTATATACAATATCATGTCATCAGCAAAATATGATAGTTTTATTTCTTCCTTTCCAATTTGATGGCTTTTATCTCTTCTTGTCTGATGGCTGTTGCTGGGACTTCCAGTTCTACATTGAATAAGAGCGTTGAAAGTGGTCATTCCTATATTGTTCCTGATCTTAAGGGAAATACTTTTAATTGTTCCCCTTTGAGTATGATATTGGCTGTGAGTTTGACATATATTGCCTTTATTATGTTGAGATATGATCATTCTATTCCCACATCACTGAGAGTTTTCATCATACATGGGTGCTGGATTTTATCAAATGCTTTTTTTCTGTATCTATTTATATGATCATGCGATGTTTCATCTTTTATTTTGTTTGTGTGATGTATCACATTTATTGTTTTGTAGATATTGAACCAACTTTGCATCCCTTGAATAAATCTTACTTGATCATGGTGTATGATCCTTTTAATGGATTGCTGGATCTGATTTGCTAATTTCTGTTGAGTATTTTAGCACTTATGTTCATCAAGGATATTGGCCTATAATTTTCTTTTTTTGTAGTGTCTGTATCTGGTTTTGGAATTAGGATGATGCTGTCCTCATAAAATGACCTTGGAAGTCTTCCCTCCTTTTGAGATTTTAGAATAGTTTGAGAGGTATAGGTGTTAATTCTCCTTTGAATATTTGGTACAATTTACCTGTGAAGCCATCTGGTCAAGGACTTTCATTAGTTGGGAGTTTTTTTTGTTTACTACTGCATCAATTTCATTAGTTGCAATCTAGCTATTCAGATTTTCTGGTTCTTCCTAATTCAAGTTTGAAAGATTGTGTATTTCTAGGAATTTATCTATTTCTTCCAGATTGTCCAATATTTTGTCATATATTTGTTCATAATATTTTCTTAAAATCCTTTGTATTTCATTGTTGTCAGTTGCTACTTCTCTTCTTCCATTTTTGATTTTATTTATTTGGGTCCTTTATCTTTTTTTCTTGATGAATCAGGTTAAAAGTTTATCGATTTTTATTTATCTTTGGCAAGAACCAGTTCTTAGTTTCATTGATCTTTTGTATTGTTCATTAGATTCTATTTTTGCTATGATCTTTATTATTTTTTCTTCTACTCACTTTGGGCTTTGTTTGTTGTTCTTTTTCTAGTTTTTTTTTCAGAGTGTAAGTTAGATTGTTTGTTTGAGATTCTTCTTGCTTCTTGAGGTAGGCATGTAATGCTATGAATTTCCCTCTTAGGACTGTTTTCACTGTGTCCTAAAGATTTTGGATTATTGTGTTCTTATTTTAATTTGTTTCAAGGTATGTTTTGATTTCTTCCTTGATCTCATTTTTAAGCAATTCATTGTTAAGTAACATGATATTTAGCTTCCATGTCTCTGTGTATTTTGCAGTTTTTTTTCCTTATAATTGATTTCTAGTATCATACTATTATGGTCAGAGTAGATGCTTGATATGATTTCCATCTCTTTAAGTTTATTAAGACTTGTTTGTGTCCTAACATGTGGTCTACCCTAGAAATTATTCCATGTTACTTAAAAAGAATGTATGTTCTGCCTCTTTGGTATGAAATGCTCTGAAGAAATAAATAAAATCCCATCTGATCTAGTGTGTCACCTAAGACCACTGTTTTCTTGTTAATTTTCTGTCTGGAAGATCTATCCATTGATGTTAATAGTATGTTAAAATCCCCTGCTACAACTCTATTTCTGTCAATCTCTTCATGTCCAGCAAGATTTGCTTTATACTAGTATATATTTAGGTGCACCTCTGTTATGTGTATAAATGTTTACAAGGTTTATATCCTCTTATTGAATTGCTCCCTTTATCATTATGTAGTGTGCTTCTTTATCTCACTGTAGTCTTGGTTTTAAAGTCTATTTTGTCAGATATAAATATTGCTACCCTAGATTTTTTTTTCATTTCCATTTGCATGACATATCTTTTACCACCTCTTTACTTTTAGTTTATGTGTATTATTTGTTCTGTGGTGTGTCTCTTGTAGATAGCATATATATGGGTCTTGTTTTTTATTAATCAGCTAACTTATCTATATCCTTTTATCAGAGCATTTAAGTCATTCACATTTAAAGTGATTATTGATAGTTACATATTTATTGCCACTATATTATTCTAACTATGTTCCTCTGTTATTTTTCTGTTTTCTTCTTCTTAAAGAAGACCCTTTAACCTTTCTTATAATACTGGTATGGTGATAACAAACTCCTTTAGCTTTTTCTTCTTTGGGAAGCTCTTTAGTTCTATTTTAAATTATAGTCTTGCTGGGTAAAATAGTCTTGGTTGTAGATCCTTGATTTTTAGCACTTTGAATATATCATGCCAATCCCTTCTGGCCTGAAATGTTTCTGTTAAGAAATAAGCTGACAGTCTTATGGGAGTGCCATTGGAGGTGGCTAACTGCCTTTCTCTTGCTCCTTTTATGACTCTTTGTCTTTAACTTTTGCCATCCTATATAATAAAAGCCCAGCTACCATCATGGCAGAACGACCAAAACGACTGCTCAACCAGTCACTATGAGGTGCACTGACCACTTCTCGGTCCCTTTCTCTGGCCAGCAGGCTCCCATTGCCCAATGGCAAACTGGGAACCCGGGTGGGTGGTGGCAGGGGTTGGGGCCGGCTGCTGGCAGTCAGAGAAGATGGCCCTGATCACGGGAAAAGCCTAGCAACTGTACTGACACACAAATTTTGTGTGCCGGGCCTCTAGTTTTAATTTTGATGTGTCTTGTTGTGGGCTTCTTTGGGTTCATCTTATTTGGGACTCTGTACTTTTTGGACTGGTTTTTGTTTTTTGGTTTTTTTTTTCTTTAACAGGTTAGGGGAGTTTTCAGGCATTATTTCTTTAAGTAGGTTTTTGATTCCTTGGTTTTCTCCTCTCCTCATATCCATATGATGAAGATATTTTTATGCTTCATGTTGTCCCAAAGGCCCCTTAAACTATTGTCAATTTTTTAATCCTTTTTGTATTCTTTTGTTCCTCTGGGTGTTTTCTGCTACCGTATTTTCCAAATCACTGATTTGATCCTCTTCTTCATCCAATCTACTGTTTATTCCTTCTAGTGTATTCTTCATTCCATGTATTGTATTCTTCATTTCTGACTAGTTCTTTTTTATGGTTCTTAAGTACTTTTTTATGCTGTTGTATTTCTCACAAAGTTCCTTGAGCATTCTTATAACCATTTTTTTGAACTCTAGAGCTGGTAAATTGCTTGCCTCCATTTCATTTAGCTCTTTTCCCTTAGATTTATCCTGTTCTTTCATTTGGGACATGTTTGTTTGTTTCCCCATTTTGGCTCCCTCTTTGTGTTTATTTGTATTTATTATTAGGTAGATCTTCTATGACTCCCAGTCTTGGTATGGTGCCCTTATGTAGGAGGTGTCTTGTGTGGGGTCCAGTGGTGCAGTTTCCTTGATCATCTGAGCTGGGTGCTCCAGGAATGTCTCTTGTTTGTGTTATATGGGCCCTTCTGATGTAATTGAGTCTTAATTGTGACTGACTATAAGAATCACCTCAACTACTGTGTATGAGTTGCTGTGCAGGTGCTAATCACACAAAGTAGAGTTAGCCTCAGCAGGTTCTGGTGCCTTCTGAAATTTCCCTTCAAATATGCTACTTGTAAAGCTAATTAGATCCTGTTCCAATGTTGTCTGAAACTGGTCACTGAATGTGTTGGTTCTGGGGCCTTTTGGGAGGGACTCTGGTGCAGGGCAATGTCAAATCCTGTCTGTTACTGCTTCTGGCTAACCTTTTTGGAGCTATAAAGTGGTTCATAGTCTGTGGCTGCATCTGTTGGGCCTATGTGTGTATGCAAAGAATAAAGCTATGTACCATGGCTGGCCTTTACAAACATCAGGCCCAAAGGCATGTCAGCAAAAGTCTCAAGGCACCCACAATCCTCCTTTGCTTCCCTCACCTCTGCTAATCTCCGTCACTGAAAGAACCTCTGGCAGTACTGGAGTTGCATGAGGAAGGTTTTTAGTGAGTCACCATGTGGCGGGGGGGGGGGGGGGGGTATTTGCCAGATCAATACAGGTTCAACTTTGGTGCCAGTGTTGCATCTGAGGCCACTCAACAAATGTTCCAGGGTATACCAAGGCTAGTTGCCACCTGTTGGGTGCTTACATGCCATATGTGTTGGGGCGTGGTCTCTTGGAGTGGTCAGGGTGAGGCTAGGAGAGTTTATAAGGCCCAGACAGACTAAAAGTTGCTCCTGTGAAAAGAGGGCTCTGCACTGGTTGAGTGTGCAAGGGAAAAATGGCTCTTGACCTAGAACCACACAATTCATTCTGCCCCAGATTCTGTTAGGAGCCGATCTCAGTAGGGTGGGGCCACAGGGAGTTGGGAAAATGGGGCTAGTTGATCTCTCATGAGTGGTGGGGCAGTCAGTCTTGGGGGAAAATGGGAGGTGTAACCCCTGCCTGAGAGCCACATAACGTGGTCTCTCCCAGATTCTGCCCAGACCTTGGCAGGGTAGAACAATCAGTTGGGTGGGTGAGGCCACTGGGAGCCCAGAGAGTAGAGCTGAAGGATCTCCTATGAGAGGGAGGACCCAGTCAAGTTCACAGGAAGGTGGGTACTATGGCCTCAGCCTAAAAGTCACACAACTCAATCACTGATCCCCTCTTCATCTGCCCATACCTTTATAGTATAGCCCAGGCAGATGACTCTTCAGCAGGGTACAAGCTCTGCAAAGTGGAGAAACAGGGAATCCAGAGGTTGGGGCTATTGCATTCATCCAGGCTGATGCTGTATAGAAGGTGTCTGTGGTGTGGGAGAGTGACTTAGCTCAGGGATCCTGACAGCTGTCTCTTTAGCTTTCTCCACAGAACCACAAGCCTCAGTCTCTCCTTATATAATTTTAGACTGCCCTGCCCTTTCTCCACTGGAGACCAGGGTCAGTGGCTGCAAACGATATTTTGTGCATTGGCTCTTTAAGAGGGTTACTGTGTATCCTTGGCAGACAGAATCCCCACTCACTTTCACAGCCAGCTCTGGTACTTTGGGCTGGGATGTCCAGTGTGGGTTGATACCCCACACTCTTCAGGAGGAAGCTTTTCAGCTGAGATATCCCTCAGGAATTTCAGCCACCACCCATGGCCAGCCCTTTTAATGTCTCTGTCTTTCCTACCAGTCTTGATGTGGCTTCTTCTGTAAATCCTTGGTTATAATGCTTCTCTACAGCCAGTCTTCAGTTGGTTATTCAGGTTGATTGCTCTATATTTTCGTTGTAATTCCCGTTTGGTTCTGGATAAGGTTAGTGTAACATCTACCTACTCTGCCACCATCTTATATTGCTATATATTAAACTATTTTAATAACTAATAAACAAAAGAAAACCTTTCAAATATGTAAGAAAACACATTTGAACACACTACAGATGGCCAGCAGAATTAACTTGTGCTGCCAAGTTCACAACTTTTTGTACAGCTTTATAAATAAAGCTCCTCTTCTGTTGCTTTCCTAAAATTGAAAAAAAAAAAAAACTCATGAGATTGCAAAAGTAGCTATTAAAAACCTGTTCCTAATTCCAAGTATTTGTCAGTGTGAATTGTGATTTATTTTGTTTTTAATTTCTTTTAATTCTAAACCAAACACAGAAATCAAATTGGACATTCAGGTTGATTCAAGACTAAAATTTTATACACAAACCTGACTTCAAATTTTGTTTATAATCTTAACAATCTTGATGTTCCCATTAACTGACCTTATAATCATCTAGTTGGGACTCATAAAATAAATTATTGTAGTACAAAATTAATTGGTTCCAACTATTTATTACTTTGTGGTGTTACTTTGTTTACAAACAGTATTCCACTTGTACAAAATAGGAATTGAAAATCACTAGCATAGGTAATAGTGACCAATAAAAATTTTAAGAGCAATATGGTGATATTTTAAGTTTAAAAAAAATCTATGCTGATGGTGAAGTTAAAAAAGAATTGAAGAAAGGCAAGTCTAAAGCAGTTATTGTTAATGTAGGGAAGAGCTGGTCCTTTGAGTTCCAAAAGTAACAGTGGGGGAGAGGAAGAAAAAAGAGAGAATGCTGAGGCAGTTGTTGAGGTAGAAACCATAGATCCTGTTCAGATGAAGAAAATGATGAAAGGATTAGGGAGGTGATTTCAGTGACTGGGAAATATTGATGGCTTCTTCATCTTTGACTTTCTCTACTAGCCTAGTTCACATAAAAAGTGTTCAGTAAATATTTTTGAAGTATTAAACTACATGCCAAATAACAGTGCTTTGGTTGGCTCATAATACTTTGAGGAGTTCTTTCCAATAGGCTCTTATGATCTTACAAAGTGTCCTTTCTTTCTCTGATGGGGTTTTGTCAAAAATAAGAACCCAGTTCTGACACCTGCTATTTTTCTCCACGGTGTCTTCTTCTAAATATATATTTTTAAAAAGTCTTCTACTAAGAAATATCACTTTTAAGAAATCCTTTTTGCATTATCATAATTTGGATAGCATCTAAATAGAAAATCCTATGTTATCCCAAATCTAGTGGATAGTAGTTCTAGTACTGCATTTGGAAGGCAATAAAAATGCTTTAAACAGAGCTCCAAACAAACTTCCTTGTGCTCTTCTATGTATTAGAGATATTTAGTGAGATATATTTATATTTTTGAAGCAATTATGTATTCACAGCAAGTTGCAAAGAAATATACAGGGAATTTCTAGGAGTTAATGTTCTAGTACTAGCAATAATATATATGTATGGACATATGTATATGTATATCTATATATGAATATCAATAGATAAACATATGCATGATGAGAGTGGGTGAGACAGGGACATGGGATATTAGGCAGAATGTTGCAGTATTCACATGCTAATGATTCATTAGCTTTTTTCAACAGCAGAGTGTTACTATGTTTCTAAAGGTGTCCTGTTTGGATCAAAGTCAATGACAAAATCCTCACAAGTATGTGGAACTTCAGAGAGTAAACATATTTCTCTGGTATTTAATTAACTTTACAGAACATAAGGCAAGTAAAGTAAACTTCTAAACTGGTGGGTCCCTTGGCCTGGACTGCACCCTCTCGCAATCAGGGACCCCTTGGGTGATGTTGGAGAGCCAGTTTCAATCCGACCTAGCAGGCCAGGCTGAGGGACCCCACTGATACACAAATTCGTGCACTGGGCCTCCAGTACAAACATAAAAGAGATTGATCAAATTTTTGGCAAAATTCTTTTGAAACATAAGAATAATTTTGATAGCTTATTTTTTTGTACCCAAACCATCTTCTAACCTTAAGTAGCTCTGTTGTCACTGTATTTTAACTCTCACAGTGTTTTTCTATCCTGGCTTTGCTACCCTACCATTAACCAAAGTGACCACCAGAAAATGTGAAGTGGTCATATTCTATGCATTTTCTAGGCCAGTGATGCAGTTTTACCTTACATTTGTATAGCATTTTACAGATACAATTTTTTTTTCATATATCATTTTATTTCATTGATCAAACATGTGGTGAGATAAGTATTATATCTCTATTCAACTTCATAGAAAATTTAGGTTTTGAATGTTGAAGAGATTTACCAAGAATCAAACCACTTTTTAGTAGCAAGATCAGAATTAAGAGCCTTGGATTTCTGCTTCTAAATCCAGTTATCTTTGCTCTCTCCCACTGCTATGTCATTTGTAACTGGAATATCCTCAAATTCTCAAGCTTTCTGAGACTAACCTCAACGAATATTTTACTAAAATGGCTGGCTTCCCAAATCCCATAATCTGGGCACCTTGGCATACCCAAATATCCCCAAGGCTGTTTAGGCCTTCCCTTTTGGCTCTAGCACCAAGTTTTTATTTGTACTGCCTTTTGAATGTCTGCTCTGCATTGCATCTCTTCAACTCTATTCTTCTTTTGCAATTATGGACAGGTCACTGAGCTCTCACCAATGGAATATGAGTGAAATTGACAGATACTGCTTCTTAGTGTGACCCATAGATGCTCATATGTGTGCTCCCTGGTATTTCCTCCTTCTCAAGGGCTGGAAATGACCACACTGGGAACTGTATTGGAAACCACATCTTGAGGATGGAGGAGATGATCTCATCCTAGGTTTACCAATAATCAAGTGGAAGAGAACTAGACACTCTATATCATGTGAGTGAGAAACTTCCATATTCCTTCAATCACTGAATTACTATTGTCTATCCTAACTAATTTAACTTTCCTTACCAAACATACCTATTAAAGTGGTTTCCCAACCAAAGGTAAAGTTCTTGCTCAAGAGGAATTCTATCTTTACTCTAGCCCAACCAGCTTTTTAGTTAATATACAGGGGTTGGCAAAAGTAGGCTTACAGTTGTTTGTATGGAAAATAACAAAATAATTAATAATACCAAAGTAAACTCTGTGTTTCATATACTCACAACTATAAACCTACTTTTGCAATTCCCTTCTGTATTATGTTTCCATTATACTATGTAGAATGACATAGAATCCTATATAATAAAACCCTAATATCCAAATTGACCAAACAGCCGGTCATTATGATGTGCACTGACCACCAGGAGGCAGATGCTCAACGCAGGAGCTGCCCCCAGCCCACAGGGCCAGCTAGTGGGCAGCACCAGCCCACCAGCCAAGGCAGGTGCCAGTGGGGGCCCCCGATTGCCATGCCGGTCACCCCACAATCGGCCCCGATCACTGGCCAGGCCTATGGACCCTACCCATGCACAAATTCCATGCACCAGGTCTCTAGTGTTGGGTAAAACATCGGCTCTGCAGCCAGGCCAACTTGGGTTCAGATTACATACTTTTCAGCTGTGTTACATTAGATAAGCAGACTAATTTCTAAGACACAATATTGTCATTGTAAAATGGTGTATTTTGGGAGAAATAGATGTGATAATATGTAAAACATATTATGTCACAGGTGTCCTGAATATATCTGGAACATGGTATACAACCAATAAATATTAGTAAGTTATTACTCATGGAGTATATGTTTTAGGGTTTTCCATAGATAAATAATTATTTAGTGAATTATGCTTCAAGAGAAACAGACAGTTGATTCTCAGAGACTTCATCTATAATGTGAGAAATGTGAACACAACTCAACCTATTTATTTTCTTCCAGTTTATTATATTTTAAATCTTTTTTTTTTTTTTACCACCCAATACTCACTTCTAACCATTTTTTGCATAATGGCAACTCCAGTCCTTTATTATTCCAGGAACTTTTGTTTCTAGCTCTGATACCTTGTCCATCATAAGATTTCAAAAGTTTTCATTTACCTCTGATACACTTACATGGTAACTGACAGATTACTTGACTTGTTTGTGCCTTCATTTTCCAGCCCTACAAAATGCTAGATGAAAATTATTGTGAAGGAGGGGAATAATTTATAATAAGGTGGCACAAATGTAAAAGGTGCAATGTTAATATGTTAAACCAGTTAAGGTTATATAAATTCCTTAAAACTCTCTTTTCCTTAAAATGTGGTCAAATTACAGGGGTGGGCAAAAGTAGATTAATAATAATAATGAATAATATAGCCTTGGCTAGGTGGTTCAGTTGGTTGGAGTATTGTCCCACACACCAAAATGTTGCAGGTTCTATTCCTGGTCAAGGCACATGCCTGGGTTGCAGGTTTGATTCCCAGTCAGGGTACATATGGGAGGCAGCCAATAGATGTTTCTCTCTCATATTGACGTCTCTTCCTCTCTCTCTCTCTCTCTCTCTCTCTCTCTCTCTCTCTCTCTCTCCCTTCCTCTCCCTGTAAAAATCAATAAAAAACATACTCTCAGGTGAGAATTAACAAAATAAAAAAATAAATAATTCAATAATTAATAAATAAATAATAATACAAGAATAAACTGCCTTCCTATTTTTGCCCACCCATGTATGTATTTTGCATTGTATAGTAAATACAAAAATTTATAAATATTAATATCAAAATATAACCGTGGATCATCATACCACCCATTGCTGATATTTTGGCCTAATTACTTCCATTATCTTTTCACACACACACACACACACACACACACACACACACACACAATTGTTTTGTTTCTGTTCTCAAAATTTGATTTTATACCATTCAGTTTCGTATTTTTCTTTTTCACTGAATATCATATAGCAAACATTTTTCTACCCAAGAAACATTTCCAGGGCCCAATTTACATTTCTGTTATCCCTCACAGCCTTTTAAATTTGCCATGAGCATGAAAGTTTTAAATTCCTAAATTTTCTTTTGTGACAGTCCTTCTGCAGCTGTTGTGAAAAATGCTGCTTTTGTCAAAATTATCTTGGCTTTTGTTACCTGACCTTCGCTTAGTCTACAGAACTAGCAGTGCTATGAGTAGGGTGGGGAATCCATGCAGTTTCCTGGTGATTAGCCTCAGGCTGTTCGCTGGAATGAATATAGGGGGTGTTATAGCTCATTATCAGTAGAGGGTTGATCTTTTCCTGTCCCTTCACAGCCTCATATGTAACACACACAACTCTTATGTCCATGCTTTGCACTACCTTTTACTTTTCTTTCAGGTACCATGATTTAAAAGCATGTCTTTGTACCAAAACTACTAAAATATACTGAAGGTAACATTATCAAAGCAGTCATGATGACTTCTCAAAATATGGTGGCTTAGGTATTTTGTAGAGAGTTGGAACAAGAATGGATCCTTTGAAATATCCAAAACCACAAATTGCAAGTCTTGGAACATTGACGATTTCAAGGTAAATGTGAACACACATGTCTTACGGAAGATGAGACAGTCAGTTATTGCATTGCACTTAGTGTACGTAAGGCAAAGGAAGGAAGGAAAAGGTTTTTATATTTTTAGCCTATAGTTCATACATTTCTCTCCCCATCAAACATGCCAGGAACACTTAGTAGATTCATCATGTTGAATTGCCTCAGAGTTTGAAGGCGGGGTGGGAAGGGGGGAGATGAAAACCAAGGGATTCCATTAGAAATTGCCTCTGCTACCTCATTAATCTCTTAGAGCAAATAATATGTGCAGAACTCAGGCTACTGAGGTCTCCAAAGAATATCATTTTTTGTGGGGTTATAGCAAATTAAAGAAATAAATTAAGTCACTAGCCCAGCAGGGAAGTGCTTGAAATCCTGGGCTCTTACTGCTGTTCTGAAATTACAATAACAAAGACGCTTTTTCTTGAAATATATGCATTTCAAATATATTTATATAGAAAATATACATGTAAATTGCTAATGTCATTTTCCATTTTGTTTTGTTATTAGCCTTAGCACACTCCAAAAGTCCCTCTGTGACCCTGATCCACAAACTTGTGCCTGCTTCTCATTAATTCCAAATAGAGAAAAGCAAGGTGTAGAATGGAGTGGAATTGGAAGTGTGGTGTTCTTTTACATGCAAAAAGAGAGATACATGCTCCACCTTCGGCTTTGTGGATTTACATGCATAAGATACATTCCTTTTTTTTTTTTTTTTTTTTTTTTTTTTTTTTTTACAAAGACTGCCTTGGTTCCAATATCAACAGAGGCGACTGCAGCAGAATTGAGGTCTGAGAGTTTGTGGCATCCAGTGAGGACAAGTGAGCTGTTCTAGTAGTGGGGACACTGCATCTGCTGAGGTATGTGCAGCAACATAGGGTCATGTTTGGCCCACTGTGTGGTCCACTTAGCCTTCCTGCAACAGCCCTGGGACATGTTCCTTCCTTATTGGTGGAGATTGAGGGCATGTATACTAGTAGTGTGCTCTCTTAAATTAAGAAGCAAAGAATGTTATAGATTGTGTCATCTTTCCTCTATTTTAGCATTATTACCACATGTTCCTTTAGGCTTTTATAAGTCCTGTTACTGACCTATTTTAACAAGGACACATAATTTTATAATGAAAGTATCAAATGAAAAGACGTTAGTTTTCTAATGCTGTTTCAGAGGGATGTGAAACAGGCATGGATAATTGGCCACAATTCAAACTGCACCTATTTTTTATAGCATTATAGGATTTTGGAGCCAGAAACAAAAAACAAACTTAGAGTTCAAGTCCACCTCTGTCCTTTCTCCTAGGAGAAAGCAGAAGCTGAGAGATGTATACACACTGTCTGAAACCTGGCTTTCTGACTTGCAGCTCCGGCAAAAGGACCATCTTCTACAGCAGGCTGCTTTCCTTTGGTACACACACACACTCACACACACACACACACACACACACACACACACACACACACACCGGCCTCTCTCACTCATGTGCTAAAACACTGTTTCTAAAATCCCCATCTGCTATCTTTAGAGAACGTAACACAGAAAGGCATGAGTTTAAATTCTGGTAAGAAGCATCTTAGTCCTACGAGGGAATTCTTAGACAGCAAGTGTCATAAAACATGGAAGACATTTATGAAGGAAAGGTATGAACTCTTCTTCTTATGTATGCCTACGCTGGTATGTTGGTCTAGGTAATTTTCTGCTGTGGACAAAGACCAACCTGTGGGATCCTTTTGTATTTTAAATGTTTATACATTCAGAATACTCCTGTGTGCATTTAAACCATCATAATCTAAACTATATGGTGTTGCACAAATTTCAAACCAAAAAAAAGTACTCTTCTTATTCACAGTATAGGATGGATATAGTCTTTGAAACTTACTATCTCAAGTGACTGAAAGTTTCATTTTCTTTTAGAATTAAATAATACAGAGAACTGTCTCAGATTGTGGGGATACTGGAAAAAGGGTCTGGAGGAGAGCAGTTCATTCCCTGATTTTGCTCTTGGAAAATATTCCTGTTGCCTGCTAACCTTGTTATTTTCCTTCTGTAAAATAATAGAAAATGATTGGAATATATGAAGTATAATCTTAAAATTACATGACTAAGACATCTTCTATGTCAGTGGTTCTCAACCTGTGGGTCGTGACCCCTTAGGGATCGAACGACCCTTTCACAGGGGTTGCCTAAGACCGTCAGAAAACACATATATAATTATATATTGTTTTTGTGATTAATCACTATGCTTTAATTATGTTCAATTTGTAACAATGAAAATATATCCTGCATATCAGATATTTACATTATGATTCATAACAATAACAAAATTGCAGTTATGAAGTAGCAACAAAAATAATTTTATGGTTGGGGATCACCACAACATGAGGAACTGTATTAAACGGTCGTGGCATTAGGAAGGTTGAGAAGCACTGTTCTATGTATATGCAATCTGTCATGTTTTGATTTTAGGCACTTGACCACATTGGTCCATTTCATTTTGCTATATCTTAGTGATACACTAAAGGTATTATTGAGCAGCTGTGATATGACTTTATTTTCACTAGGGAAGAAAGTGATGAGTGGAATTTACCAAATACGTATCATTGAGCAATATAAATTAAATAAAAACAATATTGACTAGTAAATGTGCAAGTTTTAGAATCAGAAAAAAAACACACCTAGGTTTGAATCTTACTGTTCCTTATTAGTTATTGATATTTGGTCAAATCATTTAACCTTCTGCCTCAGTTTCCTCAGCTATAACATAGGGATAATGATTAATGTGAGGATGTAATTGTATAATACATGTAAAGTGACTAACACAAAATAGTTCCTAGAAAATCTGTCAGAATCTAACTAAGAATTTTCAGCACTATAGTTGTCTGAGTGCCAGAATGTTCCAACTTGGAGAAGTGGCGTAAGTAAAAATTATTCCCAGTGGTTTTGTTCCTTTAGCTTTTAAAAAGTGAGGCCGATTACTTTGTCTGTAATAATCTTCATTTCTGTTCTTTTTGTCTTGCATAAGCTACTTTCAGAAATAGATAACACTAGAAAGCTAGAAGCCATGTTGTCTGGGGTAGAGCTCCAAATACTTGGCATCCCCAGTACCAGGCAGATGACTTTATGAGAATAACTTGCACTCCCTAATTTTCATCCATGCATATGTAAAAAAAATAAGCTAAATTTTCACTGAGTTTTGATTAAGGTAAGGTGGGCAACTTTCTTATCATGTTAATGTGCTTTCTTTATCAATTGACTAGAGATCCGACCCATAAAATTCATGCGTGGGTACAGTCCCTAGGCCTAGCCTGCGACCAGGGCCATCTTCCCCGGCTGCCGGCAGCTGGCCCAGCCCCCTGCCACCACCCACTCGGGTTCCCAGTTTGCCATCAGGTGATTGGAGCCAGACGGTGGGGAGGAGGGAGGGCGGAGGGACCTGGAGGTTGGCCTTCCACTCGCTCACTGGCTCTACCCTTGCCGCGGGTTGCCTTCTGTGTGTGGGGTGACCAGGGGGGCAGAGGCCTTGGCCTGGCACTGCCGGCATCCCCCGCCACCCACACCCAGGTCCCTATTTACCATCAGGCAATCAGAGCCTGAGGGTCAGGAGGAGGGACCAAGAGGTTGGCCTTTCTTCCCGCTCACCAGTCCGCCCCCTGCTTCCACTCACCCCTGTTCCCCGTTCACCATTGGGTAATGGAAGACTGATGGCCAGGGGGAGGGACTGAGAGGTCTGCCGTTCCACCAATTCGCTGGCCCCACCCCTGCAGCGGGTCACCCTCTATGTGTGGGGAACACTCCCAGGTCCCCATTCGCCATTGGGCGATGGAAGCCTGTTGGCTGGGAAAAGGGACTGAGAGGTGGTCAGTGCACCTCATAGTGACTGGTCAAGCAGTCATTCTGGTCATTCGGCGTTATGGTCTCTGGACTTTTATTATACACTAGAGGCACGGTGCACAAAAATTTGTGCACTTGGGAGGGTTCCTCAGCCCAGCCTATGCCCTCTCAAAGTCTGGGACCCCTCGGGGAATGACCACCTGCTGGCTTAGGCCCGCTCTCCAGGGGATTGGGCCTAAGCTGGCAGTCAGACATCCCTCTGGCAGCCCTGGAGCCCTCAGGGGATGTCCACTTGCTAGCTGGGAGCAGGCCTAGCTGTAGTCAGACACCCTTAGCGCTACTGAGGAGACAGGAGAGGCTCCCACCACCACCGCTGTGCTGGTAGCCATCACCCTGGCTTGTGGCTGAGCAGAGGTCCACCTGTGGGAGTGCACTGACCACCAGGGGGCAGCTCCTGCATTGAGCATCTGCTCCCTGGTGGTCAGTGTGTGTCATAGTGACAAGTCATTCCCAGTATTTCTGCTGTTAGGGTCAATTTGCATATTACCCTTTTATTATAGAGGCCTGGTGCATGGGTGGGGGCTGGCTGGTTTTCCCTGAAGGGTGTCTTGGATCAGGGTGGGGGTCCTGCGAGGGTGCCTGGCCAGCCTGGGTGAGGGGCTGAGGGCCGTTTTCAGACTGGCCACAGCCCCTTCAGGGTGGGGGTCCCCACTGGGGTGCTTGGCCATCCTGGGTGAGGGGCTGATGGCTATTTGCAGGCTGGCCACAGCCTCTAGCCACCCAAGCTCCCAGTGGAGGCTGGCTGGAAGCAGGTATCTGGGATTTATTTAGCTTCTATAATTGAAACTTTGTTGCCTTTTGCGGAGGCCACAGCCAGACAGGGCAGATGGGAAGCTTGGCATCCTCCATCCCCGGGTCAACCAATCCTCCTGCTTGCTCCAGCTCTGTGGCTGCCAGCCGCCATCTTGTTTGGGTTAATTTGCATATAGTTGCTCTGATTGGCTGGTGGGCGTGGCTTGGGCATAGCAAAGGTATGGTCAATTAGCATCTTTGTCTTTTATTAGTGTAGATGTTTTTTTTTTTTTTAATATATTTTATTGGTTTTTCACAGAGAGGAAGGGAGAGAGAGAGTTAGAAACATCGATGAGAGAGAAACACTGATCAGCTGCCTCCTGCACATCTCCTACTGGGGATGTGCCCGCAACCCAGGTATATGCCCTTGACTGGAATCGAACCTGGGACCTTTCAGTCCTCAGGCCAACGCTCTATCCACTGAGCCAAACCGGTTTCGGCTATTAGTGTAGATGTTGATAGGATAGTTTCTGATGTGGTGAACTTCCTATGGAGAGGCTGCATTGTGTGCTGGCTGCACAATGGTAGCATCTAACAAGGAAACAATGAACACTTATAACCAGATAGCCCCAGACTCTTAGAATTAAAGATACCCTGCCTTCCACTTAGGTGATCGAAAGCCCAATCATGGTTTCTCTGATTGCTTTGTTAGAAATGTTCCCAACTGATTATATATGTGAGCCATCACTTAGGAGCTTCCAATAGGTTTAACATCTTTAAATTGTGTAAAATTAAAAAGTTTTTCAAGAATTTCCAATCATAAGCCATTATTTGGTTTTCTACAGGGCAAAGATTTTTAATTCTACTTTCCAGATAATTTGAGACTCAAAGAAATTATATGATTTACCCAGGTGGGCATGGGCATGATTTATACCTAAGACTATATGTCTCTCTCTATAGATATAGAGTGACCTAGTATAGCTAAAATATTTAAATGCTATATATATATATATATATATATATATACACTTACACCCAATTGACTTAAAATTAGAGGGTTACTTGGAGTTGTCCTATCTAAAAGTTCCTAAAATCTATTCATGGGTAAGATGTAGCATGATTATATAAGTTGTTATCCAAAATGAATCACTTTTCAGAAAAAGCTATCAATAATTTCTTTAGAACAACTGTGTAAACTAGACATTTCTTTGGCAAGAAAGAACTTATATTCAACCAAGTAATGGATGAAAATGATATGGCAGAGCTTGGAATTTATTAGGAGATAAGAGATTGGAGAAAAAGGAACAAGATATACCCAGAAACATCAGATTAATTTTCTCTGAGCATGAGATGTTTAAGTAAAAGTGCAAGAAATAAGGATACTAAAATAAACGATTAAACTTACATAAGTAATAGTCAAGAAAAAATAATGTTCATGTAAAATTTTCTTTTTGGCAACAAAGAAAATACAAACTTTATTTTAATCATATTATTACTTTTCCATTTATTTACTAGAGAACCAGTGCACAAAAATTTGTGCACTCGGGTTCGGGGGGGTCCCTCAGCCCAGCCTGTGCCCTCTCACAGTCTGGGACCCCTCCGGGGATGACCACCTGCTGGCTTAGGCCTGCTCCCTGAGGGATTGGGCCTAAGATGGCAATCAGACATCCCTCTGGCAGCCTGGCAGCCCTCAGGGGATGTCCACTTGCCAGCGGGGAGCAGGCCTAAATTGCAGTCAGACATTCTTAGTCCTGCTGAGGAGACAGGAGAGGCTCTCACCACCACTGCTGTACTGGCAGCCATCAGCTTGGCTTGTGGCTGAGCAGAGCTCCCCCATGTGGGAGTGCACTGACCACCAGGGGATAGCTCCTGCATTGAGCATCTGCCCCCTGGTGGTCATTGTGTGTCATAGTGACCAGTCATTCCCAGTCTTTCTGCTGTTAGGGTCAGTTTGCATATTATCCTTTTACTATATAGGATAGAGGCCTGGTGCACAGGTGTGGGCCGGCTGGTTTGCCCTGAAGGGTGTCCTGGATCAGGGTGGGGGTCCGCACTGGGTGCCTGGCCAGCCTGGGTGAGGGGTTGAGGGGCATTTTCAGGCTGGTCGGTGACTGAAGCTCCCAGCCTCTCCTTTTTTTCTTTAATTCTGGGATTTATTTACCTTCTATAATTGAAACTTCATTGCTGTCACTGGAGCTGAGAACCGGCTCCTACTCGCTCCAGCTCTGAGACCACGGTCTACTGAAAGCAGGTATCTGGGGTTTGTTTAGCTTCTATAATTGAAACTTTGTTGCATTCGGAGCTCAGAGGTGGGCCGTGGCAGGTGGGGAACCTTGGCTTCCTCCATCACTGGAGCAAGCAAGCCTCCTGCTCGCTTCAGCTGAGTGGCTGCCGACTGCCATCTTGGTTGGTGGTTAATTTGCATATCACCCTGATTAGCCAATGGGAAACGTAGCAAAGGTATGGTCAATTACCCTTTTTGTCTTTTATTAGATAGGATTTTTTGCATTAAGAAGAAGCAAATCCTTGAGCTTGAGGAAGAGAATAAGGGGAACACACTTTGGGGGAAAATTTTCTGTAGGGACCTATCTCCTCCCCTCCCTTTTTCTCTCTTTTGTTCATTTCACACTATCTTTCACTTATTTTCAACAATTATGGTGTGTGCCATATTCCTAATATTAGAAAGATATCAAGGCTTTAAAGATCATTCAAGCAGCTCACCATCTAATGAAGGACACAATAAATAGACAATAAGGTTTAATAAGTGCAAAGTCAGAGTTTACTGTGATATGCTTAGCCAATGTATGACAAGGGATTACTAAAGACTTTCTAGGGAAATAGAATTTTTGAACAACCCTAATAAAGAGTCTGATTCAAATTTTTGATGCTTGACTACTGACAGCTCTTAAGCCACATCCCTCTTTCATTTCCTTCTGACTCATATCTGTAAAAAATGATAAGAAATCCCATATGCTCCCTTCTTTGGTACCTGTGGAATTTTCTTTCGTTCTTTTTAAACTAAAAAGCAGAACTGTTTTTATTTGGATGAAATTTTGCTTATCCTTATATTCAAAATTTATTTTATTTATTTTTTTTTACATTCAATACTGTTTTGTATTAGTTTCAAATATACAGCATAGTGGTTAGATAATCATACACTTTACAAAGTGTGCCTTGATATTTCTAGTACCCATCTGGCACTCTACATAGTTATTATAATATTATTGACTATATTCATTATGCTGTACTTTACTATTGACTATTCAGTAACAACCAAACTGTACTTCTCAATCTCTTCACCTTTTGCACTCAGTCCCCCAACTCCTCTCCCCTCTGGAACCTGTGGAATTTTCAAATCACACAAGTCTCTGCCCATGAAAGAACACCCTTACCCTAGTCCAGTGATGGCGAACCTTTTGAGCTCGGCTTGTCAGCATTTTGAAAAACCCTTACTTAACTCTGGTGCCGTGTCACATATAGAAATTTTTTGATATTTACAACCACAGTAAAACAAAGACTTATATTTTTGATATTTATTCTATATATTTAAATGCCATGTAACAAAGAAATCAACCAAAAAAATGAGTTCGCGTGTCAGAGGTTCGCCATCACTGTGCCTAGTCCCACCACCTAACCACAATAAAAATCCCAAAGGAATCTTTTTTTCTCTCCCTTTGAGGCAGTTTTCTGACCACCTTTGGAAGGTTGCCTTGCTATCTCCAGAAAGCCTTCTTATGAGAGTCATAAACCTTTTCATATCCATGGTGTGTGTGTGTAGCATCATCAGTCTCAAAACCTAAACACAGTTTTGGAAAGGGATCCATTCATGTCTGCAGAGTGAACACAACAATAGCTTCATTGAGGCATAATTTTCATACTACAAAATATACTCATGGTAAGGGTATAATTAATTGATATATAGTAAATTTACAGAGTTGTAAAACCATCCCCAAAATGAATTTTAGAATATTTTCATCACCCAATGTGATCCATTCTACCTGTTTGCCTCCAATCCCTTCTCCCACTCATGTCCCAGGCAACCGCTAATCTGCTTTCTGTCTATATAGATTTCCTTTTTCTGGACATTACATGTGAGTAGATTCATGTAAAAGTTGTCTGTTTATGTCCAGCTATTTTCACTTAGCATAACGTTTTGGAGATTATCCCATGGTGTTATACACATCAGTAATTTATTCCTTGTTATTACTAAATAGTATTCAGTAATATTTTGTTTATTCATTCAGTAGTTGTTGGACATTTATATTGTTCCTACCTTTTTTGCTATTATGAATAGCACTGCTCTAAACATTTAAACAAGTCTTTGGTAAATTTTTAGTAAACTTATGTTTAACTTTATAAGAAACTGCCAAACTGTTTCCAAAGTGGCTATATAATTGTACATTCCTATTAGCAATGTATCAGCATTCCCATTCCTCCATATTTGGCCAACATTTATTAGTCTTTATTTTGGATTATGGCTAATAGTAGGTATAAAATTATATCTAGTTGTGGTTTTAATTAGCATTTTTCAATGATTAATCATATTGAACATCTTTCATGTGCTTACTAACAACTCAAATGTCTTCTTTGGTGAAAGGTCTGTTCAAATCTTATACCTGTTTTTAACTGAGTTGTTTGTATTATTGTTGAATTGTAAGTGTTCTTTTTTTTTTAATATATTTTATTGATTTTTTACAGAGAGGAAGGGAGAGAGATAGAGAGTTAGAAACATCGATGAGAGAGAAACATCGATCAGCTGCCTCCTGCACATCTCCCACTGGGGATGTGCCCGCAACCCAGGTACATGCCCTTGACCGGAATCGAACCTGGGACCTTTCAGTCCGCAAGCCGACGCTCTATCCACTGAGCCAAACCGGTTTTGGCAAGTGTTCTTTATATATACTTGATACAAGTTCTTTGTCGGATGTATAAAATACAAATACTCTCTACTTAACTCTTTAGTTCAGTCATTGTATTTTTAACTGTAGAGCTTCTGTTTAGTCGTTTTCCTATCAATGATTTCTATTTTTTTGTTGTTGTTGAATTTCTCATTTGTTCATGCATTTTTTTCCTAATTTCACTTAGTCATCTATCTGTGTATTCTTGTATTTTGCTGAACTTCTTTAAGAGGATCATTCTAAATTGTGCATAGATTTGCATTTCTTTAGGATCAGTTCCAGGAACTTTATTAGTTTCCTTTGGTGCTGTTAAGTGTACCCGATTCTTCATGATCCTTGTATCCTTGTTGGAATCTGCACATTTGAGGAAGTGATCTCCTTTTCCAGAATTTACAAGTTCACTTCAGCAGGGAAAGACATTCACCATTCAGCTCAATTGAATGTACTGGATGGGTCAGCTGGTAACATCCATGGATAGGCATGTTTGCTATCATGGGCTAAATCCAACTCAGCCCTCTCAAAGATCATTTCTATACACTGTCTTTTCTTATGTGTCTGAGTCACACTTCCCAGTTTATTTGCCTGTATTGTAATCTTCTTTCCCAAACTGGACATTTATATAAGACTAGGGGCCCGGTGCACGAAATTCGTGCACTGGGTGTGTGTGGGGAGGGGAGTGTCCCTCAGCCCAGCCTGCCCCCTCTCACATACTGGGAACCCTCAGGCATAGACCCCCATCACCCTCCGATCGCCTGATCGGCCCCTTGCCCAGGCCTGACGCCTCTGCCAGAGGTGTCAGGCTTGGACAGGGGACCCCCATCTCCCCCTGATCACTGGCTCTGGTCCCCGCCCAGGCCTGAGGCCTCTGGCCCAGGAATCATGCCTGGGCAGGGGACCCCCATCTCCCTCTGATCGCTTGCTCCACCCCCCGCCCAAGCCTGACGCCTCTGACCCAGGCTTCTGGCCTGGGCAAGGGGACCATCATATCCCCCCAATCCCCGGCTCAGCCCCCCGCCCAGGCCTGATGCCTCGGCCAGAGGAGTTGACCCTCATCACCCTCCGATCACCAATCACCGGATCGGCCCCTTGACCAGGCCTGAGGCCTCTGGCAGAGGTGTCAGGCCTAGGCGGGGGACCCCCAGCTCCCCGCGGTTGCAGGCTCCACCCCTGCCCAGGCCTAACGCCTCTGGCTGAGGCGTCCGGCCCGGGCAGCGGGGACCCGCAGCTGCAGCGGCCCCACGATTGTGGGCTCCGCTTTAGGCCCAGGCAAGGGACCCCTAGCTCCCGGGACTGCCAGCTTCAACCGTGCCCAGCTCCCATCGCTGGCTCCACCCCTACTTCCTGCTATCACTGGCCAGGGCAGCAAAGGTGCCTGATTCTCTGATCATGGCTGGGGGGCAGGGCAAAGGCAGCCCCAGGGCCGCCTTTGCCCTGCCCCCCAGCTCTTAGCTCCCCCCCGGGTTTCTGATCACTGTCAGTGGCAGGGGGCTTCTTCCTGCTTTCCCTTTCGCCTCCCTGCATTGTGCCTACATATGCAAATTAACCGCCATCTTGTTGGCAGTTAACTGCCAATCATAGTTGGCAGTTAACTGCCAATCTTAGTTGGCAGTTAATTTGCATATAGCCCCGATTAGCCAATGAAAAGGGTATCGTCGTACGCCAATTACCATCTTTCTCTTTTATTAGATAGGATATTACAAAAATTCTAAGTTCTTATTCATGCTGGTGGGGTTTTGTTGTTTGTTTGTTTGTTTGTTTGTTTGTTGTTGTTGTTGCTCTTTTTTTTATTGCTTGTTTCCTTTTTGAATGACTTGCTTGGAATAATTCTATACAAGCTGTTTCCTCACAGAGTACAGTCACTGATGTACCTACTCAGATATTTTAAAACATTCTCTTTATTTTTAATCCTTGTTTTCTTGTCATCACCCCTGGGTCTATATAACAGAGTGGTCAGTTAATGGTTTTTAGAGGTTGTGTTTAATACTTTAGTCAGTAAAGCTTCTACCTTTACCAAAGAGCCTGTGTGTGGGTTGGGTATCACATTTAAGGGTAATAAATATTACTATTCTTCCCCAGCTGTTACTCTCTGCCAAGTGTCCTCGTGCCCCCTCCACATGCATTCAGGCAGGGCCATGTTGAGAGCCAGAAACCCCTCGATCTTTCTGGTTGTGCATATACATCTCAGGACACTCAGCAGTTGTGTGGAGTGTGGTTTGAGAGACGGATGTGTGGATTCAAGCTAATGTGACTACTGAAGAGATTTATTTTAGAAATAAAAAAGTACTCCCTTGGAAGGCCACAGGACCACAACTATGCATAACTTTAAGGGTCATAATCTACATATTTGTCTGTAAAGTCTATAGAAGAACATGGGCTCTGTGAATGGGAGCCCCTAAAGTTGTTCAACTGGCAGAACGTGTGGTGTTATGTAGTGGCTCTAAAGGGACAGTTCAGCACAGTAATGGAAATGAAAAGAAGCATACGTTGTCATATCTTAACACTAAAGTACAGTATAGAGGACTAAATGTATAAAGGATTTAAAATTAATTGTTCTATTTTGGGTTGTTTTATTGTAGTTTATTTCTAATATTATGCCATCGTGGTCTGCAAAGATGCTTTTTATGATTTCAATCTTCTTGAATTTGGGGATACTTTGCTTGTGACCCAATATATGGTCTATTTTTGAATATGTGTCATGAGCACTTGAGTAGAATGTATATTCTGTGGCACTGGGGTGAAGTGTTCTGAAGATGTCAATTAAGTCCATCTGATCTAGTGAGTCATTTAGGATTGCTGTATCTTTGCTGATTGTTTGTCTAGAGGACTTATCCAGTGCTGTCAGTGGTGTATTAAAGTCCCCTACTATGATTGTATTGTTGTTGATCTCTCCTTTGATATCTTCCAGGAGTTTTTTTATGAATTTGGGTGCTAAAATTAATTGTTCTAAAGCAAAGATGCCAGAGAGCTGCCCAAATAATTTTTTATGTGTTTGAAGTATTGATCTATCTTTATTATTTTGTGGTAGGACAAAAAGCACTTTTCACCTTTCCCAAAGACAATAGGCAAATTAGAAAGGGCTATGGGAGTAGTGTTTATATTGATTTTAATACAATGTTTCCTGACCCTTCATAAATAATAAACCCAAATCCAATAGATACCTTTAAGAAAAATTCAGATAGCTAGCTTTCTCTATCTGTATTAGCAAATAGCTGGAGTTTCTAAGTCATTATTTTTTTCCTTACACCTTATTTTGGTACATACAATATAATAATACAATATTATATCTGTTTCCTTGATATTGGAGAAAGGGGTGAATAGAGTGTCCAATTTATTTTTTTGTTTCTAATCACTCATTATTATCTCTCTCTCTCTCTCTCTCTCTCTCTCTATATATATATATATATATATATATATATATATATATATATATAAAAGGCTAAGTGACCGACTGTACATCCGTCCAACTGTCCAACCGACTTACCGGCTGGTACATATGACACGTACCGGCAATTTAAAATTAAACGTTGACTCGTGCATGTGTAATACAGATAAAGCTCTCACACCTATTTAGGTGATGATTCCATCGATTCAACGGATATTGCCAAAAGGGAAAAATTTCCCATCGAATTTCTTAATAGTATTACTCCATCGGGAATGCTGTGTCATAAATTTAAATTGAAAGTGGGTGCAATCATCATGCTACTGAGAAATCTTAATAGTAAATGGGGTCTTTGTAATGGTACTAGGTTTATTATCAAAAGATTGTGACCTAACATAATCAAAGCTGAAATATTAACAGGATCTGCAGAAGAAGAGGTTGTTCTGATTCCAAGAATTGATTTGTCCTGTCTGACACTGGCCTCTCATTTAAATTAATTAAGACAGTTTCCTGTGATGCCAGCATTTGTGATGACTATTAATCAATCACAAGGACAAACTCTAGTCAGAGAAGGAATATTCCTACCTGAACCCGTTTTAGGACATGGTCAGTTATATGTTGCTTTCTCTCGAGTTTGAAGAGCGTGTGACATTAAAGTTGTAAATACTTCATCACAAGGGAAATTAGCTAATCACTCTGAAAGTGTTTTTACTCTTAATGTGGTATACAAGGAGATATTAGAATAAATTTAATCAATTTATCAGTCATTGTTTTTATCAATGTTTTTATATCATGTTTTTGTTTTTATATCATGTTGTTAATGTTTATTTATTAATCAATTTATATATTCTTTTTCTATACATTTTATGAATTTTCTTTCATCTTTGACCCTTCTATTATAGACAAAGGGTGAATAGCCATATTAAAATATTTTCTATTTTAATTTTATAATACTATATTATATATACTATTATTACATGTAATTACTGCAAGAGTCTTTCTTCAAATTAATTTACTTTTGATGTGCACGAATCCGTGCACCGGGCCACTCATTTTATATAAAGGGCTAAATTGACTGGACTTGGAATTAGGTACTTCAACTAGTTTTGACTGACTAAGCAGCTCTCTTATTTTGCTCACCTGTAAAACAAGAGAGTTAAATCATGATTTCTAAATTCCTTTTTAGCTGCAAATGTAAAGCTCCCATGAATCATAGACACATCATTGTATTGGCTTGGTTTTCTCTTAAAACAATGCAAAGTTCTTTCAGTAATGATGGATTAGAAAATTATGCCCAACACTGCTAAGACCAAGCAGAAGACCTGGACAAATTACATCTTACTAATGTGTAAAAAGCTAACATTAAAGGAGGAACTACAAAGCCAAAACCAGGGAGAAGAATGAAAGCTGGAAAATAGAGCCTTGCTTCAGAGTTCCTTTTCTCCCAAAGGCACCTACCTATTCCAAAATTACTGGTGGAGAGTCTAGGAAGCTTAACTGAATTTTTGATGACTTGCAGATCTGGAAAGACAAACTGAAGTCACCAGCTCACCAAGGAAAGCAGAGTGCTATAAATAAATATTCCTCTCTGCCTATGGAAAGGAAATAAAAATTGCCTGTAAAGGAAACTATGATTATAGGTTTCAAGTTGTCTCTGTTTTTTATAAGAGTACAATGTCATGCAGTCACCTTAAAATAACCAGGAATATAAGGACACCAGAAAACATGATGGAGGTTGAATATCAAGAGAAAAAAAACAGAAAGTAGAAAAACACCTAGAGAGCATCCAGATAGTACAGTTTTTAGACAGGAATTTTAAGATATCTATGCTTAATATGTTCAAAGTTTAGATTAAGGATTTCTGCAGAACCCTGGAAAATATTTGTAAAGAGACATTGAACAGAATGCTAGGACTTTAAAAACAACGACACATATAATTTAATGAAGATGTATTGAAGGAGGAATAGTATCCTGGAAAATATGACAGGAAAAAAAAATCTAGATTGAAGTAAGAAGAGAATGAAGGTGGAGTATAAGAAAAAGAGAGGAAAGAGTGAAAAGGCCTAAAATACATGTAACCTCAATACTAGAGTGGGGGGCGGGGGGGGAGGAAGATGCATTAGAAGCAATAAAACGAGACAATGGGTGAGGATTTTCCAAAGCCAATAAAATATATTAAGCCCAAAATTTTTAAAAAATCTATAAACTCCAGTAATGGAATTATAAAGAACATCACACCCAGAGCATCAAAACAAAACTACTGAAACCAAAATCATAGAGAGCCTCGAAGGCAGACAGAGGGGGGAAATCATCTTCGTTGAAGCAACAATTTTCCTGACAGTTGCCTTCTCTAAAGAAACAATGAAAGCGGGGATACAAAGGAATATAGCATCAAACTAATGGGAAAAACAACTCTCAACCTAAAATTCCATGTCCATGAAAAATCTTTCAAAACTGAAAATAATAATAAAGACATTACCAGGCTCTCTTCAAAATGGTAAGACCTTTTCACTAAAAGATACTTAATGAAAATTATAAAGAACACTTTTTAGGAAGAAATAAAGTGATCCTAGAAGAAACTTGGGGTTTCAAAAGGAATGTAGTTCTCACTATGGAGAGCATTATGGAGATTCCTCAAAAAACTAAAATTAGAACTATCCTGAGGTCCAGCAAGACTACTTCTTGGTATTTATACAAAAGAATTGAAATCAGGATCTCAAAGAAATGTTATTAGCACGCTTATGATCATTGCAAAATTATTCACAATAGCCCACATATGACAACAACCTAGATGTCCACTGGCAGATGAATGAATACAGAAAATATGGTGTACACATACAGTGAAATACTATTCAGCCTCAAAAAAAAAATCTGCACTATGCAACAATATGGCTGGATCTTGTGGATATTATACTAAGTGAAATAATTCAGCCATAGCAAGGCCAGTACTGAATTATTTCACTTACTCAAGGTATCTAAAGTAGTCAAATTCATAATATCAAAGACTGGAAAGGTGATTACAAGGGCTGGGAGGGGAGGGGAAATGGAGTTTTTCATCAATAGCATAAAGTTTCCATTAAGTGAGATAAATAAGGTCTGGAAGTCTGCTGTACAACGTTTATAGATAGTCAACAGTAATGCAGTTACTGTACACTTAAAATTTGTAAAGAGGATAGATCTCACGGTGTCTTATCACAATGAAATTTAACAAATATATGCCAATACAGATAGAAGATAGATAGATGATAGATAGATAGATAGATAGATAGATAGATAGATAGATGATAGATAGATAGATAAGAAGGAATGGAGAGAAACATAAAAGGTAAGAATGCTGCTGAATCTGAATTGGTATTGCCTATGTAAGACTAATAATGTCTTGTGGGATTTTAAAATATGGAATTAAAATACATAATAGCAATAGCATATATAACTGGAGGTGGATAAATGGGATTAAAATGTTCTTAGGACTTTATATTGTCTGGAAAGAAGTAAGAGTACAGATTTATATCATGTTTTCCTAAGGCAAAGAAGCCGTTTGTAATCTCCAGGAAATAATGTTTTAACTCCAAAATTTGTTAAGTAAATTTAAGTGAAAATGTTTCTGTAAGTCTAGTAGACTTGTGCCAATTTTAAATTTTGATAAATTTCTTCACTAGGTAATGTTACATGTGAAAAAAGACAAAATTGACCTTTCAAGGAAAATAGTACAAAGAATCCTGCAAAAGCTCAAATTCGAATTTATATTTATTTATCTGTTTAGAGGAGTTTACCTGAAAGTGACTTTGAACAAAAGAATATTCCTTATTTTAAGGTTGGAAGTTTTAAAAATGACACAACCATTTTTAATCTATTGTTGGCTGAGGAGTATAAAAGCATAAATCCAATTACTCTACTTCTAAAGTAGTGCATATGACCTAACTATTTTAACAGGCCAATTTGCTTGAAAGGTTGTGAGCCATTTCCCGAGGCTGGCTATTATTTTTCACATTAATATGAAGGCAGGTACAGAAGAGAAAATGGAAAGAGAAAGGAACAAAGTGACTTGGCCTAGATTAAACATTCTTATGACTCAGTCTAGACATAAGACCCCTGAAGGTAGGAACCAGTATCTAGTAGTATGTGCATTTTCAGTACCTGAAAGGAGCTAGCTTGCTGGGGTCCAACCCCAGGAGGTCCAGGGGTCCCCAAAGGTGTGGACGGAGTCAGCGAAGAAGGAATGACACGGAGACAGCGTTCAGTTGATCAGCAGCCCAGCCAGGATCTCTAGCCATGATCTCCAGCCAAATTCTGGTCTGGATCTCCAGCAAAGTTCTGTTTTGGATCTCCAGCCAGGTTCTGTATCCATGTTCTCTTACTAGGTTCTCCAGGTTCTCCAGCCAGGTTCTGTAGCCATGTTCCCTCGCTAGGTTCTCCAGCCAGGTTCTGTCCAGGTTCTCCAGGCAGGTTCAGTCACCAGGTTCTAGTCAGGTTCTCTTGCCAATTTCTGTAGTCAGGTTCAGTCCAGGATCTTTTGCCGTGTTCTCTCGCTAGGTTCTGTCTCTAGGTTCTGAGGTCAGTTTCTCTCCAGGATCTTTTGCCATGTTCTGTGTCTAGGTTCTGTGTAGGTTCTTGTCTAGGTTCTGTGCCTCTTGGTTCTGTCTTCTAAGTTCTGTGTCTTGCTGTCTTGTTACATCTGTATTTATACCAGTTGATTCAATCCTATCAATCTCTATTCCAAAGGTTAGGGCGTTTCTTATCTCCATTCCAGGGAGTAAAGATTATGTAGCTTAAGCATGATTGTTCGTAGTTAAAGTGATTAATTACCCACCTGGCACTTAGTTGAGGGGTTTTATTCCCTCCCTAACTTCAGGGGAAAATCCCTACCTGGGGAAACAACCTTTCTCAGCGAGGAGACCTTGGTTAAAACACATAGTGCCAAGAAGGTGAGCAAACATTTTAAGAACAGTATGCCATATATGCCATGTCCTTTGAAACAGCAAGGATGGACCGGCTCCCGGCACTAGCTGTTTTGTAGAGGAAAGGATGCTACTTGGGTGAGGCATGTCATCCTGGTCTGACATTTACTGGGCTTGTGACCTTTGGCAAGTCACTTTGTAATTCTGTATATTTTATTTGCTGTAATATGGGCAAAACAATTTGTTTTATAAAGAGAAAATAACATAGTACAGGACATCATTCTTATTTCAAAATAGCTATCACGCAATTCAAATCATTAGCATTTATCAATGGTTACAAAGTGCTGGACAAATTTATAGTAAGCATGAAAATAAAACTAAGGACATGTTCATTTGGGTTAAAAGCAGTGGCTTAAACAGTTATAAGAAAAAAATTAGATTTTCATAGTGAGTAGGGCTTAATAAAAATTTTAATTTTGTCATAAATTTCATACTGATAATATAGAAACTAATTTTCATATTTTAAATTTATTTTTCTTTCACTAAGTATTAAATGTGGTGTTTGCTTTACTCTGTTTTTTGTAATAATTACACAGAATGTGCAAAAACAGAATGCTAGAATGACCAGATTCTCAAAAACCTGCTAAATAGATTAATATTGAAATTTATTTATGAGCAGAACGATTAAAATAAATATATGTGTTTGGATGAGTTTGAGTTTTATGTTTAAGATGATGGACAACATTTCCTTACCCAATTCTACATAAGTGTAGAGAAAATTGTGTGTGAGAATGTTAACTGTAGATTCTTTAAGAAAGAAAGGTGTAAAGTGCTGAGTTAGTGATGATGTTGGAGTTTCCAAAACACCTCTTATTCCAGTATCTGGAGTTTTATGTGGGAAATTGTGAAAATTCTATGTTCATATCTGATGGGATTTTATTTAGAAAATCAGATTTTGTTGACTGGGAATACGCTGAAGACCAGGATGAGAGGAATGCCAGACACCTGTCAGTAACTACTATCATCATTCAGGAAGACGTAAATAAAAACAGGTTAGGTGCCAATGCCCATAAAATAATGTTAAAATTATTATTATGAAAAATATAAACTTGATGCGGTAATTTCCCTGGTAATGCCATAGGGAAAAATGTGTATTTATTTATTTTTTTTATTGCTTAAAGTATTACAAAGGGTATTACATATGTGTCCATTTAAAAATGTGTATTGTTTAATAGTTTGTGATACCACAAAATATCCTTAGACCATAATAATACATTGATCATCATTAAATAAGTAACTAGTTATATTTTTGTAGAGAGATTTCAAAAGACAGATGAAACCCTGATTATGGTTTTAGAGAGTTTATGAAGTCTTGAATCAACAATAATAAATAATCACTGTTGCTACTTATCAGACCCAAAATACTGCTAAGCTTCTAAGAAATGATTTTCTTAGTTTGAATACTTTTTACTTCCTTTGTAGGCCTTCTCCCTACTCAACCCTGGCTTTTTCCTCTGAGCTCTCTCCTTCTCCACGTCTCCTCCCCATCAGTCATTTGCACCTTACCTCCTCTCAGCCATACCTGCTTCCAACTCTCACCACTCCTCCCGCTACTTTTTAAGCCAAAATATTTATATTCTGAATCAGACTAATGTGATGGTCAGTGGATATCACAGAATTCTCTGGATCTGTCACATAGTCTTACCTTCAAACTTACTCAATTAATTTCAACTTGTTATCTGGCTTAGTTTGTGTATATCTTGCTACCAAAAAAAAACAAACAACAAAAAAAAAACTAGCAAAACATTTTTTCTTTTTGATTCTTCCTTCCCTTTTCCCTCCCTCCCTCTGTTCCTTTCTGGATTACTTCCTCCTTTCCATCTTTCCATTCTTTTTTCCTTCCTTCCTTCCTTCCTTCCACCCTTCTCCCTCCCTTCCTTTCTGCTTAAAATTGGACTGATAATTTTAGTATGTGTTAGTTTCCATTCTCAGTCCTTTAAAAGATCTCCTCTTTTGAGTTTCATTCCCACCTGGGGTTCTGGTTGAATATTAGAAATCCTTAAAATGTCCACAGGAGAAAGCAGAGTGTTACTAGCTCACTGACACTTATAGTGACAGAGCTATTTATCTTCTTGGAAGTGGAAGGACTGACTTCTATCACATACAAGATTCATCTCAAGCTTTGGTTGTTTATACTAGTAACGTTTGAATAAAATGCACAAAATTCTTCATTTTTATATTTGTTGGTATATTTTGTTTGGATAAACAATATTAGGGAATAGACCACTGAAAAGAGAGCCAGGACATTTTAATAAGAGGAAGTGATAGCTAACTGTAATTGATTCTATAGAAAAGAGAATAAAACTGATGATGGAGAAAGCCCCTCACCCAGAAAGGACTGATTTATAGTGGAACATGTGCTTCGGAACTATACTCCAGGAACGCTGTGTGATTTATATTCCTTGGCATGGTGGGCATGTTATATCTCTGGCACAGATACTTGGTGGAGGAAGAACTATCTTTTTCAGTTTTAGGTATCCTATTTTCTTATACTAATTAATGTCTAACAGCTTTTTCATGAAAAGACTAAAACAAAGCTAATTTTAGCTGGACAAGGATAACAGCCATTTATGGTTTGGCATTATAGTTGGCCAAAGAAAAGAGATTTAAAAAATGACTTCAAAAATGTTGTATGTTCCCGAAACATGTTTCTTTTTCTACTTGAGGAGCAAAGCTACTCTCTATGTGAAGTCAGCAAAGAACAAAGAACCTCTTTTTCTAGATTTCTAAATTAAGGAATTTACTTAATTATACCATTTGGTATATAGCTGAAGTTGTCAAGTCATACCTTCTTCATAGGATTGTGTCAGTGTTTAAATGATTGAAGGCACATGAAATGCTTAGAACAATATGTGTGGCATAATAGTGACACAATCATATGTATAGTAATTCCATTTTGTTTCCTAATACTCAAGATATTTCTTTTAATACTCCCAAGTAGATAAGGCAGGCTCTAGTTCCATGTCTGTTATTAACTATGTAAGTGATATTAAGGCAGTAAGATCTTAGGGTTTCTCTAGTCAGATTGGCAAATGAGATTAATTTTTTTTTTAGTTTTATTACATTTTGACATGATATAATACACTACTTGTTAAGGGTTTATGTTATTTTCTTAGATATATTTGCATTTCAATCTATCTTCTATAGCCTGTTCTAATGGTGTGCTGCAACCTTTGCTGTGGGATTCAGGATCCGAAGGAGGGGCCGACACACAAATGAAAATGCTATACAAGAAATATGAATTTAGAAGGCATTGGGAGCCAGGTGGAACCTCTTTCTTGAAGAGGCACGCTGACTTCTCTGGCCTGGTCCGCTAGTTATACACATTTGCCCTTTAGCAATGCATACAGGCATATCAAAGGTACAGTTTGGTAAACAGGTTAGGGAATTGCCTTGAGCCACCACTATCTCAACAGATGAGGTGCTTAGCCTCAGCCCTGCTCATGCCCAAGGTCCATCGGCCTTCAGCGTTCTTTGGTGCACTGACAGTATTGGCAAGTGGTGGCTTCCTGCAATGGGGAAAGAATGTAGCCATTTCCTGGCTTCTTAGATCCCCATTCCTTTTTTTTTTAATTTGTCGGAGGGCAGAGTAGTATTGGTTCTCTACACTGAAGGCATCAGAATCACTGGAGGAGATTTTAAAATCTGTGATTGTCCCAACATTGGTACTTACTAGGTCTTAGGTTGGCTTAGGCAGAGGGGTGGTGCGAGGGCTTGTATTATTATAAAAGAATCATTCTAAAGCTCACCCAGGGCTGAGAATCTTAATGGTTGTGTTAAGCTGCCTTCCTCCTACCATCTACAGAAAACATCCATCTTATTCTGAGTCCTCTAGAAGGCAGATCCTGAAACAAGGAATTGGTGCTGACACTTTCCTTGGAGGTACAAGTCCAGGACAGTGAAGTGTGAGGGCAAAACATAAGGAAAATAAGGTAAGATGAAATACCAATGTATTTCCATTTTATAACAAGACATAGCAGGTCACTTGAGATTGTTAATTCTGTACATGGGGATTCTGCAGAAGGTTTATAAGAAGAAACTTCACCCCAGAGTAACCCATAGGGTAGAAAAAGAAGGGGAAAGTTATTTTTCCAGCTCCCACCTATCTCCCATTTCTAATTGGCCAGTTTTCACCCCTTGAGGAGCTAACTCTATGTTGATCATTTTATTAAAAGTCAGTACTGGCAAGGTGATCTGGCATGGAGGAAGGAGCATTGATAAAAAAATGAGAGAGAGAGAGAGAGAGAGAGAGAGAGAGAGAGAGAGAGAGAGAGAAATTAAGAAGCCTAGAAAGATTTGTGCTTCAATTGTCCTAACGAAGTGTAAAAGCTGGTTCATTTACAATCCATGCATTAAAATCCATGAGAGATTTTCGGGAAACCCAACTCAAAGGAACATGCCAATTTCTTGGAAATTTCAACATATACATTTGGTGTTGGGTGTTATTATTATGAGGGTTTGAATTGGAACTTAACCAAGAACAATTTCAAGGTCTAAAGTATCTGCCACAGAAGCAAAAATTTCAGGAAAATGCTACATTAAAAATGGGTCTGCTAAGGTTCATTTAACTTGTTCATGTACGGCTTGAAAGCTGTGTTTGCAATTTGTGCACACATGTAAATTGACATAGAGCTCTGGGTCATGGGTAAAACAGAGTCACTAAAAAAAACTGTAAACTTCATATCTCCTTCTTCCCTTTTAACTTGATTTGACCTTTTCTATTTTACTGTAGAGGAAACATACTTATCCACTTGTGCATAATTTTAACCTCTGTGCTCTTATGATGAGGTCCAATTATCATCATTCATGATGACCCATGAATATTCTATACTTCTCTCTCCCTTATCTGCTCCCCCATTTAAAACATGGGTGGGCTAGAAAGTGAGTAGCCTGGCACTAATGAAAACTTCTGCCTTGGTAGTTGGGTGGTAGAAGTTTATGTATGATAGATGTCTACCTTATGCTCTGTGGAGGTAACTCAATATCCTCCACAAATTATGTGTTTTTCTATCTTATTTAATTATGCAGCTCATTGCTAGCATCTCTCAAAAATATAGGGAGCAAAAAGTAAATCTTTGTGACCATTAGAACTATAATTCAAAGGCTTTATCTAAAAAGTGTGTTATAAAAGCATAAAGATTAGGTAGAATTCTGTCAAAAGTAGTTCATGAATTGTGAAAGAATGGGTAATAGAAGAAGGAACTTCTGGCTCACTC
Source organism: Myotis daubentonii (assembly GCF_963259705.1). Taxonomy (NCBI): domain Eukaryota; kingdom Metazoa; phylum Chordata; class Mammalia; order Chiroptera; family Vespertilionidae; genus Myotis; species Myotis daubentonii. The sequence goes on along the minus strand of NC_081842.1, from coordinate 141,775,803 downwards.
CCTCTAGATGTCTGTTTATTTTGCAATCCACAATGGGCTGGGGCATCTTTCTAAAATATTGTCCTGTGACTTCAGAATTTCATCTCACACTGGATTCATTTTTATACACATTAAACAGCATATACTCCACTTAGCTGTCAGAATGAATCTCAACACTCTAGTGACTTCCCATCCCTTTTGAAATAAAATCCAAAGTCAAAGCCTCACAAGGCCCAAAATGACCTGGTCTTTGGCTGCCTCACAGATATGAACCTCCAGCTCCCTCCCTCCACTCTGCTCCAGCCACACTGGCCTCCAGAGTGAGGCATAAAGAACTTAAACCAGTGGACACGGAAAGAAGTAGATGGTTTTGAGATTTATTTTGAACACAGAAGAGTCAGATTTTGCTGGTAGACTAAAGGTGAGAGTTAAAGAAAAAGGGGAATACAGAATTATTTTAGGTTATGAAGAACATACAATAGATGTTAGGTCCTTACTATGAGAACTATCAAACATTAATAATAACTGGACAAATTATAACACGTGGATAATCCTTCTGTTACATGTTAGATGCCTACCTTAGGGTCAGAATTTAGTGAATCAGAAGTTCTCTGGGTTTTATGGTTAACTGTACTGCTTATCTTTGAAAGAGCTCCCACTATTCAAGCACATAATTTACTTTAGCACTTTTAATACTTCTTGAAGTTGGTTCCATGGCCATGGCCAAAGGGATCTCCTAGAGCAGCCGTGGGCAAACTACAGCCCACGGGCTGGATACGGCCCATTTGAAATGAATAAAACTAAAAAAAAAAAAAGACCGTACTCTTTTATGTAATGATGTTTACTTTGAATTTATATTAGTTCACACAAACACTCCATCCATGCTTTTGTTCCGGCCCTCCGGTCCAGTTTAAGAACCCATTGTGGCCCTCGACCGAAAAGTTTGCCCACCCCTGTCCTAGAGTATTCATTGTAAAATGCACACCAAATTCCTCTCCTGGAGGTAAGACCTGAGAATCTTCATTTTGACGAGCTCCCATAATCCTTATAGATTCTAAGCTTGAAAATCACTGTTTCAATAGATTTCTTTGGAACTAAGTACTATGTTGGGTCTGTTAAAATTTGAATTTGAGATACCTTCACTCCACCATAACAGAGAAACTGAGGCTCTCTCAGATGCCAAAGCTAGCACACATTTAACTGAAAGACCTGGTTGATGAACAAGATTGAGCTCCATGCAGGAAGTGGGTCATTTTTCAGACCTCTCAGAAGTGTGTACTTCGGCACCCATACATCTTTTGATTCATTGGGAGAAGACGACTGAGACCCAGACAGCTGGTGTATTCATATGCTGCAGCTTCAGGAGGATAAACTAGGCTCCCAGAAATTGTGTGGCAGGCTGCCCTCCATGCCCCTCTGCAACATGAATGCTGTCTTACCAACTTTTATTTGTTCTTTGTGACAGGCTGCAGATAAAACACAATAGTAAGGCTTTCACAGAGACACAATAGAATGCCAGGTACTGAAAAGGGTAATATTCTTTTTTAAAAAAGCAAGCATTCCTATTACCTCGTCTTCTTTCTTTTCCAAATTTCATTAAGGCCAGAAAATACTTCCAGAGTCTCTTTTTCATCATTTAAAAAAATGGCTTAAGCCCCCAATTTTAAATATAGGACAAATCTCTAGGCTTTACAGTCCATAGAGGAGGGAGGGCATTGGCCACCCCAGCTCAATCCCCAACCACAAATTTAAATTCAATTTACCACATTCACATGAAAAGGGCTTGGATTTCTAAGCCCAGTGCTGGGAGTGACATGGAATACAAGATTGTGTAGCACGTTAAAGAACTTTCCTTTTATTAACAGCTCCATAATCACATTAACCTAGACTGAAAATTTGAACTAATTCTTTCCCCAGAGACTCGAGTGGTAATAATTGTAGAAATCTGTGAAAGGGGATAAATACAATTCAATAATTATATTGATAAATAAAATGAAAATCAACTAATTGTGTCATTCACTCAGATGCACTGCTCGGCTGTTGCTAGCTTTATGCTTCACCGCCTGCTAAACTTTTCTGTCACACTTCAATAAATTTAATTGTGCAGAATAAATGAGCTAATTTTTGAAGTCACAGGCTCTATTTGCAAGATAAGAGTGGTGATTTATTGACCTCTTCTAGGTCTGTAGGAGCAGCACCTCTTTTTCTACTGACAACTGGCATCAGCCATTTTCCCCTTTGTTCAGTTTCCCTCACAGCTCTTAAAACTCCTATCCTAGCCTTCCCTCTTCTCTCTCATCTTCTTTCTTGAAATCACTGTGTGCATATCTTAACAGTCTGGCCCACCCTGCTTCCTGTTGGTTGCAGAAGAAAATTCTGTCGTTTCTGTAGTAGCTCTTCATAGGGTGATTAATTATTTTCCCATTTTTGCTGCAATTTGAACCCTTCATTCATTTTATTCAGTTGAAGCCCCAGGTTGTGAAGGTATACCTCTCAATGCCCCAAGGCAAAATCCAAGGCATCCGTAGGTGTGACATTGGTAATGCAGACAATAGTTTTCATTCTTGGACTTAAAAAGAGTTTCTTGTGACAGGCACATTGATCAAAGCTCCGGATAAAACCCACTTTTAAGAAATAAGGCCACTTCCTGAATGTTGGGTTGAGACATGACAACATAAAATATAACTGTTCACAATTCCAAGAATTATTTGAATAAGCAAAATAGAACCTGTAATGTAGAGAATATGCCTTAAAGTAAATGTTTGAAGTAGCTTTTTTATACATTTTTTTCTCCTGCATTGTGTCCAGTTTATTTAATGATTGGTTATTTCCCATATTAGCCACATATTTTTAATAAACATCAAAGAACTTGTATTATTTATGCTGTCTTACAATTTCCAGCTTTTAGTGCAATGCCTAAAATTAGTAGATATTCAATAAAATAATTGTTGAATTAACATATTAGTTGATTAATGAATAAATTACACAGGTATAAAGCTATCATATCATATCATATGCAAGTGTTCATAATATATTTTAGCCTGTTACGGTACAATTTAGAAAGCATGTCATTTTATACTGAAATGTGGCATACAGACCTCTAAGTTGGGCCAAATTAGAGTAAATTTCCTAAAAGGAGAGTAGAAAAAGTAACCATGTTTCTGGATAGAGCAAGTCTTGTCAATCATCATGAAGCATTTACATGTTGCACACAAAGAAAATGTGGCTCACACCAGAGTGTAGGCCTTTATGAACTGGAAGAGTCCCATGGGCAGATCTCTCAGAGGGGTCAGTCAACATCAGCTCAGGCTGGACTTAGTTGTCCACCTCTCCTGGCATCAAGAAAAGTAATGGTACTATTAAAAATATTTGGGGTTCCTAGTACTATGGTTTGAATACTATGATTAGGGAAGTTCAAAGTTACAAATGTACAGCTGGGCAAAAAGGCAACTAAAATGTAAGCATGTGTGTGTGTTTGTGTGTGTGTGTGTGTGTGTGTGTGTGTGTGAAATAGCTTGCTTTCTTGAACATGAAGAAGACAAATACAATTTGTCAAACTTTATTGTAACTACCCTTTTATTTTCCAACCTTTTCTCCTCCAAACCAGTGTGATCTCTTAGTAGTCTGAGAACTTGGCTTGGGAGGGAAGAGCTGGCTGAAGTGCCTTAATGAAGACATAGTCTGATGGCACTGTCCTGACACTCAGCAGTTCCTCTAGGAGAGTCTCCAGGTGTTTGCCGGCAGGAAGCCATAAAGTCCATGCAAATCAGGACAAATTCCCCCAGGCAGAGTAAACTTCATTCACTTCACGGATGCTCTTGCTGTCAGTGTTATCATCTTTGTTGCCATAACAATCATTTATTAATAATGGCACTTTTAAAAATAGCCATTGAGTAGATGTTAGAGTTTAGTTATCTGGTGTATCAGCTTAAGGCAGAGGGAGTCCCTCAGAGTACTGCGTGTGCTCGATTTTCCTCATCTGAGAACATCCATCTTAAACTTGACCTGGAAGAACCACTGGGTCTTCTCTACGTTGCTCTCCTCATTCCTGCCAGAGTGTTTATTGAATTCCTACCTAAAACATTTATGCTCTTGAACTTTTCCTCTTGAAAAAAAAAGGATTATTGTTTCTTTCTCAAGTGGACACAAAGGGGGATTACCACAGGAAATCCAGAGAGGATTTAGAAGATGAGCTTGTGTTGAGTTAGAATCAGGAAGCCCACTTAGCCAATTGCCTTCCTGGTGCCTGGCAATGAGGTGGGCATAAGACAGCGCCATGGAGCCCTCATGTGCAAAGGAGGATTTGGCATTTGTTCTAAACCTTCCGGCCCTCAGCTGTGGAATTCTGTGAATTGTTGCCTGTAGCAGTGACACTGATTTGTATCTGGGTACGAACTTAAATGAAAACATGAATTGAATTCATTAGTTGAGGAAGGAAACAGCCAAATTTAACAGGATGGGATTCCAGCAGGGTGTCGGGTTTTATGGGGCTGTAGTGAAATACCTCATGGAAAGGTTTCCAGTTCATAAAACACTTTCAAAACCTGCTCAGCCCTTTTAAGTTGAGAGACATTATCATTTCTATCTAGAGCATTTCTGCAAAGTGAACTCTAATATCCTTTGGGCTGACTACACAAAGAATGGAAGAAAGAAGTGGAATAAACTTGGATTAGAGATTGCCTTCCCGAAAAGGTTTCCTTTAGGCAGAATTATCTGAGAAAAAAATGACATCAGAAAGTAGCATGTCAGCATACTTCTGCCAGCTCCATGTGGTTTGGCTTGTTTTCACTGGTATTTAATTAATTCAATAAATATTTATTGAGATCCTATCATGCATGGGGTACTGTTCTAGGCATTAGGGGGACAGTGGTCAATCAAACATGGTGCATACATTCCAGGCAGAAAAAACAACAACAAATAAACGATCAGAAAATATATTATAAAATGTCAGACAGTGACCCGCTATTCAGAATGTAAAGCAGGAGAAAATGGGATAGAGGGTGTGGGTTGACATTTTAGATAGCATGTTTTGCAAAAGTGCTGAGGTGGTGAAAGTTGAGCAGAAGTTTAAATGAAGTGACCTGGATGTTGAATCCAGAAATGAATTTTATATATTTTTGAAAGGAGATGGGTGAGAATAGGTTAGTAAAACTGTTAAGAAGTTAATTTGATTCAAAGATGCCCAGTTTAAGTAACTCTAAGACATGGCTCCCTTGTCTCCCCCAGTATGGCACCAGAAAATGTTAAAGAAAAGGAGGTGGGATTCAGAAAACAAGATATGAGAAAGAAGGGCACAACCCAAGTGAGTTCTCTTTACTGTTTTCTGTCTTTCCATGACTTCTCGCCTACTCTGTTAAAAAGTACATATTTCTGCAAACTTCATTTCATTTTCCTTCAGCAGATCAATAAGCTTTATTAAAATGTCTTTCTCTTCCACAAGGTACAAATTCCAAATTAGCAGATTTGGAACTTTAATATAGCAATGGAGGTTTTAATGGAGCCAACATCAACATACAAACCAAGAAATCTTCACGTGTAAAGCATTTGCACAGAATGAAAGTGAGTATGAGAATGTTTGACAAACCTATACTACAAATGATTTATGTAGGATTATAGAATGTGAAAAATATCCATTTATTTTAAAAGATAATACCATGATAATAATCGACTTGTACTTCAAAATTGCTGATTAGTTTAAATAGCAAGATATGTTACATGTTTAAAAGTTTTGTATCCTGGAAGTATTAATTTTATAAATTAATTCTCATTGCTAAAAAGAAAATTAGTAATAGGCAGAACTTGCTTGTGCATTTGTGCATATTAATGTATTTTTAGTGATACACTACTACATGGGTCAGGGCATTTAGAAAACATCTAATCTGAACATCAAGCTTGAGAAAATGATGTTTAAGTAACTGGTTTCTATTCAGGTACTCTTCTGCTGTTGTAAGCCCTGCTGGTGAGCTCACTCATCTACATTCTCAGTTCTAGGTAAGGAAAGCCAGAGGAGGTATAGAGCCAATGGTGAATGGTGACATGGGAGGCATAGTGACAATACTTCAGGTAGGAGCTTTTGCTCTCTGACATAATTGGGTTTTAAGTCCATTTTCTTCCAGGTCCAGGTAATCCTGCAAAATTGAGCTACTTCATTATTTTGGGTTAATCACAAAAGTGCTTAGTCAAATAGCTAACAATAAGTATTTTAACACATCCTTTCCAAATATTTTATAATATATGTTAAAAGAATTTGCACAATTTGTGGAATTTACTTCTTGAACAGTCACCATGATCTGTGGTTATGATCAAATACTCTCAGCAGCATTGAAGCTCTTGGAGAAAAGCCATGGCTATTACTTGGAGATGCCTACCTGCCCTTTCCCCTGAGACTATCATCAGTGCTTTCAATGAACCGGAGTTGTCTTTAATATCTGACAGATTTTATTTCCTGGAACTCACCAAAATAGCGATAGCCTAATGTACACCTTTCAGTGTCAGAAAGAAAGTAGGAAATGGAATATAAAGATAGTATTCCCTCTGGAATGATACCAAATTTAATTTAATTGACTTGAATATTGCTTTTTAAATTTTAAAAAGTACAAGCTCTGTCTTTTTGTTTGGCTACTGGACACCAGTCAAAGCAAATGGTGATTACTTGTTTTCTGAGGTGGGAATGGTTTGCACTGGACTGAAAGAGCTTGAGATGAAGCCCCAGATTCTTGATTGGTCGAGTTCTAAAAAGAGAGACGATAATAATTTTGAGGGACTGGCAGTGGTGAGTTAACATGATTCTACTTTGAAAAGTGATTAATTGGTCATGGCTGTGCACATACACACAGCACAGAAACAAAATTCCTGAAATCTGAGTGAAAATGCATGTCTTTGGATGTGTATAGAATTTAAGTACCATTTAAAGAGAAGAATGCTGGTGTCAGTTGTAGTGATGTGGGCTTGTGTTGAACAAGAAAAAAGAAGAAATAAAAGTACACATAATTATAATCTTTATATTTGATAAGCTATAATCTTTTAAACTCTAATATATTAATAATGACTATTTTTCCCCTAAGCGATTTCATGCAGTGGAATTCCATTTCTGTCTCTAAATAAAAGCCTATAATTACATCAAACCAACACAATGATTTATTGAGTGCCTACTATGTGGTATAGACTCTGAGGTGCACTTTAATCTACCCTACGCAATTTACTCCTTTCAACAGCCCGGGCACATAGTATTGTTATTTCTGTTTTGTAGATATTAAAAAAATAAAAAAGGCCCAAAATGCTCAGATAAGATTATATTAGTAGTAAGATAAAAACCCTCCATATGAAACCAGGTCTTCTGATCCCAAGTTTGACATATTGCCTTCTATATAAGAATTGTTAGGAATAACCTAATAATCATGTATAAAACTTTGTCCATTGTTCCTTTAAAATAATGCTGCCAAGGATCTCAAGAGTGATTGGTGAGTTAAACCTATGAACTTTATTTGGTCCATCTTTAGGATTTTTGCTTGGTAAATTTTTGTTGAATAAGTATTAGAAAATTAACTTCTTAGTGAATTATTTCTTAAACATCTATGATTGACTATCCAGTGCCATACTCTTCAAAACTTGGGTCCTCATTAAACCTAAGTGCCTAGAATGATCACCCAGCAGAACCTTTCCACTCCCCACATCCAGAAATCTTTCCACCAGTGGCCCACTATTTCTACAGACAGAACTGGCTACATGATTTGCAAAGCCTAGTGCAAAATGACAAAGTAGGGTTTGATCAAAAAGTACCAAGAATTGCAAACAACTACAGTTGATAATTAAACCAAGCCAGGGACCCATCTAGGCTTAGGGCCCTGTGTGGCTGAACAGGTTATACACCCATGAAGCCACCAGGGTCTAAAGAGATGGGTGTTCACTTTAGTATACTCAAAATGTACCTCCGAGAAGTGGACCCTGATGAAGATTATTGACTCAGCAGCATCAAAGAGAAAAAAACTAGGTGAGAGTATACGAAGTGCCTTAGGAGTAAATGTAAACCAACCTGGAGTTTGTAATCAGATTAATCTGTTAATATTGCCTGCTCTTGGGGAAGATCAAGAAGAGGATGGAAGAAGAAAAGCAAATACTTCCTCATCCATGCAGAGCCTTTGAGAACAATACACAGTTGACTTATGCACAATGCAGGTGTTATGGACACCAATTCTTGTTGGTTGAAAATAAATGTATAACTTTTAACCCCCTAAAATCTTAACTACTAATAGCCTACTATTGATTGAAAGTCTTACCAATAACATGAACAGTCAGTTAATGCTATGTTTGGTAGGTTATATTTACTATATATTATATTCTTATAATAAAGTAAGCTAGAGAAAAGTTATTAAGGGTATCATAATTTAGAGAACATACATTTACAGTACTGTATATAGTTATAGGAAAAATCCACATATAACTGCACAGCTCAAACATGTGTTCTCAAGGGAAAGTTGTATATAGTGCTTCTATAAACATCTTGCTGAATAGATTACTTTATTTGGATGATATTTATTTCCTTACCTTCTCTCCAGTACCCAGAGATATGGCATTGTTCACTAGTTATAGTGTCTTCTACTTAGCTTGAGGTATTTTATAATAACAACGCTAGTATCATCTCCACTAGGTTGAGAAAGGAAGGACCATGCCTGTTTTATTCACTGTTATATCTCTGGCACAAGCCTGCCACTTAATAGGTACTCAATAAGTGAATGATTGAAACATTGATTGATTGAAAGAAGGTTGGAGGGGAAGTATAAGAGTGACATTTAAAATAATTATGGCAGTGAATAGGATGGTAAAAGGAGTATTTCTATTTCCAAAACCCTGCAAGAGATCGAGTCAAAAATGTCATTCTTTTATTGTCAATCTAGTGACAGCAACACTATCTCTACATCCACATATCTTACTTATTTGCTGACATTTTTGCTTTTATTTTCCCTCAGGGAATTGTTTTAGCAATAATTAAAGCCAATGAAGAAAGTAAGAGGGCTGCAAAGGTTTCCCAGGTGATTCTGTCAATTGAAATGTTTTGTTTGTTTTTGTACTGTGCTTCTTTTAGTGAACAGAATGAGTCTTGAACTTGAGATCAATGGAAGTTTTTGTGTGCATGCAGGTATTGACACACACACACACACACACACACACACACACACACACACACACACTAGAGCTCATGAATAAAATATTTGAAAAATAAATTAAATAGGGGTCAAATTTATAGAACAGAAGATAGCATACTCTTTGAGCTACAGAATTTACCACAGTCTATATCCAAAGAGCTAAGCAGACAAGTCCAGCAAACCTTGAAGACCTCAAAAAGCTACCAATATACACAGAAGACTGAGTTGACTTTTTTTCTCTTCCTTGCACATTAAATCCAATAGCAACTAATCCTGGGGAACTAAAAATATACAAGGTGTACAGTGACTCCCTTCTTTGGCTCTTTCTATAATGTATACAAATCTGACTGATAAAAGACTCAATTCACTCAGCAGAGAGCTGGCTTCTGTCTGATGGAATTTCACCATGGAGTTTTCATAGGGAGAGCAGTTGGAGCCTTTCTATCTCTCATCCTTCTCTGTGGGAGACAGAGCCTTATGAATCTGAGTGATAGCAATACGCAGTCTGGGACATGTTGGTCTCTGTGTCTGCAGGCATCTGACAAGAGGAGGATATGATTGTAGAAATGTGTTTGGGAAGTCTGGCTTTCTCCCTCAAAGCCCTCTTTATTCTAAGGTTACCTGGCATTGCATAAGAGCCAAGCAGGCAAATTAAATTCCTTCTATTCAGCCTTGCAGAGAGGTGGAAAAAACTCATCTGGCAGTATTTGTCACTGGCTCTATCCTACCCGGCGGCAGGCTGTTGGCCATCCAATAGGTAGGCTGCCTAGTTTTGAATCCTGGCTCTGCCACATACTAGCTCTGTGACCTTAGGCAATTTACTTAACCATTTTTTACACCAATTTCTTCATCTGTAAAATGAGAATAATCATAATGTTCATCTCATTATTCTATTGTAAATATTAGGTGTGTTAAAAATGCCTAAAATGCTTAGAACAAGGATTGGCATATGAGAAGCACTAAGTAAAACCTAGTATCAACATCAATAATAATTTAATAAGGTGATCTATTTATTAAACAGCAGACATTGGGAAAAACAATGATATGAGATATAAACTAATATAATAGATTGAAGGTGATAAGATAAAATTTAGCACAGGGAAATAGATCCCATATTTGAATCCTCAAAAGGAAATTGGATAGTTGATTTCCAGCTCAAAATGAGTCACTTATTCTTTAGTTCTTAAACTATGTTCCAGGCACAATATAAAGTGGAGAGAGAGAGAGAGAGAGAGAGAGAGAGAGAGAGAGAGAGAGAGCCATGACTAGAGGAAGATTAAATTTGAGATTCCATCAGTGGAATCAGTTGGAACATATTCTTCAAATCCAGTAATCTGCCTCCCTGGTCAGCCATATTTTGAGCACTGGATTCAGTTCTAGCTGCCACATTCTAAGAGAAACATTGACCAATTGTAAGTGTCCAAGAGTACCAATCAGAGTGGCAAGGTGATTTGTAACCATGACCTGTATCAACGAGTAAAGGAGTCAGTGATGTGTGGACTGGAAAGAATAGGGTTAGAAAGTCTAACAAAAAGTTTGCTGGAAAAGTCCAAGTTTATGGCTACTGTCTTATCATAATTGCAAATTGTATTCTGTTTGACTCTCCAAAGCACTGCAGTCTGGACAATTATAATATGAGCTCTCTAATCATGGCTTTCAGCCATTTAAAGAGCTATTTTGAAGAAGATTAATGAGTCTATTTTTCAATCAAGTCTCACATTTGTATGTGACAGCAATGAAACTTGAAATATCTTAAGCAAATGGGGGCTTTGGCCCAAATTGTGGGAAAGGCAGAATTGGCCATGGAGCGAACTAGAACTAGGGAACTAGGGTGTTCTCATTCTCTCTCTCTCTCTCTTTCTCTCCTTCTCTCTCTTACTCTTATTCTGGTCCCTACCTTGGAACAAACTTCATATTTTCTTACTGTTGCAGGACGTTCTGAACTGTCATCCATCAAACTTAGCAACCAGAGAGAAAAGAGACTTTACTGTCAGCTCAGCTAGAAAAATGCTTGAAAGAGCTAGAAAGAATGTTGCCTCAGTGTATTTAGGTCATGGACAAGGTGAGGGGTGGGGCATACAGGGAAGACTAAAATAATAACCACTGTAAGCTGACACCAGCCAGTGAAAGGCACAAAGAAATAGACTGCAGCTCCATGTGACTATTAGGAAAGCCTCCCAAGGATGAGTTTCTGGATCATTGGAGGTGCTTAATTAGCATGTGGGTGGCATATTGAGTATAAATGTTCATGGTTTTTGAATGTAAAAATCTTTATATTTCTATGTATTATCAAGATGTTTTACTCCTATAAATATTCCTTATGTAGCCCTAGCCAGTTTGGCTCAGTGGATAGAGGATCAGCCTGAGGACTGAGGGGCCCCAGGTTTAGTTCTTGTCAAGGGCACATACCCAGATTGTGGATTCGATCCCCAGTAGGAGGCATGCAGAAGATGTTTCTATTTCTCTCTCCCTCTCTGTTCCACTCTGAAATCAATAAAAATGTACTTTTTAAAAAATATTCCTTTTGTATTTTTCATAACTAAAGATAAGATATTCAAGTTGCAAGTATAAGAAATAAAATGCTCTACACTCTTAATCATTGCACTAAATCCCAAGGAACCTAAGGATTACTGCAAATGGGATTGTATTCTTAGTTTCCCTTTCTGATATTTTATATAAAAACTAGAGGCATGGTGCAGATTTGTGCACTGGTGGGGGGGGTCCCTTGGCCTGGCCTGTGCCCTCTCACAATCCAGGACCCCTCGGAGGATGTCAAACTGCAGGTTTTGGCCTGATCCCCACAGTCCAGGCTGAGGGACCCACCAGTGCACAAATTCGTGCACCGAGCCTCTAGTATGCATATAAGATCTTTGGTTAATCTCTTTCCACACTCCCCCTCCCCTTCCCTCTGAGATTCATCAGTCTGTTCCATGTTTCCATGCCTGTGCATTGAGTGGCTGCCCCCTGATGGTCAGTGCACGTCAGAGCTACTGGTCGAATGGTTGAACGCTTGAACGGTCGCTTAGGCTTGTATATATATAGATGCAACAAATTTTTGAATACTAGTTTTGTATCCTGCTACTATAATGAATTCATTTATCAGTTTCAGTAGTTTTTGGGTGGAGTCCTTAGAGTTCTCTATATACAGTGTCAGGTCATCTGCAAATAATGAAAGCTCTACTTCTTCCTTTCCAATTTGAATCCCTTTTTAGCTTGATGTAATCCCATTTGATTATTTTTTTCTTTTATTTCCCCTGCCAGAGGAGATATAGCAGAAAAAAATATTGCTAATGCTAAATGTCTGAGATATTACTCCCTATGTTTTCTTCCAGGATTTTATGGTTTTGAGTCTTACATTTAAGTCCTTAATTCATTTTTAGTTTATTTTGTGTGTAGTGTAAGAAGATGGGTTTAGTTTTAATATTTTTGCACATATCTGTCCAATTTTCCCCAAACCATTTTTGAATAGACTGTCTTTACCCCATTGTATGTCCTTGCCTCCTTCATCAAATATTAACTGACCACATAGATGTGGGTTTATTTCTGGGCCCTCTGTTCTGTTCTATTCATTTCTATGACTGTTTTTATGTCTGTACCATGCTGTTTTGATTTCTATGGCCTTGTAATACAATTTCATATTGGGTAACATGATAGCCCCAACTTTGTTCTTCTCTCTCAATATCACTGTTGCGATTCAGGGTTTTCTTGTGTGTTTCAGTATACATTTTTGGATTATTTGTTCTAGTTCAGCAAAATATGCCATTGGTATTTTAGTAGGTATTGTGGTGAATTTATAGATTGTTTTGGGTAGTATAGACATTTTAGTAATGTTAATTATTGCTATCCATGAACACAGTACATGCTTCCATTTGTATCTTCTTTGGGTTTTTTTCTTCAATGCCTTCTAATTTTCAAAGTACAGGTACTTACTTCCTTGGTTAAATTTATTCCTAGGGTTTGTTTGTTTTTTAATGCAATTGTAAGTGTTGAATAGCAGTGATAAAAGCAGACATCCCTATCTTGCTCCTGATCTTAAGGGAAATGCTTTTAGTTTTTGCCCATTGAGTATAATGTTGGCTTTGGATTTGTCATATACGGCCATTATTATGTAGAAGTATGTTCCCTCTATTTTCACTTTGCTGAGACTTTTTATCATAAACAGGTGATTAATTTTAATGCTTTTTCTGCATCTATTGATATGATCATGTGATTTTTATTCTTCATTTTGTTATGTGGTGAAACACATTACTTGATTTGTGAATATTATATCAACCTTGATCATGGTGTATGATCTTTTCAATGTATTACTGAATTAGTTTTGCTAATAGTTTGTTGAGGATTTTTGTTTCTGTGTTCATCAGGGATATTTGCCTATAATTTTCTTTCTTGGTAGTGTCTTCATCTGGTTTTGGAATTAGATAATGCTGACCTCATGAAATGAGCTTAGGGCTCTTCCCTTCTCTTGAGTTTTTGGAATATTTTGAGAAGGATAAGTATTAGGTCTTCTTTGCATGTTTTTTAAATTCACCAAAGGAAGCCATCCATTCCAAGACTTTTGTTTGCTGGGAGTTTATTTTTTTTTCCTAATTCAATTTCATTAATTGTAATTGGTTTGCTCAGATTTTATGATTTTTCCTGATTTAATTTTCAAAGATTGTATATTTGTAGAAATATATCCATTTCATCCAGATTGTGCAACTTGTTGGCTTAATATTTTCTTATAACCCTTTGTATTTTTTTTTATGTCAGTGTTACTTCTTTTTTATTTTGGATTTTATTTATTTGGGTCTTCTTTTTTTTCTTCCTCATTGATCTTCTTTTTTTTTTTTTAGTCTCTATGCTATTTATTTCTATTCTAATCTTTATTATATCCTTCCTTCTACTCACTTAGGGCTTCGTTTGTTGATCTTTTTCTAGGTCTTTTAGGTCTAAGGTTAGATTGTTTATTTGAGATTTTTCTTACTTATTGAGGTATTGCTATGAATTTTCTTTTAGGAATGCTTTTGTTGTGTCCCATATGTTTGATGGTTTTTGTTTGTTTTTTGGTGTGTGTGTGTGTGTGTGTGTGTGTGTGCTCGCATTTTCATTTATCTCAAGGTAACTTATGATTTCTTCCCAGATCTCATTGTTGACCCATTCATTGTTTAGTAACATGTTATTTAGCCTCAATGTATTTGTGTGTTTTTCAATTTTATCTTGTAATTAATTTTTAATTTCATACCGTTGTGGTTGGAGAAAGTGCTTGATATGATTCTAATCTTTCTTAAATTTATTGAGACTTGTTTTCTGTTTTAACATATGGTCTGACTTAGAAAAAGTTCCATGTGTACTTGAAAAAAATGTATTTTGCCACTTTGTGGTGAAATACTCTGAAGATATCAATTAAGTCCATCTGATCTTGTATGTCATTTAAAGTTTCAGTTTTCTTGTTGATTTTTTTTGTCTGGAAGATCTATTCATTGATGTCAATTGTGTGTTAAAATACCCTGCTATGACTGTATTATTGTCAATCTCTCTCCTTATGTTCATCAATACTTGCTTTATATATTTCTGTTCATGTATATTGGGTGCATAAATATTTACAAGGGTTATATCCTCTTGTTGGATTGTTCACTTTATCATTATACAGTGTTTTTCTTTATTTCTTATTAGGGGCCCAGTGCACGACTTTGTGCACCTTGAAAGGAACTGTGGGCCACAAGGCTGAGGTAGGCACAGGGGCAGATCTCGGCCCATCCTCCATGCCCCTGCCCAGCCCCTCCCACCATGGCCCCCTGTCCCCTGTCTGCTGGCAACCCCACTCACTCTGCCACCACTCCCACATCACCAGCTGACAGCACCAGCCCTGTTTGCACCCTCTGATGGTGCGGAGCAAATGGGTCTGGCGCCAGCAGTGGGTACAAGCAGGGCCAGCACCGTCAGTGGATGCAAAACATGGCTGCTGCCCCGATCACCCCTCAGGAGCAGGGGGAGGTGGAGAAGCCCTCAGGGGTGATCCGGGCTGGCAGCGGCCACTCGCACCCGCCGATGGCGCCAAGTAATTGGGACCAGTGCCAGGCACTGGCAACGGGTACAAGCAGCAGCTCTGGCACTGCCTGCGGGTGTGAGCAGGGCCAGCACTGGCAGCAGGTGCGAGTGCCAGGTGGGACCGTGGTGCGTGCGAGCAAATAATTTTCAGTAACCACCAGAGGCTTGCCCTAATAACAGTGACCGGCAGCCCGCCTTGGTCTGGTGCTCCTGCTCACCTGCTCCACCATCCCACCATGGCCCACACCCACCATGTTCCGCACACACCCCCTGGTGGTCAGTGGCATGTTATAGCAAGTAGTTATTCAGTTGTTAGATTGTTCCGATTGTTCCACCATTCAGTCTATTTGCATATTAGCCTTTTATTACATAGGATTATAAAGGTTGTCCCAAAATTCACGCAAGAAGTAATTTTTATAGAAAACACAGGATTAAAATTAAAAATTGTAAATTTTTATTGATTCATAAAGTATACAGTATAGGGTTATGTATGGAATAGCATATCAGGTAAATGGCCTCCACAGCTTTGCTGGCACATACACACTCTTTTGTTGAAATTTTCCATGACCGTTTTGCATAAATGTGGCTGAATTTTGATGAGGCTCATTTTCATCTTGATGGCTTGGTTAATCAACAAAATTGTCACATTTGGGGTTCAGAAAATCCATGAGTTATTGTTGAGAAACAAATGCATCTACAACGTGTCACTGTTTGGTGCAGATTTGGGGCTGGAGGCATCATCCGACCATTCTTTTTCGAAAATGCGGCTGCTCAGGCAATAAAAGTTAATGGTGCTTGCTATCACAACATAATAATCCATTTACCATATATACTATTCCATACATAACCCTATATTGTATACTTTATGAATCAATAAAAAATTACAATTTTTAATTATAAACCTGTGTTTTCTATCAAAAATATTTCTTACGTGAATTTTGGGACACCTTTAGGTTTTGTTTTAAAGTCTATTTTGTCTGATGTAAGTACTTTTGGTTACCCCAGCTTTAAATTGCCATTTGCATGATATATCCTTTTCCATTCCTTTACTTTCAGTCTGTATACGTCCTTCATTTTTAAGGTAGGTGTCTTGTAAGAAGCGTATGTTTGAGTCTCATTTTCGTATCCATCAGTTACCCTATATCTTTTCATTGGAGCATTTAATCCACTTACACTTAAGGTGATCATTACTAAGTATGTATTCATTGCCATTTTATTCTTTATAACTATTTTTATCCCTCTCTATCTTCTGCCTGTTCTTAAAGAAGACCCTTTAACTTTTCTTGTAATACTGGTTTGATGGTAATGAACTTCTTTAGATTTTTGTTGTCTAAGCAGCTCTTTATTTCACCTTCAATTTTGAATGATAGCCTTGGATAGTGTTGTCTTGGTTGTAGGCCCTTGTTTTCATAACTTTGAATATTTCATGCCAATCTGTTCTGGCCTAAAATGTTTTTATTGAGAAATCAACTGACAGTCTTATAGGAACTCTCTTATAGGTGAAAAACTGTCTTAGTCTTGCTGCTTTTAAGATTTTTCTCATTGTCTTTAACCTTTGCCATTTTAACTATAATGTGTCTTGGTGTGGGCCTCTTTGGATTCATGTTGTTTGGAACTCTCTGCATTTCTTAAACCTTTTTTTTTTTTTTTTTTTTTTTTTTACCAGGTAAGGGAAGTTTTCAGCCATTATTTCTTCAAATGGGTTCTCAAGTCCTTGGTCTCTCTGTTCTCCTTCTGATACAACTATGAAATGGTGTCCCAAAATCCCTCTAGATTATTCATTTTTAAAAAAATTGTTTTTGTTGCTATGATTGGGTGTTTTCTGCTACCTTGTTTTTAAAATTGCTGATTCAGTCTTCTGTTTCATCTAGCCTTCTTTTCATGTATTCTAGTCAATTCTTCAATTCTGATACTGTATTCTTCATTTCTGACTGATTCTTTTTTATGGTTTCTATGTCTTATTTCATGTTGTTGAAATATTTGCTAAATTCCTTGAGTATCCTTATAATCACTGCTTTGAATTCTGTATCTGGTTGCTTGCTTGCCTCCATTTCATTTAGTTCTTTTTCTGGGGATTTCTCCTGCTTTTTTATATAGTGCATGTTTCTTTGTATTCCCATTTTGGCTGCCTCTCTGTACTTCTTTCTGTGTATTAGGTGGCTCTGCCATATCTTGTGGTATGATGGCTTTATGTAGTATGTGTCTTCTGGGGCTCAGAGACACTTCTTACCGCCTGAACTATTGGTACTCCAGGAATTTTTCTGTGTGGGTTATGTGAACACTCCTGTTAAATCTTGATTGCCATCCATCAGTGGTTTTCCCTTTCACTAGCTATGAGGACTGATTGTCTTCTGCACTGGAGTGTTACACAGGTGGGCAACACTGAGAAGCCAGGTGCGTGGAATTAATGGTTTCCCCCTGATGGGGGTGGGTCTTCTATGAGGGGGGGCAGTAAATGACTGGAGAGGCAGTGAATGATTCCTGCTATGGCTACAGTGGGTGGGGCAAACCAAGGTGGCAGGCAGCTCTGCTGCTACAGCTCTGCATAGTAGCAATTTGGGCCACCAACTGTTACTATGACATGCCTTGTTGGGTGGTGGTGGGGATGCTCTCTGGGTATACAGGCCATTATTGAAGTGTGCTTTGCTGGAATTTTCATAAGGAATTTCAACCCCCATTTTCCTTCTCCTCTGACAACCATCTGTTTCTCTTTTGTTTATTTTAGTCTTTAGATGCCACATTTTGAAACTATTTTTTTAATATATTTTTATTGATTTCAGAGAGGAAAGGAGAGGAAGAGAATCATTGTTTGGCTGCCTCTTGCACATTCCCTACTGGGGATTGATCTTGCAACTTGGGCATGTGCCCTGGCCAGGAATGGGACCATGATGCCCTGGTTCATAGATCAACACTCAACCACTGAGCCAAGCCAGCCAGATTTGAAACTATTTTTAAGTAGACATATTATACAATGTAATTATTGTTGAAAAGGTAATTTATAAACTACCTTTTCACATACATCTGTTTAATTCACTTACTTTTAACAACTATACTTGAATTGCTTATGAAAATTTCATGAGACAAAAAAGTTATCCATCATTTTTATTTTTCTCATTGACAAAGCAAGTATCAAAACATCACAAAAACAAAATCCTAAAAAGTTAAACTTTTTTTTTTTACTATTGTGCTTTACATGTGTCAAGCAATTCATTTTTATTGTACAATTTTGTGCTTGTTTGAATTTAGAGTTATAGTTATAATCTTATACATCTAGCAGACATAACAAGTTTATTTGATTTGTAAACCTAGGGAGAGAAAAATTGTATGTCTGCACTATATTTAATGCCCACAACTCTGGAGACATGCTGATTTTTATACTACTAACCATTTTTTTAAGTACTCACCCAAGTAACCCAAGTGTATGCTTTTATTGATTTTTAGAGAGAGGAAGGGAGAGAGACAGAAAAAAGATAAAGAGAGAGGGGGGGAGAGAGAGAGAAATATTGATATGAGAGAGAAAAATTGATTGGTTGCCTCCCACATGTGCCCCAACCAGGGATCAAACCCACCACCTTTTGGTGTATGAGACAAGGCCCCACCCAACTGAGCCACACTGGTCAAGGTTACCAACTATTTTAAAACTAATTTTGCTTACCAAAGATTTTTCTAGATCATGTGATCTTAAAAACAAATTTGAGTCAGCTTCTAATTTTTTTAGAATTTTAGGAATATTTTATTTATATGAGTGCTCATTTATATTTAAGCCAATTTGAATAGAATTCCTTTAAGGAATTTTATAAATTAATTTGATAATACCATTTGGAGTTTATCTATCTATCTACACACACACACATGCATACACACACACTGACATACACAGATGTAAACAGAAACCTTATAGCTTTTATTTTAGGTACATTAATATCAGAAATCAAGTGTATTTATTATTTAAATTTTTCTTTCTTTTTCTTAAGTGCAGGACAGTTTTATTTTCAATGTCCTAATCTTTTACAATATCTACAGTCACTTTGAGATAAATAAGGGAGGTTTGGAGATTGGTAGAGAGAGGTGGGCTTTGAATTGCTTTTAGAGCAGGCTTTCTGGTTTTGGAACGATACAATTTGTAAGATATGGACAGTTGTATATAATTCTTAAGAGAATTGGGTCACAGCCTGAATGATATCAAAGAGCTGACCTCCCATCCAACTGCATTAACTTCAATTTGCTTTTTTATGTCAGGGAGAAGGTTTCCAACTAAGATGAAAATCAGAAGATTCTTACGCTCTAGATTTAGGGCTGTGCATCTTTGCAATGTTTTCATAAATTGCTCCACATAGGCTTCAGACTGGTTTTTCCTTCTGAGTTCATGGTTCCATTTTAACTTAAGAGAGAAGGTACTAAAAAGTTCCTATCAGGCTCTGAATATCAGTCTTCAATTTTACCAACTTCTGACCATAAATTTCTTTTTTAAAAAATCCTTTAAAAATCCATTCAAATATTTAAACCAGAGTTACACATATTGAGTTGAAACCCCTAATAACTTAATCACAGATGAAAAGACATCCCCAAAGAGAGTGCAAATGATGCCAACCTTCCATGACTCAGAACCACTCTCTTGATAGGAAAAAAAAAAAAAAGACAAGCCAAAAGTAGACAACTTCCCTGAGAGCTGGCAATAGTCAGTAGAATATTAGCTGCAAATGGGGTACATCCCACACTTCTGTCAGGGTTATTTTGAGTTTCTAATCTGACAATTGGCCAACTGCACACACAAGAACAAACACTTGTGCTTCCTGCTAGGAGAAAATGCAAGCCAATGACACAAAATGAAAGACAGAGAAGCAATAGCTGTCCTTGAGAGGGAAAGAATCAATAATCAGTGGACACCCCAAAACCAAATTTTAACCAGTCACAATCCAAAGAACAAATTTTTAGACAAATGGTGCTATGTGTAACTGTGTGTGTGTGTGTGTGTGCACTAACCTGAATTTTTTAAAAAAATGACTCTTATCACCTTTGCTCAATTAGTCCCCATAAGTGAGATCTGAGAGACTGATGTAAGAATTCTTACATGTCTTATAGCTGTTGTCTGAGGTCCAGGATCTCTCAATGGCAGCTTCTAGACTGAGAAAGGGGTGTCTCCAACTATATTGTCCCATGTTCAGGAACTGTAGGGAAGGAGAAGTTTTCCTTGATCCTCTTGGGGTCCAAAGCTGGCCCTGAAAACTAAACAGACAAAGACAGATTAATAGGAGAAAAGCATTCAGTTGATCTCATATAGGTTTTACATAACATGAGCACCTTCATCCTATATAATAAAAGCCCAGCAACCGAAATGACAGAATGACCAGATGACCAGAGACAAGAACAACCACAGCCCCTCACCCTGGCTAGCCCGTCCCCAGTGATTGGGTGTGGGGCCAGCCTGCAAACCACCCATGGCCCCTTGCCCCAGCTGGCCCCTTGCCTTAGCTGGCCCCACACCCCAGCAGGGACTCCCACCTCAATCAGGGCAGGCCAGCCAGGCCCCACCTCTGCACCCAGGCTTTTATCCTATTTATAAAAGGGTAATATGCAAATTGACCCTAATGGCAAAATGACTAGAACAACCGCTGGACCAGTAACTATGAGGCGCACTGACCACCTCTTGGTCCCTTTCCCTGGTTGGCAGGCTCCCATCGCTGATGGTGAGTGGGGATCCGGGAGTGGGTGGTGGGGGACACAGGTGGCACCAGGCCAAGGCCCCCGCCCCACCATTCCCCCACATCAAGGGCAACCCATGGCGGGGGAGGGGCGGGTGAGCAGGCAGGAAAGGCTGACCTCTTGGTTCCTCCTCCCAGCCAGCAGGCTCTGATCACCCAATGGTGAATGGGGAACCAGGGGTGAGTGGCAGCGGGGGTGGGGCTGGCTTCAAGCAGCCGGGGAAGATGGCCCTGATTGCAGGCCAGGCCTAGTGACCATACCTACACACCAATTTCGTGTGCCAGGCCTCTAGTAAGAAAATAAAGATGCTCTTAAATACTTAAAGTACATTATTTGGCTAGGTTTGATAAAAAGCGAACAGTCATGTTCTAATATGATAGGACAAAGGATATGAGTAAGGTATAGTAAACTAGGGAAAACTTAGCAAGGCTTGCGTGTTAGAATTCTTCTCAGTGTCCCTTTGTTTTTGGGGATGTGTGCTCCTCCCCCCAGGTATAGGGAGGCCACCTCTCACATACGGTTTTATGAACTATTTTAGGGGAGAAGTGGAGGTCACAGGGAGATCAGAGTGACTTTTCTTCTGCCATTTTCTCAAAATCCTTTAGGTTACAATGTTCAACAAGTCAGGGCATCATATTTTGTGGTGGCACAAACAGAGAGCTTTAAAAAACAGAAATGTATTTTCTAACAATTCTGGGGGCTAAAAGTCCAAGATCAAGGTGGCAGCAGGCCTGGTTTCTACTGAATTCTCTCTCCTTGGCTTATAGATGGCCACTTCCTTGTAGTGTCCTCACATGACGTTTTCCCTGTGTATGTGCATCCCTGATGTGTTTTGTGTGTCCTCGTCTTTTCTTTTTGTAAGTACATCAGTCACCCTGGATCACTCAACTTAATCACCTCTTTAAAAACCCTATCGCCAAATATAGGGCACTGAGGGGTGGGCTTCAACATGTGAATTTGGGGCAGGGAGAGCTCACAATTCAGCCTATAACATGCTTAACCATCTCACTGCCAGAATTTCTTCCTCAGATATAATTTGTATGTTTTTTACTTTGCTTGAGTCCATTTTTCCCTTGTCCCTTCTTTGTGGAGATGGAGAATAGAATCTTATTTCCCAAATGATAACCTTTTATTGGTTTATGTTAGATTATTCAATCTTCTCTTCAGTCAACTGTTTTATTCCTTTCACTTTTTAAAATGAGTCCTACCTTCTAGAACTATTTCAGGGTTCTCATACACTGATTGAGTGTGCCCACACCGAGGCCTGTTCCCTTGTCAATTAAAGCTACATCCAGCTTCCATGTTTATCTCATGCTTTGGTGTGACTCTTACATCTACACAGCTGTTTTATGTACAATTTATTCTACCCTCTTTTACCTAAAAGAAGCTCACTGAAATTTGAATGATATATTATTCTTACGCTTCTTCTGTAATCTCTCAGAGTGATTTTGAAATCTATCTCATAGTCAAAGTAAGTGATATCTTTTCAACCATAAAACATAAGTTATCCAGTGAGTTGGTTCTATCACCTCAACTTTATTTTAAATTTTTTTCAAAATATTTTTTCTAGGGTAAGAGTTTTTAAAAATTTATCTTTATTGTTGGAAGTATTACAGATGTCGCCCTTTACCCCCATCAACACCCTCCACTGCACAACTGTCACTACCTAGGCCAAATATGTTTTTATTGATTTTTAAAGAGAGCAGAAGGGAGAGAGGGAGAGAAAGAGAGAGAGAGAGAGAGAGAGAGAGAGAGAGAGAGAGAGAGAGAGAGAGAGAGAGACATCAATGCGACAGAAAAACTAAAACCTGCAACCTGAGCATGTGCCCTGACTGGGAATGGAACTGATAAACTCTCAGTGCATGGGATGAAGCTCAACCAACTGAGCACACCAGCCAGGGCTGTTACTTCAACTTTATACAAGATGAAACTGAGACCAGGGAAGGTTAACTAAATTACTAAACCACAACCTTAAAAAGTGACAAAGTTTAGATTTTTAATGTAGTATGTCTGACTGCAGAGCTTATAACCTCTCCACTCTATCTTGTAGTATCAGTATTGTCTAAATACCCATTTCATATTTCAACCATTTCCCCCATCTTTTAAAATGAATAATCTGAAGTAATCTTTCTTCTCTCTTGCTTGTCACATCTAATAAATTACAAACTATTGTTTTCCTTAATGTTTTTATTTTGCATCCAGCTCCTTTTACTTCCAAGATCAAATTCAGACCCTTTTCATTTACCTGTTGCCTATTGTAATAGCCTCCTAATTTACCTCTTAGCTTGTCCCTCTCTTCACTTATGCTCTAAAGCAGCTTTTTATCCTGTGGCTTCCCTCTCTGATTACTTCCTCCCTTGCCTTCATATTGCCTAAGAAAGTGTTATGGACTGAATTATGTCCCTCCCCCAGCCCACCCCAATGCATATGTTGAATTAACCCCAAACGTAATTGTATGTGGAAATAGCTCCTTTGAGAAGGTAACTAAGGCTAAGTGAGGTCATCAGGGTGGGGTCCTAATGTATATGGCTTACAGGAAGAGAAAAGACATCAGAGATGCACACATGCACAAAGGAAAGGCCAGGTGAAACGCTGAGAAGGCAGTCATCTACGGGCCAAGGAGAGAGGCCTGAGTGGATACCAAACCTGTCAACACCTTGATCTTGGACCTGCAGTCTCTAGAGCTGTGAGAATTGAATTTCCACTGTTTAAAACATCGAGTCTGTGACACCTTGATATGGCAGCCCTAGCCAACTAATACAGGAAGGATGCATAAATGCCTCATCCAAACTATCTAGCACATCAACAATTTGATTCTCTCTTTCAATATTATTCACCAAAGTACTTCCCAATTCAACCAACCCCCTCAACACTTAGGTCTTTCTTCTCCAGGCTTTCTGAAGCTACTTCTCTTATATTTCCAATGTAGGTGCTATTTGTCCTTCAGGAATGAGGTCTAGCCCTGACCAATTTGGCTCGGCAGATAGAGCGTCGGCCTGCGGACTCAAGGGTCCCAGGTTCGATTCCGGTCAAGGGCATATACCTTGGTTGCGGGCACATCCCCAGTGGGGAGTGTGCAGGAGGCAGCTGATCGATGTTCCTCTCTCATCAATGTTTCTACCTCTCTATCCCTCTCCCTTCCTCTCTGTAAAAAATCAATAAAATATATTAAAAAAATAATAAGGTCTAGTTTCACTCCTGTTTCTTTATCTAGACTGTAAATTCCTATGGGTATGTTGCAGGGGTTCAGAACAAGTCACCCCAAGATTTGCCTCGGTGGTACATGGATTGTTTTGAGCTAAAGGCAAATTTAAGAAAAATTCTGCCCATTCCCGCCCTTAACTACTTAGAAGAATTTGAATTAGGGGCCTTGCCCTTAATAAGAGATTGTCGGAGATAACCTTTTTTTGACCTAGCTATTGGGCAGCACAAACTTCTAATTATTGAACAGCTGTTCTTATCCTCCTGGTCCTACATTGGCTTCCTCCTGTCTGAAGCCCCAAGGTGCTCTTTAGCTCAGAATCTCATATCTCATTTCCCCCTTTCTTTCTTTGAACTTCTCATGTATGTGGGGTCTCTGACTCTCTCATGTATGTGGGGTTCCCATACATACAAGGCAGGGCAAAAGTAGGTTTACAGTTGTTTATATGGAAAATCATACAATAATTAATAAATAATATGATAATAAACTGTTTCACATACTTACAACTGTAAACCTATTTTTGCCCCACCCAATATATATGTAATTAACTTCGGTCATTTTTCTCTTGTTAATCTGTCCCATGTCAGTTTGATTATTAGACCAGCCAAGAGAGCCTTGAGGGTAAAGTTTCTTCCTTCCCCATGGGACTATGCCACCAGATTAGTGTCCCTCAAAGGACCTAAGGCAGTGTCTGGACTTGATGCCTAACAAGTGTCTGTTGATTGAGTTATTAGTTTATCTGGATTGTCAAGATTTCTCTAATACCTGCTCTTCTATTGCAGAACTGGCTGTTCTGTAAAAGTCACAGTTTTAGAGGATTACAGCCTGGATGATAACAGCAAACATGTCCTTCTTAGAAGAGTACATTGTCATCTCAAGAAAATGTACTCTGATCCCTAATATTCAGAATCTATTGTCAATATCGTGGTGAAACAAATTTCGTCCTAATAATCAGCCTTTCTGCTATCATGTTCCATTTTCCATCAGAGCTGGGGTACTCTCCTCTACAGCAAACAACACGAGGAGAACGCGAGTGCACACGTGTCTGTCCTCTGCATCATGTCAGGACACAATCAGCAACTGTCTCCACAAATGTCAGATCAGGAGTGGACACGGCACCCACACCTCATGTTTATCTCTGCGGACACATACATGTAGTTTCAGGCTGCAGGGGGATTGTCCTGGGAAGAGGGGGGGACTCTTCATCTTTTTTCCATTTTAGATTTAAAATGATGGGAAACTCTTTTCATTTGCCTTTCCAGGTTCTTTGGTTTTCTGCTGTTAACGGTTAGAAGCGAAACCCCACTGCCCTGTCTCCTTTCCAGCTGAAACCGGAAGGCTTAAGGATCCCATCAGTGGGTCTGAGGTGTGGGTGGTTAAGGAAGTTGTTTAGAAGTTTGTAAAGTTTTTCCTCAAAGACAGTGAATAAAATACACCTCCCCCTTCTCAGCTCTAACAAAGAAATCCGGCATTAACATAGGAAAACCTCCGGTTTGCATTTTTTAACAGCTGACATTTGTACCTTTTGGAGGAAAGTGAAGGGCATCTCATTGCTTCCTCCTTTAAATCAGCCTGGAAATAATGGGGATGAGAGGGAAGCAGGGCTAATTTCCTTTGTCTCCTATTCAGCAGATAATGGTGGTCTGCGAGGGGTGTTAAAGGCCAGGCAGCAGCGGTGACCTGGAGATGACTTCATTCTTCCGAGGTTTATCAAAGGCTCCTGTCAGTCAAACCCCTGCTGGGAGACTGGGGAATGGCCATCTGGTTCACTGTTCATCGGAGGAGAAAGGAGAGTGAGGAGGTGAAAAATCTCACTGTCAGTTCTGAGCCAGGTGGATGGCAATGGTTTGGGAGGTAGGTTTAGCAACGTTTATGCACATATGCATAAGAGAAATAAATGTGAAGATATTTGTGTGTATGTGTGTGTGTGAGAGAGAGAGAGAAAGAGAGAGAGAGGCAAAGAGGAGGTAAGAGAGACAGGGAGGGTGGGATAGATACTTGTATTTAAGCCAGTGTGATCATCTTGAATCAATTTTAAGTGGGAAGACTGAAGGTCACTCATGCTGCTAACCATGCAGAGAAACCTCTGAATTGTTTCTCTGGCTGTGGGGAAGAAAGGGAGTAAGTGGCTCGCAGCAGGTAGCTGATTTAATTTAAAGCACAATGTTTCTGTTCTGAAACCAGAATTCTTTCATCCCAGCCTTGTGGATTACAAGCACTAACAAGGTATTACAAGAAGCACTACCGGGAAATCTTCCCCTCTCCCCTTTACCCTAGTCACTCTCTGGTGAGCTTGGCTTTCCTAGGGCCACACAGCAGGGTCTCCCCATAGGGAAGCCCCTCAGAAACCTTTGGTGTCCTCCTGACACCTAGATTTGGGTCTGTGTTAATGTGAGAATTCCTACCAGTAGCTGCAACTTACACAGCCATGGGAAACAACATTTCAACCCTGGACCTTGGAAGCAGGGAAGCAGGGCTGCCCCAACAGCTTTCTCGCAACCTCCCCCTCCCCCCCCCCCCCCCCCCGCCAGTCCCACCGCCTTTCTTCCATCCTTTCCTCCTGTCTCTCCCTCTCTCTGTAATATATATATATGTATTTTACCATTTTAAGCATTTTAAGTGTGCAGTTCAGTGGCATTAAGGACATTTACGTTTCCCTGCAACCATCACCATCTTCTGTCTCTAGATCTCTTCATCTCCTCAATGAAATTCTGACCCCATTAAACAATAACTCCCCAGTCCTTCTTTTTCCAGACCCTGGCAACCATCATTCTACTTTCTGTCTTGATTTTGACTACTCTAAGTACCTCATTTACAGTCTTTCTCCTTTTGTGACTGCCTTATTTCTTTCAGTATAATGTTTCTAAGATTATAGCATGTGTTAGGATTTCCTCCTATTTAAGGCTGAATACTATTTCATTGTTTGGATAGAGCACATTTGCCTATCCACTCATCATCCATGGACACTTGAGTTACTTCCACAGAGATTTTTCTTTTAAATTGTGTGGTTCTTACATATTTGTCCTCTTGTCTAGTGAGTAGCAACAAATTAGGTAAATGCTCTCTAAATTCTGGGGGTTTTAGTAAAGATTAATAAGGGGACCAAAAAAAGGATCACCAAGACAATAATTTAGTTTCTGTCAACATATCTCACCTCACTTGAGTCCACTGCCCTGTCATAAAAATAGGGCTGTGATTGTGGTTTTATTTCTGGCTGTTTGGAGTGGAGTGGGGCTTTAATCCAAATAGACCATGGAGGAACTAAAAAACAAAACAAAACAAAACAAAAAAAACATAAAAAACTAAAAAGGTATGACTTCTCTATTAAAAACAACCTTTAAAATAGAAATTTCTAAAATACACAAAAATGGAAAGACTAATTCGATAAACGTCCCATGAACTGTTGAGCCAACATCATCAGTCATCAACATGTGACCAATATTTTTATACCTGACCCTCCATTCTTGGTTGTTTTCATTTCCCCCCTAACTTTTTGTTTAAAAAAACTTTAAACCACTCAGCTGGTGTGGCTCAGTGATTGAGTGTCAACCTATGAACCAGGAGGTCAAGGTTCTATTCTCTGCCAGGGCATATGCCCAGGTTGTGGGCTCAATACCCAGTAGGGGGCCTGCAGGAGACAGCCGATCAATGATTCTCTCTCATCATTGGTGTTTCCATCCCTCTCTCCCCTTCTCTTCCTCTCTGACATTAATGAATATATATATATATATATATATATATATATATATATATATATATATATATATATAATGTTCAAACCTACAGAGAATTTCTTTAAAAAGTGTGAAGAGCAATTATATATCATTATCTTCACCTAGAATCACCAATTGTTTTTTTTTACCTTTGCTTTTTATCTACCTACCTGTCTGTCTATCATCTGCCTACCTATCTCTCTAGCTTTATCTTTACATTTTTTTCTTGAACCATTTGGAATTAATTGCACACATGATGACACCTTATCTGTTAATACTTCAGCACCTGCCTAAGAACAAGTATCACACTCAGCACTTAAAATGTATACAACATGATTATCTAATAAAAAGCTATATCATAACTTTTTTTTCTTTTTCTATTAGAAGACCCAGTAAGGAATGAAGCATGACATTTTATTGTCATTTCTCTTTAGTCTTACTTAGGCTCCCGGCCCTTTACTTAGTATCACCCAGCTCTGTTGGGGAGAAGGTCTTACAGATACAAAGTTTAACCTCCGAGGTGGTGAGAAAGAGGATTATTATTGTTTCCAAATCTGGAATCATCATGGTCTCAATGTTTACATTATTATCCAAATATCTCCTAAAATATTTGCAAAGAGCAAGACTGCTGAGACATGAACTAGGTCCAATAAATTAGTCACACATTAGAGAAGCATATCACCTCTGCCTTTCTAACTATTTCTGAAAGAAGGGCAGGATTGCCTTTTGTCCCTCCAGGGACATAGAGTTGCTCATACTAATGCGAATCTAAATATATTTTGGAACATCTGCTTTAATATTGTATCACTCCTAAGAGTCAGGATGTGAAGTAACTGCGCATGGGGCATGTAGGGTATAAGGCCCAGATGGAGAAGATTGTGTCTGATTTGCTGAACACTTCCCAGGACCACATACTCTTCTTGAGGGCACTAAACTAGTAATGTCACTCTGTTAATGTATCCAAACTCAAACCAATGGGATGGTTCCTAGTTATTTATTTGGGACTGTTGTGGCTACTGAAGTATGCAGCAAAATGCTGTTACCATGTAAGGATGTATTGTTTTTGCATATAATATTATTTATAATTTCTATGAATAAAAAATACCAATCTATTAAAATGATCACTTATCAGTGGTTGGCAAACTGCGGCTCGTGAGCTACATGCGGCTCTTTGGCCCCTTGAGTGTGGCTCTTCCACAAAATACCGACTTCTCCGCATGGGCCACAAAGTTTCAATTGCACTGTACGTGCATGCCCGCATGTGGTATTTTGTGGGAGTTTGCCGACCACTGATTTAGGTCTTTATAAGTCCAAATATATATTTTTGAAACCTATCTGAAAAGAGGATAAAACATATATAAGTTTGGCCTTTTGGAAAGAAAAATATACATATCAGCCAGCACACCAACTTGCCTATTATGAGGTAATAGGCAATATTATTATGATCTATGTACCCATAGTTTAAATAATAATAGAAGAGTCTCTAATACTATTAAGATGAAGCATAACATTTTAAAGCTCTATCTGTCATTTTTGTATTGGTCGACTTTTTGGAAATCAAAAAGAAAATGTTTTGTTCAAATTTGTTTCATTTAGCTTATGAGAGAAGTATTATTGAACCCTATCAGCTGGAAAAAATTTTAAATGAAAAACTTTTTGTTTTTATTTTGAAATTCCCCCACCATGTTCAATGCTCAACCACTGAGCCACACTAGCCGGGCTATGCTATACTTTTATATGACTGGCAGTGCAGTAGTTTTGTTTATACCAAGATTCCTACAAACACATGAGGAATGCATTATAGTATGACATCACAATGGCAATAAGACATTTTCACCACCATTATAATCTTATGGGACGACTACTACTGCATGTGGCCAGTAGTTGACCAAAAGATCATTATGTGGCACATGACTGAATTACACTGGAAAATAACAGTAAATAATTATTTAATGAAAAATTTCCAATAAGATAGTGGTGGACTGGCAGCTTATACCTCCAGAATTCTTAAAAGACCATAGGAGATACAATTGGTTTATTCTAAAGACATAATTGTGGTTTAGCAATGGAAACGTAGCAAAACATATTGTGTAAGTCAGTCACCCAGACACTGAGGAAGTCAAAATAGCAGGACGCAGCTGCCATGGGTGTCCATGCTGTTCTAGCACCGGGTCAGAGCTCAGCATCCAAGGCCAAGTTCATCTTATAAGGTGCTGAGTGTCCAGCTGTGAAGGTTGAATCCATCTAAGTGGAATGCGATGTGGGTCATTATCATTCTCCTCCCCAGCAGTAGGGATCTCCCAGCTGTATTCCTGAGCATCCTCTCCTCACCCTACATTGTAAACCAAGGCTTTTGATCATAATGGTGGGGATTAGCAGGATAATCAGCATAATTGACCCATTCTGATCCTGGGCATCACCTCCCATGGGGGATCCAGGGCTCAAAACTCTATTATAACTGGTGTTTAGCTGTCAGTCAGATAGATAACCTGGGGCTAGCTGAATGCTGAGCACAGGGGAATTTGCCAAGGGCAGGCAGATTGGAAAGTGAGCTTAAAAGTAAGTCTAAAATTCCAAGGTATGGAGAAAAGGCAGGTATCCAATTCAAGGCCAGGATCTAGAGAAGCCAGTAATCAGGCAAAAGAAGAGCCATGGAGGGATCATAGGGTAGAACTGGGAGGGCAGTTGCCTAAAAGAAGTATAATAAACTCAGTAATTAGGACACCTGGGTGATAGAATTACTGTGGCACCTAGAGGAAAGATAGAGCCCAATCTTGAAGAGGCCTCACTACTAAATTTAGACTGGGGCCAGGAAGATAGATTTTCCTGGTTAGCAACTGCCACAGGAAATCTCACCCCTTGCTCTTCTTAAGATGGGTCCTGGAATTTGGAAGTGAGTATGCGTGCGTGCGTGCGTGCGTGCGTGTGTGTGTGTGTGTGTGTGTGTGTGTTTTCAGTAAAATAATCTCAGTTGCTAGGTTAGAAGCAAAGGAGGATGGATATGACAGGGACACAGACATCGTTTACAGAACCCAAAGGCATAGATTAGGAGATTAGGATTTTGTGCTCTATGTCCAGCTTCTGAGAAAGGTTTTGTGGTGTCCCTGAAATCCTACCTAAAGGATGAGAAACCGATTTTGTACCAAGGGCCTTTTCTAATAAGCAAGGTCTCTGATCTCAAATTCCCCGATCCTCTTTCTGAACTGAAGGTCTGCCTAACTTCTTTGGAGCCTAGAAGGAATGGCCTTATCAAATGGATCTGCCTCCTCTAATTCGGGGCGGTAGACCTTCAGACTGAGCTTTTCTGTGAGTTGACCCTGCCTGTCTCCTGAGAGGTGGGTCCTATGAGGCAGAAAGGATCTGAGGAAATCAGCAGTTGCCTTGGTTTCCAAGAAATGTCCCCACCCTTCAGTTGGTTCTGAAAACAACAGTCTGTTTCACTTGAAAGGGGAGTGCATGCTGAGTTCTCTTCTCAGCTTATAAATTATGCTGTATTAACACTGGCAACAGTTTCATTTTCACTGTGTAAACATGAGGCAGCACAGAATGGGAAGGAGGTTGGAAGGGCTGGCTGCCAGGCCCCCACAGAGATGCGTGAGCAGCTCTTTCAGTGTTGGATGGTATTCACACTCACATTAAGGGTGGGTCCCCCAACACCTGTTCCTAACAGCCAGGTTTTCTTTTTTTAATTATGAATACTTCTGCCACCTAGGTTGGCTTTGTACTAGGTGAAGTACATGTTTAAAGAAATGCTGTAATTCAAATAGCCCTGAGAGAGGTGCCTCTTCTTAAAAATACCCAGTGGTTGGCCACCATGTCTGAGATTCTATTATAGATTCATTTGTAAAGGTAGTGATGTAATACTTGAAGAGTTCTCTCATCAACTATAAATACTCTATAGATGGAATCATATATTCATTTCTCTAACCCTTTCATTGAGCCAGCAAACATTTATAGATCTTCTGTGGTACACAAGGCGCATCGGTCCCAAATTAGAGTTTCCACGGACATTGTTGGCCATGAAGAACTCAGCATAAAGTAATTCATCAATAACTGCAGACAGCTGACTTGAAACGAGCAATCCAGGGTAACTAAATTTTGAGTGAAGATTGAGGTACAGGGAAAGACTATGTCTCAAGATAGATAGGGTGTCCCCAAAATGTATGCACACACTTTGAATAATTATAAGGCAGTGTTTATTAAAATACATTTCATTTTCAAAGTTGACCTATCGGCTGTTAAAGTGTGTATATCCAAAGAGGACAGTCAGAGGTAGGACCTAGAGTCTCTAGACTAAGATCCGGGACAGGCTGTGGGGAGAGTTAGGACAATGATGGGCTGAAAGAAGGGGGGGAGGGGATGTTACAATGGAGGAAAGGGAAATAGAGGGTATAAAAATGAAAAACAATAACAAAACCCCTTTTTTTGGCTACACATATTTATTTTAGAGACCATTTGTACAGCAATGCGCTTTGAAGTAAGAAAGCCCTTTGAAACAAGATGACTTCTAAACCTGAAAAAAATCACTACACTAAAATCAACTTTAACGTTAGAATAGAAAAGTGAAAAATTTTGGTTTAAGTGTCTATGTGAAATGTGAGGCTTTTAAGAATTGTCTCTAGGGCAGTGTTTTGCAATTTTTTAAAAGGTGAAACACTATCAGTTATAATGGTTCCTGCTGCAGCTAACTGAAAATCCAACTCGACAAACAAGCTTAAACTATTGGAAAATTATCTAATATAAAAAGAGTTGCAAATATAGAGCGAGCTTTAGGATGGCTTTAGTCAGTTTTTTAATAATGACACAAAGGGCCCAGTTCTTCCCCTCTCTCTACGCTAACATGCCAGTGTTATTCTATCCCAGGGATGATTTCCCCCAATAGTCATGTGATGGCCACAAGTGTATCCAGGCAACAATTCTTCCTTGTTTACACCTGGTGGGAGAAATAATTTCTCCCTTAACATGGAATTTATTTTCTTCCCTTCAGTCTAAGTGAACAACCCGTCTCCCAGCCTATATGCAGTGGGATCCACTGACTGGCTTCTGCCCTGAGCCAGTCTGTAAAAGAGACTGATATTATGTGATTAGCTTGAGAACTAAGCAAGACCTGGAATTTCTCATAGTGCAGAATAAGAAATTAATAGAAAATGAAATGAATGGTTTAGGGAAGTCAACTACTATGTCCACACCCTAATTAGTGATGGTACTATGACTGAGGTAGGAGTGGAGGGTGCAGAGGCCTGCTCCTTGCTCACTCCACCTTTACTTCCCATTTACCCTTTACCCTTACTTCTTAGTAAGGTCTCTTCTGTGTCTCATCATTGGTTTCAGCTCCCACTAGTCATTTCCTCCCTTCAAGTTCCAAGTTCCCACTAGGCAGACATGCTACAATTTCAGCTTCTACCAGCTTAACTGTTTAGGTGAAAAATATGACATCCTGGACGGAATAATTAGTTTGATATCTTTGAAATCATTCCATATAACAAAAGCCTAATATGCAAATTGACTGAATGGCGGAATGATTGTCGGAACAACTGGTCACTATGATGCGCACTGACCACCGGGGGGCAGACACTCAATGCAGGAGTTGCCCCCAGCCTGCAGGCCCCAGGCCAGCCAAGGCGGATGCCAGCACACCCCCACCCAATCACCCTGCTGGTCACCCCGCAGATTGGCCCCAACTGCTGGCCAGGCATAGGGACCCTACTCATGCATGAATTTCATGCACTGGGCTTCTAGGTTTTACAAGAGCACTCACAGATGGATATCAGCTGTAACATACCAATGCACATGTGTTGGCAGTTGCAATTGGCACCAGTGACACCATCTCCTTTCATCATCCCTCCAATCCTATGGGTGGTAGTGTTATTGGTGGGGTGTCCTCTGTGTCCCCACCTCTTGCTGGTGGAAGTGGAATTCTTGGGGTGCTTCATGAGTAAGACTTTCCTAAGACCCCCATGGGAGGATGAAGTATTGTGGAAAGCTTTCTTATGATGTAACATTAAAGGGAGCTCCCCTCCAAGGCCCCATCTCCCTCCCTTCCACTAGCTAATACAATGGCATAGCTAGGATTAAAGCCACTGTCCAGAGTTTCCACTCCATATTAAATCCCAGTCCAGTCCAGCATCTGGCTAGCTTAGCTTGTGTTCCCAGCTGCAGTCCATTGCATGTGGCATCCACATGGCCCTGGGCTTCTAGGGCCACATAGCAGAATACTGTGGGTCATGGAACAGTCCAGTGTAAGGACAAACAAGCAAGAGTAACAAGAGAGTGCGAATCCTTTGAGGATTTTAACTAGGAGTTTACCCAATTAATCCTCCAGGATTTTGTACGTTTGAGTGGCTCAGTCCTTAGCCAATCCATGGTTCCCCAGGCTAGACTGACAGGCAAGCACCTTTCCTATATCATTTCACTGGCATGTGCCCATCTTCCCCTTGGTCTGGTCCCTTCCCCTAGTGATCTACGGGGAATAGACTGGTGGTTCCCTGGGGAATGTAAAGTTGCAGCTTCCTGCTGAAGTTGCCCAGATGACCATGCTCATGATGTCTGGCCTTCCCTTTGATCCATTGTAATTAGCTAGTTATTAATAATAGGAAAGGAGCAAAGTGAAGGCCAGACATTATAGGCACGTTCCCTATAAAACACTGGGGGAGTGATCCAACAAAAGGAAGACTGACACATGCCTCATAAAGTTGGAATGACAAAGGGAAGATCACACAGAGATGTTTGGCCAGAATGGGTGTGGCAACTGCAAGCATAGGAAAATTTGGGATATATAATCCCCTGAATCTTGGTTCCTCTTGGTATGCTTGGCTCATGGTTCAAGCTTGGCTTCCTGGAATTCTCCCATGTGGCCCACAGCAGTGTGGACCCCCACTAATGGACCGCAACTAGCCTGATCCTGTACTGGACCCAGCTCCAACATGGGATGGAAACTCTGGGCACTGGCTCTGATGTTAGTTCTACTGAAACCCAAGCTACACTTCTATGACTGGACTAAGGGAAATGGGGCTTTGGAAACCCAGGAATGTAATTCCACGGAAATAAAGCTTATCATCCTCCTGGGGGGCCTGCAGAGATTCTTATTCCAGCTGTACCTCAAGGACCCCACACACACTAGCAACTGGAAAGACAAAGACATTGCATGTTTTTCTTTGGAAACACCTTTGCTTTCTGCTTTCTTTTGTTTCTTTTATGGGAAATTTAAAATTCCTCTGCAGATTCGATGTTTTACATTGACGATCATTCGTATGTTTGAGTGGTGAGCAAGTTCTTAAGGAATTAAAGCCCTCAGTGTATCAAGCGTACATGCCAGTAGGGCAGAAACAATAGTGCATTGAGTCCCTCCTGTCACCTCACTTTAGTCCTTGTGCCAAAGTCTTTCATATTTCTTGTTATTTGATTTGTGTTTGTCAATGGCAATAATGGCAATAGAATCTTTTAAATGAACTTTAAAGTTGACGAAACTGAATAAAGAAACTATGTTTAAAATTAACAGATACCTCCTATGATTCCCACTTAAAATACTTGTGCACAGTAAAGGTTTACATAACTTGCAGTTTTGGACCAAAAATAAGTTTAACTAAAGGGGAGGTGGGAGTTAGTGCTGGCTGAGTAAGTCTGAAGCTTTGGTTAAAAATCCTCAGAGGATCCTCAAGTCAAATTACATGGAAGCAGAATCAGACATTCCTGGCAGAAAGTGCAATACCCTGGGGTCAGCCATCTTCAACACAAAGGTGCAATGGCTGAGTGCTTGTCTGTGTTAATTACCACCTAAATCATTGGGTGGGATTAGCAGAATATGCATAACTCAGGTGGTTCTTCATTTGCACTTAATGACTTTGGTCTTTTCCATAGCAAACGCTGAAGTATATTACAAGGGGAAAGAAAAACATCCATAATTACTGTTTTTTAAAACAGCAGACAGAATAACTAGCTATA
Source organism: Myotis daubentonii (assembly GCF_963259705.1). Taxonomy (NCBI): domain Eukaryota; kingdom Metazoa; phylum Chordata; class Mammalia; order Chiroptera; family Vespertilionidae; genus Myotis; species Myotis daubentonii. The sequence continues at coordinate 141,740,095 of NC_081842.1, read as the reverse complement.
ATTTTTTTAGAAAAAGAGTTCAAGTTTTTCATTTTGCTTTTAAGAAAGACAGAAAAAGCTTGCTTTAGACAATTTTGCATAGTATTGCTGACAAAAACCAAAAAAGCCATGGATGGTGGGGTGTGAAGAGGAGCCCCATTCCTTGATCAAAACAAAAATAATAAAACAAAATACCCCCCAACACCCCACAAAAAGCATATTAAACAGAAACACAAACAATAGGTCTCTTCTACTCCCTCCCCCACATGAAATAACAGAGAAAAACCTGTATTTTGTTTTGTTTTTCAAGGTATAGTAGAGAGAATTTTTTTTTTTTTTAATATGCTTTCAAATCCTCAGGGACTTTATAATTTATCAAGAAAGACACATTCTTCCTAATGAAAGGTTACTGACCTTCATGAATGTGACAGTTCAATTACAGCCCATTCATATGCAGAGCAGCGCTGATAAAGGATTTAGGAAATGTGACTAGCATAGCAAAAAAAAAAAAGCGTCTAGGAAACTATTAGTTTTTTAAAAAAATTTTAATTGTGAAGCAAGAATAATAAATAAGATGTGCTCAGGTAGTAGAATCTTTTCTTCTGTGCCCTCGCAGCCCATTAGATTTGCTTCAGTGGATATGCTGGCTCTTTCATTTTTCTTTTTTCCTCCTAATATTTCTGCCTTTTTAATCCTCTGAACCGATAAACCTAACAAATCAGCAAGTCCTTGGGGTTCTGAAATGTAGGGTTTCAGTTTTTTCCCCTTTCTCTTTGACTGGCAGGGCAAGCTGGAACGTGTCTCAATGTTATTTTAAGTGCTTGACTACTATTTAGATGCTGAAATGGATGGAGAGTTACAAGGAGGAGTGTTATATATGCTCAGCCACCCACATACAGGCACTCAAGCTCAAGTTTATGGGAGGCAGGCCCCTCCAGGACAGCAAATAGCGAAGCCAGATCTTGGCTAGACTCACTGGAGCCAGCCTGAGCCAGACTTGGGTGACACCTGTGAGCTGCTGCTTGTTGAGCTCCTCCAGGTGTGGGTAGAAAATCAGATGGCCACTTTGTAAATCAGCAGAGAATGTCTCTCAGCTGAGGTCTCTGGAATATCCCAGGACCACCTTCTTTTTTCGGAGCTGCTAGTAGGGACTCTCCTCAAATAATACATTTTTCACTTAAAAATAAACAAAATATAAAATTCTTCTTGGGATAGAACCAATATAAATATTTAAAAATTTTGGGAAATATAATAATTATTTTCATTACTAATACTTTAATGTGGAAATTAACATCAGCCAAATATATGTGTGGAATGAGTTTTGAGCAGTAAACTTGACTGGAAGTTCTGAGAGAGCATACGTGTCCCCCACACCCATCATACACCTTGGCACGCAGTGATCATTCAGTATTTGTTGAATGAATCTCTTTTTCTACAAATTTCTTTACCACACCTTGGTTTCTGGATAAGAAACATGGTCTAATTATCAACTGATCCTCTAAGGTATCTACCCACTCTGATTTGCCTTATAGATTATTGCCTTCCTCCACCATCTCTGGGCTAAGTACTTGGATTCAAATCATTTTCAATAATGTTGCATCTTTGAGCTTAAGCTTACTACAGGAGGGTTATTATTTATTTTAAGGGAAAGAATAAGAGAAGTATTGGGGAGCACATGAGACTTGGTTGGAAAGTTTGTAAGAAGGACATTCTGAGAACAGGGAAGTGTGTGGAAGGCCACCTGCCCTGTTTATCAGAATTCTGACTTAGGGGAGACTTAAGGGAGTGTTGAAGGTGGGGCCCTAATTATTCATTGACCTTTCCAAACAAGTCTGTGCACATGCAGACACCTGGGTGTTTACTGGAATCCTTATGCTTAATCTTTGGGTTCCCTTGCATAGAGGACAATGCAAACACATGTGTCCTCCCAAGATTACTAACCTTCCTGATTGTATCTAAAAGATAAACTTTATCTCAAACTGCTGTTACAATAAAAGGCTAACCAGGCAGGCGATCCAGGCTGCCTGGTCCCTTTGGCCAAGACATCCCTTAGCCCTCTCCTTCACAGCAAACGTTGTGTCAGAGTAATCCATTCATGTGTCGTTCAGGGGCTGCTGGTCAGCCCCAGAAGAGAAATAAAAATAAGAAAATAGGTTATCAGTGCCATTTAGGGTATTCCTAAATCTGAAAAAAACTTTTCCCTTAGGCATTAATGAGTGAAGTCATACTGTTGCTGGAGAATTGAATGAGTTACAATTCTCTCTCCCTAGTGGGAGTGTGGTTCTTGTGATATCTTGAGAAAGGGAATTTTCTAAGACTTGCATTGGAGAATGCCTGGTTTTTATTTGTGTAGAGTCATATCCCTCGGTTTTTAAAGTTCCATGTTCCTTAATCCAGTCCTGGAAAAGGTTCAGCTGGGGCTTTAGCAGAGCTACCAGTAAAAGCAAAGTCAGTGTCCAAAGTCTCTTTTTCATGGTGGAATTGAGTCCCATACAGCATCAGGCTAGTCCTAGTCCATCAGCCCATTGTGCAGATTCCACATGGGTCTGAGCCCTGTGGGCAAATGCAACGGAAGTCCCAAGAGAGCAAGAGGGTCAAGAGAACAAGAGAGGAAACTTTCTTTGTTTTATGAGTTATCTTTCGAGCCCTTGCAGTGGCCACACCTATTCTGGCCACTGACTCACTCCCAGGTGTGACTGACAAGTAATTTCCCTCCCAAGTCACCCAGACCTAACTGGCCATGCATCTAAATTGGAGCTTCCCTTTGCTCCTTTTCAGTTATTAATTAATAGCCAGGTTATTACTGTTGTGCCCAGATTTCAAAGTTCCCAAGACCTCCAGGGAGCCAGTCAGTCCGATGCAAAAGCAAAGAGTCATTTATTTTCAAACCTAGGTTTGGCTCCCCTGCCACACTCACCGATGCAACGGTAAGCTCCAGTGGCCGAGAGAGAGAGGCCTGATGGGACAGGGGGTTTTATAGGGGGGTGGAGTGAGGGCAGGAGAGGGGACTGTGGGCCCCGCCGATTGGCCAGGCGAGAGTCGGGTCATCTCTATGGCGCGCACGTCCCTTGATTGTCATTGGTTAGTTTAAAGAAATCCTGGGCGTGGCCAGCAGGGGCCTGGGCTTCCGGGAAGAAGGCACTCTCCTGAGCACATGGCGGCCGCCCCAAAAATGGAGGACCCAGGGCAAGATGGAGGGCGCAGTCCTAGCCCCCCCAGGGCGAGCTGAGCCCGGGCTCCAGGGGCCAGTCCGGTTGCTGGGGGTCCAGCAGATCGACCAGTTCCAGCCCAGGCAGGAAGTCCACGTCCTCCGTCTCGTTCCCGGGGGCGCTGGCGATCGCCTCCTCCTCTATCTCCTCGGGCGAGGGCACGCACCGCGCCGCCGCCGCTGCTGCCGCTGCCGTGTGTGGGTCCGGTCCGGGGGCGGCGGGTGGGTGGCAGCCTGCGCCAGGCTCCCGCCGTGGGCTGGGGAGTCGGTGCCCGAGGCCGCCAGCAGCGTGGTCAGGCCCCGAGACGACTCGCCCTTTCAATTACAATGGTATCAATACCTTACTGGTAGAAAACTTTCATATAATGGATAGCAACAAATGGGTCTGCTGAGTGTAGCATAAATCAAGTCTTCCATATCTGCTTCTCTTGAGCAATACTCTGGAAAAGCTTTATCAGATTTGTTTTTTTTGTAAATCTCTTAAAATTTGCATAGAATGGTATTCAAATAAAATCATCTCAAATTACTATTTTATTTAGTCTGAATATTCCATTTAAAAAATTATTTAAATACAATACTCTAAGAAATTGAGGATACTTTGAAAATATAATAATTTAAAGAATACTGGAGATAAAGTGTTTCCATTAGCTATGGTAGATATTTTAATGTGTTTTTTCTTTCTTCCAGTTTTTGTTTTATGCCATGTACAATTTGATTTATTTTATTTTTAATACAAAAGGGATGAGATAAGGAATGCTGCATCACACATAGTAGTACACACACTTTTATATACTAACAAATACCTTATATGGCAAGGAAATTAGCAATTTGACAGTAAGATCTTTTTGAATTATGAAATAAATTTTTGCCACTTAATAAACACGATTTATGCATTATTTTAATTAAAGTTTTATAACAGCTTTATTTTCTCAAACTTTACTTTTGTTTTGGTCTCTTACTCATTTCTGCATAACCTAAAGGACATAGCAACATGTTAGAAAGATGTTCAATGGAAATTTCTTTCAGTTACTATTTTTCTGCATTTCAGATCTAGATACATTCAGAACTCTTGCATAGTTTATAGAAGCTTCTCAGTTCTGATTCAATGCTCTGAAAAGGTGACTTGAAATTTAAAAAAGAAATTTAGGTCAGAGTTACATGGCTTATACTTCTTGATATTGTTTTTGAGGTTCTTCCTAAATATAAGTATATTTTTTTATTTTGTTCATTTTTTATATTATCCAGAACCATTATTTAACTATTAGCAAACTTTCTTGGAGCATACAATCCATTAAGCACAATATTATGCATTTTACACATTATGGATTAAAAAAACAGAGAGTCACATGTATAGTAAGTGGTAGAACAAGCCCTTCAAACCAAGTTTGCCTGACTCCAAAATCTTTTCACTTAATCAATCGGCTACTCTATCATTAAATGAATGTAGCACAAATAACAGGAATTCTAATTCAAAGTGGCTTAAATAATAAGTAAATGTTATTATCTTGTATAATGTTGATCCTAGGTAGAATGGCTCTAATGTCAGATAATTCAGTAGTTCAAAAATAACACGGAGGATACATCTCTCTCATCTGCTATCCTCAGTGGATATGTTCATTTTTCTCATGGTCTCAAGATGGCTGCTATAGCTTCAGGCATCACATTCTTATATTTCAATGTCTAAAGTCAAAATATGGTTAAAAATACCTATGTTTTCCTTTGGACACTTTTTAAGAGTTAAGAAACATTTATCTGAAGTTCTCCCAGCAATCTTACCCTCCTATTTCATTAACCAGAGCTGGGTCGTAGCCCTTTGTAAATCGATCATTGATAAACAAAGTGAAATTACCACAATTGATTTAGATAAATCTAAATTTATCAGAGTTAGGGCTGTCCTTTCCTCAAGGACATTGCTGCATGAAACAAACAAACAAAAAAGTGTGTCTCTCAACAAAATGTGGTTTCTATGGCAAAGGTAGAGAATAGCATTTGCAGGCAACCATTAAAGTCAGTTATTACAGAGTTATCTCATGATAACCAGGGACAAGAAGACAGACTGTGGAATACTAAAGGGGAAAGCTGGAATCAGTGGAAAAACAAAGGACAAAGGAAAAAATAGTGATCTAGTGTATAGTAGGTGTTTGATAATTGCTAATGACAGAAAATGAATGAAATATAATTTACAACAAACTTAATCTGACACATCCTATATAATAAAAGCCTAATATGCTAAATTCTAGTCATTCAACCAAACAGTGTAATATGCTAATTGATATGCTAAGCCGCTCAACCACTCTCTATTACGTTCAATGACCACCAAGGGGCAGATGCTCCAACCAGTAGGTGAGCTTGCTGCTGGGATCCAGCTGATCGGGACTGAATGAGCTGGGCCAGACATGCCCTGGACCCTCCAGCGGTCCCTTCCTGGCTGGCCAACCTCCTGTGTCCCTCACTGGCCCTGATCGTGCACCTGTGGGGTCCCTCAGCCTGGCCTATACCCTCTCACAATCTGGGCTGAGGAACCCCTCCCCCCCGCCCCCCCGCGCCCCCCAGTGCACAAATTTCATGCACCGGGCCTCTAGTATGTAACGTTATGTGTTGTTCCATGACATTTCAGGCCAATAGTTTAGTAGTCCACATAAATAACTGTAATTAGTACTACTTTTTGACAGATCTTTATAACTTTTAATTTTATGTTGTTAATTAGTTTAACAATGCGCATCCATGTTCAGAGTCTTTTTTGAAAGATTCTTCTTACAAACACTTGGACTATAATCATATATTCACTGGGAAGTCCTGAAATGATTCTCAAACACTTGGAGTAGCCCATGGTACCTCTGCTTTTCCCTACCTATCTGACTGGGTCCAGAAATGAACCGCCCCTTATTTTCTCAGAGACGTTTGCAGTCAGAAATAGAACATATCAAATTATCAGGACACATTGTCTGACTGTGTGAATCTAGGGACAAGGGGTACAGAAAATACAGCAATAAATAACTGGCATTAACCCTTTTCCTTTTAAGAGAAGAAGAAACAAAAAGCATAGTAAAAATTTATAAGAGGTTTCCACCAAGGGTAACTGAAATAATACCAGATAATAATTGGGAAACTTGGTTCTCCTCTGGCCAAAACTTTAATGCTTAAAACTTCATTTCTTAAATGTAGAATGAGTGCCTGGGAATAAGTGATCTCTAAGATTCTTTCTGGCTCTACTTTCAGTGATTCTACTTTACAAGTTTGCTTTAGGCCAGTTATGAGCAGACATATAAAATTTGTATTTGAGGTAATTTCACATACTCCTAGGAACATTGATTTTTAATTAGTTATACAACATCTGAGAAATTTAGGTTACTTTCTATGTTTTGCTGTTGCCAATAGAGGCCTCTGGTATAGTAACAACCTCCATCAACTCTTATTAATCAAAATGTGTGCTTGTTTCTTGAGGAAAGTTAAAACATTTATGTTGTACATCAGTGTGTTCTTTTTGGAACCCTCAGTCCAAAGTTGAAGTATTTTAAGGCAATCCAGAGAAAACTAAGATCAAATATAACTATCTTCTTCTTATTATTATTATTACTAGTAGTTGGTAGCATAAGGATACCTTCTAATGCAATATCATTAGAATACCATAACATAAAAAATAAAGGCAATTTCTGAGAGAGATGTCAGGCCTTTCCTTGCTTTTGAGACTATATCTTCCAGACAATCTCCAACTTCACAAGATTAGCTTTTTGTTGTTGTTGTTGTTGCTTAACCTTGCATTCCTTGGTAGCCCTTTTTGGCTGAAATGGGACTATACTTAGAAAGGAGCTCCATCCCTGGTAGCTCTCTCCTCACACCCTTGTCCATGTGTTATCATCCTTCCATGCTTTTCTCTCACTCAGTTGTGCCACTGGGCTTTTTACCATTTTCGCTGCTAAACTCAAATCCTTGACAAACCAGTGTGTTTACCAAAAACAAGGCTTTGGTAAGAACGATGGCCAGCATGCCGCCTCCCTCTGCTGTGTGATTCTACTGCTGGTGCCACACATGTTGTACTAGCAGGCAGGGCTCTGCCCTCATCACCACCTGCACCTTCTCCCAGGCCACTGTGTCCACTGCGTACTTTCCCAGAGAGGTAGTGAATAGTTTTACTGCCCTGGAAAGAAATGTGGCACCAGAACACAACCTGCTTCTGACAGCTCTTCCCACCTTTCCTCTTGTCATTTTCTTGGGGGAACTGAGGAAAGTAGGAATGTAGGAGTCACAGGTTTTCTCACATGCTATGCTCTTCCTTTGGCAGAGAGAGTCTAAAGTGAAAGCTCTAACCGTCTTCACAGAAGAGCTCAGAAAGGCTCATCTGTCTCCTGGAGTCCCATGAGCCCATTAGAGCTGTCACTGAGCAGACTTGGAGCAATTACTCCAGAGTCACAGTTTCAACACCTGCACATGTGTGCTTATATCACATGCCACCCCAAATGCCCAGCTTTCCAGAAGGGGAGGGGGGTATCTCCTGCTATCCTGCTGGTCTATACTCAGCCCTGACCTTCCAAAACCTATGCAGATTATGAGGCCCATTCAGCCAAGATCACCTTGTTCTGGGCTGTCCTCAGATACCAGATGTTACATTTATCTGGTTTATGTTGTAATTTAGACAAAGGAACTATTGTGCACATTCATTTCTCTGAGAAAGTTGAGTCCAATAGCATAATTCCTCCTTTTCTTTTGCTTACCTACTTTTAAGAATGTGTAGTTACCAAACATAGTACATTTCAAGGATGGAAAATCAGAAAGGATGAAATATATGCAAGAAGGACAGGGCAAACATATTAGTAAATATTTGTTGCTTTTCATACAGTTACTAATTGTTATTTGAAATGCTGTGTTTAATAATACTTGATTTTAATAAAATGTTCAGTCTAATTGGAGAAGATATGCTTATTGTACCCAACTTCAGTGTCTGCTTTGCAAAATTAATTAGAAACTGACTAGTGTGACTTGGTGAGACCAGGTTATATTTGATGAACTTGAGATAGGAAATTTTCTTTTGTTTCTTTTAAGCAAGATTCAGGTGGTTCAATAAATGCCACTTAACTGGGGCAGACTCGATCAGAGAAGTTCCTGAATTGGGAAACCAATTAAGTCTAATGATAATTAGCATGCACTGCTGCTTAATTGGGATAGGTGGTCCATTGAGTTGGTATCACTGTAGGTAATTAAATTATACCCTTGGAGGATAAGAAATACAGTCTTCTCGATGCTTTAAAGTCTGAAGGCAATTTATTTCCTCTCTTGATCATGCTTCTGCTGGTTGAAGAAAATTCAATTTCTAAATGATGCCTTCAAAAGTTCTACTTAGAAAGGACCTCTTTATTTGTATGTATTTATTCTCTCTCTCTCTCTCTCTCTCTCTCTCTCTCTCTCTCTCTCAATGGATTGACAAGAATTATGTATTTTTTCAAATGCAAAGAATGACACAGAGAGTGTCATTGATTTCTTCAAAGTAGCCTTCAGTAGTGACAGTGACTGGAGATGGAAAAGGACATAGGACTTCATTACACATCCATAACGATTTAGCTCAGGGTGTTCATCACGTGGAAGCCAGGTGGGGCTGAGGGAGGAGCCTACCTCGGAGTCCAAAACTTGCAGCTCTGTGACTGCGACAGAGATAAGACAGTTTGCCTCTCTGGATGTCAGGTGCCTCTTTTATTAAGTGGAGGAGTGAGACTAAATAGTCACTAAGACTCCTTCCAGATGTACACACAGAAGTAACTCAATTCAATGGCTTTACTTAAAAACTGTTAAAGTTGATTTTAGCTATATTGTAGTTATCTTCATCAACATAGTATGGTACTGGCACAAAAACATGAATAGACCAAGGGAACAGAATTGAAATGAAAGGAAATAAAAGCACTAATTTGAAAATATATCTTCATCCCCATGTTCATAGCAGCATCCTATATAATAAAAGGCTAACAACTGGGTGCTATGACACACACTGACCACCAGGAGGCAGACACTCAATACAGGAGCTGCCCCCTGGTGGTCAGTGTGCTTCCAGAGGGGGAGTGCCGCTCAGCCAGAAGCCCAGAAGCTGGCTCACAGCTGGTGAGCGCAGTGGTGGTGGTGGGAGCCCCTCCTACCTCCATGGCAGTCGGATATCTCCCAAGGGGTCCTGGACTGAGAGAGGGCACAGGCTGGACTGAGGGAGACCCCCAAGTGCAGAATTTCATGGACCGGGCCTCTAGTTATTCATAATAGTCATGACATGGAAGCAACCTAAGTGCCCATAGATAGAAAGTGAATAAAGAAGTTGTGATATATACAGGGTGGGTCAAAAGTAGGTTTACAGTTGTTCATATGGAAAATAATACAATAATTAAAAAACAATAATGCAAGAATAAACTCTGTTTCATGTACTCACAACTATAAATCTACTTTTGACCTAACACACACACACACACACACACACACACACACACACTTTTTATAATGAAATAAAAATAATGAAATAAAAATAAGGAAATCCTACCATTTGTAACAACATAGATGATTCTTGAGGGTGTTATGCTAAGTGAAATGTCAGACAGAAAAAGTCAAATATTGAATGATCTCACTTACATGTGGAATATATATTTTAAAAAAAGAAAAACAGCAACAAACTCATAGGAAAAAAAAAAATCAAACTTGTGGTTGCCAGACAAGAAGGATGGGGGAGAGGACTGGGAAAATTGGAGAGAGGTGGTCAAAAGGTACACATTTTACTTAAAAGACAAATTATGACTAGGGGTGTAATGTACACCACTGCTATATGATACATAAGAAAGTTGTTGAGAATAAATCCTAAGAGTTCTTATCAAAAGGGGAAACTTTTTTTTAAATTGTATCTACTGGTATGTGGGAAGATGGATGTTAGCTAACCCTGTTGTAATCATTTCAGGATATATGTAAATCAAACCATTATGCTGCATGCCTTAACCTTATACAGAGATGTATGTCAGTTATTTCTCAACAAGGCAGGAAAATAATGTTATTGGAGGGGAAATCTTCATTGTTAACTTGGCCAGGTCACTGGCAGTATAATAATCTCTAGGACCACATTTAAAAATTATTATTGTATAAGAGGTAGCTGGGTGCTTTTCATAAAGATGAGTGAGAAGTGGGGTGGGTATTCATGGAACAATTTTTGTCTGTGCTTTGAAAAAAAGCATAAATCCATGGAGAGGTAAAAAATGTAAGCTATATTCCTGAGTAAGACAGTCATGAAAAATACAGGGGTGGGCAAAAGTAGGTTTACTGAGTTTATTCTTGTATTATTAATTAAGTTATTATTATTACTAACCTACTTTAGACCACTCCTGTATATGGAAATAAAATATAAAATGAAATTAAAAGAAAATGAGATGTATTAGGCTCAATGAAAGAGAAAAACTGGATTGAGGCAATGATGTAGAACACTGATTCCCAGGAATGTTGGACATGGATGGCATTTGGAAAACATGGGAATGGAGAAATCAGGCTCTGTTGGCAAATGTGTCCTAATGGCCAAGACAAATAGGAATAGCAGTTATTAGTGGGTTCTACTCTAATTTGTTTTGAATTAGATATGAATTTAAGATATTAGATAAAAGACTAATGTTATCTGTATTTTTCCTTGAGTGTCAGCATAATACCGAGCATGTGGACCACAATACTCAATCTTAATAGAAATGTGATGATTAAGTAATGTGTAGGACCAGCCTCCCCTAGCTCTTGCTTTTCTTTCTTAATTTGTCTCTTTAGGCTCATCATTTACACATTCCCTCAAAGTAACATCACCATCTATTCTAGATCAGTGATGACTCATGATTATCCTTGAACTACTATCCAGATTTGCAAAATCCTATGGTGCCTTTTAAACTTGTAGACTGCTTTAAATGCCTCATTGACCTGCTCTAAATTCTGCCTAAATATTTATTTTTAAGTCACAGTGTAGAGATAAATGTCATAGAAATATACATAAAAACACACACAGAAGTAGGTATAGAGGTAAGGATATAATCTCATCTTTTGGAAATAATATGCATTTGAAAAAGTATTTGCTTTATAAAAGTTAATTTGCTTCACCTTATTAGTCATATTCTGGTTTAAAGCCAGTGAAAGGACAGGTTTAGTTTATTCTTTGTTTTCCTTTGTCTTATTACATGCAGGCATGTAAAAAAGTCAGTGAAATATTGCCAACTACAGTTTTATTAGAGAATGCATATGATTTATTTAAAAATAAATTGAGAGAGAACCAAGATGGCGGCATAGGTTAATGCCGGAGATTGCTGCCTCGAACAACCAATTCAAGGGTACACCTAAAAGATGGAACAGATATCATCCAGAACCACAGGAAGGCTGGCTGAGTGGAAGTTCTACAACTAGGAGGAAAGAGAATATCATACCCAGACTTAGAGGAGGCGCAGTGCTGAAGTGAAATACTCAGGTGCGGAGTGCGCGCGGAGCAGGCTGGCGGCGGAGGGCGTGGATCCGGGCGAGTCTCTAGGGACCCAGACTCAAACGGGAGAAGTGGGACTGTCTGGCTTCGGTTGGAATTCGAAGGTAGCTTTCTCTCCGAGGTTTGCAGCGGTTGCTGGGACTCTGTGAGGCAGAGCCCCTAGGGACAGAATTGAGAGCAGCCATAACTGCTCACTCAGCCCGCCCCGCCCAAGCCCTGCACAGAGCCATTTGCCAGATAGCCTCAGGCAAAGGCTAGATTAGCACCTCCCCAGAGGACAGAAGTTTTCCCACTGCAGACACAGCTGACTCTCACAGCCAGTTGGCCTGGAGGTCAAATACCCCCAGTATTAACTACAACAATCAAGGCTTAACTACAACAAGACTGCGAACAAAGACCACTAGGGGGTGCACAAAGAAAGCATAAAAAAAATGCGGAGACAAAGAAACAGGACAAAATTGTCAATGGAAGATATAGAGTTCAGAACCACACTTTTAAGGTCTCTCAAGAACTGTCTAGAAGCTGCCGATAAACTTAATGAGATCTACAAGAAATCTAATGAGACCCTCGATGTTATGATAAAGAACCAACTAGAAATTAAGCATACACTGATTGAAATAAAGAATACTATACAGACTCCCAACAGCCGACCAGAGGAGCGCAAGAATCAAGTCAAAGATTTGAAATGCGAAGAAGAAAAAACACCCAACTGGAAAAGCAAAATGAAAAAAGAATCCAAAAATACGAAGATAGTGTAAGGAGCCTCTGTGACAGCTTCAAGCGTACCAACATCAGAATTATAGGGGTGCCAGAAGATGAGAGAGACCAAGATATTGAAAACCTATTTGAAGAAATAATGACAGAAAACTTCCTCCACCTGGTGAAAGAAATAGACTTACAGGTCCAGGAAGCACAGAGAACCCCAAACAAAAGGAATCCAAAGAGGACCACACCAAGACACATCATAATTAAAATGCCAAGAGCAAAAGACAAAAAGAAAATCCTAAAAGCAGCAAAAGAAACTCAGTTACCTACAAGGAAATACCCATACGACTGTCAGCTGATTTCTCAACAGAAACTTTGCAGGCCAGAAGGGAATGGCAAGAAATATTCAAAGTGATGAATACCAAGAACCTACAACCAAGATTACTTTATCCAGCAAAGCTATCATTCAGAACTGAAGGTCAGATAAAGAGCTTCACAGATAAGGAAAAGCTAAAGGAGTTCATCACCACCAAACCAGTATTATATGAAATGCTGAAAGATATCCTTTAAGAAGAGGAAGAAGAAGAAAAAGGTAGATACAAATTATGAACAACAAACATGCATCTATCAACAAGTGAATCTAAGAATCAAGTGAATAAATAATCTGGTGATCATAATAGAATCAGGGACATAGAAAGGGAATGGACTGACTATTCTTGGTGGGGAAAGGGGTGTGGGAGATGCGGGAAGAGACTGGACAAAAATCGTACACCTATGGATGAGGACAGTGGGTGGGGAGTGAGGGCGGAGGGTGGGGCGGGAACTAGGAGGAGGGGAGTTATGGGGGGAAAAAAGAGGAACAAATGTAATAATCTGAACAATAAAGATTTAATTAAAAAAAATAAAAATAAAATAAAAATAAATCGAAAACAACTGGGCATAAGCTGCCAGCGGATGGCTTCAAGTTCAGAAGCCATGGCCTTTGTGGAAGAATTACTGATGATCATATATCCAATGGAAACCCAACAACAGTGGCCCAGAGCTGAAATGCCAGGAGTTCCAAGCTCCATCGTAGATTCTGCCCACTTCTTCCTTTTGCATTTTGTAAATATAATATCTACTTATTAACCGTGCTTTATCTTATTACTTCCTATTTTATGACTCACACGGTCCTTGAAGAAAGATAACTTTGGTGGGTAGACTTCATGAACATTTTCCTCATGAAGACAGAAAGCTCTCCCTCTGCAAGTAGGGCCCTGGTAAGAGTAAGTCGGCACTATCTCCTTGAAGTTTGTTCTTTGCTGTCACCGTGGGAAGTGCAGCCAGGCACACAGGGAACAGAACTTGGGGCAACTGCAGTAGACTCTCCAGCCCAGCCCCTCAACCGGGGGGGGGGGGGGGGTGGACAAAACAGTGCACTGCAGTGCCAGCTTTGGTGACCTTGATGCTCGGAATGCTTTGCCGCTTGATTAAAACCGTGCTCATGCTAAAGGCAGATTGCCGATGGGGTTTCCAACAAGGCTCAATCACACAGAGAGGTGCACTGGAGTACTTTATGTAACCATCTTTCGGGAATATGATTTTATTTGAGAAGTTACTAGAGGCCAGAGTGACAACTGCTCTGTGACTCTCTGGTAAGTTTTCCGAATCAGTTCATGTGGAAATCAGATTGCACCTGAGCAAACACTGATGGGCGTAGCAAAAGGAAGGAATAGCTTTCATTCTGCAACCACAAATATTACAATAGCCTGTGCACATATTTTAGGAAAACATTTTTTATATAAAATCACTTTGCATGAAATTACAGGGTAAATTTTGTGGCTGTGGATAACCTGAGTTGTTCTTTCACAGCGATTGCCTCCAGGAGAATTAGGATGTAGCTGCTCGAAGAAACATAAATGGGGAAAAGAGATCAGCTTGTGTCTTGCCAATTACTAGCATTTTGGTATCACTTTACAACACAATGATGGAAAAACACAATGTAGAAATTGATACAAGTACTATAAAATGATCATAAAACAGGGCCAATATTTAAAAATTGATAACAATCAAAATAGCTTCATGTATTGAGTGTTTAATGTTTCAGGCTCTATTCAGAGAGCTGTACATGGTTTTCATCACTTAATCTTCACATGTCTGTGAATTAGGTATAGTTCTTAGCCCATTGCACCAAGGTAACGGAAGCAGAGAGAGAGCAACTATCTTGGTCAATGTTATACAAACACTAGAGGCCCAATGCACGAAATTCACGGCAGCTGCAGCAGCTTGCCTCGGCCCTCACAGCCCTGGCTTCGTCTGAAAGGTAGTTCGGCTGTCTGGTCTAATTAGCATATTACACTTTTATTATTATAGATTATGGCAGCATTAGGATCCAAACTGAAACAGTTGACCCTGAAGGCCTATCACTTAAGCCATGCATGACACAAACTCCTTAAATATACTTGGTTATAAACAAAGGTGGCCTTAATGACCAGAGATGGCAAGGTTTATATTTCAAGGGATTTGTCCATTTCATTTAGGTTGCCCAACTTGTTTACATACAATTGTTTATCACATCCCATTACAGTCCTTTTTATTTCTTTGAAATGGGTAGTAATGCTCTCTTTTTATTTATGATTTATTTGAGTTTTGTTTGGATACTAATATTTTCTAAAGCTTGTTAGGTTATTTTAATGTGCAACCATGTTTGAGAATCACTGGTAGAGGAAATTATTGATTCCAGAAGTACTTAATGGCATTCCCCTAATTCAATATTTAGATTTCAGGTGGGAAAATTCTTGGACAAGGTAATGCAAAAATAATGCTATTATATAAAATTGGTTAGTAATAATGATAAGTTGGAATTTTAATGTTGGCTTTCTCTTTTTCTTTACAATGATCCTGTTCACTCATAATAAATGACTACTTGTTATTTGTGTTATGACAATGTAGTTAACAAATATCCATGATAGATTAGTTTTTATTGAATAAGCAATTGTTATTACAATCAAAAATTAATTATTACACTCAAAAAACTGACAAGAGAAACAAACACATATCATTAAGGTTAATTTGTAAAACTTTCATCTCTAATACTCTTAAGTTTACAATCTTAATTTACTTTCTATTGCCTCTTTATTCTTAGAACTACCAAGACAAAACTTTTCAAGAAATTCTGACTTCTATTAATTTTAAGATGTAATAATTTTTAATATTTTAATAAAATCTCCCCAAATGACACTGCCAATAAAGATTATGACATAGTATCAATTGTAAAGTGCATTCTAATTTGAGAGATATTAAGGTATAAAAATGAGCATCTTAAGATCAATAAAATATGCAATTATTTTCTTTAAGCAGAGGTATAAATTGTTGGGGACAAAATAACCCAAGGTCCAATGCGCTTAATTAATGGATTATTTGCTGATGTGGGTGATTTATGCCACAGGATGCTTACATTTATTTAGCTAATCAAAGGTTGACTGTGCATCAATTTATCTGGGATATAATTTTGCTATCAAAGTCAAGAGAGCTGGCCTGTGTGGCTCAGTGATTGAGCATCAACTTATGAACCAGGAGATCAGAGTTTGATTCCAAGTCAGGGCACATGCCAGGGTTGTGGGCTACATCACCAGTAGGGGGCTGCAGAGTCATCCAATCAATGATTCTCTCTTATCATTAATGTTTCTATCTTTCTCTCCTCTCCTCTCTGAAATAAATAAAAATATATTTTAAAAAGTCAAGAGAATATAAGAAATGAGTTCTTGATATCATTCCCAGTGCTTTGAATATATGAATCCAATATAGTTTTAAGACTAAAGAGTTCATCAGCTAAATGAAGACATGTCCTTTCAATAGAAATGACAGTCAAACCGTGTCTGTTCCTCTAATATTTATTCTTGCCAGGTGGTATTTGTTTTGTCCAGGATGAGATGAAGCCAGTTCATCTCAGTCCAAGTCTCTGCCTCAATTATGCTGAGAAAGCAGACAAAATATGGCACAAGAGTAAGATGAAATAATAAGACCATGGTTCTGAACCCACTTCCATCCTGTTGGTCCTGCGCAACCAAATGCAGTGTGAAGGCCTCTCCTATGTCACTCAGAAATTTGATGAGGTCACAAGTAGGAATTCCGAGTAGAAGATGTACACATTTAAAAACCTCAGGAAATATTCCTAAAGAGCATGAATATCTGAGGTCCAAACAAATGAAATGACCTGCCAAGTTATATGGCAGTGGTTCAAGATTAGAGGTCAGGTTAAGAGACTATGAAGAAAACAAGAAAACCTTAATTAATTTGCTTCTACCACTCACATTTATTTTTCTTGCAACATATGTATTTTGTGAAGATTTTTAAAAGTTTCCGCATATAACATGCAACCCACACTCCTTTATTTCTCATTTAAAAATGTAGAAAGCTCCTTTCACTAGAACATGCTTTGCCAATTCCAAGATAGACAAAGGATTAAGAAAAACAAAAGCAACCCAGTCACCTGCTTCTCAATAGGTAGGAGCGGGGGAAGCAATAAGCTAGTAAATTTCCTTCTTTAGGCATGTTTAGCTACTCTTAAGCTCCTCCTTCATTATTTTATTTTCTTCCCTGGAGCTACTCTTAAGCTCCTCCTTCATTATTTTATTTTCTTCCCTGGAGCAGGGTCACCAGGTTGTCATCACCTTCCATCCATGACCTTAAAATCTTATGAGAAGGTAGAAGTGACTGAAGTGAACTCTGTCTGAGTCCTCACAAATGATGCACCACCTACTGTCTTCCCTATGCAGGCATACAGACTCATAGCTTCACATGCAGCCTTTTAGTTTTGCTTTTCGATTTTAGGGTGTGATTCTTTCCAACTTATCATTAATGTAACCATAAAAATGCAGGAAAGGGGGTTAAAGGAGTGACAGTAAAAGTAACCAATTCTCTTCAGAGGTTTTTCTGGAAAGAAAAGTAATTCTTCATCACAGTGCAGATAGGTCAGAATAAAAAGTCAGTTTCTGTGTAGACTTCTAAAAAGGGAACCCTGAATAGCCAAAGCTATCATTAGAAAGAACAAAGCTGGAGGCCTCATGCTCCCTGATTTCAAACTATATTACAAAGCTATAATAATCAAAATAATACAGTATTAACATAAAAGCAGACACACATCAACAGAACAGAATAGAGAGCCCAGAAATAGATCCACAGATATATAGTCAATTAATTTATGACAAAGTAGCCAAGAATCAGGGAAGGATAGTCCCTTTAATAAATAGTGTTGGGAAACTGGACAGCCATATGGAAAGAAAGAAAGAAAGAAAGAAAGAAAGAAAGAAAGAAAGAAAGAAAGAAAGAAAGAAAGAAAGAAAGAAAGAAAGAAAGAAAGAAAGGAAGGAAGGAAGGAAGGAAGGAAGGAAGGAAGGAAGGAAGGAAGGAAGGAAGGAAGGAAGGAAGGAAGGAAGGAAGAAAGAAAGAAAAAGAAAGAAAGAAAGAAAGAAAGAAAGAAAGAAAGAAAGAAAGAAAGAAAGAAAGAAAGAAAGAGAAACTGGATTGCTATCTTACATTATACACAAAATTAACTCAAAATAGATTTAAGACTTGAATGTAAGAGCTGAAACCATAAAACTCTTAGAAGAAAACATAGGAGGTGAATTTCTTGACATCAGTATTAGCAATGTGTGTTTTTTAGATTGACACCAAAAGCAAAATGAGTGGGACTATATCACATTAAAAATCTTCTGCACAGGAAAGGAAACCATCAACATGAAACAATAAATTAAAGAAAATATTTGCAAAGTATATGTCTTATAAGAGACTAATATCCAAAATATATAAAGAACTCATAACTTTATAGCAAAAAATCATACAGTTCGATTAAAAAATGGGCAGAAAATCTGAATAAACATTTTTTCAAAGAGAACATACAGATGGTCAATAGGTTAAAAAAAAAAAAAAAAAAAAAAGCTCAACATCCCTAGTCATCAGGGAAATGAAAATCCAAACCACAGTATCACCTCACTCCTGTTATCATGTTTTAAAACAAATAAACAAACAAAAAACAAGCAAACAAACAAACAAATAACAAATGTTGGCAAGGATGTGAAGTAAAGGAACTCTTGTGCAGTGTTAGTGGGAATGTAAATTGGTACAGCCACAATAAAAACCAATATGGAGGATCCTCAAAAACATTGAAAATGGAACTATCATATGATTTAGCCATTTCCCCTCTGGGTATTTATCTGAAGAAGACAAAAGTACTAACTTTTTGGGGGTAGTTGGGGAGAGGTCAATGGGGGAAAAAGGAGACATGTATAATACTATAAGTAATACTTTAATAAATAATTTTTTTAAAAAGGAAAAAAAATACTAACTTTAAAGATAAATGCATCTTCATGTCCACTGCAGCTTCTATATATATAAAAGCCTAAGCGACTGGCTGACCAGCTGACCAGCCAATAGCTATGATGCTCACTGACCACCAGGGTGCAGATGCTCAACACAGGAGCAGAAATCACAGGCGTGGAAACATGGAACAGACTGATGAATCTCAGAGGGAAGGGGAGAGGGTGGAGGGCAGAAAGAGATTAACTAAAGATCTTATATGCATACTAGAGGCCCAGTGCATGGATTCGTGCAACAGTGAGGTCCCTTGGCCTGGCCTGTGGGGATTGGGCTGAAACTGGCAGTCCGACATCCCCAGAGGTATCCTGGATTGCGAGAGGGAACAGGCCAGGCCAAGGGACCCCACTGGTGCATGAATTCATGCACCGGGCCTCTAGTTATTTATAATAGCTAAGAGAAGGAAACAACATAGGTGTCCATAGATGAATGAGTCCATAAAGAAATTGTGATATATATAGATATATATAGATGTTTCAGCCATAAAAAATGAAATGCCATTTACAACATGGATAGACTTGAAGACATTATGCAAAGTGAAGTCAGATAAAGATAAATATTGTATGATCTTATTTACATGTGGAATCAAAACAACAACAAATGAGCTTGGTGGTTGCCAGAGGCAAGGGGTTAGGGTTTAGGAAAAAGGAATGAAGGAGGTTAAAAGGTACAAACTTCCAGGTATAAAATAAATAAGTCATGGAAATATAATGTACAGGATGGTAACCAGAGTTAATACTGCTGTATTCATATTTGAAAGTTGTTAAGAATATATATTAAGAGTTGTCATCATGAGAAAAAGTATCCTGTAACTATGTAAGGTGACAGATGTTAACTAGAATTATTGTGTGATCATTTCATAATATATACAAACTAGAGGCCCAATACACAAAATTTGTGCAAGAGTGAGCCTTCCTTCCCCCGGCTGCTGGAGATGGCTTCTCTCTGGCATGTGGGACCAGGCTTCCCTCACAGCCCTGGCTTCATCTGGAAGATTGTCTGGAAGGGTGTCTAATCTAATTAGCACATTACACTTTTAATATTATAGATTTCAATCAATATGTTGTATACCTAAAACTAATATTCTGCTGTCTGTCAATTATACCTCAATAAGAAAAGAACAAAATTTAGTTCTGCGCCGGAAACTTAGACTTTCCTCACTGCTCACTCCACCAATGCTTCGAATGTCCTCCTTGATTCTTCCCCAGATTCAAACATCAGAGCTTCTCTTTCTGCAGACATGTCACAGGTTAAAACTGCAAAAGTGAAGCATAAAAAGTGGGACAGAATAATAGAGGTGCTCTCTATCTAGGGAAATCGGCAATATGCAGGGAGCAGGGGAAGAGACAAGCTAATCTGGAGGGCGTTTGTTACTTGGGAAATAGACACCTACCCACTGTTAGAAGGGAGCAAAAGAAGTTCTTCCCTCAGTCTGGGAGAGTAATAATCAACAAGTATAAATTAAAGCTTAAGACTATAAATTTACTTGGAGTTATGAAAATCAGCTTGCCCTTGAGCTTCAGATTTGAGAGGGAAACTTTGTAAGTTTCAAAGCAAAGCAATCTGTTCCTCTGAATGAAACTCGTTTTGCTAAAAGAGGAATGAACTTAACATTGCAATACAGGGCCTGCTTATCAATTCATCATACTAAAAAAGAAATCTATAGCTCTAATAATTAAACAAAGAGTGCACCTTACTACAAGGAACAGAAGACTAATTTAAAACAAATCCTTTTATGTTATAAATAATATATGATAAATTAGGACTACACGGGAAAAGCAATAAAATATGAGACAAAAATGGCTCGCAGAGAAAAAAGATAAATGTAGTCAAACCAAAAGCATGTATGCTTTAAAATACAAGCAATTCAGAGTAGAATCACTATGTCAGAAAATGAACATAAGAATCATAATGGGCATAATACTTTAAGCAATAAAACAATAAAAAAACACACACACACAAAAATAAATAAATTAATTAATTAAAAAAAAGAATCATAATGGGCAAAGAATGAAAATTCCCATTATTTGTATTTGTCTCAAATGTTTAAAAGTAGAGAAATAATAATTAACAACACATGTTTTATTGAACCAAAACATATATAAATTCAGAGACAAAAAAGTCATAGAAAATAATTAATGATGAGAAAATAATGATTGATAAGAAAATCCAGTTAATATATGCTGTATAATTTATTATTTTTATCTTATAAATATTTTAAGGTCTTACAATACCCGCACAGAGAAAAATGTAATTGTTTTAAATTTTTAAAAAATCAAGATTGCATAATTTTTCCTTATAACGCTGAGTGACAGAAGACAATGGCAAAATTTCAGCAAGGTTTTGAGGAAAAAGAGATTGTGACCCTCAACCTGAATGTTTTTGTTTGGTCTCTCCTGGAATCAGGCCCTGAGCCAAGACCCTGAGAGCCAACAGTTTATTTTGGAGATGTGGGGACACCAGGAGGGCCGTGGGAAGTGATACACAAAGGCAAGGGAGCTAGCCAGTAAGATGTAAATTATTAAGGCAGCTACCACTGAAGTTAGCTGAATTTGGAAACAATTCAGGAACATTTGGATCTAAGTCTTGGATTTGGCAATGATTTCTTAGGTATGACAAAAGCACAAACAACAAAAGAAAAGATAAATAAATTGGACTTAATCAAATTTTTAAAAAATTGTGCATCAAAATACAATATGAAGAAAATGAAAATACAACCTATGTAAGAGGAGAAAATATTTTTAAAACATATATCTGGTAAGGGCCTAATGTCTAGAATATATAGAGAACTCTTGCAACTGAATAATAAAAAGAAAAACATTAAAAAATGTTCAGAAGCCGAAACCGGTTTGGCTCAGTGGATAGAGCGTCAGCCTGCGGACTGAAAGGTCCCAGGTTCGATTCCGATCAAGGGCATGTACTTGGATTGCGGGCACATCCCCAGTGGGAGATGTGCTGGAGGCAGCTGATTGATGTTTCTCTCCCATCGATGTTTCTATCTATCTCTCTCCCTTCCTCTCTGTAAAAAATCAATAAAATAAATTTTAAAAAAATGTTCAGAAGACTTGATTACACATTTCTCAAAAAATATGTACAAATAGCCAATAAATTCAGGAAAAAAAATGCTCAGCATAGTTAATGACTAGGGGAATGCAAATCAAAACTACAAGATATCATTCACAATTAATAATTGTGGCTAGAATTTTCTTAAAGTAACAAGTGTTGGCAAAGATGTGAAGTGAAACCTCTTCACATTGCTGGTGGAATATAAAATGGAACAGTTGGGCAGCTCTTCAAAAAATTAAAATAGAACTGCCACACCTAGGCATATACTCAAAATAATTGAAGACATGTGTGCTAACAAAAACTTGTCCATAAATGTTCATAGAAGTATTATTTACAATAGCCAAAAGGTGGAGACAAACCAAACTTCCATCAACTGATAAATGCATAAAGTATTGTGTATCTATACCAGGAGTGGGCAACCCCTGGCACGCGTGCCAAACATGGCACACCAGTAACTTCTGATGGCACGCAAAACCCTCTCTTATAATCTTCCATTTACAATTTTTTCTTAATATCAACTTTCTTATTTTTCAGATAAATTCAGTGTAGGTGCATCTTAGATAGATAAATAATTTTACACAACAATTTATCTTAAAGACCATAGACATGGATTGACGAGAGAGGGGAAGAACAATTTCTATGCCTCTGCCTTAACTCTCCCTGCCTTCCTAGATCCGACCAGTGTTTTGGTTTCATCCACATATGCTTGTAAATCTTTGTTCTCAGTGATGAATTTTGTTAAGTCTCATAATAGGAGTAGCCTGACGGATGAAAGTAGTAGCTCGTGCATATCTCTGAAGGTCACGAAATATAAACCTGATGTAAAATCTCTGTCATCAGTGATGCAGCAGCAAAAGTCCCACTGATAATATCAAACGGAGTCATAAAGTTTTCTGTCGGACTATCATTGTACATGTATACATTAAAAAATAAATGTATTTTTCATCATCATATACTGTGTTTTTGTCGCTCGAATGAATTTTATTATTTCTTCAAGGTTCTTCACATACATACACCTTAAGAGATATCAAGTAGGCATAACATGTTCTCAAAAAATTAGGGTTGGCACGCAGAAGAATTTTGAGTCAGAGATTTTGCTGGTTTTGGCACGCACTCACAGAAAGGTTGCCCACCCCTGATCTATACCATGGAATAGATCTCATTTATAGAAATGAAGTGCTGATACATGCTACAACATGGATGAATCTCAAAAACATTATGCTAAGTGAAAGAAGACAGACACAAAAAATCTTATATTACTAGTATATGATTCCATTTATATGAAGTATTCAAAATAGGTAAATGCATAGAGATAGAGGCAGATTCCTGGTTGTCAGGGGCTGTGGGGGACGGGGGATGAGGCATGACTGCTCAGTGGGTACAGAGTTTCCTTTCGGAGTGATGAAAATGGTTTTGACACAGAGGTATTGGTTGCACAATACTGTGAGTATACTAAATACCACTGGATTCCAACTTTAAATAGTTAATTCTATGTTATGTAAATTTTGTAGCAATAAAAATTAAAAATACGTGCTTCGTAATTATTCCACTTGAAGGGGGAAGCTGAGACATTCCCATCCTGTCTCATGTCAATCCTCAATCATTAATTGAGAGCTTCTCTCAGGCATTATTGATTTCCTGGTACTTCTGGGCTTACTGCATAGGCAAAGGAAGAATGCTTTTGTGGATCTCAGGAAATCCCTTGGGCACCAAGATGCAGACCCTGACAGTTAGAAAGCGTCTGCAACATACTGGGAAGACATGGTCTGAGGGGCATGGGCAGGCACTGATAGCAAATGCTACACTCACTGTGGTATCATTCATATGTCATTTCAAGCTGTTTACATACAACCATGTACAATTCCTGAAACAATTACTCAAAATATATTCGAGCTATGAATGCTATGAACTCTAAGTTAAAATGCAAGAATGAAGAAAGAGCAGTAAACGTATGGAAATGTATCTAAATACCGGTAAATGTAGTGGCAAATTTAAATGTAAAGTAGTTTATTTCTAAACAAGTTTACTTAAATATTAAA
Organism: Myotis daubentonii; assembly: GCF_963259705.1. Taxonomy (NCBI): domain Eukaryota; kingdom Metazoa; phylum Chordata; class Mammalia; order Chiroptera; family Vespertilionidae; genus Myotis; species Myotis daubentonii. The sequence goes on along the minus strand of NC_081842.1, from coordinate 141,716,286 downwards.
AACCAAATTAATTCAGTAGTGTCAGAACTTTTGGTTGTTACCTGTAGATTATATACACCACTTTCAGAAAGGGGAGAATAGAGATAAATCAAGGTAACAATATATTAAATTTTTTTTTATAAAGTGGAATTTAGAAGGTGCAATATATTCTAAATGTAAATTCAAAGAAAACTGTAAACATAAAAGCAAATAAATAATCCTAGGTTGTATTTAAATAAAGTTTGACATAAAAGCATATTCTCCTGTTCACTGGTGATAAAAATCAGTTCTCCGTAGCCCGCATACCGTACTGAAATGACAGTGGAGAGGGAATGAGTGCAGTGGGCCTCAAAAACAGAGCAGATTTGGAATATCAAATACCTTTAGTAATACACCTGGTTCTACTTTTGCTCCCCTTTCCACAATAAATTCTTCTCTATTTCTGATAATATTTCTTTCTTTGACCCCATTTGAAAAAGTGTGGTCATCTAAATCTGATTTCAATGGTACATGTACAAACTTTTGATGAAAGATTTATCTTTTTTCAATGGGTTTTTCCTCTCCCCTCCCCAAATTTCTAGGAAATGGATTGTGTGGATAAATCTAAGTTGGTTGCCTAATCCCGAACCAATCAGCAGTGTGGTAGTCACCTCTTGTCATAGATTCCAGTGGCACAATGATGACCATTTCCTATAGCAGACATACCTATTTAATAGCTCTTTCCTCCTGAACATGGACTTAGAAATCACTTAATATTCAAAAATCACCACTATTATAAGATATGTAAACAATTTTAATCTATCACAATGTTGTCTAAGTAGGTATTGGTTTTATTGCTCAGAGCTTATCAAACTTAATGCATGAACTAATTCAACTTCCTTTTGCCTGATACTAAAACAAACAAAATGCAAGCTAGCTGCTCCTAGTCAAACTACTCTGCTAAGTGACTTTGCTCCTAGGCATGTCAACTCATCAGAGACCCACCTGTGATGTTGTCAATAACTTTGCAACAACCAACCAGGTAATTCCTATGATTTCACTTTGGTTAGCAGGAAGACCTGAGTGATGGTACTGGTAACTCTGGAACAATGCTACATTTTATAGGGATTACAAATTATGTTCTACACAAAGACCCCTTGAAGACATACGGCCCAGAGCAGCTGTTTTTTGCTACTTGGTAACTAAGATCTGATAAAAATTCAATGGATTGCATTGTCACAGGTAGATAGTGACAAGGCTGCACAGCATGGCCATTGAAGAACCTAAACCACTATCTCATAAGCGTTGGGCAAACAATGAAAATTCCATTTTTATTTAATAGTTGTCCCTATAAAAGAAATAAAGGGAGAAGAAGCAGTGACCAATAACCAGGTAAAGGGTTAACCAATCCTCTGCTTGTAATTGCTAGATAGTGCTCACTCAAGAAATAAATAGAAATTGGAATTTAACCACCTACAAAGGCACTCTACAACCCTCCATACTGACAATATGAAATCAGTAAGACATCTTATAATTTTCCAGAAATCATTAGCAAATGGTCAATAGAGTGGGGTAACCTCTGTCAATCTTTGGGAAGGCTAATAATGAATCGTGGAGTTTGGGGAGCATATCTCCCTCTTGTGGGTTTTTGCCTCACAAAGTTTGAAGAATAAAATTTGTGGACTAAAAGGACTTGTTAGTGAAAGAGTGAAAATTTATTGAAAGCAAATACAGACTCCCATGTACGGAGAGATTCGCAGGGGATAACTCACTCAGCCCCCCTTTTTAAAGTTTATAAATGCTATAGTTCTTTGTCTCTTCATGCTCCCTTTAAATTGGACCCCTTTCCCATTTTATGACCCTGTGCTTTTCTAATTGGTCACTCTTTTATAGAATATCAGTTTCAGTCCAAAAATCCATGTGGTGCCCCCTTATCTTGCAGCATTCCTCTACCTCCTGTGAACATATGTTTCCCTCCTTCCAGCATCTGTTGACATTTCTCTATCCTCTGTGAAAGTATGTTTCCTTCTTCCCTGTACTCTGTGACTTTTCTTTATCCTCTGTGAATGCATGCCTTCCTCCCTACTTATCTGGTGGCACTTTTTTATTCTCTGTAAATGTATGCTTTCTGGTGGCTTCAAGCCCTCACCTATACATTCCTCCCCCATGGACCCTATTTGTTCCTAAGACTCCCTATTTTATTTACCTTCCTATTTTATCCCTAAAATTCTTTGCAATAATAATATTATGTATGCTAACAACAATGACAACATAGCCTTGAGAAAGGAATATCTAAGCTGAGACTTAAAGAATCACAAGCATTAAGCCAAATGAAAAGAAAAGGGAAAATGTGTCCTTGCACAGTGCACTTGGTATGGGGAAAGCCCTAGAGGATAAAGCTCAATATATTAAACATAATATAGAATTGTGGTATGGCTGGTTGAATAAGTAATGAGAATTGAGGACTTCCTTCCTGGCCTGCAGAAAGCAGCTTTCTTGCATGGGGATGAGTGTGTGGGTGGTGGTGGTGGTACTACTTGCATCATGACTTCATCTAACTCTAATTAATTCCTGAAGGTCCCACCTTCAAATACCATCATATTTGTGGTTAGGGCTACAACATATAAATTTGGGGGGGGGAGCACACACAAACTTTCAATCCATAACACACATATATTACACACACACACGTACACACACACACACACAGTACTAAAATGTTAACAATGGTTATCATCTGAGATAACAACAGAAAGTCTAAATAGGTTCTAATAATCAATATTATATCTTTCCTTTCTTGTCTTCAAAAGTCCTCTTAGCATGTTTCTGTATTTATGCTATTGTATTACAACACACATTTTATTCCCTTCCTCCCTCCTTTCTTTCCTTCCTTCCTTTCTTCTTTTAGTTGCTTCACGACATACCTGTTTATATGTAAAGCTCTTACATCTCACTCTGAGATCAATTTTCTTTGAACAAATCCTTTTGTTATTATAGTATAGATATACCTTTAAAACAATCTCAGTGCTGTATGAAAGATTGTATAAACTTCCAAAAGTAACATTTTTTTATTTTTTTATTTATGTATGAGGCTAATGCCATATAACATAGAAGTTAAGATCATGGATTCTGAAGTCAGATGAGCTGAGTTCAGTTTCTAGTTATATTGCTATTAGTGTTGTAAGCTTAGACAATCAATTTAATCTATCAGTGCTATGGTCTCATACCCATAAAATGAGGGAGATAACCACAGTACTTCACTGACCTGTTGTTGGAAATCAATGAGTTCATGTGTGCAAGCACTTAGAAGTGTTTGCACATATGAAGTACCCAATAAATGTCAGTTACTATTATTATTATTCTATAATGACTTCTATGGAAATATTTAACCACCTTCGAGACTATTTAAAGCTATTTGTTACTGTATTTTTCAATTGTATGTGTTATCTACCAGGATACCTGGTTTTAGAGTTTAACTGTCCCTCTGTAGAGGTACCTGATTGACAAATATTCTGTGAAGATTTCTTTCCTAATCTACATAACTGTATTTCATTCCTTGCCAGTTTACCACTTTACTTTTATAAGCTACTAGTAGCCCTGCGCATGAATAAGTTCCTGAGTAGCTCACTGCCGCTTGCCTCAGCTGGCCACCCGCCCACTGCCGCCCGTAGCTCTCTGCTGCTCATAGCTTGCTGCCCCGCCCTCCTGTAGCTCTCCACCACTTGTAGATTGGTCATGACATTATGGCGTAACAGATAATTAGCATATTCTTCTCTTATTATATAGGATAATATTTAATACCAATCTTTGATAAATATATAGAGTCAGACACTCTCTTCCAAAATTCTTTTTTAAAGGTCATTATATTTTAACTAAAAAAAAATAAAATAAATTATTTATTTATTTATTTATTTATTTATTTATTTATTTATTTATTTATTTATTTATTTAAATATACTTTCATTGATTTCAGAGAGGGAGAGGGGAAGAGAGATAGAAACATCAATGATATGAGAGAGTCATTGACCGACTTTCTCCTGCACACCCCACACTGGGGATTGAGCCTGTAACCCAGGCGTATGCCCCAACTTGGAATTGAGCCATGACCTCCTGGTTCATAGGTCAATGCTCAACCAATGAGCCATACTGGCTGGGCAAAAAATTTCTTCTCTTATTTCTCCCTCTCTCTCTTTCCTCCTGAGGCTCTCAACATATTATTCACCCTTGACTTTAACTTTCAAAAAATCAGGGATTGCCATTTCATGCAGCCTTGTCTTATTCCTAGGTGCATTCACTGAACATGGTTGTGGTCACCAGGTCTGGCGAGTCTTGGCAGTTGCTTCATCAAACTTGCAGCTATGATGCAGTAGAAGGAACACCACACTGGAAGCCAGGGCACCTATGATCAAGTCTGAGGCTGTCCAGGGTATAACTTGTGCATGTCATGTAACTTTACTAAGTATCTTTTTTTTCTGTCTAAGAGATGAGAGAATGTAAGTGGAGATCTCTAAAGTTCCTTTTTGTTTGGAAATACTTTGACTCTAGGAAGACAGCTTATGTTCATGATTAAGTCACATCAGCTTGACCTGCACTGAGTTCTGAACTCCAGGACAAGAAAGTATCAATGCTATTTATCCCTATTCTATAGTGATAATAACAACATTGCTGACATTTGCTCTTCCTGTAAATTGTACTTGGCTTTGTTGAAATATAGAAGGGATTGCTACTGTAGCTTATATGTGAACTGGCAAAATATTAAAACCTTACACTTCTACAACTAGCAAATTATCTTGCAAATGGTTCCTCCCAGCCCAAGAATGATGCGTATACTGAGAAATAAAGGTACGTTGATAATTGGAAGAGATTTGATTTCATTTACAACTATCTTAATGATTACCAAGATTATTCTTGGTGCTCATTTCTACTTAGTGAACTTGCAATTTGTTTAACTAGAACAGAGTATTTTTCAAAAGGTGGTTCATATGTGCTCCTGTTGCTCCGTAATGGAATCACCTTTAGAAAGATTCCTTTCATCTTCTCTCTTTAGTCTATGCTTAAATGAAGAAGCTGTCCAGAGAAGCTTTAGGAAGTGTAGTTCTTTCTTTTTATCACAAACGTAAGTTGATCAGTGTTCAAAAAAGCTCTTTTCACTTTTTAAAATTGTGTGGGTTGAAAAATTCTCCATGCTGTCAAGCTTTTCATGACTAATAAATGTTACCTGTATCAAGTCTTCTAATTATCTTCAAGCTTTTGGATTTTAGAGCCAGCAATTTCATTATTTTACCATCTGCCAAAGAGTGTTTTTTGGCAGAGTTCAGAAGAAAGATAGGCAATGTGGAAAACTTGACTAATTAAATACTAAGACTACGTATAAAAATTATACTATGGAGTTTTACTTAGGCCAACCTGAGACCTCATTTGGTACTCCTAGGTCCACGGCGAATGTAAGTGCTTTCTAGGCCTGGCCACTGACCATGTCATTCACACCAAGGGAAATCAAAGAGGCGAGGAAAACTTTCTGTGATGGTTAATGTTTGATTCCTTTAGAGAGTAGTTTATACTGAAATAACTTCTAATGTGAGGTTATTAAAAACAATAAATTAATAGAGAAAACTAACAAGATAAACTAATGAATTTAAAAAGCATTTTATATTCTCCCAGAAATAATGTCTTCATTGAGATCTAGGGTGTTTTTATGATCCTTATAAATTCTATTCTGTCCTTCATCACACAGGGGGATGTAAGTATATGAATTTTAGACTTCCCAAATAGTTTAGATACCTCATAGACTAGCTAAACTGCTTCTGACCAGAAATGCTGAAGGTATGCGCTTTCACCCAAAGTGGACACTTGAATAGTCCAATCTTTCTATGCCATGACAGTGCCCTGCTATCATTTTAATGGAGAATGGATGGGATAGCATGCCCTGTGCATTGTTCTGTAAAGACTGGCACTGATACTCAATGCAGCTCTAACTGTTCACAGGTGCTCCTGCAATTCTCCGTTTTTGAACTCAAATTCTGCCAAATGCTATCTAGCCTGGAGGAAATTATTTAATCTCTCCTGTGTGCTTCAGATTCTGCCTCTATAGAGAAGGGATAATAATAGTACTCACTTCAGCAGATAGACTTGAAGATTAAATTAGTTAATAGATATGCAGCACTTAAAACAATGTCTGGCACATAATAAGTCCTCAATAAATGCTACTTACATAGAAAACATTATATTATTTGACACAGAAATTGTATTAACAGCCCTGCCATTGTGGCTCAGTAGTTGAGCGTTGACCTGAACCAGAAGGTCACAGTTTGATTCCCTGTCAGGGCACATGCCCAGGTTTTGAGGCTCGATCCCTGGTGAAGGGTGTGCAGGAGGCAGCCAATTGATGTTTCTCTCTCATCATTGATGCTTCTATCTCTCTCTCCTCTCTCTTCCTCTCTCTGAAATTAATAAAGACATTAAAAAAAATCTTAAAACCATATATATATTCAGAAATATAGATATTGCAACCTTTATAACAGTATTAATATGGAAACAATATAATGATTGAGTATCAGAGTAGAAAAAGAATAAGAAAATTATGCTATATCTATGCAATGCAATATCAAATGAAATGTGTGAAGATTTAAGTAACTGAGTACAGTAAAAATTCTAATTTTATAATATAAAACATGATATAATATAGAAACATGATATAAAATTTATTTAAATATTATTTCAGTTAAATAAGTCAAAATTCAAAGAGAATGAAATGCACAACAATGTTAAGAGATATAGGTGATCAGATTTATAGGTGTGTTATTTTTGTTTTGTTTAGGTCTTTGTTCCTTTCTTCTATAATAAATATAACTATGGAAATAAGTCATATTAGTTTCAAAGTAAGTTAATAAAATGAATAAATTAGGACAAAATTAACATGAAAAGTCAATATGAAATATGGAAACTAGAAGGGAACATAACATCACCTACTCTAACCGCTTTTGTGTAATGAAGACATCACTAAAGCTCAGAAAAGTGAAGTGATTTGTTCAACCATTCAATTAGAGTGTGAATACAGATTTCAAATTTTTATTGTAACCTAACTTGTTGAAACAGATGTGTTGAATAGTTTTTTTTTCAGTGACACTGCCTAATGCATATGTAATTAAGAAAAATATAAAATGACCTTTCACAAACTAGAAATTCTCTTCATTGGCACTATGAAGAAAATGTCATTATGACATGGACTATAGAACAGCACTGGGATTTCAGAGAGATAGTTTTTAATTTGTTTAAAGGGGACAGAAGGAAAAATGTTTTTATTAGGTAACCACCCTGACTAAGTAGCATTTTGGTGTTATCATGTGTAGTTAATACTGAAAAACCCTCAGTGGTTGACAGGAGAGTGACAATTAAAGTTGGAGTCACATACCAATTAAGCGGGATTATGAGAGGTGACACCTCAGAATAAAATAGTACTATCATGTGTGTGAGTCCATCAACTTGCTCTAATAGGTGTATATTATCAATCTTTTTGTATTGTTTCATTCAAGGACAGCACTGACTATGTATTCTGCACCTGTGCCTGGATCTTACTATTTTAATTTCCCCTCTATTTAGGTTCAGTTTATCTTAATACACACAATATTTCTTTTAAAATTGCCATTATTCATTTTAGACTATAGTGAAGTATAAATGAAGTATTAGCTATTTTGCTACACTAGGGCTTATTCTTGCTATTTCATTCTGGTTTTCATTTCTTATGCTTTTGTCTTTTACCACTCTCTATTTTCTTTTGGATAGATGGAATTTTTCTCCATTTTTCCTAAAGTTATTCATTTCTATTTTGGTTCTCCTGGTGGTTAGTCTCATTTGTTTAGAATCAAATGCATGCCCATTTATTCATTAGCAATTCTAAGGCTTACCTGTACCTATATATTATCCTGAACAAAGCAAGACACTAAGCATGCTCTCACTTTCTACTTGTGTCCAGAACGCTGTCTCCAGTCCCCAGTTAAGTTAACATATTCTGGTTTTAAATACAAGATTATATGGATAGAATTTTACACATTTGTGCTTATATAGATAAACATAAACTTTATTAAATTCTTCCCTCTGCCTTTCCTCCATATCTTATTACTTCCTCCTGTATTTATTTTTCTTCTTCCTGAAATGCAATTTCTAAGAATTCTTTCAAAGAAGGTCTTACTGTAGTACTACTTGAGACCCTGCATGCCTGCGAATATCTTTAATCTCTTTTTGTATTCAATGCAAATTCAGTTGTATGTGAAATTATTTGTTAAAATTTCATTTTTCAGCACTCTTAACATAATGGTGTATTATCTTTGCAAGCCAGTGTTGCTGTTCAGATGTCAATCTTATTAGTTAATAAGATTAGTCAATAATTTTATTAATGTCAATCCAATTTTATTCCTTTGAGAGAGAGAGAGAGAGAGCTGATTTTGCTCTTTAGAAACTTTAATTGTTCCTTGTCTATGATGTTCTTGAATTTCACTAAAATGCAACTAGAGTCTTTATCTATTCTATTGGGCACTTTCTGAGCTCTATTAATCTGAATCATTGCATTATATACTCTAAAATTTTCATTATATTCTCAAATGCTTCTTCTTTTCTGTTTAATTCCTCCCCCTCCTCCCACCCACCGGGCTCCTATTGGATACACGTAGAGTGTTTTCTGTTTTTTTCCATGTTTATGACCTTTTCCCTTATCATTTATTCTTTCCTGATGCCCTCTGGTAAAGTTCTTTGACCTAAGTTCTTACGCACTAAATAGTTTCTTAGTCTATCCAGTGAGATTATTTCAATAACTATATCTCTTATACCAAACATCTGCAATTATTTTTTCTTCATAACCGCCTTTTCCTAGTTCATGTTTCTAATATAATCTTCTGTCCATGAGTAATTTACTATTAAATTCTCATTATTACTCTTCCATTATGAGGACCTTCTTTTGAATAGCTTTTGAAATTTATCATTTTACTTTTATATTTCCTTAAGTTCTCAAAAGTCTTGATTGTACCTATAAACCCAAATTTTATCCCCTTTTCATTATCAGCTGCATTGACTAGTGATGTCTACTTTAAGGAAACTGATGAAAACCTAGGTTTAGCTTGGTGAAACAGATGAAAACCCCAGTGAGGTTGCAGGGAAGAGCTCTTTGAGACAGAGAGCCTGAGTGTTACACTCCAGGCCTTTTTATCTCCCAGCTGTTTCTAGCCTCTGACCCAAGATATATTTTAATCCAAGAGTAGCTACCCTCAGAGAATATTGCCTAGTTCTGTGAGAGACAAAATGGCCCCGACCATGCTGACATTTATTATTTGTGGCTTTTCATTGGGACAAAGCTACAAGCAATGAGGGGAAAGGGCACTCCCAGAAAAGTGTCCTGAGGCCAGGCAACAAATGTACACCCGGAAACTTGTCCATTGGAAGCTGTTTCCACATATTGGGTATCATTTGCTTTTTCTTTCTCCAGGTGTTTATTCAAATATTTTGTTAGTTGCTGAGGCATCGCCAAATTTTAGTTGAAGGGAGGAAGCCAGAAGCCTGGACTTGTTATTTGATTATAAATATATACTATGCTATTTATATGGAAACTATAACTATGTTGACTTATTTCTTACCTAGACTAGAAATTTATAATTTAATTTCAGAGATAAACAGGTATTTTAATTAAATAAAAATATGATAAACACTATTAGAAATTAACACAGTAATAAAATTTTAAAACAACTTCTTAGTTTTGAAAGACAAACTAGATACAAAATATAGATATATGATATATCTATGTAATAATAATATAAGAATGTAAAACATATATTAAAGTTGTAATTTAAAGAAAGAAAATGCTTCATTATTTAGGCACATGTGTTATATTTTACCCCTAAAGCTTCAGAGGAAACCAATACAGTTTGAAAGGTAAAATTTTAACCAATCACATTCTCATGTTGAATTGCAAGAAAATATTGGAACAACTACAATAAAAAGTTAAACAATTACCACCAACAATAGAAAAAAAGCCTCGCTCCCTAAAAGTTTAAGTCTATCTTCTAAATACTATTGAAATTAAATTATCAATGAAAATGTTGTTATATATCGTTTGACCGGAGTGCAGGAAAAGGGGCATGAATATATACTATTGTATAACCTGATGCAGCCTTTGTGGAGTGCAATGTGAGAGTACTTATCAAAATTAAACATGTACATACCCCTTGACCTAGGAACCCCACTCCCTGGAATCTATCACAGAGAAATATTTGTACACACAGGCAATGATATATGCACAAGAGTGGATATTTACACCCTTTTTTATATAATGTATGATTATGTAAATAAAAGGATATTTGAAAGAATATCTTGAAAAGTTGGTTTGAGGTAAGGTAAAAGGGAGAGTTTATTTAATTTTAGATATATATTTTGGTACTGCTTGAAATTTTGTAATTAATAAAAAAAATAATATTTTCAATTTCAGAATATTGAGGAAATAATCATGTGATTTAAATATATCATTATATGTGGCCAAAGATCTAGTCAGATACCAATTCAACATTATACAAAAATGTCAACATTATACAAAAAATAAAATATGTAAACAAAATATCAGATGATAGAAACTGAATATGCACAACAAAGCAGCTCTCAGAAAATTATTAAGAAAAATATTAAAAATGAAAGTTGACAATTAATGATCTAGCAAATATGTCCAAGCACTTGTTTTTGAAAATTTTAATAAAATGAAATATTTTGGGAAGTCTAGAGAAAATGTAAATAGTCAAAATTAAGAATAAAATGAAGATATAACCAAAGAGAGAAAAATACAAGATAGTACTTTTTATACCTTTAAGCTGTTTTCTTATATATTTTGATGAAAACCATGGCTTTCTAGAAAAAATGAATATATTAAAAAACTTTATCCTTTTTCCTAAACTATGAAAAAACAAAATAAAACATAAACTAATATCTGTTAAAGGGTCCAGGACTCAATGATATTATAGAAAAGATCTTTAAAAAATTTAAGGAACAGATACTCATAAAATAAATGGAACATAAAACAAGTGGAAAGCTTAAAATTATTTTATGATTATTATAATAACCATTGTACAAAAACATATTTTGAAAATCTGTATTTCAAAATTTGAAAAAATGATTTCAGTTCAAATACAAGTACTTCTTTCTATGCTCAAGTAAGATATATTCTGAGATTTAAAAGAGATTTTAATATTTAATAAAATAAAATAAAGCATGTCATAAGCTAAAATATATATTTTAGATAAATGTCAAGTATTTCCCCACCTGAAACAAAAACAAGTCATTTGATGCTATTCCTAATGAAAATTCTCAGTATACGAGAACTAAAATGGTATTTTTAAAATATTATAATGAATATTTCAACCAACAGCTGCATCGTTCCTCAGAGGAACACTAGATCCCTTGTAAAGAATACATTACAGTAAAGAATAATAGAATCATGCCTTCTCTGGCAGCTGGTGAATTCCAACTCAAGAATTACTTCCTTCTGCTAATAGAACCTCAATATGATTTAGGTACCAAGTGGACATGTCCCCTGGATGCTGGTTTTCTCTCCAGTCCCAGAGGGTGATGACAAGTCTGAGCCAATCCTGTTAATATTCTGTTCAGTTGGCAAGGAGGCCTTAAAAAAGAGCATATGATAAAATGAGAGTGAAGAGATTTCTGTTGTGAAGCTTAGATGAAATGGGCACAATTGATGCATGAAGATCCTTCTATTCTGGTTTTAGCATGTTTTGGTGTGAGAATTTGAAATGTATCTAAGAAGGCTTTGTCTAACCCAAATATTATTTCTCTGTTTTAGAAGGCAGCTATGCTCACCACTATACCACCAACGCCGCACTATTTCTCTGTTTTAATCTAAGAGTTTCATATTGCTTGTTCTTGCATTTATATCTATAATTCATTTTAGGTTAATTTTTGTGTATCATAAAAGCAAAGCATTCAACTTTATTCATTGACATGTGGATATCTAATTGTCCCAACTCTTTTTATTTTTTTATAAAAATATATTTTATTGATTTTTACAGAGAGGAAGGGAAAGGGATAGAGAGTTAGAAACATTGATGAGAGAGAAACATTGATCAGCTGCCTCTTGCACACTCCCCACTGGGGATGTGCCCACAACCAAGGTACATGCCCTTGACCAGAATCGAACCTGGGACCCTTGAGTCCGCAGGCCGATGCTCTATCCACTGAGCCAAACCAGTTAGGGCCCAACTCTTTTTATTAAGAAGGCTATTACATTCCCCCATTTGATGGTCTTGATAACCTTGTTGAAAATCAACTGACCATAATGTAAGGATTTATTTCTGGACTCTCAATTCTGTTCAATTGGTGTACATGTTTACCCTTATGAAATGACCACACTGTTTTGATTAGTACAGGTTTTTAGTAAGATTTTAAGTTGGGATGGGTGAGTATTCTAATTTTCTTCTTCTTTTTCATTTTTAAAATATACATATACTAGAGGCCCGGTGCACAAAATTTGTGCATGGGGTGGGTCCCTAGGCCTGGCCAGTGATCAGGGCAGATCTGCGGGGCGACCAGTGGGGCAATTGGGGACCCCTGCTGGCACTTGCCTTGGCTGGTCTAGCGCCTGCAGGCTGGGAGCAGCTCCTGCATTGAGCATCTGCCCCTTGGTGGTCAGTGCACATCATAGCGACTGGTCTTTCTGCCATTCGGTCGATTTGCATATTAGGCTTTTTATTATATAGGATTTTGGTACCTTACATTTCAATATTAATTTTAGGATCAGCTTGTCAATTTTGGTAAGAAGCCATTATCAAAATCTCCCCCCATAATGGTGCATTTGTTACAATCTATAAACCTACATCAAAATATTATGATCACCTAAAGTCTATAGTTTGCATTATGGTTAAATTTTGGTATTTGCTTTATTTCTTGAAATTACTAAGACCAAATATTAACTTGTATTTTTATTTACACCACACTCTATATTCCTCTGTAATTTAATCTACATTCTATGGGTCAGGAAAATATGTAGAATGACATGTATTTATCAATATGATATCATACTGAGTATGTTCACTGACCTAAAAGTCTTCTGCATTCTGCCTATTTATCACTCCCATTCTCCATCCCCTGGCAACCACTGATCTTTTTACTGTGTCCATAGTTTTGCCTTTTCCATGATGTCATATAGTTGGAATCAGCATGTACCTTTTTCAGATTGGCTTCTTTCACTTCGTAACATCCATTTAAGATTCCTTCATTTTTTTAATTTTTTTTATGGCTTGGCAGCACATTTCTTTTTAGCACTAAATAATAGTCCATTGTGTATTTATCTCTTCACCTACCAAAGAACCATCTTGTTTATTCCAAGTTTTGGCAATTATGAATATAGCTGCTATAAATATATGTCTAGAGTTTTGTGTGGATGTAAGTTTTTAACTCCTTTGGATAAATACAACTGAGTGTGACTACTGAATTGTATGATAAGGGTATGTATGGTTTTGTACAAAACTGCCAAACGGTTTTTCCAAACTTGCTATATCATTTTGCATTCCCATCAGTAATTAATGAGAGTTTCCGTTGCTTCACATTTTTGTCAGCATTTGGTGTTGTCACTGTTCCAGATCTTGGCCATTCTAATAGTTATGTAACTGTATTTCATTGTTCTTTTATTTTACATTTCCCTGGTAAAATTTGATGTGCAACATCTTTTAATATGCCTATTTGTCAGGTGTATATCTTTCTTAAGGTGTCAGTGCTGATCTATTGCTTAATTTTTATTATTTTTTTCTTACTATTGGGTTTGAGTTCTTCATGCATTTTGAATAACAGTCTTTTATCAGATATGTGTTTTGCAAAGATTTTATCCAGTCTTTTCATTACCTAAACATGCTTTTCATAAAGCAGGTTTTAATTTTAATAAAGTCCAATTTATTATTTTTATAGACCATGCTCTTATCATTGTATTTAAAAAGCCATCACCAAACTGAAAGTCACCTAAAATTTTTACTATATTATTTTCTAGGAATTTTATAGTTTTGACTTTTATATTCAGGTCTGTGGTATATTTTGAGTTAATTTTTGTGAAGGGTGTAAGGTCTGGGTACGGATTCATTCTTCGGTATGTAGATATCCAGTTGTTCCAGCGATATTTGAAAAGACTCTTTTCTTTCTTGTATACTATAATAAAGACTGAGGCATATAGTGTCTATGCCAAGAAGTAGGTACACATTTCTTTCACCTCCTCTTCCTCCTCCCCCTCCTCCTTCTCCTCTTCCTCCTCCTCCCCGTCCTCCTTCTCCTCTTCCTCCTCCTCCCCGTCCTCCTTCTCCTCTTCCTCCTCCTCCTCCTCCTTCTCCTCTTCCTTCTTCTTTGTGGATCAAATGCCACACTTTCCATTTTCTTACCAAAATTTAGACTTGTTAAATTTTCTTAAGTAAGTGCTTTTTCATTTGTTATGTGTTCTTAGACAATTTTCAGAGAGTTAAGTATTTGCTTTTTATAATTTTCACTAATTATGATTTATCGTAATAGAGGGGTTCCATGGGACTCCTCAAGCTGTCATTCCAGAAGTTTTCTCCTATTGTTTTATCTGAAAGAGGACTACATGGAATTTATATTATTTCTTTCTTAAATACCCCAGTTGAAACAATCTGGTCTTAGAGTTTTCTTGTCGAAACATTTTTAAGTAAGAAATCGATTCCTTTTATAAGTACAGAACTATTCAAGCGTTATCTAGTTTTTGAGGAAGTTTTAGTAATTTTTATCTTTTGAGTAGTTGTGTGGATAACAGTAACACTCTTCTATCTTCTTGAAAAATTAACCCCTTTATCATCATGTAACATCCCCTTTTGTTCCTGATAATAAACTGAAGATATTAAGAGACTGCTTAATCTTTCTTTTGATTAATATTTACATGGCATAGCTTTTTCCATTCTTATACTTATAACATATGTATAATTATATTTAATGTGGATTTCTTATAGACAGCATAGAGGTAGGTCTTCTTCAATTACATGTTTGAACCTTTTTTTTAAGGTGGTGATGATTAATATTGCTGAGCTAAAATATACTAACCTTTTGTTATTTTCTATATTTTTCTTTGTTTCATTTCCTCTTTTTCTGCCTTTCTTTGTAATTTTTTTATAACTATACTCTAGCTCCTCTATGGATAAAGAACGTTTAATTGTGGCCCTAGGATTTACAATATACATGTTTTATAATATACATTGTTAGTTCATCAATATATACATTTAAATGAAAATATATTTCTTCATGTGTAGTGTAATAAACATATAATGGTATATTCTCAATTACCCTTTTTTATCCATTGTGCCTTTTCTGTTGTATGTTGTACTTCTTTTGTATGCCCCAAACACAGTATATATTTATTTTTTTAAATATATTTATTGATTTCAGAGACGAAGGGGGGGAGAGAGAGAGAGAGAGAGAGAGAGAGAGAGAGAGAGAGAGAGAGAGAAACATCAATGATGAGAGAGAATCATTGATCAGCTGCCTCTTGCACACCCCACACTGGGGATAGAGCCCGAGGATGTGCCTTGACTGGGAATTGACCTCCTGGTTCATAGATTGATGCTCAACCACTGAACCACAATGGCTAGGCAACACAGTATATATTTCTCTCTTTGCTTTAGATAATCAGTTGTTGTTTTTATTTAGAGTAATTAAAAATAAGAAAGCAATATCATGTTACTTCATTTTTAGCAGTCTTCTTTTTGTGTGTGTGTACCTCTAAGTTTTCTTTCTGTTGTCGTAGTCCTTCTGCCCAAACAACTTCATCCAATCTTTCTTGTTGACTACGTCTTCTGTTAAATTCCCACTTTACTTTTCTTAATCTAAAAAAATTTTTACATTAAAAATTTGTAAACACTTTTTTTTTCTTTTTTTTCTGAGAACAAAATTCTGAGTTAACAGGAATTTTGGATCCTTTCAGAAGTTTAAAGATGTCACACCATTGTTTTCTAGTTTGCATGGCTTCTGATGAAAAGTCTGCTTTAATAATTATTTTCATTATTGTAAGTAATGTGTCTTTTTCTCTTATTTTCTTCAACATTTTCTTTTCTTTTGTTTTTATCGGTTTGAATATGATATACTTAGGTGTGGTATGTTATCCTGTGAATGTGTATTTACACATATTTGTTTTTTCCTGCTTGCTGTTCCTTGAGCTTCTTGTACCTAAAATTTATGTCTGTCATTGCTTTTAAGAGACTCTTTGCTTTATTTCTTTTCATTATTTCCTCAGTCTTTCCTCCTGCTGGGATTCTAATTCTGACATGTATATCAGATCATTTGATATTGCCTCGCAGCTCTTAGATAATCTCTTCCGTTGGGTTTTTTCTCACCTAATTGTCTCTTTCAGTTCTGTTAGTATAACCCATAGATCTATCTTTAAGTTCACTGAATCTTCTCATATGATTTGGGTTGAGCTGTCCCATAGCTCCAAATTCATATGTTGAAGTCTTAGCCCCCACTCCTGCAGAACATGAATGTATTTGGAGAAAGTGTCTCTTTTGGCGACCCCTTTAAAGGAGTAATTAAGGTAAAATGAAGTCATTGGGCTGGACCCTAACCCAACATGACTGGTATCCTTATAACAAGAGGACATCAGGACATAGACACACACAGAGGAAGACCATGTGAAGACACAGGGAGACAGACGGTGACCATCTACAAGCTAAGGACAGAGCCTCAGAAGAAACCGGTCCTGCAGAGTCCTCAGTCTTGGTCCTCTACACTGCCAAATTTTGAGGGGGAAAAAACTCTTTTGTTTAAGCCACTCCGTCTATGGTACTTTTGGCAGCCCTAGCAAACTAATACACCTTGGCCCTGTCAAGTCTACTAATAAATCTATCAAACATGCTTTCATTTCTAATACAGTACTTCCATATGCTACTTTCTTATAGCTTGCTTCTCTCTGCTGAAATTACCCAATTGATATTGCATGTTTTCTGTCTTTTCAATTAAAGCCTTTACATATTAATCATAATTATTTGAAGTTCCTTGCCAGATAGTTTTAACATCTGTGTCATATCTGAGTTTGCTTTTAAAGATTACTTTGTTTCTTGGGAATTTCTTTTCTTTTTTTTTCCTTAATGTTTTCAATTTTTGTACAGACATGACATCTTGCATACTGTAATAAAGACTGAAGCATATAGTGTCTATGCCAAGAAGTAGGTACCCCTTTCTTTCAGCTGAAACTTTTCTGTGGGGGTTAGAGTTAATGTAATTAGGAATTGAGCTGGGTTTGAGATTTATTGTTGCTATGGTTACCCTTAGCACACTACATATTTTTCTAGTGAATGAGGACTGTTTTGGTAGAATTTTTTTTCTTCCCCTCAGGGTCTTCTCAACCCTCGGCTTTTGGTCTTTCCTTCTTGCTGAACCTCAGAAAGGGTGTATGTCATGCTAATTCTTACTGGGAGATGGTTAACCTGACATGGTGGATTGGGATATTCTCTATTGTTCTGATTAAGCTTCAGTCTAGGCCATCATCAAGTACTCAGGTTTTGCGTTTGGACTTTATACATGATTTTTACCCTCCCATTATGTAGACCTGAGCCCAGATATCCTTCCTCCTTCAGTGGTAGAGGTTATTTGTCCATTCCCTTCCTGTTTATGATAGACAACAGTGTTTGTTGTCCTTTTCCCCTAAAGATTAAGGCTTTTGTTCCATAAGGAAGATGGAGGAGAAGGATCTCAACAAAGTTCTGTCATTATTCCAAAGTCTTTCAAAATATGTTTCCTATCTTCTTATAGGAATTCACTGGTGTTGCCACCTTTTATATAAAACATATCCTAAGGGGTCTTTCATTTTTTCACAGGGAGGTCAAATTAAGTAGTAAAAATGAAATGAGAAGTCCTTTCCATTTCCTTATTTCTATCAGTAACATAGAATGAAAATACAATAAAATGTTGTCAAATGTTTCCATTTCTGGTAGTCATTAGAGCTGTTTAATGATAACATAGTTTTCTTTATTCCAGTCACATTGTGGTATTGTATTTCCCTAAACTTGGACCTTATATGAAATGGGGCATGTTATTTAAGTTTCTTTGGTCCGTGGAAGTTGAGTAGAAGTGCATGGGGGAAGTTTGAAATTGTTCATGCTCTGTTCTTCTTGTCACGGTTCCAGGTAGTGACTGGACTCCCAGCCTGGCACCTAGAGTGAAGAGATGTGAAATGAAGACCATGGTCAATTCAATAATCAATATCCTATCTAATAAAAGAGAAACATGGTAATTAGCTGTACATCTGCTACCCTTCCCATTGGCTAATCAGGGCGATATGCAAATTAACTGCCAGCCAAGATGGCGGCTGGCAGCCAGGCAGCTTGAAGCGAACATGAGGCTTGCTTGCTTCAGTGACAGAGGAAGCCAACGTTCCCTGCCTCCTGCTGCCGGCCTCTGAGCTTGCAGTTTGAAACACTCTTACAAATATAGAAGCTAAACAGAACCCCAGGAACCTGCTTTCAGGCAGCCGGGATCTCAGAGCTGGAGTTGAAACAGTGTTTCGATTATAGAACCCAAACAAACCAGATACCTGCTTTCAGCAGTGGAGGCCTAAGAGCTGGAGCCAAGCCTCAGAGCTAAAGCTGGCCCAGAACAAAAAAAGAAAAAGAAAAAAAGGAGTGGTTGGGAGCTTCAGTCACCCACCAGCCTAAAAACAGCCCTCAGCCCCTCACCCAGACTGGCCAGGCACCCCAGTAGGGACCCCCGCCCTAATCCAGGACACCCTTCAGGGCAAACCAACCAGCTGCCACCTATGCACCAGGCCTCTATCCTATATAGTAAAAGGGTAATATGCCTCCTGGCACCTAGATCAGCATGACAGGGGGCAGTGCCCAAACCCCCTGATCGCCCTGCGGCTCTGTGTGTGACAGGGTGCAGAGCCCCAACCCCCTGATTGGCCCTGCTCTGTGTGTGACAGGGTGCGGCACCCCAACCCCCTCCCCCCACGGTCCCTGCTCTGTGTGTGACGGGGCAGAGCCATAACCTCCCCATTGGCCCTGTCCTGAGTGTGACAGTGGCAGCGCCCCAACCCTCTGATCGGCCCTGCTCTGTGGGTGATAAAGGGTGGCACCCCAACCACCCCCATGGGCCCTGCTCTGTGTGTGACGGGGTAGAGCCATAACCTCCCCATCGGCCCTGCCCTGAGTGTGACAGAGTATGCAGCCCTAACCCCCCTGATGGGCCCTGCTCTGTGAGTGACAGGGGGCAGCGCCCCAACCCCCTGATTGGCTCTGCTCTGTGCATGACAGGGTGGTGCCTCAACCTCCCCATCGACCCTGCCTTGAGTGTGACAGGGGGCGGTGCCCCAACCCCCCAATCAGCCCTACCCTGAGCGTGACTGAGGGTGGCATCACAACCTCCTGATCCGCCCTGCTCTGTGCATGACAGGGGGCAGCGCCCCAACTCCCCAATCAGCCCTGCTCTGAGCCCGACCAGGGGCTGCACCTAGGGATTGGGCCTGCCCTCTGCCACCCGGGAGCAGGCCTAAGCCAGCAGGCCGTTATCTCCAGAGGGGTCCCAGACTGCGAGAGGGCACAGGCCGGACTGAGGGACCCCCTCCTCCCCCCCGAGTGCACAAATTTTTGTGCACCGGGCCTCTAGTGTAATATAAGCAAGAAATAGACTTTTGTTGTTGTAAACCACTGATATTTAGGTATGTTTGTTACCTCACCATTATCTCACTATTCTAATACTATTGAATTTCTCAGGGAAATAAAGTTCAGCAGTGTTATCTATATCTCAGTCAACATCTGGGTCACCCTGAAATGTGGAAGACCCAGGCCACATACTAGTAACATATGTTATAAAAAACCCATGATATTTTTATTATGGGAAGGAGACATTAAAAATTTCATGAAGCCTGGCCAGCATGGCTCAGTGGTAGAGCATTGACCTGTGAGCTAGGAGATCACAGTTCGGTCCCTGGTGTGGGGCATAACGGGGGTAGCCAATCAATGATTCTCTCTCATTATTGATGTTTCTATCTTTCCCTTCCTTTCTGAAATCAATAAAATATGTATTTTTTAAAAATTTTATGAAGATTTCAAGCTTCATTCAAGATTATATAAAGTTGGAAACAAAACTGGAATCTACTTTGGACAAATACCTTGTCAAGAGCTATTAGGCTTCCCTACATGTAGGGTCCCTCACTTTGTCTGTATTTTTATTTTCACAAATAATATCTCCAAATTTTTGCTTTTCTTTTTTCATTTAAGAAATAATACCTACCCATTTCTTACATGCTTTTGGAATAATCTTTTTAGGCTATTCTATTTGCTCTTATAAGTTGTATTCTTCCTTTGTGTTAAATTGCCACAATACCACAACACCAAAAAGTTTATAGGAATTTTTATCATTCAATTTATCATTGATATATTTAATGGGAAATATAAATTTATTAGGATATATATATATATACACATATATATATCACTACACACATATATAAACATACATATACATTGATATATATATATATATATATATATATATATATATATATATATATATATTTGTATGTATTTATATATACACTAGAGGCCTGGTGCACGAAATTCGTGCAGGGGGGGTGGTGTCCCTCAGCCCAACCTGAACCTTCTCCAATCTGGGACCCCTAAACTGGCAGTCAGACATCCCTCTCACAATCTGGGACTGCTGGCTCCCAACCACTTGCCTGCCCTGCCAGCCTGATTGTCGCCTAACTGCTCCCCTGCTGACCTGGTCGCCCCTAAGTGCCCTCCCCTGCAGGCCTGATTGCCCCTAAGGGCCTCTGCCTCAACCTCCACCACCGTGGCTTTGTCCGGAAGGACATCCAGATAGATGTCTGAAAGATGTCTGGTCTAATTAGCATATTACCTTTTTATTAGTATAGATAAATATAGGCCCCTAAAAAGTTATATTATTTTACATGCTTTAAATTATACAGTACCTATTCAACCTCTTTTACCCTGTTTTGTTTTATTTTCTAAATATATCTTATTGATTTTTTACATGGAGAGGAATAGAGAGTTAGAAACATCGATGAGAGAGAAACATCAATCAGCTGCCTCCTTTACACCTCCTACTGGGGATGTGCCTGCAACCAAGGTACATGCCCTTGACCGGAATCAAACCTGGGACCCTTCAGTCTGCAGGCCAATGCACTAACCACTGATCCAAACTGGTTAGGGCCCCTCCACTTCTTTTTTTTTTCTTTTTATATTATCTACATTTGTAGATATGGCATTAATTCATTTTCTATTGATTTTTAGAGAGAGTGGAAGGGAGAGGGTTAGAGAGAGAGAAACATCAATGTAAGAAACATCCCTTCAATTGCCTTCTTAGGAGCCCTGACCAAAGATCCAACTTGAAACCCAGGTATGTGCCAGGTATGTTCCCTGACCTGGAATTGAGCCTGCAACCTTTCCTTGCACAGGACCACGCTCTCGCACAGCCAACCTATCCACTTCAGCCTGGCTGTTATACAATTTCTGAAATTTTATTTCAATTATTTCTTTCAAAGTCTGTGGTTTAGCTAATATTCACATTTTGCTGATGAGAAAAAAGAAACACACACACACACACACACACACACACACACACACACACACACAAAACCCAACCTCTTCGTCTTGAGACATTATTCTTCCCTCATTGCTGCGTTTTCCTGCCAGCCATAGAAAGACTCTTGACAGCAATTTCACTGGGTATCCAGAGTCAGAAGCATTCTCCTCACCACTACCCTTCCCAAAGCCTCCTCTGCACTGGTACTGAAGCTGTCCTGGAGGGCACAGAGGCTAGGTAACAGAGACAATGACAGGGTTTGAACCACTGGAGTTACCGTATCTGCCTCTCCTCTCTCAGCATTTCTCCACCATACTGGAGAAGTGGGGCCAGCAACTTCCAGCAGCACTAAATTTCCGGATAGGCCAATGTTTGCAGCGCTAGCTCTTTGAACACCGTTAGTTCTGCAGTCTCTCCCTCTCAAGAGCTGCTGTTGCCCTTGACATTATAGGGCTGCCCAGGAAGTCCTCTGCATGCCTCCCCTCCATGGCAAACATGGCAGTGGACTCCACGATGGAACTATTTTTAGATACTTTTAAATACCCCAGCACTGAGGTAAGACTTCGCTTCTTGATTCTGACTCTGCTTCTCCACTGTGGGACATGTACAAATAATCCTTAGGCATGCGTCCACTTTCCCTCCTGCCAGTGGCCTTAAATCCCACATGTACACACCCCCACCCCCCAGCTGGGTGTGGGCACCAGTCTGCGGGAGGGCATCGGTGGCCGGGACATTCTCTGAGTTATCTTAGGCTCCTGTGCCTTTGGTTGAGTTGACTGATCTTGTTTTGCTTCCCTGTCTCCTTACCCCCATCAACCTGGGGCCTTGAAAATACCTTGCTTCTCAGGTTTAGCTCAGGTGGTGTTTGGGAGGGTCTCAGACTGCCTGTGTTTGACAGCAGTTCTGGAGACCAAGCAGGTCACAATGGTTTTGTGATTCCTAATCCCTCCTCCCAGGTCCTTTTTCTAACGGGAGTTAGGTTGCCCAGATGTGACACTCATTCGGTTTAGGATTCACCCGTTAGAACATGACATATTTGCATGGAATGGCTTTTTCGTGGAGGATACCTGCGAGGAGGGGAATCCGCGGTGAAAGGAACCAATGGCAGATTTGGAACCCCCAGACAGGGAACCTCGGCTCACTCCCTGCATGTCTCCCCGCTGCACTCCTTGCATGTCTCCTTCAGCAGATTTTCTGGGCGTGCAGGAGGCTTGGCTTCCTTCATTGCAAGCCAAGCCTCCTGCCCACTCTGCCGGCTCTGTCTCCAGTCGAGGCTGCCATCTTTGTGGCTATGGGTGTGGCCATCTTTTGTCACAGAGTGATGGTTAATTTGCATATTACACTTTTATTAGATAGGATATATTTATCATTATGGCATATACTAGAGACCCGATGCATGAAATTTTTGCAAGCCGCTCGGCCCTCGCAGTCCTGGCTGCCTTGGCCCTCACAGCCCTGGCTGCCTTGGCCCTCTCAGTCTGGCTGCCTCATGGCCCTGCAGCCCTGTGGCCCCACCCACTGGTCATTCCAGAACATTGTCCAGAAGGTCTTTCCAGAAGGTCATTCCGCCATCTTGTCTAGTTAGCATATTAGCTCTTTATTATATAGGATGTCCATATATATGTGTGTATATACATACAAGAGGTCCGGTGCATGAGATTTGTGCACTTGTGCGGGGGGGTGTCCCTCAGCCCCGCCTGTACCCTCCTGCAGTCCAGGACTCCCGGGGATCTGGCCTAAGCTGGCAGGCAGACATCCCTCTCACAGTCTGAGCTTCTGGCTGAGCAGTGCTCCCCCCTGTGGGAGCACACTGACCACTGGGGGCAGGTCCTGCACTGAGAGTCTGCCCCCTGGTGGTCAGTGCATGTCATAGCAACTGGTCATTCTACCATTCAGTAGATTTGCATATTACACTTTTATTATATAGGATACACACACATACACACACACACAAACAGATATACATATACAGCATACCCATACCCATATCTGCTTAATATCTATTCTCACTGGATTACTGTGAAGAATCACATAAATTTATGTTTTCCAACATCCTTTTATATATCTTTAGTTTTATATATGGTCAATGTAATTTTTATTTTAAAGTATATATTTTATGGTGACATACATGATTACATATAAAATATAAATTATTGTATGTTATTTTTTACTAATCACCAATAGCTGAGTTAGTAGTAAGAAAAATTTACACTTTGACTAGCTAGAAGATCTAGCATGTTCATTCTTTAAAGCAAAAGAAAATTTGAGCACCCTGTTCTGAAAAGCTTATGGCAATACAGACAAAAAAACTTGGGAGGCAGGGACTCAGACTTGCAGTGTAGGTTAACAGTGATTAATTTTCAGATGATCTTATCACTAACCCGAGCAGGAAGGGATTCCCAGGGCGCCTTATACGGAATAAAAATCAGCCTTTGAGTTCTGGGCACCCGGATGTTTGACTCTTTCAGGTACTTTGCTCATTTGGTGATACCATTTTGTGAGGGATTTTGTTTAGTTTTCCTATCAGTATTTCCCCTCACACTTCAGTAAAATGTAAAATAAACTTGCCGGCTGCCAAAACCAAGCTTATAAGTAAATAGTGGAAAGAGCAAAGGCAGAGCGCTGCACTGAGACCACGGAAAGCCAGCCTTCCCCAAGTCTTTACGTGGTCCTTGAAATGACTAATAAAAGCACACTAAAATATTCAGAAGGGAAAAATAAATTTTAAAAATTATACAGTAAAGAGGACAGCAACAAATACGTCACACAAAATGTTCTGAAGCTGCTTCCCTCGCTCACTCTCCAAGCTATTTGGCTTGGTTTCAGGTGCCAGGACATGTCTCAAAGGCACCTCTGTCTTTTGGAAATTTTGCCTGTGCCAAGAACCCTT
This sequence comes from Myotis daubentonii, assembly GCF_963259705.1. Taxonomy (NCBI): domain Eukaryota; kingdom Metazoa; phylum Chordata; class Mammalia; order Chiroptera; family Vespertilionidae; genus Myotis; species Myotis daubentonii. The sequence continues at coordinate 141,691,868 of NC_081842.1, read as the reverse complement.
GGTCCAGAATGCCACTGGGAGCCTGGCTGGGTTCTGGGGAACTGGAATAAACTCTGGAGACTACAAGGAAAAATATTTTTTTATTCCAAAACTGTCCTTCTCCTCAACTGGTCCTATCTCTTTCCTCAGTTTGAGATATACTGAGGTAGATGGGAAACATCCAGTAACACAGAATAGTGAGAATTTTCCGAAGTTCTTAGACCAAAAGTTATCAGAAAGAACACACTTTTCTCCAGCCTCCAATGAATCCTTTTAATCTCTGTCCCCATATAATCCCATAAGTCATTGATCCTGTCAACACTTAATTTTCTCTTTATCTGTATTTCTATGGTTTGTACACTCTCCATTATGCTGATTACTTAGATAGATATGTTTTTACTTCAGAATTATTCTTGGAGATTTCAAATTTCCTCTCTCTATCATTGTCTTGGATTTGCTTCTTAAGGGTTTACACTCCATCTGTTGAAAGCTGGCCATAGTTGCTCATTTTTTGCTCAACTCTTCCAAAGCACAGCATAACATAAAGATGGCTGAGAAAGTCATCATAGTTCCTCTCTTTTTCTTGAATATAATACAATAGAAACAGAAGAAGAAAAACAAAAATGTTTAGAAACTTTCATTTTATCAAACCTAGAAGACAGATATAATAATAAATAAAAAGAGCAATGGACTTTGGAGTTGTAAAAAATTGGCAGAATACTCTGGATAGGAAGCGAAAATATGAAGCACCAAGTGAGAAGGACCCATCAACATCAGAGTTCAAGGGTAATGGTAAAATTATAGCTATTCGTGGTGAGGTGTAAGTGAATTTAAATTTATAATCTTATTTGCAGAAAAAAAATCTGCTGGAAGTCAACAAGCTGTTGAACCCCACTCTTCACTATGTTTGGAAGATATGTTTATCTGTGACTTCCTCCTATGAAGTAGTGACAGCAACTGCTGGAGAGAAACAAATGAAATGGGAATGCTTCAATGGACTTGGCATCTCCAGAAGGATGTCAAGGTGCCAGGGCCTCTTATCAGTAGTCCAAGGAGATATCTAGACCCCGAGGAAATGCCTCTGTGGGAATAGGGTACACCTCTCAATCAGGTGGGGGTGAACCCTGGTATTAGACATTTAATGGAACCTCATCAGTGTCAGAGACCAGGTATTCTAAAATAGACTGAAAATTACCTCAGCGATTTTATTCACATTATATAATTCCATATGTATAGTGTGCTGTAGAAATGGTTTCCTGAGAACACAAATGTTATATATTCAGAATAAAAAGGAAGAGAAATTACAGGTCTCAGGAAACAAATTAAGGATGAAAATTACGTAAGCAGAAAACTAACAAATATAAGGTAGAAAGAGCAAGAAAGAACATACAATAATTGATCATTGAAAAGAGAAAAGGTTTGAGGTAAGTACAGTGAAGGCTCATGAAAAATATAGAGACCAGCCCTGGATGATTCACTCAGTGGTTAGAGTGTCAGCCTTTGGACTAAAGGGTCACGGGTTCAATTCATGGTCAAGAATACCTATTTCAGTTGCAGGTTCAATACATGGCGGGAGACAACCAATAGATGAGTCTCTCTCAGGTTGATGTTTTGTGTTTTTTCTCTTTCTCTTTCCCTCTTCTTCCTCCCTTCTACTCCCCCCTAAAAATCAATAGAAAAAATAAAAATATCGAGAGAGAGAGAGAGAGAGAGAGAGAGAGAGAGAGAGAGAGAGAGAAATTAAAGCAATAGATAAAAGCTAATAGACATAGAAGACAGATAAGAATGATGTATATACAGACATTTGGCATCCATAAAATTTAAAACTGAGCAAATTGAAAAGAAAAAGCATTCAAAGGTCTTAAGGAAAAAAAAAATCCTTTAAATTAAAAACCACTAAATTTGCAAGTTGAAGGAGCACACTACCAATCAAAACACATTTTGGTATATTAGACTTCAAAAAAAAAAATTACAGATCCTGACAGGAACAAGTGAGTAGCCTCCAAGAGAGAAGAAAAGAATAAGCTTCCCCCCAGCCATGTTCAATGACAGGAGTCAATGTTTGTCAACAATATTCTGGAGGAAAGAAAATTGTGGTAAAGGAAATAAAGTTCACCAATGATATGGAACTAAAGGAATATCTAAAAGCAACAGGTATTCAAAATCATTAAAGAGATTCATGATTATAACTGCAAAATCCATTATTTATGTGCTCATTGTAAATTTAAAGAGGAAACTCAGATGATGGCAAAAATTAAACACATTTTGTAATTACTTGTATTGGAGAAGATAGATATTATTTAGAGCATTGTGCATGTAATCACCTTAACTATAGAATCAATACTGAATAATTTGAAGTTTATTGTTAAAAAATAGAAAGAAAAAGAAGAAACTTTGACAATACAAAACAAATAATGAACTAGATCAAGAGGAGAAAGGGGGAAGATAGAGAGAGTGGAGGAGTGTTAATTTACTCACCTTTATATGAGGGTGTCAATCTGTTGTGTGTCTAGTGAAAACATGATTATAAACAATACTGTTTCTAGTTTCTTATGTTTTTTTCATAGATTATCATCTTAATCTTAAAATGATCATTTAGAAAATAATAAATGTATCTGTCACATAGAATAATAAAACAGAATTTTAGCTTTACTTTAGTTTTCCCTAAATTTATTTTTCATCTATAATTAAATTAAAATTAAATGTAATGCTTATCATATCATACTTTAAATAGCACAACAGTACATTGATATCTTGCTGTCTTTGTTTGTTGTCAGGTATAACTTATATACAATAAAATTCACCTTCTTTAGATAAACACTCTGTGGGTTTTGACAAATGTCATGTAACCATGTAACCACCAGCATGATCAAGAAATATATATATAATTAGAGGCCCAGTGCACGAAATTTGTGCACTCGAGGGTGGGGGTCCCTCAGCCTGGCCTGTGTGCTCTCACAGTCCAGGAGCCCCCTAATCGATCACCCTGCAGAGGGTGGCCTGGCCTGGGCCTTCTTCTGTGGGATGATCACAGAGACCCTCCCCTGATTTATCACCCCCCAGCTGTTGGCCTGAGCCTCCCTCTGCAGGGCAATCATAGGGCAATGGCAGGGCCCCCTGACCAATTGCATCACACCCACCTTGGCTGGCCTGGCACCAGTGAGTGTCATAGCATGGTCGTCCAGACCGTCATTCCGCTGTTCAGTCATTTGGTCGATTTGCATATTACGCTTTTATTATTATAGATTTCCCAAGTCTTAGCCTCAGTGATTTCCCCTAGATCTTTTTTATTGGAAAATGGTATTAAAAACTGAGATATGGGTACCACATGTGCTTGCTTCGAATGGGGTGTAATTTCTTTAGGTTTTTTCAAAGAGAAAAAATATACTGTGTTTATATTTATACTAACCTGTATATACACACATATCTATAAGTATGTCTATATGTAATTATTTATACCTGTATTAAATGAAATGTGTGGTTTTTTTTTACTGATGTCTTGAACTCTAATTCATTACCAGATAAATTATTGTAGCTTCTTTCTTTTCCTTACCTATAACTTCCCACTCCAACAGAATGAGACCAGGCTTCTACCATTTGCTATGCATTTATGTAATTATTCAATTTTATTACACAAGTATAGCAGTAGAACTGTAAACTTGTACCCCTGTGGAAAACAACTTTATTAATTAGAGTATAGTTCTCTTATGTATAGTCCTGATCATGTCCTTTCTTGTCTAATGTACTAGCTAGCATTTCCAGTACAATCTATACTAATAAAAGAGTAATATGCTAATTAGACCAAACATCTTCCAGACGACCTTCTGGACAAAGGCATGGTGGTGAGGCAGAGGCAGAGGCAGTTAGGGGTAATCAGGATGGCAGGGGAGAGCAGTTACAGTAATCAGGCAGGCAGGCAGAGGCAGTTAGGGGCGATCAGGCAGGCAGGGGAGCATTTAGGGTCATCAGGCAGGCAGGAAGAGTGGTTAGGGGCAATCAGGTAGGCAGGCAGGTGAGCAGTTAGGAGCCAGTGGTCCCGGATTGCAAGGGATCTCAGATTGTAAAGGATGCAGGCTGGGCTGAGGGACAGACCCCCCCTTCCCCCCCGTGCATGAATTTCCTGCACTGGGCCTCTAGTGTTGAATAGGAGTAAGAAGAGGAAACATACTTGCCTTCTTCCCTATCTTAAGGGACAGCATCCAATTTCCCACCATGAAGTATTATATTAGCTGTAGGATTTTTGTAAATATTCTTTATCAAGTTGAATAAGTTTCCCTATTTCTAATTTGTCAAGAATTTTTATCATGGGTGGGTATTGCATTTTTGTCAAATGCTTTTTGTTAGAATAAATTGATATAATCATACAATTTTTCTTCTTTAGCCTGTTGAAGTGCAGGATTATATTATTATTTTTTTTAATGGTGAATCAGCCTTGCATACCTGGAATAAACCCCACTGGTCATCATGTGTCATTATTTTTACAGATTGTTGGATTTTATTTGCTAATATTTTATCTTAATGATCATGAGAGATATTTTTACTTCTATATTTCCTTTCTTGTACCATCTTATGTGGTTTTGGTATAAGGGTAACACTACCTTAATAGAATAAATTAGGAAAGGTTCACTCTGTTAGCATATTCTATAGGAGATTGTAGATAATTGGTATCTTCCTCAAATGTTTACTAGCATGACTGGTGAACCCTTTGGGCCTATTACTTTTCTTTTCTTTTCTTTCTTTTTTTTTGGAAGAAGGTTATTAATTGTTGACTCCATTTATTTAAGCCTATTCAGATGATATATTTTTGTTGGGTGAGTTTTGGTAGTTTGTGTCTTTCAAGTAATTGGTCCATTTCATTTAAAATATCAATTTTGTGAGCATTGACTTGCTCATGATATTTACTTATTTATCCTTTAATATCAATGTATTAGTAGTGATGACTCTTCTTTCATTTCTAATGTTAGTAATTTGTGTTTTTTCTTTTTATCCTCATTCTTCTACAGGTAAGATATTTTATCCTCAAGGCTCCTTTCAAGATCTTCTTGTTGTCTTTGTTTTTCTCCACTTTGAATATGATATACTTAGGAGTTCATTTTTTAGTATTTATCAGGGTTGGTATTCTATGAGCTTCTTGAATCTATAGTTTTAGGTCTGTTGTTAATTTTGGAAAATTCTCAGCCATTATTGAATCAAATATTTTCTCTTACATTCTCTCTTCTACTCCTTCTGTTATCCCAATTACATGTGCGATACACTATTTGTAATCATATCAGTCCTGAATATTATAGTCGTTTTTTATCTCTTTTAACTTGCATTTCATTTTGGGAAGTTTTTACTGACTCAAGCTCACTGATTCTTTTATTGGCCATATTCAGTCTTTTCATGAGCCCATCAAAGTATATTTTTATTTTTTTACAGTGTTTTGATATGTAATATTTCCTTTTGATTATTTCCTAGAATTAAATCACTCTTTTCACAATGCCTACTTGTACTTGCATATTCTCTACCTTTTCCATTAGAGCTGTTAACATATTGCTAATAATTATCTTAAATTCCCTGATTGATAATTCCATATACTGTGCCAATGTGAATCTAGGTTTGAGGAAAGTTTTGTTTCTTCAGACTGGTTTTTCTTGCCTCTTAGCATACTTCGTAAATTTTTTTGAAATCATGACATAATATATTGAATAACCAGAATGGTAAATGTAAATGTAAGTTGGCCTTTATGAGGTGTTTTTTGTTAATCTGCCTGGGAACTGGCTATGTTTAATGTGTACTACAGCCGTAGTTGCCAGAGGTTTCATTTTCAGGGTGGCAATTTACCCCTGTGACTTCAATTTTGTGGTGGGTCTAAGAAAAGTCAATGGTTTTCTGTTTGTCAGCTCTTTTTAAAAAATATATATATTTTTATTTATTTCAGGGAGGAAAGGAGAGGGAGAGAGAGATAGAAACATCAATGATGTAAGAGAATCATTGATTAGCTGCCTCCTGCTTTTCCACACTGGAGGTTGAGCCCACAACCCAACCATGAATCGAACCATGACCTCCTGGATCATAGGTCAACACTAAACCACTGAGCAACACCAGCCAGTATGGTCAGCTCTTTTTAAACAGTGAGGATGGAAGTGATGACTTCTAAGCTTTTTACATGATAGAGCTAAAAGCAGATATCTCTAAATCTATGTTTCTTAGAAACCAACAACTATGTTCTTAACTACCTTGCTATATTCCTCTCTATCCTCTCCTATGGACTTTCTGCTCTATTGATTAAATTGTTAACATTTTAAAATGTATACCAATACCTAATATCTCCTACTTATGTCTTCTCTATTAATATTTTTAAAAATATATTCAAAACTTTATTCTTTAGGAATGCTTTTAATCATTTTGTCACTCTTACAGAAACATATGACTCATCATTGATTAAACCTTCTAATGTCCTTCAAAAATTTTATCTTTATATGGTACTTTGATGCTGTCATGTTGAATTTATTAATTGTACTACATATACAAATGCTCAATTTCTTTTTAAATTTTCAAGTACTTAGGTTGATAAAGCTTGAGAGTAGTGTGTTAAGTTTCTCCGTTAAAGTTTTAAAATATTCCAATTTGGAACTTAAATTTGTTACTGTATTTTAAACTTTTTTTGTAGGTTTTACATAAAACCAACCAGCTCTCTTTTTTAGGTAACTTAGGATTTATTTTCATGTTTTTTGTTACTTTGTGTTTTTATTTTATAGAGATATTGTCTCTTATCATACTGAGAACATGAACTGGTATGATAGAGAATAGTTTTTCATGCATTTTATAAGATATACTTTTTTATGAATTTTCAAAGTAATACCCTTTATCTTAGGATAAATTTTCTCCTTGATCTTTTTATAAAAATTTGACTCATATATTTGTTTATTTAACAAACATGTGCTGAGGTTAAATTATGTTCAGTCTCTGAATTATGTGCTCAAGTTACAGTCTCCTGAGACTTTGACCCAGCAGTCAGGAGGCAGAGAGTATAGTAGTAAAGACAAAAAATTTAAAAAATTTACAATGTGATAAATACTGTGATTGAGATATACCAAAAATTGGCTATTACATCTCAATTATTTGATCTATCTAAATGTCACTCCTTGTGTGTTCTAATGGGGATAAGATCAACACTTATCTCCTGGGCTTCTTGATAAAAGCAAATGAGGGTGCCTGGTTCAGAGCAATTACTTAAACATTGTTAGCTATTATTTTGGTCATGAATAGTTCATTACCAGCCCCATATCTAAAATTCTACCATCAGTAATTTTCTGCCTCAGTCCCCTTTATTATTTCTTGAAAGTACCTATTAATGTGTGAAATTTTCTTATATGATTACTAATTTATTGATATTTCTTCCCACAAGAATGTAAATTCAAGCAGATAAAGATTCTATTTTTATTATTGTCTTTGCTTGCTTTATGGCCGAGGTCTGGAAAAATTATGAATAAATAATTCAACTATTTATTTCTCTAATAATTTTATTTTCTCAATTCATGCCACCTATAAAAATATGGACACTACAGAACTGTATAAAAATTAACTCTCACTTGGTTCAATTTCCAGTCAGGTTACATGCCCGCATTGAAGGGTGAGTAAAGGGGGAACTGATCAATGTTTCTCTCTCTCAATGTTTCTCTCTCTCTCTTTCTCAAATCAATAAAAACTTTTTATAAAGATGATTTATTTAAAAAGAATTAACTCATTTTTGAGCATTTGAGAAAAAAAATACTTTGAGCATTTGCATGAATTTTCTTCCTAATTTTCCTATTCATACACCAATTAGATCTTATTGTACTTATAGTGCTGTGTCCTGCTTTTTCTTACTTAACTTTGCAATCTATATATTTTCCTTATATTTCAAATTCATTTTTCATGGATTTCTACTACATGCTCATTTACCAAAACTCTAATTGCTAGCTGTTAGGTGTAACCTATAAGTATAAGAAGCGTGTAATTATAGTTATCCAATCTATAAATACTAATTAAACCCTTGTATATTCTGGGACCACATGAAAGAACAAGAAAATTCTGTCCTTGTGCTCAGTGAGTTTACATTCTAATTGAGAAAACACACATATTATTGCCAATCTCTGATTTTTTTTTCTGTCATAATTGTGATGTTTCACAAAGCAGGTGTGTAAGGTTTGAAGAGTTCCTATCAAATCAGGGTGGATAAAATATCAGAGAAAATGTGAGGAAATGACATTCACATTGAGATTGCATTGTTGATTAGAAATTGGCCAGGTGAAGAGAGGGGAGGGAGAAAAGGGAGTGGAAAGAGGAGACTTCTGAACTGAAAAGAAAACTTGAGTGAAGGCCATGATGTGGAAATGAGAAATGGATAAGAAAAACAACAACAAATAAACAGACAAAGAAGCAGAACATGGAGAATAAAGGAGAGTGAGGATGTTACCTGTGTCTCTGTATCAATTTGATGTATTCTACATACTTACATAATGCTCAGAACAGTATCAGAGAGGTCCTGAGGAATGGATAATAAACTATAGAGTATGGGTTTACTGAATGTGGGGCTGACACTTTGAACTGTTTTCTAATAGTGATGATGAGCACTGATCCATCAATCACCCCATCCTTTGACCAGTGGTGGAGCATGTATGTACCAGCCTGCTCCTCATGCTAAGTAGAGCCACTTGTGGTCATAAAGACAACCCATTTTGTATTAATCCATGCACGTAGCCATAGAGATTCCAATCTCTAATCAACTGAATACATACATCTCAACACCTATATCTATTTATCTATCTATATTTCTTTTTAGTGAATTTAAAAGAAAGGTGATAAGTAGCCTCCACACTTTTCTTATAGCTCTAAGAGAGATGGAGTGTGAATTGTGTCCTCCAAGAAGACTGTAGTGCTGCTGGTAAATAAAAATTAAAAATTTTAATTAAATATTTCTAATGAATATTTATCACTTAGAAATTAAGGTCAGTAGGAAAATACTGAAGGAAAGAGTCATTTAACATTTATATTTGGTGCTTAATCATTAACAAAGTCCTCCAGAAAAACTGACCTAAAAAGAAATATTAATTAAATTCATCTTTCCATCTAGTCCTGTGGGAATTATACACATCAAAGCCATATGAAAAAATAGCAAACTCCAATTTTTCCATGAATCTCATACTTATTTAACCATGTAAATTTGAAACTAAGTTATAACATCCAGTATAATACAGGGTGTGGCAAAAGTAAGTTTATGGTTGTGAGTATAAGAAACAGAGTTACTCGTGTGTTTTTATTTATTAATTAATAGAGGCCTGGTGCACAAAAATTTGTGCACTCAGGAGGGGGGGGGATCTCAGCCCAGCCTGTGCCCTCTTGCAGTCTGGGACCCCTCAGGGGATGACCACCTGCTGGCTTAGGCCCACTCCCCGGGGGATTAAGCTGGCAGTCAGACATCCCTCTGGCAGCCCGGGAGCCCTCGGGGGATGTCCACTTGTCAGCGGGGAGTAGGCTTTAGCTGAAGTCTGACATCCTTAGTGCTGCTGAGGAGGCGGGAGAGGCTCCCACCACCACCGCTCTACTGGCAGCCATCAGCCTGGCTTGTGGCTGAGCAGAGCTCCCCCTGTGGGAGCGCACTGACCACCAGGGGGCAGCTCCTTCATTGAGCGTCTGCCCCCTGGTGGTCAGTGTGTGTCATAGTGACCAGTCATTCCCAGTCGTTCTGCTGTTAGGGTCAATTTGCATATTACCCTTTTATTATATAGGATAGCGGCCTGGTGCACGGGTGGGGGCCGGCTGGTTTGCCTTGAAGGGTCTCCCAGATCAGGGTGGGGGTCTTGCTGGGGTTGCCTGGCCAGCCTGGGTGAGGGGCTGATGGCTGTTTGCAGGCTGGTCACACCCCCTTCAGGGTATGGGTCCCTACTGGGGTGCCTGGCCAGCCTGGGTGAGGGGCTGATGGCTGTTTGCAGGCTGGTCACACCACCTTTAGGGTGGGGGGTCCCCACTGGGGTGCCTGGCCAGCCAGGGTGAGGGGCTGAGGGCTGTTTTCAGGCTGACCAAGCCCCCCGGCGACGGAAGCTCCCAGCCTCTCCTTTTTTTCTTTTTTCTTTTTTTTATTATGGGATTTATTTACCTTTTATAATTGAAACTTTGTTGCCTTCAATGGAGCTCAGAGCCCTGCAGCAGGCAGGAAGCTTGGCTTCCTGCTCGCTCGAGCTCCATGGCCACGCCAGCTAAAAGCAGGTATCTGGGATTTATTTATCTTATATAATTGAAACTTTGTTGCCTTCAGTGGAGCTCAGAGCCGGCCGGGAAGCTTTACTTCCTCCATCACCGGAGCAACCAAGCCTCCTGCTCACTCCAGCTCCATGGCTGCCGGCAACCATCTTGGTTGGGTTAATTTACATATAGTCACTCTGATTGGCCGGTGGGCGTGGCTTAAGGCATAGTGAGGGTATGGTCAATTTGCATGTTTGTCTTTTATTAGATTAGATTAGATTTTCAATACAAACAACTGTAAATCTACTTTGCCCAACCCTGTATTCCTTTAATTATATAAGCCATCTACAAGTATTTCTAAAGAAATCATTAATATCATTAATACATCCTTTGAGCATTTATTAGAAATCTTGTATATGGAAAGCATTGCACAAGCACTGATAGAAATGCAAAGATAAATAAGTTACAGTCTTTGCTTTCAAGGAATATACAACCTGTGCCATAAAATGGGTGGCTGTAGAATAATGGTGGTAGCTTTTCATTCAATAGAATTTAAGTTGAGCATAAAATAAGGCAAAATAAAAATACTCCAGCATGGCTCAGTGCTTGAGCATTGGTCATGGTTTGATTCCTGGTTATGGCATATGTCTGGGCTGTTGCTCCATCCCCAGTGTGGGGCATGCAGGAAGCAGCCAATCAATGATTCTCTCTCATCATTGATGTTTTCTATCTTTCGCTCCTTCCTTCCTCTCTGAAATAAAAAAAAGATATATTAATAATCCACTTTTAGTGCTACCAGAACCAGGTGTACTCAATGCTATGATGTCATAGGATTTATATAAGAGGAAAATTGTTATACCCCAGAGTAGGTATCTTTTCATGTCACCATGATGACCCTTTGTACCTGACATGAAATCCTCCTAAACAGGGTTTCTGATAAGTGAAACGATAAGGACTGGGGGTGGAGTAAAAGAAACCCAAGTTTCTTATTTACATAAAGAACATTTGATTGAAAAGATGACATTTAAACTGCTTTCACTCCAAGGTTCCTGATGTCACTACTATTAACATTGTTTAATTTATCTAATTAGTCTTCAATCCTGTCTAGACCATTATTTTTGCCTTAAGGCATGAAGTAGAACTTTAAAAGGGCTATGATGAATGCCTGCAAATGGCTCTGAAAACACTTAATTTTTTTTATAACCTTCTGACTGAGACACATAAAATGAAGCTTTTAACTGGCTTTCTTACTCCATCTTTATATCTGTACTTATACTGGTAAAAACATTATGTAATATTTATTCTATAAGATGTCATTATCCATCATATAGAGCTGGTAAAATTGAAACCCAGATAGAAATATACATGAATTTCTAGTGGTAAATGTGCATATGTATATTCTAATGATACATGTCTATATACTATGCACCTCTATCACTGGGATACAGTTTTTTTTTGCTGTTTTTTGTTTTACCATTTTATGACATTTGTTATAAACTTCCAGACTATATATTATGGATCAGAACAGTTTATATAATGACAGATGGTCTATCCACTCTGATACATTTAATAATCCAAGGCTTGCTTGTATAGTAGATTATTTAGTTTTACGTTCATTAGAGATAACATTTCATCACTGTGGTCTCCCCACGGACTTAGAACAGATTGAAACTGAAACCAAGTAGCACCTTATACCCCAGAAGCCTATAATGAAATAGCCAGGGCTCCAGAGATGCAGCTAGGGCAGCAGAATTCCACTTAATGGCACTAAAATAAGTTACCATCATGGTTTCTCCATTTATTCTTAGGCACTGAACTCAGACAGCAGGGAGGCAGCTTAAGGTCATCTGCCTTTTAGCAAATTGTATAAAGGCCCTTTACCAGAAGGTTTGTAGATAGCAAGGGCAGCAGCAAGCAAGAACTTAATTTGAATTATTATTGTAGTAAAATATAATTTACCAAATGAACATTTAATGATATTGGGATAAGGGGGAAAAGCAAAGCTTTCATCAGTAACATCTGGGACAGCTGCTGCCTCTCTCAAGAAGATCTCTGGTGAATTGTCAGGCTTTTTGCAACATGTGACCTTGTACTATTTATAAAAAAGAGAGTATTTCTCTAAGAGTCAAGATCTAAGACGTAGAGATTGGAGAGAGTATAATGAACCTCTGAAGTTAGAAAATGCTACCAATTATGACCTTTAAGCCCTGGAATGGAATCTGGTGATAGATGAGGTAGACATTTTCCAAAAAAATTAACCTCAGCCTTCCCTTCAATATTAATATTTTGCATTAATTCTAGGAATTTGTCTTTCGATTGCTATTTTTTCTCCCCTTCTTTACTGTGTGCCAGATTTCTGTGAGGTGGGTCATGATGGCATATTAAGAGAAAAAATAATGACACCTACTTAATCAGCACCTGCTTTTATTTGCTGGCACTGTGCAAGAGGCATCTCATTCTCTCAGCACCCCATGCGCCTGGCATTGAGCTGACTGGGGCGAGAAAACTGAGACATAGGGATGTAAGCAGTTTGTGGAGCAGGGATGTGGCCTCGGGTTATCTGGTTCTAAGGCTCACGTTTAATCACCACCCTGTACTAATTCAAAACTTGGAAACAATCTGTCACCTTACGACTTTTTAGTCTTCCTTTTAAAAAGGATTAAATGCCTGAAACTTTAATTTGGTGGCTGCTCTCCAAGTTAACATAAAAAGCAGCAGGTCATACATAATACTTCCCTGGAGAGAGTGGAAAAATAAAGAAGACATATACAAGGGCTTCAAGGTGCTTACGGACTAATAGAATAAGACATTATTGATGACTACAAGAGCTGCAAAAAAACAGTAAGTGGAAAATGATGGTTATAACTAACACTTACAAGGCACTTTCTAAGTGGCTCACAATCTCCTAAACACTCTTGTGGACACTCAGAGATAGGTAATGCTATCTGAGGAGGTGATCTTAATTTTAGAGAAATTAAAGACAGTTTCTAAAGGTGGAATCTGCGCTCGTGCCCTGCAGGCTCCCCCAGAGTCTGGGATCTCCACACTCTCCTGCCTGAAAATAATGACCTGACTTGATTTTCTATTCAAAGGGATTGGTTCTAGCTCTCTTTAAAAGTAAAGAATAGTATACTGGATGCTCTGAACCTGATTGACGGAAGAAAAATAATTCAGCTAGCAGGCCACTCTCTTATTTCCTTAGAACATCAAAGCAGGGTGTGACCAAAAATCAGAGGAGGGTGTGACATTAGCCGAGCTATGAGAAAAATTGTTCAGGAGGAGGTTTACCACCCCGTGACCAGGGCATGTCCTGAGGGATGCCATCTATATTCTCACATCAGAAATTTGACATTACAGGAATTTCACCAAGTCTATTACTTGTCCTAGTTCCTTGTTTTGGAAACAGATACTGCTGGATTGCTTTCATTTGACTAATTAAAATTAGTTTTGATATGGTAATACATTTACATTGTTCAACGTTAAAAAAAAATACAGAAATATATACATCTTGCTTCTACCTCTGATCCCCATTTATTAGTTTCAACCTGCATTTATCAGTTTCAGCCTGAAAAAACCCACATCCCCAGCAAAGCAGTGTCCTTGACCAGAATTGAACCCAGGACCCTTGAGTCCACAGGCCAATGCTCTATCCACTGAGCTAAACCAGCTAGGGCATGTTTTTGCTGTTTTAAATGTTTTTCCAATTTTGTGTTTTAACTGCTTGCTTTTTGTACATAATAAATTTATTGCTTTTCATTTGTAATGTTTTATTCTATGGCTTCCCTGAATTCTCTCACTCTTTGTGGTGTTTTCGGTGATTGTATCATATTTGCAAATGCACTATATCATCCCCACACTGTTACAGTATAGAATGTTTATGCTTCAAATTTTTCTTTAACTTGTCAAATTTGATTAATTAGTAATGCCAGTAACTTGTGGGATAATAGAGGTGATAGTTCTTTTGTCTTGATCTTGATTTTAGTAGAAATGCATCTAGTATATCTCCTCTGAATATAATGCTGATTTCTGGGCTGAGATGAATAAATATTTATTATGTTTAAAGGTCCACCCAATCTTATTTAACTGAATGTGCTTTTGAAGAATGGCTTTTGAATTTTCTTAAATGACTTTTCAGCATATATGAAAATGACTAGTTTTCACTGATGTTATAAGCTTTATATTAATGTATTTTCTAATAATAAACCATCTTGTACTTCTAGAATAAATTCTTATATGCTCTTGGATTGCATTTGCTAACATTTTTGAGTGGTTCCATCATTATTTATTACTGATATTAATCTATAGTTTTATTTCTATATGCAATATCTTTATCAGGTTTCATCATTAATGTTATAGCTCCTTGCCACAAAGATTTGAAGGTTTTCTTTTGTCTAATATTCTTTAGAATGGGTCACACAGCCTTGCTGTTATTGGCTTTTAAATTTCCCTAAAGTGTCTAAACGTGCTTCTTTGCTGGGTGCACCTTTTTAATAATTATGTCTACTGCTTTTATTAAAATAGTTCTATTTACATTTTCTATATTTATTGATGTCATTTTGAGTAAATTATATTATCTTTAAAAAACTATTTTATTCAATTTTTTAAAATTAGTCTTCTTTTGAATCTCTAATTTTCTTTGTTCCTATATAGGCCCCCTTCCAGTTTACTTATGTTTCATTGCAGTCTCTTTAAATATTCAGATTTGATCTACCCACTAAATTTAACATTTGTTTAATTCACTAGAATCATAAAATACAGGCCAAAGTGTCTCTGTTGTAATTAATCAAATCTGCCGGTACAACACAAAAGCCGCCATACACAAAAATGTAGATGAATACATATGTCTGTCTTCCATAAAACTTTTTTATGGATACTGAACTTTAAATTTCGTGAATTTTCATGTCATGAACTATTATTTTTCTTTTCATTTTTTCAAACATTAAATAAAATGTAAATACTGGTTTTCGGTTTTTTTTAGGCCATAACAAAACACACATTAAATCAGATTTGGCCCCATGAGCCATGGTTTGCTGGTCTCTGCTTCATCTGATATCTTTAGATTTATACTTCTTTACACTGTATCTATTAGTTCCCTAATAGGAACAATAATAACAATTTTCCTGTGCTTCTTCCTGTTCTCTTCTTTCCTCCACCTTATTTACTTTATCAATATTTTTTTTCATTGTTTTACTTTATATTATTAAATAAGCCAGTATTTTCATTATGTGACTTATGAACATTTATTGATAAGCTTTGATCTTGAGCTATCATAGATGAGTCAACTCAGAAATGTATCTTCCTGCTTTCACTTCTCCAATTTTTTCAATATATAGTAGTTACATTGTTAAGGGTACAATAATAGTTGCTTTTGCCATGTTCTATGTTTTATCCTCAAGTCTATGGGTAAATAAATTCAATGCTGACTACCATTGTCCTATACTTCCCATTTGTTTCTTAGTTCACTGAAGATTATCTTCTGGTAGTTATCTTAAAAGAAGTTTAGATTTTATGTATTTAAAACTTGAAGGTATGTCTATCTTGATATGAAATACTGGTTTATTTTTTTCTTTAATTTAATACATTTTTCATGTTGCTCTATGACGCCTGACTTTATATGCTGTTGTAAAAAAATATGTAGGAGCCTGGTTATTTTATTTTATTCTTATGTATCTTAATATTTTTATTATATTTTATCTTTATTGTTGAAAGTATTACAGATGTTCCCTTTGTTTGTTTGTGTATCTTTTTTTTCTATTGACCCCCTCCATCCCGCCCTCACTCCTCACAGGCCTTCCCCACACTATTGTCAGTAAACATGGGTTATGCATATAGGCATTTAAGTTTCCTGGTTAATCACTCCCCTCCAACCCTACCTTCCCTTTGAAATTTGTCAGTCTGTTCCATGCTTCTATGTCTGGATCTATTTTATTCATCAGTTTATTTTGTTCATTAGATTCCACATATGAGTGAGGTCATGTGATACTTGTCTTTCTCTGACTGGTTTATTTCGATTGGCATTATACTCGCCAAATCCATCCATGCTATTGCAAATGGTAAGAGTTCTTTCTCTTTTTTTTTTTTACTGCTGTGTAGTATTCCATTGTGTAAATGTACCACAACTTTTTTATCCACTAATCTGCTAATAGGCACTTGGGTTGTTTCAAAATCTTAGCTATTGAAAATTGCACTGTTATGAACATAGGGGTGTGTATATTCTTTCTGATTGGTGTTTCTGATTTCTTAGGATGTTTTCCTAGAAGTGGGATTGCTGGGTCAAATGGGAGTTCCATTTTTAACTTTTTAAGGAAACTCCATACTGTTTTGACAGTGGCTGCACCAGTCTGCATTCCCACAAGCAGTGTACTAGAGCTCCCTTTCCTCCATATCCTCGCCAACACTTGTCATTTTTGATGTTTTGATGATAGCCATTCCGACAGATGTGAAATGATACCTCATTGTCATTTTAATTTGCATCTCTCAGATGATTAATGACTTTGAACATTTTTTTCATATGTCTCTTGGCCTTCCCTATGTCCACTTTGGAGAAGTGTCTACATAGGACCTTTGCCCATTTTTTAAATGGATTGTTTGTCTTCCTTTTGTTAAGATATATGAGTTGCCCATATATTTTGGAGATTAACCCCTTATCATATGTGTCATTGGCAAATGTGTTCTTCCATGCAGTGGGCTCTTTTTTCATTTCATGTATCTTAATCTTTTTGCTTGACCATTCACATAATTCTTTTGTTTAAATAATTAAATTTCAATAACATTATTAGTATAGTGATGGTTTCCTCTTCTATGTCAGTGTTCTCCAGCATATTGTTCTTCCAATGTAAAAATTCAAAACATATTTATTTTGGATAGTTTTCTTTAAAGATAAGTTTAAAGATAATATTCTTTTTGTTGTTTTGTTTATTTTTTTCTTCAGGAATTTCAATTATATGTATGTTGGAGTATTGTTTTTGTTTGTTTTCTGAACCTATCACTTTATCTCTAACCTCTTGAAATTGTTTTATTTTGTTATTTCTAATTCATTTTGTTTACTCTTCTCACTTATATCATCTATTTCCTTTACTATATTTTCCACAGTGTGTATCTGGTATAGCTCCTTAAATTTTTACTTTCATTTACATGCTAATTTTGGTTTTCCATGTACTTTTACCCAAGTTCTGCCAGTTCAACTTTCATCTTCTCCTATTATAATTTCCACTCTTTTCTGAGTTATAGTATTGCTAAACTCAGAGAGTGATCTAAATTTACAAATGATGCTGCTTCATTTTTATACCGATAAATTTTGAGGTCAATTATTGTCTCTATGGTACCATTTTTCTTGTGAGTGTTCTTTTTGAGGTGAATCTTGATTCTGTTTTTATGTAGGAATTTTGTATATTTGCTAAGCTTGTTCTTTTTTAAAATATATTTTTATTGATTTTAGAGAGGAAGGGAGAGGGAGAGAGAGAAACATCAATGATGAGTGAGAATCATTGATCAGCTGCCTCCTGCACACACCACAACCAGGGACAGGGATTGAGCCAGCAATGGAGGTACGTGTCCTTGACTGAAATTGAACCTGGAACACTTCAATCTTCATACTAATGCTCTATTCCCTATGCCAAAATGGGTAGGGCACATTCTACATTTTTGTTTTGACATGACCACTGACTAAATTCTCTTAGCAGAATGTTGGGTCAAACCTAAAAAACCAAACCCCTTTCTGGTAGCCATATTTCCCCATTGCTATGATGTAATATACTTTGAGAAAACCACATAAAGAGAGTTTTGTGAAAAATGACAGCCGCATAGGCAGCAGTGCTGTGCACCTCCTCCTAGGGCCAGGCCAGAAAAGCAACTAAATCAGAGGACATCCACCCGGAATTAACAATTAGACACAGCTGAGGAGACAATTGTCAATAAGGAAGGGCAGAGGACATCTAGAGAATGCTGGTTGCCAACCATACCCCTGTGGAACCACCACACTGCCCCAGCAGTGAGTGGCACAGTACCTCCCAGCAGGTTCCCAGACATCTGAAGAAAGTGCACACTGCCAGAGTGAGCTCCTGAACCAGGCCTCCTCACCAACCCACTGGGGACCCAATGACCTACATCCGGCTCCAACACCCCTCAGTGATTGCAAGCCAGGGGAAATGCTGTGCTCCACCCCTGCCCATGACCTCAGAACCATGCTGCTAGCCTGACCCTAAGCCACCCAGCACCCGCTCCACCCCCAGCAATGGGACCTGATGCTGGGAAACTGAAGCAACCCAGAGCATGCTACAGGGGAACTAGGACTGTGCGACCCAGAGGAACCTGCTCCCATATAACCCTGGGCCCTGGGACAGTTCTGCTGGGGCTATCCAGAGAAACCCAACACGTACCTCACTCCAGGTGACAGGGAAGTACAGACTGAGTGACCCAGGGATACCCGCCCACACTCTACACTGAGGAGACGTGAACTGGAGCAACCCAGTGCACATCTCACTCTAGGCTACAAGAAAGCAGAGACTGTGTGACCCAAAGATACCAGCACCTGCTTCTCCCTGGCCCCTAGGACAGTTCTGCAGGGGCTACCCAGAGCAACCCAGCACATGCCGCACTCCAGGAAATAGGAAAACACTTCCAGGGCAACCCGGAGTAAGCCAGTGTGTCAAGCCAGGGGCCACAGAACTGCACTGCAAGTGAGCTGCCAGAGGGTCCTAGGATGCCACCCTTTCATGGGTGCCAGGGCCACATAGAGAATTGCATGCCAGAGGATTCGGAATCCTCACAGGAAATTGCACATCAGAGGAACTGTGCATGTACTCATGCCACCCCAAGCATCTGAAGCAGACAACTGAGGGACCAGATCCATGGGAGAAAGGGATACAACTCAGAGCAGAGACAATATAGGTGTGAGACTCAAGGCAGAACCAACCTCTGGGCTAACGATTTTCACAAAGTTGCCCTGATAGGGTCTTCAACCTCTCAAACACCAATGAAGGTGCCCAGGGACAGAAAGAGACACCAAAAATGGGGAGACAAGGAAACAACTCCCAAAGGAAAGAAAAGGAGGATTCACCAGAAAAGGAACTAAATGAAATAGAGGCCTGCAATATGTCAGAAAAAGAATTCAGAGTAAGGATCATACAGTTCATAAACCAGATGGATGAGAAAATCAACAACTTAGGTAAGAATCAAGGGGACATAAAAAATGATATAACTACAATAAAAAAAACACAATGAAAGGTTTCAACAGTAGACTAGAAGAAGCAGAAAAACAAATTAGTGAGTTAGAATATAGGGAAGGGAAACATGCCCAATCTGAACAACAATTGAAGAAAATAAAACTGGAAAGCAGGAGGACAGCCTAAGGGAGCTTTGGGGCAACATGAAGTGAAGTAACATACATATAATAGGGGTGTCAGAATAACAGGAAGAAGAAATAAAAGGCATCAAAATTGGAAAAGAAGAAGTAAAACTGTCATTATTTGCAGATGACATGATACTATACATAGAAAACCCTAAAGACTCCATAAAAAAACTGCTAGATTCAATAAATGAATTTTGCAAAGTTGCAGGATACAAAATTAACACCCAGAAATCTATGGTTTCTTTATACAGCAATAATGAACTCACAGAAAGAGAAACTAAAAAAATAATTCCATTTACCCTTGAACCAAACAAATTAAGATACCTAGGCATAAACTTAACTAAGGAGGTAAAAGACCAATACTCAGGAAACTGCAGGACATTAAAAAAAAGAGGTAGATGAAGGCATAAACAAATGGAAGAATATACCATGTACATGGATTGCTAGAATCAACATGATTAAAATGTCCATACTATATAAAGCAATCTATAGATTTAATGAAATCCCCATTAAAATACCAATGGCACATTTCACAGACCTAGAACAAACTCTCCAAAAATTCATCTGGAATTAAAAAATACCCTCAATAGCCACAGCATTTTTGAGAAAGAAGAACAAAGTTGGAGGAATCACAATATCAGATATCAAGCTATATTGCAAAACCACTGTTCTCGATACTGCCTGGTACTGACACAGAACAGACATATAGACCAGTGGAACAGAACAGAGAACCCAGAAATCTACCCAAGCCATTATGCTCAATTAATATTTGAAAAAGGAGGCAAGATAATACAATGGTGTCAAGACAGTCTCTTTAATAAATGATGTTGAGGAAATTGGACAGACACAGGGAAAAAAAAGAAACTAGAACTCCAACATAAACCATAATAAAAAAGGAAACTCAAAATGGATAAAGGACTTAAACATAAGACAGGAAACCATAAAAATTTTAGAAGAATCCATAGGCAGCAAAATATCAGACATATGTTGTAACAATACCTTTACTGATACATCTTCTAGCAGTGGTCGGCAAACTACGGCTCGTGAGCCACATGTGGCTCTTTGGCCCCTTGAGTATGGCTCTTCCACAAAATACCGACCTCTGCGCATGGGCCATGAAGTTTCAATCACACTGTACATGTGCGCTCGCACATGATATTTTGTGGAAGAGCCACACTCAAGGGGCCAAAGAGCCACATGTGGCTCGTGAGCTGCAGTTTGCCGACCACTGTCCTAGGGCAATGGAAACTAAGGAGAAAATAAACAAATGGGACTACATCAAAATAAAAAGCTTCTATAAAGCAAAAGAAACCATCAAAAAAACAACAAGAAAACCCACTGCATGGGAGAACATATTTGCTAATGTTATCTCCGATAAGGGCTTAATCTCCAAAATTTACAGGGAACTCATACAACTTAACAAAAGGAAGATAAATAATGCAATAAAAAAATGGGAAAAGGACTTAAATAGACACTTTGCAGACATACAGAAGGCCAAGAGACATATGAAAACATGCTCAAAGTCACTAATCATCTGAGAGATGCTACTCAAAACAACAATGAGGTACTATCTCATACCTGTCAGAATGGCTATGATCAACAAATCAATAAACGACAAGTGCTGGCGAGGATGTGGAGAAAAAGGAACCCTTGTGCACTGCTGGTGGGAATATAGACTGGTGCAGCCACTGTGGAGAACAGTATGGAATTTCCTCAAAAAATTAAAAATGGAACTCCCATTTGAGCCAGTAATCCCACTTCTAGAAATATATCCCAAGAAATCAGAAACACCAACCAGAAAAAATATATGCATCCTTATGTTCATAACAACACAATTTACAATAGCTAAGATTTGGAAACAACCTAAGTGCCCATCAGCAGATAAGTGGATTAGAAAACTGTGGTACATCTACACAATGGAATACTACGCTGCTGTAAAAGAGAAAGAACTCTTACCATTTGCAACAACATGGATGGACCTGGAGAGCATTATGCTAAGTGAAATAAGCCAGTCATAGATAGATAGATATCACATGATCTCACTCATTTGTGGAATATAATGGAATAACTTAAACTATGAACAAAAATAGATTCAGAGACATAGAAGCATGGAACAGACCGTCAAACCTCAGAGGGAAGGCAGGAAAGGGAGGAGGGGAGGTAAGAGATCAATCATAGTATTTGTATGCATGCATAAGCATAACCAATGGACACAGACACCAGAAGGGTCAGGGCATTTGCAGGGGTAGGGAAGGGTTGGCTTGCCAATGGGGGAATAAAGAGACATATGTAATACTATATGTAATACTTTAAACAATAAAGAATTTTAAAAAAGGAGAGTTTTGTCACAAACCTAGCGATCACTGATTAATCTGCGTGAAGATCTGTAAAAGGTGCTCTGCCATGAAGATTGATCTTGTAGAAAATTTGAGCACACTGAAGATTACATTGAGAACTGCTGGTCCAATATTGCACAGTGTAGGTATTTGGCCTATACTTCATAATTGATTGATTTTCCTTCTGGAAACTTACAAAAGCCTATGGCAAACACAAATAACAGAGTAATTTCCCTTAACCTCACCCTAGTGTGCTTTTTTATTAGGTTTAGGGAAGTGAGAACAACCCAACTTATTGTTCTTGGAATGAAAAGTTCGAATTTTAGGTTGATTTTGAATATGTGACAAGCCAACTTTAAGAGAGCACTTATAATCAGACTAGAGACCTAGTGTAGCAATTCATGAACTAGTGGAGTCCCTCGGCCTGGCCTGTGGGATCGGGCCAAAACCGGCTCTCCAACATTCCCCAAGGGGTCACAGATTGTGAGAGGGTGCAGGCCAGGCTGAGGGACCCTACCAGTGCATGATCAGAGCTGGGGAGGGATGTGGGATGTTAGCCAGCTGAGGAGGGATAGAGGGAGGGTTTCCAGGAGTGTCTCGCCCATCTTACTCAGTCCAAATGTGCTGGATCCCAGCAGCAAGCTAACCTACTGCCCCCTGGTGGTCAGTTTACATCACAGCGAGTGGTTGAGTGGCCTTAGCATATTATTAGCATATTATTCTTTGATTGGCTGAACGGATGACTGGACACTTAGCATGTTAGGCTTTTATTATATAGGATTTGCTGTGTGGTGATTGTTGGGGGTCAGTGGAGAAGGATATAAAGGGGGATTAATGGTGATGGATGGAGACTTGATTTGGGATGTTGAATGTTGAACACACAATACAGCATACAGGTGATGTGTTATAGAATTGTTTACCTGAAACCTGTATAATTTTGTTAACCAGTGTCACCCCAATCAATTCAATAAAAAGGGAAAAAAATTAAAATAAAAAAAATAAAAAAACGTTTTGGCTCAGTGAATAGAGCGTCAGCCTGCAGACTGAAGGGTCCCAGGTTTGATTCCAGCCAAGGGCATGTACCCTGGTTGCGGGCACATCCCCAGTAGGAGGTGTGCAGGAGGCAGCTGCTTGATGTTTCTCTCTCATTGATGTTTCTAACTCTTTATCCCTCTCCCTTCCTCTCTATAAAAATCAGTAAAATATATCTTTAAAAAATTTAAAAAATTAAAAAAGAAACCTAAAGGAATGTACAGAGAGAATTATTTTGTCCCTGCCATCACTCTTCTCCTCCAAAACAGACTAATAAAATAAAAAATAATTAAATAATTTGTTGAGTTTTTTCTAAGTTTTAAAGGTGAAAGCAATTTGTTATCTCTTAGAAAGTGTTCTTAAAATTTGATCTAACTTTATGCAACTTTCTTCAGAGGTAATGGATTTCCAGAGCTGTGGAAAGGATGGCTTTGCACATGAGAAGCAGCAGGCTGTGGAGATGCTATTATTAGTGAAGGGGGCTTTTAGCAACACTCTCTCCTGTCCTTCAGCCACCTGATCCCTTCATAACCACCTGACACTCTTCTGGTGGGATTTTGACTGGTTGCTGTGGTTAGCAAGAGAAGAGAATGCAATTCTTTTGGTCAGCCCCATACTGCTAGCCAAGTAGAAGACTGATGAAAATGAAAAGAGAAGCGATAAAAGAGTTGTTTCTTGAAGGCCATGCTATACAGGCCTTTATCTCATCTATAGGCTGTATTTAACTGCTTTCTTCCTGTACCCACCTGTTCCTAATCTCTTTGCATTGTGCTTAGGTCTGAAAACTTTCAGAGAATGGAGATATGGTTTCCAATTAGAAAAGGTTTTAGAGCAGCGATTCTCAATCTGTGGGTCGCCAACCTGTGGGTCGCGACCCCTTTGGGGGTCCAACGACCCTTTCACAGGGGTCGCCTAAGACCATCGGAAAACACATATATAATTACATATTGTTTTTGTGATTAATCATTATGCTTTAATTATGTTCAATTTGTAACAATAAAAATACATCCTGCATATCAGATATTTACATTATGATGCATAACAGTAGCAAAATTACAGTTAGAAGTAGCAACGAAAATAATTTTATGGTTGGGGATCACCACAACATGAGGAACTGTATTAAAGGGTGGCGGCATTAGAAAGGTTGAGAACCACTGTTTAGAGAAAGGCTCTTCTCACCTAAGAGGAAAGGTCCTTGTAAGTCTCAGCCTTGTCCTAGTCTATGCTATGTTCACAGGTACTAAGGGGACTGGTTGAGATAACACAACTGCAAGGTGCATATGGACCCTGTTGAGGAGTAGCAGGGTGAGCTGTTATTCCTATAAAAAGAAAAGGATGCTTTCTCATTCACTTCAGAACTGTATGAAAGAAAAAATATTCACAAAAACAACAGGCTGAATACAAAAACTGCAGTTATCTTCTATTCATTCATGTCCTGTTTGGTAAAAGAAAAATTATATGCTGTTGGACTAGGTACCCTTTAAAGCATTGAAAAATCAATCAATCTATCTATCAAACAGATTAGGCACTTTGAAATTTTACATGCCAAGGATTGCTTATGAATTCAGAACTGTTTTTCTAAAATATATTGCATTAACAACATTTTGAATTGATTTGAAGAAATACAACATAATAAAAATAAATGTGGAAGGAAAAAAAACACGCAAAGCTTACCAATTAAATTTCAAATATGGCCCTGGTCCATGTGGCTCAGTTGCTTGGATCATTATCTGGTGCACCAAAAGGTTGCTGGTCCGATTGCTGATCAGGGCACATGCCCTGGTTGAGGGCTTGGATCTCTGGTCGGGGAGAGGGATACAGGAGGCAGCCAATTGACATGTCTTATGTTTCTCTTTCTCTCTTCCCCTCCCTTCCTCTTTCTCTGAAAATCAATAAAAATATTAAGAAAAAATTTCAAATGTAGTATCAGGGCTTTTTCTTTCAAAAGGAATTTCAAATAGAGGCAAGTCTGCTAACACTCCTGGGTAGCCTTGTACAGCTTCTTGGCTGAGAATTCTTGTGCAGTCAATCACTACTCTCCAGACAGTGCCCTGGCAATTCTACTGTTGGTTCCTGTATAAAGCCAAGGAAAAATGTTCCATGGACTTAGCTATCTATGTGAAGGTAACATCTACGTCCTGTGTATTTTTGTCTATCTATCCAGCGACCTAGACATGCAACTATTTGATTGTATGATGATTGTCTTTGGTGGCCATTTGCAGGCATATTGTAACCCTCACATTTATCACTTGCTTTGTATACTTTCTTGTTATCAGAGCTTTAGTGTATACAGATATTTATTCATTGACACTTTTTGTACTCTTCTAGTGCAAAGCCCATCATATATAAAATAGAAGTGCTATACAATGCTGAAATACTGGCTAGCTTTGCAAGAATAAACAGATTCTATTCAGCGTAATTTCGGTAGAAACAGTTTTTTAGTTATATTCTAACTATAGGCCCAGTGTGTAAAATTTGTGTACAGTGGCGGGGGATGGGGGGATCACTCAGCCCAGCCTGCAGCCTCTCCAAACAGGATCCCTCTTGCAATATGGAACCACTAGCTCCTAACCACTCACCTGCCTGCCTGCTTGATGCTCCTAACTGCTATCCCCTCCTGGCCTGATTCCCCCTAACTGCCTATCTGCTCTCTGTTCCTCTCTGTACCCTTCGGACCCCCGGTGCAGATGTGCTGAGAGCTCTCTGCCATGGCCCCGCCCCCAGCCTGATTGGTCATTACATGACAGCATTTTTATATATTATATTTGGAAATTCTCTTTATCAGATATTTGATTATTCCTAAGATATTTTCTTAACTCTTTCTTGTAATAGAGTTTATTTTACACTAACATGACATATACTTATTTAAATAGTCATGTTTTATATGTGTCATCTGACAAACAATATTAAGATATTTAAAAATTTTCCTCGGTTCTGTAAGGACGTAACACAAGGGCTCTTTATGTTAATGTAAGCAGGAACATTTTGGTTCTGGGAAAATCACCTTCAGAAAAAGAGAGAGAAGAGAACAGGAACTCTAAGAGAAAGGGGGAGCCCATCATCGAGGTAAAACACTGACTCCAGGAAGATGAGCATAATGGAAAAATTTCCTAGAGGCCAGAATGTGGAATTGGCGATCTACTTATATAAAAACCATAGGTGGTGTTCGTCATGACCATCAGAATCGCGACCAAGCAGAAGGAAGTCAGTCCTGCAGGTGTTGTCTTGGCAACAGCTGCGCCCTCCCCTGAGCTGTTTCCCAGAGCTGTTTCCTGTAAGGGTGGGGTTTGAGGCAGGAACCTGCCCTCAGAGCGTGGAGGCAGATCTTTCTAAAGTGTGCCACGTGCCGGCACGGCCAGGGGTGAACCTAAGTGGGAGCGGCTAAAAGGCTTAGAAAAGACAGACAAGAGAATGAAAACTGTGTCTCGATGGGACGCTGCTTCTCTGAGAGACAGTGACCATGCCCACAACCATGCCTTTATTTTATAGCAGATGCTATGAGGCAAAGGCGTGACCAAGATGTTTACAACATTCTCCTGGGTTTCAATCCTACACAACTACATGCACCTGAACTCTATCAAGCCTACATCACTCAGGCATGTGGGGCCACTTGTTCAGACCATAGGTTCAAGCTTAAAACTACAGTTGTTGGCTATAATTATGCTGGGAGGGCCTTGCCCTCCAAGCTGGGACTTGCATGTGACAATGAGAGGACTGTGCCCTCTCATCAGTCCAAGGCTTGAACCTGTCCAAAACACTGTAGTGGCTCCCCACAATAAAGTTTTAATTCTGTTTCTTTGTTACTAATGTTGTGGCCCCACCCCATAACAAAGAAACAATTTCCAGAGGATGGGGCCCGGGAATCAGGATTTTAAAAATATTCCCAGTTGATTCTAATGTGCAGCCAAGGTTGAGAACCCAAATTTGGATATACTAGATGGAGATTTTCACACATATTTGAGTGATGATTCCATTGATTCAACAGATGATGCTGAAAAGGAATATTTTCCCATTGAATTTCTTAAGAGTATTACTCCTTCGGTAATGCTATGTCATAAATTAAAATTGAAAGTGGGTGCAATCATCATGCTATTGAGAAATGTCAATAGTAAATGGGGTCTTTGCAATGGTACCAGATTTATTATCAAAAGATTACGACCTAACATTATCGAAGCTGAAGTATTAACAGGATCTGCAGAGGGAGAGGCTGTTCTGATACCAAGAATTAATTTGTCCCCATCTGACACTGGCCTCCCATTTAAATTGATTTGACGACAGTTTCCCGTGATTCCAGCATTTGTAGTGATTATTAATAAATCACAAGGACAAACCCTAGACAGAATAGGCATATTCCTACCTGAACCCGTTTTGCACATGGTCAGTTATATGTTGCTTTCTCTCGAGTTTGAAGAGCATGGGATGTTACAAGGGAAATTAGTCAAGCACTCTGAAAGTGTTTTCACTCTTAATGTGGTGTAAAGGGAGATATAAGAATAAGTTAAATCACTTTATTAGTCATTGTTTGCATCACTGTTGTTTCTATATCATGATTTTGTTGTTTTCATATCGTGTTTTTGTTGTTTTCATATTATGTTTTTGTCATTTTTATATCATGCCTCTGTTGTTATTATATCCTTTTCTTACTGTTTATTTATTAATAAATTTATATATGATTTTCATATACATTTTACTAATTTCCTTTCATCTCTCACACTTCTATTATAGAGAAAGGGCAAATAGCAATATTAAAATATCTCTGCTAACTAATTCCCTTTTTTAAAAAATATATTTTATTGATTTTTTACAGAGAGGAAGGGAGAGGGATAGAGAGTTAGAAACATTGATGAGAGAGAAACATTGATCAGCTGCCTCTTGCACACTCCCCATTGGGGATGTGCCCACATCCAAGGTACATGCCCTTGACCAGAATCGAACCTGGGACCCTTGAGTCCTCAGGCCGATGCTCTATCCACTGAGCCAAACCCGTTAGGGCAATTAATTCCCTTTTAATGTGCACAAATTTTGTCCACCGGGCTACTAGTAAATTATAATGGACAAGTAGCTTTCTTGATTGTTCTACAATGTAACAGCGTTATGTGCCTTCAATGATGTCTGCTGCACAGTTATCTTTAGTCAGTGGTACTCTGGGAACTGAAGGCATCATGGATTTTTCCAGTGATAAGCAAGAATGTTGAGAGGAAGAACATATTTAAGAAGTCAAGCATGAATACTGAGAACAGAAGCAGGATAAAAAGCCAGGTAATTAGGAGAAATACTGTTCCCTAAAGAACCCTCCGCTATAGTGGCTGGAATGCTGGGTTTCCCATTCTACATGAGGTTTACATTACGTTATCTCAAAATCTTTAGTAAAATTGTATTCAGGGTAATAGAAAAATGTATCAATGTAGAAAGAGATTAATTGTACCTAAAGTAAAACCTCAGTGTCTTGATCATACTAATCCAAATACAAGGAGAGGTGGGTCAGACGTCACTGAATCTAGGAACTATGGAAAAGAAGGTTGAAGTTGAAATGAAAGGGACAAGTTGTTGGTGAGACTTCTGGGATCACTTTGTTCCTGTAAATGTCATTATATATTCATTTTAACTTGAAGATGTGGGAGAATCCAACCTTCCTGCTAAAATTTAAAGCACTAGTTACTTGGGGGTATGAAATGGCTGTTTTCTGATTAAATTACAAATATATTAGCAAACTGCAATGGATTGACTTTTGTGAGGCCAGCCTACCTGGAACTAGTAGCTGGTGACAGAGGACAAGTTACTTGCCAATCTGAGCCTCAGTTTCTTCATATGCTAAATGGTATATTGACAAAGAACTGTTGATAGGATTACATGTCAGAAGTACCTAATCTTAAACCGGATTTAACAGTGATACATTTTAATCCCCTTCCTCTTTTCTCCAGGAATCTTCATCAAAAGTTCCTAAGAAGGAGGGGTTAGAATCCATAGCCCAAGCAGGAAATGATCGACTACGCCATTTATAACTCACAAGGTATTAACTACTATAGCTGGGATAAAGATGTGAGTGCCAGAGGAGATATGGTAGATACAAAATGGTAATAGAAAGTAATCAACCTGTCTTATAATATGCCTGGATGTGAGGGTTCATAGTCAAAAAAGGTCTTAGAGACATTCTGGCCAAATAATCAAAGTATGTGAATCTGATGGCCAGAAATCTGAGCAAGGTGGGCTCTGTGCAAGAGGGAGTGGAAGAATTTATTTAGGCTACAGAGATTGAATGCTTACAAAAATTTAAAACTTTATTCCTTAGCTGGTCTGAGCAGTATATATCATTAGAGCTATTTCTCTGGAAAGCAGCTACCAACTGGTTGATCAATGGAGGAAATGCACATGAACATTTTCTGAGTCGTTATCAGGACTAAATTTTATCACTTATCATGAACTCCTTAGGTAACCATTAGTATCCAATGGTTTTCATTAAATCTTCAGAATTACTCTCCAGAACCAATGGTATCCATCATGAATTTAGAGGGCACTGGAAGGCATTTACATAAATCTATACAGGTTGGCCATAAATTTACATGCCAATAATATTTTAGCATCATTACAAAAATTTTGCTATGTGATATTTCATTGTTTAGCTCTAAATACTTTGCAAGTTCTAGTACCACTTTTTGACCCAATGATTATTTACAAGTGAATTCCTAAATGTTCAAATTTGTAACTTTATGGCTATATTTCATAATTGAATACCAATTTTTTTGCTTTAAAATAAAAAATCATGGTTTCCATTATGTGGATATTTTGTTATTTCTTGAGTCTTTTGTGACTTCATAGATGGTCAGTTTAAAAATGTTCAGTATATGTTGGTTAAGTGTGTATAGTCACTAATTGTTGATTACAGAATTCAATATATGTCCATTAGATCTAGCTTATTAATTCTTACATATTCTGACTTATTTTTTGTTTTACTTAGAATTTTAGAGTTTTATTTGCTTGGGATTTTTTGTGTGTGAGTTTGGTCAACATTTCGAACTTTGGATTTTTTAGTTTCTTATTGCAGTTCTGTCAATCTATATATTTCTATCCTAGCTAATAAAAGAGTAATATGCAAATTAACCATCACTTCATGATAAAGATGGAGGTGACCACAGCCAATAAGGAGGGAATATGCAAATTGACATGACAAAGATGGTGGCACTGGCCGGAGCCACAGTGCTGGCCAGAGCAGGCGGGAGGCTTGGCTTCCTTGGTTGCCCCAGTGACCAAGAAAGCCAAGCCGGCTGGAGAGCGGGCAGGAGATGGAGGCTTGGCTTCCTTGGTCTCTGGGGAGACTAAGGAATCCAATCCGGCCAGAGAGCTGGCAGGAGGAGGAGGCTTGGCTTCCTTGGTTGCCACAGCCAGCTCCATGGCTGCCACCCAGACAAAGCCATTGTGGAAGGGCCAAGGCAGAGGTGGTTAGGGGAGATCAGGCCAGGAGGGGAGGGCAGTTGGAGGTGAGCAGGCCAGCAGGGGGGGCAGTTGGGGGTGAGCAGTTCAGCAGGGGAGTGTCAGTTGAGGCCAAGCAGGCTGGAGCGGAGGGGAAGTAAGGGGAGACCAGGCCAGCAAGAGGGGCCAGTTTTGGGCAAGCAGGCTAGCAGGGGGGGCAGTTGGGGGTAAGCAGGCCAGTGGGGGAGGCAGTTGGGGCCGATCCCTGTGGGATCAGCCCTAAACCAGAAGTTGGACATCCCCCAAGGGGTTCCAGATTGGAGAGGGTGCAGACTGGGCTGAGGGACACCTCCCCCCACCCCCCCGTGCATGAATTTCATGCACCTGGCCACTAGTAATATATAATTATCTAAGAGAACTTTACATTGTTATGTAAATCTTGTAAAAAATTTCTCTTTTATCATTAAAATAATTCTCTCTGTCCTTAATAAGTTTTTTCCAGGAATTCTATTACATCTGCTATTAACAGGGCTAAACAGGCTTTATTTATGACAATGTTTTCTCAGATATATTTTTCATCCTTTGATTTTCAAACCACATGTATACTTATGTTTTAGGTATCTCATAAAAATCATTTAGCTGGATTTTATTCTGTATTTTGTCACTGATGAAAAAATAACAAGCAATTTAAATCTATATACTTTTATGACATTACTAATATTTTTGGAATCTTTTTTCTTCAGCTATGGTTTTCTTTGCTTTACTTTTCTCTTTTTCTGCCTTTCATTAAATTAACCAAACTTCCTTCTTTCCTTCCTTCCTATCTTTTTTTCTCTTTTTATACTGGGTTGGAGTTTAGAAATTTATTGATGTTATTTCTATTTTCTTATTATTTTAAATTCAACAATTTCTAAGTTTAAACAATTTTTTACTATACTCCTACAGAGAAAGGACATTAGTATGCTTTAAAATTTCCACTTTCTATTTTGTTATAACTATTTTGTGTTTTATTTCCACCTTGTTGACAAACCCCACTAATATTATTTATTTAATTGCTCTGGCTATTTAGAACTGATGTATCTTTAGTTTTAAACATGTTTTTTGCTAATTTTTGCTTTGTGATCACTTTTGTTTCTTGAACTTTTGCTTCTTTCTTTGGACTGGATTTTCCTTCTACTGATACTCATTATTCTATAGTTTTTACAGGGTCCATGAATGGTAAATGTTCCCAATAATTTTTTTCTAAAATTATGATCTCACTTTTATTTTTTGAAAACTTTGGTTAGTGTTAAAATTTAACTCCACAATTACTTTCCCTCAGTCCTTTGAAAAATCTATTTATTTGTCTTTTGGCATCTTTGTTGCTAATTTTTGTTTATTATAAGTAATCTAATCTGCTTCATTTCTATGTTTGCTTTTATGATGTTAGAAGACTTTTTTCTTCAATTTTTCCACATATGTTTAGATGTAGGATTATTTTAAAACATTTTTTATTATGCTTCTTCAGTCTGGTAACTCATGACTTTCTTCAATACCAGAAAAATCTCAGCCATTCCTGTTTCAAATAATATCTTTGCTCCGTTCTTTCCAACTTCTTTTTTTGGAAAACCTTTCATTTGTACTTTGGTCATTCTCCTTCTGTCATCTATATATTTTGGCCTCTCTTTGCTGTTTATTTTTATTATTTGTTGTTATATACAATAGTCTGTGCAATTTACTCCTATTTATCATCCATTTCACTGATTTTCTCTGCAATTGTGTTTTTCTGCTGTTTTACCATTGACTGATATATTTTATTTCAGTGACTGATATTTTACTTGGATACTTTACAAAAATATTTCCCTCTCCCCCATGGAATTATATTCTTTTTTTTTTTTATTAGTTAAGGTATTACAAATGTGTCCTCATCCCCCCCCATTAACCCCCAAACTCCCCCCCACACACACAAACTCATGCTCCCATCCCCCTGTTGTCCATGTCCATTGGTTTGGCTTATATACATGTATACAAGTCCTTCAGTTGATCTCTTCCCCTTACCCACACCCTCCCCAACTTTCCTTCTGGGGATTGATAGCCTGATCGCTGTTTCTCAGTCTTTGGGTCTATCCCTTTTCATCAGTCTATGTTGTTCTCTATAATCCACAAATGAGTGAGATCATGTGGTATTTATCTTTCTCTGACTGGCTTATTTCACTTAGCATAATGCTCTCCAGTTCCATCCATGCTGTTGCAAACGGCAAGAGTTCCTTTTTTTTTACCGCAACATAGTATTCCATTGTGTATATGTACCACAGTTTTCTAATCCACTCATCTGCCGATGGGCACTTAGGCTGTTTCCAAATCTTAGCTATGGTGAATTGTGCTGCTATGAACATAGGGGTGCATATATCCTTTCTGATTGGCTTTTCTGGCTTCTTGGGATATATTCTTAGAAGTGGGATCACTGGGTCAAATGGGAGTTCCATTTTCAGTTTTTTAAGGAAACTCCATACTGTTCTCCACAGTGGCTGCACCAGTCTGCATTCCCACCAGCAGTGCAGAAGGGTTCCTTTTTCTCCACATCCTCTCCAACACTTGTTGTTTGTTGATTTGTTGATGATAGCCGGAATTATATTCTTTTACTACAGTGTTTATGTTCTTTTTTGTGTGTGTCTTTAATCATTATGCTCAGTGTACTTGTTGTATTATCTCTTTAATTTATGTATTTATTTATTTAAAATATATTTTTATTGATTTCAGAGAGGAAAGGAGGGGGAGAGAGAGATATAAATATCAATGATGAGAGAGATTCATTGATCAGCTGCCTCCTGCATGCTCCACACTGGGGATGGAGCCCACAACCTGGACATGCCCTGATTGGGAATTGAACCATGACCTCCTGGTTCATAGGTCTATGCTCAACCATTGAGTCATGCTGGCTGGGCTTATCTCTTTTAGATATTCTATTATTTAAAGTGCTAAATTTCCTGTCTGTTTTGGCTAACACTTCTCATAGCTTACCATTTCCTTGGGTGATTGGCAATATAAAAAAATTGGAACTCATCTTCCATGGAGCTGTTTAATCTGTTAAAGAGACATTCACATTGGGTTATGTCTTCATAGAATAGTTTTATTTTCTTCTCTTATAGATGGAGTTATATTCAACTTAAGATACATTTTTAGGCATTAATTTATCATTTGTGATTCTTGTATTGGTTGGTAGCAGAAATTCAGATACTTCCTCACTCCCTCCTCCGGTAGAGTCGCAGGATGAACTTTTTCTAGTCTAGTTTCCATAGAAGAAGCAACTCTTCCAAGGACAGGTCTTTACATAGAGGTCTCAATTATAGGTCTTCACCTTTTGTGAGCTCAAGGACACATCTCCTTGCTCCAACAGGGGCATGATACCTCTTTTAGCTAGCTCTGCTGTGTGTATTCTTAAATGTTTCTTAGGCCTCCTTAGTATTATCTGAACTTGAAACTTTGGCTTTGGCATTCTTATTTACTTCAATAGCATGCAGATTTTCCTCCCTTTCATTTTGAGCTTTATTAAAGTAAAAGAATCACTTTGCTATATTATATCCTGTATTTCTGTTCGTTTGAAGGAAGAGACAGGCGCACATTTCAGCTCAGGCGAACGTAATGCTTGATATTAATATATTTGACAACTATGTGAGGCAGTGATATATATATTTAAAATTGATTTGAAGAGAGGAAAGGAGAGAGAGAAAAAAATACTGATGTGAGAGAGAAAGATCAACTGGGTGTCTCCCATATGCTCCCTGACCAGGGATCACACCCACAATCTAGGTATGTGCTCTGACCCAAAATCGAACCTGCCACCTTTTGGTGGAAGGGAAGCCACTCCAACCAACTGAATCACCCTGTCAGGGTGAGGCAGTGATATTATTACTGCCTTTTATAAAACCTCATGGAACATCTATAATATGCAATGTTCTAAATTCTGGGAATATAGAGGTATGCAGAAGCAACTAAGATGCAATCCATAATCTCAGTGACATGCAAATGATCATTATAATTAAGGGTGAGAATTTTTGAAATAGAGATATGAATGAAACAATACTAGAGCACAGAAAGAAAATCTGACTCTTCATTTTTTAAAAAGAGGAGAATTGAATTTCAAAATACTGGTAATAACTTGCCCAAGTTCAAATAGCTATGAAAAGTAGAACTAGAATACCCATTCCACTTTTCTAACCCCAAATCCAGTGCTTTAAAAGCGGCAAGAGCAGCTACAGCTTCAAGATAAGAATTAAATTGTGAGCAGTGGGAAAGCTAACTTAGAGTACTGGTTACATGTCAGATTTATAAATAAACGTTTATTAATTAAACACTCTTCAGAAGGTCTCGCACACCTCACTCTCACCCACATTTTAGAAAAATATGTTTTGCTCTAAGCCTGGGATTTCTTCTGCCACTGCTTACTGAGCACTGAAGACAAGAAATTGGGCTAAATGAAGGTGGTTGTGAACTAGAAATTGAGGTTCTAGAAAGTCTGAAATCATAGACATAAGCAGAAAAGAAGGCCTAGTGTGATGAGAATCTAATTCCAGAGTAGAGACTTGGTATAGTTTTGTGCTCAGTGGGAGGGAAGGAGGTAATATCTGGGACAGCTTATAGTCGCACTAAACAAAGCCTTTCTATGAAAACCATCTAGGGAACTGCAGCCAAGCCTCCTGCTGTTCCTCCCACTGATGAGACTTTTCAGAGATCTCACCTTCATTTCCTGCCCAGTTGGCAGCCCTTGAGTTTTTCAATAAGTTTTATGTTAAATAAAGTTTTTTTCCTCCTTTAAATGCCAATTTTGTCATGTGATTATGTTTTTGAGCTGAAAAATGCTCGGAGAGGCATTAATTGTTCCATCTGATATTAACTGGAAATGAGAAAAACAAACAAAAGGGGGGGGGGCAGTAGATTTGCTACACTGGCCATGTTTTGTAGCTAATTTGGTTTATTGGGTAGGAAGATATCCCAGGAAAGAATTTAAGTTTTCACTTTAGCAACTATGTCCAATGCCTCCCTCCTATTTACTCACTACCGTTTTCTTTTCAGAAAACAACATAAGTATAGAAATATTTCTGTTTAGCAACCTACGGCTTTCTGGACAGCTAACTTAGCTCAATAATTCAATTTAGTTGACCATGAGATTTCACAAACCTGCCCATTGGTGCCCTGTTTCTTAGGGTCTTAAAGGATTTCAGTTTTCTTAACATTTACAATTCCCCTGCCTTTAAATGACAGTTCATCAACAGCTAATAATTTAGGAGTTGACACCTATGGGTGAAAGAAACATGGAACAAACACAAGGAAATCTTCAGAATAACGCGTGACAATGAGAAGAGAAGTGGGGGGCCTTATTTTTATATCATCTATGCATTAAGTTGAAAATACATATTCAGCCCTGATCTCTCCTTCAACCTGCAACTGCTCCATTTTTGAGGCTGGGAGAGGTTCATTACCATGCTCATGATCACACAGCCAGTAAGTGGCAGAGTCTTAATGCATTACTTTGTGTTTCCTGACATGCTTTACGTGGCGGCCTAGACTTTCCTTCTCCACCTCTTTGTCTGACTAACCCTTTCTCACCTTACTGGCACGACTCAGCTTAGGAGGCATTTCCTGCGTAATTCCTGATCTTCCAAGCCTGGACTTGATGTCTCTCCCATTTCCATGTCATCTCTCTTCCTCTGTGATTGTGCTTACTGACTGCATTAGAGCTTGGTTCAATTACCTCAACCTACCATTATATTGTAAGCCTTATGGGGGTGAACACGGGGCTATTACCCTTGCCATCAAATTTCTAAGCATAGCATGAAGCAGATGCTGAGTATTGATTTTGTTTTCTTTTTTATTTTAAAGAGAAAGAGAAAGGGAGAGCAAGAGAGATAAGACACGTAGATTTATTATTCCACTCATTTATACATTCATTGGTTGCTTCTGGTATGTGCCCTGACCAGGGATTGAACCCACAACCTTGGCATATCAGGATAATGCCCCAACCAACTTAGCTACCTGGACAGAGCAGTATTAATTTAAAGAATGGAAGAATGATGAGGAAATGAGAAATACAAATTGTGTTGATTTCTGAATAATTGCCTAAGGCTGGCCCTTTAATATTTTCCATTTTCTAGGATTCCTAGTTCTAGAGCTGTTCTATCTTAGTTCTCATGTTTTAAATTTATTGCCAGATTTTACAAGTTGGTCACTTGCAGAGAGCAAGTGCAGGTATTTACATTGTTTATTAAACAAAGCAAATGTTTTGCTTTTTGATGTTTTATCATGTAAGTTTAGAAGGGACATGGCTTTCTTGTTTATCCTTCCTTTCTGGTACCACTTCACAGGATCATAGTGTGTCAATGTTCAAATGGAGCTTAGAGACCATGTAATTAAATCCCTCAGAGGTAACAGAGTCCCAGATAGATAAAGCAATTTCCCTAAGATCCTGCTGCTAGCCAGGAGTAGTATTTCTCTTTTATGTACTCTGTGTCTCTCCATCGCTTTGTCTTTCTTGGGGTCAGGCTGAAATGGGAAGGTAGCTACACCAACTAGTCCTGCTTTACCAACCTGCCTCTGGACACTCAGAGGACTTCAGCAGTGTGCTTCAGCACCTCAAGGTCAGCCAAAATGCTGACTGCAGGAGTAAAAGGCCTTCCCTTTATCCAGTGTTATAACCTTAGAGCAGCCAGCAGAGTGACACGCTAAGAAGCAAAACACTGAACAGAACAACAGCCAATTCTGTCACCCGTCCAAGGATTTGTAGCTCAGCCATGACATCTGGCAAAAGTATTTGCAGAGTCCAGCATCACACCCGCTGAAGCCATGTACTCACATCTGGAGTCTAGACTAAGTGGCTCTCTATTTGGGCTCAGCCTCTTCACACCTCCTGTACTCTCTCTGGCTCTCTCACTCTACCCCTTTACACTTTGCCGACGTTTTTTTTTTTTTTTTTTTTTTCCTATCTGCCTCTCTCTTTTGATTTTTTTCCCCTCAAATCACTTCTTGATTAAGTTTTTTTCCAGATACTTCTGACAAACATCTTAGAGAAAAGATTTTCTGGACAGTGAGGAATATAATGTCTAAGAGGACGGTTTCCTAGCAAGATGCTGGTACCAGGTTTTTTACTAACAAGCTGCATGATCTTAAAACTTTTTATCACTGGAATGGATCTTTCTTATTTTAAAAATAAAAATGCTGAACCACATTCACCACATTATAACTTTTTTTTAAAGCTACAGAATTCTTTCTTCAAACAAAATCTAATGAGGACATAACATGAGAAAATATTGAAGAAAAGCTTTATGGAAATGACACGGCATAGCCGTTCTATCCCCAGGAGTTCCTAATGGATGCTGAAAGCACTAGAGTACCTGTAGTACACAGCTGGAAAACCCTGTCCTGGATGACCTATTTAATAGATATTGCAAAAACAATAATGGTCATCACATAATCTTTTTGCCCTTATACTCCTCTGCCTCTTGCAGTTAGCAATGCAATGTGAGTGGTTCTGGCCAACTTGGGAGAACCATGTTGAGGCAAAGAAAACTTCTGTATGATTCTTCATAATCTTTCCTTCCTCCTGTAACAAAAGAGGCTGCCTATTGCACAGGGTGTAGCTATAACATTGCTGATCCCTTTTCATCCCAGGTTCTTGAATGACTATGTGGAGCAGAGATTCTTGTGCTGGTATAAGGGACATGGTGTGATTAAAATATAAGCCTTTAGTATGTTAAATCATTGGGATGTTGAGGTTAATTTTATGCTGGAATAAAGTTAGTTTATATTGATGAAGGTAGCAGGCAGGGGAACAAAATTAGGAGAACAAGAACAAATGCTTTCTATTAGGTCTTATTCAAGTATCTGCTGCATACAGCCATTTCTTTTTACTGGGTTATCCCATTAGACAAAAACAACAGTCCCCATACTGGTTTATTTAAGTGAAATTCAGCAGAAAAGGATCTCCTGAACAACATAAAAAAGGAACAATTTGAATATAATTTCATTTGAGAGAGAGAGAGAGAAAGGGAGAGCGAGAAAGATAGTGAGACGTTAATTTGTTGTTCCACTCATTAGTGCATTCTTTGGTTGATTCTTGTATGTGCAACCAAACATTAATCTAGAGCTTTTTGA
Organism: Myotis daubentonii; assembly: GCF_963259705.1. Classification (NCBI taxonomy): domain Eukaryota; kingdom Metazoa; phylum Chordata; class Mammalia; order Chiroptera; family Vespertilionidae; genus Myotis; species Myotis daubentonii. The sequence continues at coordinate 141,653,432 of NC_081842.1, read as the reverse complement.
ATCCAAATAACAATCTTTAAACAAAACTTTTGCTCAAAAGAGAAGCCCATACATTTTCACAGAATCCTATACCTTGGAGGTAAGTTGTTAGGGCTGCCTGGACATCTTCGGATAGGAGGGCATCAGAAGAGGCTGGAGCAGAGGCTGCCTTCCCGTTGTAATGTGTGACACTCTTCTGAGCTCTTCTCTGTCTCTCCATCCCTTGTTGCTCCCCATCTGCTACCCCTGGGAGGGGGGCACTCCTAGGTGAGGATTACTAATAGCAGATATAAATACTCTAGCTCTTTCCTGGGGACAAAGAGGAAGGGGGTATAACTCTGAGTCACATGATCTACACTGAATCTCTGAATTCCTCAGTAGGATTAAGCTCCAGTTACTCAATGGGGTAATTGGTATAATAGCTCACCCTTCATTGGCTGACTTCCATTCTCTGTCTCAACCCTTTTTTCCTATTGTTATTTCTTGGTATCACACCCAAATAAACCACTTGAACTTGATTCCTTATCTGAAGACTTTGAGGGAACTCAAACTAAGACAACATCCACTGAGCTCAACCACTCTGGCTTCCTTAGTTAGGTTCAGATGATATCTCTCTATGCGATTTCTAAATGTCATGGACTCATTGGATAAATGGCAATTTCAAGCAAGCAGGTAGGCTTTTTTTTTATGGCCATCACAAGAGGGTAGAGAGTTTTTAACAAATATTCTGTTACACCTTCCATTGTGGAGCCATCGATGTACCTCCTGATGTGTTTTGCAGTTAAAGAGGTTGCTTGAATTTATCTCTCACTTATTGGAAAAAAAATCTTAAAAGAAGAGAATGCACATGTTTTTATGCTGATTTTAGCATTTCTGTTCGTTTACAAATAGGGGTGTATTGTCACATGGCCGAGGCCCCCAGTGTAGGCCAATTTGTTCAAGGTTCTTGGGAGAGTGTTGGACTGTGGAGTGGAAAGAACTAATGGATAGAAAAAAGGGATCAATGTATCGAGGGACTCAACATCAAATAGTTTTTTGAATTGGAAACAATTGAGTGTGTGAGATGGGAGAAATGATATTAATGTCACTGAACATAACATTACTTTATGATTTCAGGAGGGCACAGTGACAAGGCGTGACCACAGAAGGCAGCAGCTAAAATTAAGTGGTGACAACAGAGATAAGAGATCAAAGAAGTGTATGGTTTTGAGTAGGGTTATATTTCTAATCTGTGTTAGTAATAAACTTCATGTTTCTAAATGTAATGTGCACATTTCAGCCTTTAATTCAACTGAAATCTCAGAAGGGTTATCATTGTCTATTTTCTTTTTCTGGCAATGCACTTTGGCTCCACAGAGTTTCTGCCCCCCCGTCCCCCGCCCTTATTTTATCTTTCCATACTCCTTGGAAATTGTTCCTTAAGTATAAGTTCTACACTCTCAGTATTTCTCAGTCAGCATTTTCCCCTGGGTAGTTACAGGGGAACCCCCTGAAACCCATGATGTTTGCTCCCATCTGTATACTGACCAGTCCCAATTCAATGTCTCCGGTCCAAACATATTTCCTGAGCAATTTCAGTAAATCTCTACTTGGATATCTCAGTGGAACCTCAATCCCAACATATTCAAAGCAGAATTTTATACAACTCCATTTTCCTTCCCCCAACGAACCCCATACAACACTGTTTCTCTTCGTTTCTGTATCTTAATAAATGAAAATGCTAGGACTCAAGTTCCATGAAGCCAGGGGCTTCTTAAATTTTGTCTACTGAGGTGTCCTCAATAGAAACATGCCTAAAAAAGAATAGTCATTAAAAAATTACTGGAATGAATGAATTCTTTACTCCTCCATCTTCTATAAAATCTATTAAAAAGTTCTATTTAGCGCTGGATCTGATTGGTTACTTGATAAATTTCTGTCTCCTCATTAGAGTGCAAGAACTTAGTAGGAATCAAATAAAAGGAAATAAGTTTATCACATCATTATTAGTAGCAAAAAATTTGGTTTAAATATATATTACTTTCAATAGGAAAATAATTAAACACATAATCATGGTATGACTATGCAACATCATTCCACGATTAATGATAGTACTTGAAAGTAACTGAATATTATGGGGAAAAGAACAATATGTAATGTTACATTTTTAAAAAGAAGCATGATTTATTTCAAATGTAAGATATCCTTATATGTATAGTTATAACATGTGTTTAATGTGTAAACTATTGATTAGGAGTAAATATAACAAAATTTTAATACTGATGATCTCTAGACTAATCAGTGATTTTTATTTTATTCTTTATATTCTTGGCTCTTTCCAAGTTTGTCTAAAAATAAACATGCTTGACTCTTATAATAAGAAAAATACATAATCTAAAATGTTTTTATGTAATATACAGGCAGTCCTCGGGTTATGTTGGACTTGACGTATGTCGTTTCATGGTTACGTTGCCATCTCCCATTTATTTATTAAAAAAAAATGTTCCGTTATTTCATCATATATACATATGTGCTTTATGTTTTTTATTATTTATTTACCACAAGTAAAGGTCAGGAATTATTATCTTTCTTTTAATTTTTTTTTACTGTTTCACTTTATTACTGCTGTGTATGTGCTCCATGTGAGTGACGCAGGTGCTTATGTAGGTGGGTTCCGACTTACAGCGAAAATCGTGTTACGTTGTGCTGTAGGAATGGATCTCCAATGTAACCTGAGTACCTACTGTAATCAGGTCTAAACATTTTGTTCTCCATAATTTTCTTTTATTAGTCAGTGAATTTTACTGAAAATACTTTCTTTTGATTTCTAATATTGGAGGCAAATGTTTATTTTGCTATAACAGTGTTAATAGTTTGTTTTATTTCCTGTGTCTCATTGTTTTTTAAAGCACTAATATATAATGGAGAATGGTATGTTTTTTATTTTGTACTAGGGGCCCGGTGCACGAAATTCATGCACTGGGTGTGTGTGTGTGTGGGGGGGGGAGTGTCCCTCAGCCCAGCCTGCCCCCTCTCACGTACTGGGAGCCCTCAGGCGTTGACCCCAGCCCAGGCCTGACGCCTCTGACAGAGGCGTCAGGCCTGGGCTGGGGGCAGAACCAGTGATGGGGGGAAATGAGGGTCCCCTGCTGGGCGGGAGAGCGGGTTGGGGGCGAGTCGCCCTGCCGGGCCCACATGATCAGGTCCCGGGCGACCACCGGCACTTACGCCCCCAACCCGCTCTTGCGGGTTGGCGGCATGAGTGCGGGCGGACGCTGCAGCCACCCCGCCAGCACCGCGTGATCGGGTCCCGGGCGACTGCAGCAGCCGCCCCACCAGCTCGCATCTGGGTTTGCTGGCTGGATCGGGTCCTGGGCGACCACTGGCACTCACGCTGCCAACCCGCTCTTGCGGGTTGAGGGCGTGAGTGCAGGCGGACGCCGCAGCCGCCCCGCCAGCTCGCGTCCAGGTTTGCCGGCGGGATCAGGTCTCAGGCGACTGCTGGCACTCACACCCCCAACCCGCTCTCTGATGGCGCTGTACCATCCTGCCTGCAATATGCAAATAAGCCACCATCTTTTTTGGCGGTTAACTGCCATCTTAGTTGGCAGTTAATTTGCATATCTCACTGATTAGCCAATGAAAAAGGTATCGGTCGTACGCCAATTACCATTTTTCTCTTTTGTTAGTATAGGATAACTAGTTAACAAAATACCGAAGCCCTAAATGCTTCTGTAAAAATTAAAGAGCCAGTCAAAAGATCAATCTTTATTTTTATATTAATGAAGACAAGGATGAAGTATCATTATCCTGAATTTTAACAGCCATTTATGGACTTTAAGATACTTTAGCAAGTCAATCTACATGTTGCAAAGCAGTAGTGCCTACCACAATGTTTTCTCCATCGATATTGAAATATGATTAAATGTGCTATTTTAAATGAAGATATGATATGCTACAAGGAAAGACTTTTTCAGAGAGTAAAGAAAAATATGATAATGGAAAATTTAAAATATTGTAAATCTTTCCATCTCTATAAAATTTAATAGTGTACATGACATCTTTAAATGTAAATCCATGTTAAACATGATTCACGTTGTGCACAGAGGAAAAGAGTTATCTGGATTTTAAATATCTTGGATTTCAGAGAAAAACAGCATCAGGTAACAAAAAGACTATCTTTTGTTTCATCTGGGATTTAATACTGAGAAAGAAGATGGAACAGATTCCTTCTTTACTCTGTTCTCTAACACTACAAACTTAGCCATATATCTCAAACAAGCAGAGTTTTACATAAGCCTCTTCATTGTTTCCACCAAGCTCTCCAGCACGCATTCAATCACTCGCCTCTCCTATTTTGGAATAAGCAGTCATGGAATTTTGCTGAAAATTTCTTACTGTGCCTTCGAGATTAATTCTCTCTGTTAAGTGACGACGGATGGAAATAATTAACCTTTCACTTGGTATTAATAGAAAAAAAGTAGAATATTGGTAGCGCTAACCTACTTTATAGGCTATTACTTCTATAGTCTCCATCTTGTCTCTGTTCCCACATGTGACCATCTGTTTCACTAAATGCAGCTGTTCATTTGTGTCATTTGCATGACTACAGGTCCAAAGAGCATAATAAGAGATGAAGGAAACATGCACATGTTGGAAGGGGAGAGCTGAGTTATGTACCCCAGGAGTTCTCATTTGGGTTAATTTTGGAAAATACATAGTATATCACTGCTGGGCAATGTGATTGCTAAATCATTGTTCTGACCTTAGAAAGGGAGTGTGGGTACAATGACTGGTATTTGGGAAAAGAAATGTGTTTATGATATTATATGTTCAAATGACATGTGAAATTGAATACGTATGGATACAATATCTTCTGACTTTACTACATATCTACTCTAATCTTGGGAAATGAAATCTATACAATATGGTGCCTGCCATTAAGTGTTAGATGCATAATTCTACCTTCTGTGGAAGCTTGAGGACTTCTTAGACCCTGTGATTCCCTACCATAAGGAGAAAGGACTTTAGATGGGGACACAGATATCTGTGTTTTAACAAGTCCCAAAGAAAATTCTGTTATCTGCTTGAGTTTGAGAACCACCACTGCAATGCTTTGACCATTAAGGCCAAGGGATGTTTCTTCCTACTCTCTAAGACCCAACTGTTCTGGGTTTGTTGTTGTTTGAACCTCTTCCATTTATTTTGCTTTTCTAGATGTTCAATACCTCCTCCTGGAAAATTGAAATAACCCATAACAATTTTTTTCTGCCTTTAATAGCCAGTCCTCCTTGATCTTTTAATCTTTCTTAAACATTCGTCTCATCACAGTCTCTTACTTCAAACCCCAAATGTTTCTCCTCAGCCACCTGGATGAAATCTAGTTGTCCTGCCTTGTTCTTTAGCACTCCACATTGTACAAGCTTCTGACCTAACTTAGTTTATTTCTTCTTCCCTCCCTACTTGATAGTTACACTGGTGAGGTTTATTTTCTTAAATTCCATACCAGTCTTGTACATATTTTTCTTCAGTATTTTTGTATATGCTCATCTTCCAGGTCTAGATCTTTCTTCCTTCTACTTCTTTCTTCTGTTTTTAAAAAATACTAATCACCTTCTAAGTCCACTTCCTCTGGGAAGATGTTCCATAACCCCAACAACTATCTCTTCCTTACTATTCATTCCTTTCCTCTGTCAACCACATACACATGATCTTGTATTGTATATGTATTGTCCTAATGAATAAATCTTTTGTTTCCTACTTATTTGTATCTTTTCACCCAGTCACTCATATGGCATAGACTTGTGTTACCTATTTTTCAAAACCTTCGAATAACTCCAAAGTTTTGAAAAATAGGTGAGAGACTTCTCTTCAGCTTTAGCTAACCTGTTATTCAGATGATGGAAAATTATTTTTTGCTTCTTCATCATAATTCATTGTGGTAAGTGGAAATTATGATAATGCTTTCAGATAAAGGTAGTTGTGCGAGGAGAGCTTCCCTGTAGGAGCAGGGAAGATCTGATACCCTCTGGTGGTGAACAACTCTGAGGATGACTGATCAGACCAGGATAAGGAATATAGATATGGTTTTCAGGTGTGTCAGAGACTTATAAATAATCCTGAGACACAAAGATAATATTCTCCCCCCTCCCCGCCCAATAATTATAAAGACCAAAGAGGAAGGAAGGAAGATAAAAAAAATGAGAGAGAGAGAGAGAGAGAGAGAGAGAGAGAGAGAGAGAGAGAAGAAAGGAAGAAAGAAAGAAAGAAAGAAAGAAAGAAAGAAAGAAAGAAAGAAAGAAAGAAAGAAAGAAAGAAAAAGAATTTCTGCTTGCCTTTGCTGCTGCAGAGGGAAAGTATTTTGGAAAATGAGAGAATAATAAACATCAACTATGTGCCATATGATAAAAGAATTCTTAATTGTAAATTCCAGATAAAACCCTGACTTGTTATTTAATGTTGATTAAGTCACTTTATTCTTTCATTTTCAGAGTTTTTATCTATCACATGAAGATCATAATACCTGTTCTTTGGGTTGCTGTAAACATTCAAGAAAATAATGGTTGTTCCTGGATCAAAGTATGGACAATTAAATCCTTGTCATTCTGGGGCTAGTTTCAAGACAAGGTGTGAAGAGTGGGGCCCTCATCACACCAGGGAGTATGACAGCCTTTGTTTCTGTATTATACATTCCACCCTTACTAATGAAGCTTTCAGGCCCACAGGAGCTGTGAAGAGAAAAAAGCTAAATGCTTGAGTACATATGAGAAAAATAGCACGGCTATACCTACCTGTATTAGAAACAACAGATGTTCTCCCTGGATACAGAAACAACCAAGGTCCATTTATTTTAGAAGTTATCATGGAATAGTATCTATAGATCTACAGAATGCCTGCTATATACCAGGCAACATGCTTAAGTGCATTCATATTTGTTGTCTTTTTTCATCCTGGCCACAATTTCATAATGTAGGTAGCCAACCATGGTTTTAATTCCATCCATGTTGATACCCGTCACAATTCCCTGAGGTAGGGAGAAGGAAAAAGTCTAAAGAGTATAAGCAGATTTTCTAATGGCAAAACATACATTCTATTTCAAAGATGATGTTCTTTCTACCATACCAGAATGCCATTCGGAAGTCAACCTGACCTAATAGAAGAAGCCATGCACAAGAGAAGGTGAATTTATACCAATCGTATAGAATACTTACTACAAATAGAAACTGCATTATTAGAACTCCTAGCTCCCTAATTTACTTGGAATAAGCTATGCAAAAACATAAAGGCTAAGAGTACTGAAGAATGGAAATCAATACATATGTAACATCTTTGCCCAGAATATAGTCACAAAATTGTCAAGCAATAGAATACCCATTGTCTTCTAATCTAGCTTCCAAAATTACTAGCATAGATTACTTCATCTCACAAAATACAGGGTCTTTTGCTCCTCCATTGCTCTATTAGGTATGTAGTGGTCTTGCTACTTCAGAGGGGGTCTTCACTTAGTGGTTAGTCAACTATTAGGGAAGTATGGAATAAGTATGAGATAGATCCTCTAGTCTATCCATTGGTCATAAGTACTAACATGGAGTGTCTTTTGCATACTTCACTTGGTTCATTGATTCAGCATGCCTCTGGCCTTAGAAAAGTATCACATATCCTAAACCTATCTACCCTGGTAGTTTTCCTATTCTACCCTCAAGACCTGCAAACGGCTGATTTTTTTGAGGTTCTCATCAAGAGCTTTTCAGGCCTTTCCTCCTTCAAAAGGGAAAGTTATTCCTTCTAGAAGAGATTGATGACCCACTTAGAAAGGCCCAATTACCATATATACAGAGCATGTCTTTTGTCCAGCTTGGAGAGACTAACAAAAAGATTTCTTGCTATAGTTATGAAACATCAAATACAGGATATAGCCTCAAGGCACACCATAAGACAAGCCTTTGGCAGCATGCCTTGCTTAATTAATATTTCAAAAGAGCCTATTTTTCATATTAATATGAATATAGGGAAATCAAAAGAAGGAAAAGGCAAGGAAAAGATGGGTGAAGTAGTAAAAGAATTCAAAAGGAAAAATTTAGATTTCCCATTAATAATATATGTCAAATTTTGTTCTATTTGTTCTTAATTTATCTGCGACTTAGTCAAGATAAACACTTGTTACTCGACCCTTGAAATGTCAGTGACTTAGCATAGTAAAAACAAAATTGCCTCAAACATCACGATCCAATACATTTCAGCCTTTGGGAAATGTGGCATGTTCTGTTCCACATAGTCATTCAGGAGCCCAGCTCCAGCTTGTACCTTTTCATCTTCAAGAATCTCAGGTTCTTCAATTATATTATTTGTTTTTGGCAAAATGAAAGAAAATCAAGTGCAAGAGGAGAATATATCAGGAAGTTTCTAGGAATCAGGACTGAAAGCGGCATATATCACTTTCTCCCACATTCCATTGGCCAGAACTCATACACGTGACCATATCTATCTGTGATTTAAGCTATAAATATAGCTTAGTTGTGCGAAGTGGAATAAAAGAGTTTGTAAAAAGCCAGCATTGTCTGTGTAACAACTTGGTGCTAGAGGTAGGAATGGTTTCCCCATCAGTAGTGTCCCAGGCTGAATGAGAAGAGAATGCCCAGACAACCTATGAAAGTCTCTGGTTAGATTTCATGTTGAAAAAGTAATTTTGACCCTCTTTTGTACTCTGTCCAAATACACAAAGTATACTATTAATTTATTATCAAATGTAGATCAAGAGGTTTTTATGTACTAGTTCAAGTCTTATAAAATTGATAGTGTATGAAAACATTTAATAGGTGTCTACATTTGTACTGGCTTTGAAATTTAAGATATTTTCCTGGGAAATTATACTTTGGAAAGTACATGGAATAGATTTTTACCAGATAATTTAATAACCTTGAATAGTATCAAAACAAACAAACAAAAACTTGTATATTATTTTTCCCCAAAAGATTTTTTTTAAGTTGAAATAGAATTACTTTGTAATTAGTACGGCAATTAAAAATTCCTTTCAGCAAAATATATTTTCTTCTACTCAGTCAAAATTGCATAAGATAAAATACCCAATAATTAGTTACAGTTCAACACTGTGGCAATAGTTAGGTTTGTTGTTATTTTCCCATACTCCTGTAGGTTGACATTAAAAAGCACTAAAATAACCCTAAATATATTATTAACACTCTGAAGAATATTATGTTCATAAAGGTGTATAGGTCAGGGTTTAACCAGAAAAACAAAAACCTACATTGATATCTACACTCATGAAATTGATTATACAGTTAATGAAGAAACTGAAAAACCACACAAGAGACAATAAGGTAAACCAAGAGATTCTATGAGCAGGAAGTAACTCTCACTCCCAGGCTGGAGAGACAAAGAGATAGTGTTTTCTGAGCCCAAGGACAAGGGTCACTTGGTAGAAGCTGAAATGAGAGCAAAAATGTCCAGCAGGAGCTAGTGATGTGGAGTTTATGAAGCCAATGCCCCCAAACCTGTCTCAGGGAAAGAAGAAAGGTAAGAAATACTTGGCTTCTATGCTCTCCTCTCCTCTCACAAGGTTCTGCATTTGTTTACCATTGGTCAAACCCTGGTGAAGGCTGTCTAACAGGCAGATTGGAAAAGGTTCAACACACTTTTGCACAAATCACACAGAAGGCAGAGGAGTGATAAGGACTACACCTGAGAGTAGGCAGGCCCCAAGATCAGCACATGTAATGAATGGACCAAGGGAGAGCAGAGTTTATGATTTATGTTCTCCATTGATTTACCTCAATCAGCACAAAGTGATGACCTCTCTCCATGTAGCTTCTTAAAGAAAACTTGCTATTTTAAAAGAATTCCTAATCCATTGAAACATATATTTGAGTAAAAGTAATGTTCAGTTTAAACAATTTGCTACCACGTCTTGGAAGTTTGAGTTTTCAGATATATGACCCTGCTGGGGAAAATCAAAATGAAAAAGAATAAAACTAAAATAGCTGGACAAATGCCTCTAGATTCAATATGTAGGTCTTCTCCAAAACTCTGAGAGATGAATATGAGAAGGAGATGAGTTTCCTGGGAATCAGTGGAAAATACTTTGAACTTAATGTCAAACGGACAGACAGGACAAATTGGTAAATAAACCCTGGGGAATTAGTCTCCAGACAACAGGTAAGAATCACACACACATCCCACACCTTCTACCCATCTCTAAAAATCTGTAACTTTTCTTTGGAGTTAATTCATAATAATGCGAATAACCTAAAAAAATAAATTTCAGACAGACAACTCTCTGAAAACTGATAAAAACGAAACAGAAGTAGCAGAATTAAAGGAGTTGGGTCCAGGGAGAGTCTCAGGGCAGTAATGAGTATGACACATTTTTAACCCAGAAATGCTAAATCTTATTAAAGAAACTAAAGGCCTGGTTCACAGATTCATGCTCTGGTGGGGTCCCTTGGCCTGGCCTGCACCCTCTCACAATTTGGGACCGCCTTGGGTGATGTTGGAGGGCCAGTTTCAGCCTGATACCTGCAGGCCAGGCCAAGGGACCCCACCGGTGCAGGAATCTGTGCAACGGTGGCAGGGAACGAGGCAGGGGCGATCAGGCCAGCAGGAGAGAGTAGTTAGGGGCAATCAGGCTGGCAGGGGAGGGCAGTTAGGGGCGATCAGGCAGGCAGGTAGGTGAGCAGTTAGGAGTCAGCAGTCCTGGATTGCGAAAGGGATGCCTGACTGCCAGTTTAGGCCCAATCCCACAAGTCCTGGATTGGAGAGGATTCAGGCCAGGCTGAGGGACCCCCTCCCATGCATGAATTTTGTGCACCAGGCTTCTAGTCCTATCTAATAAAAGAGTAATATGCAAATTGACCATCACTCTAACACACAAGAAGGCCACCCCCATGTGGTCAAAGATGGCCACCAAAAGAAGGCTGGCAGGGGAAAGAAGTTGTAGGCAATCAGGCCAGCAGGGGAGGACAGTTGAGAGAGACCAGGCCTGAAAGGGAGGGCAGTTGGGGGCTATCAGGCCTGCAGGGGAGAGCAGTTGGGGGGGAACCAGGTTTGCAAGGGAAGGCTATTAGGGGCAATCGGGCCAGTAGGGGAGCAGTTAGGCTTCGATTAGGCTGGGAGGCAGCAGCAGTTAGGGGCAATCAGGCAGGCAGGCAGGCGAATGGTTGGGAGCCAGCAGTCCTGGATTGGGAGAAGGATGTCCGACTGCCCATTTTAGGCCCGATCCCACTGGGATTGGAAATCCCTCAAGGGGTCCCAGATTAGAGAGGATGCAGGCTGGGCTGAGGGACACACACACACCCATGCACAAATTTCGTGCATTAGGTCTCTAGTAGAATATAATAGAAAATGGAGGTAGACATGACAAAAAGTTATTTAAATTAAAATAAAACATCAAAAGCAAAATTCCCTCAAATACCCTTTAAAATTCCACAAAAAATATTTTTAAATGCCTACAATTATTGAAATACAAATAAGGTGACTGATCTTATTAATATTTGATTTTTAGAATGGGAAAAATGGACTACTAAAGTATGTCCTGAATACTGGCTATGAACTGTAGACAAGGAAAGGAGTGTTTGAAAAGTAATGTTTATAAGCCCAGCTATAAGACCTGATGGATGATTTTTACCTGTTCCTGAATTATAGCACTGAATTTGAACACTCCAAGTGATTAAAGCTTCCAAATTCAGCTCACTGCAAAACTGATAAAACCAAATATACCACTGGATACAGCTCCATGAATTTTGGCATTTTCAATTCTCCATGAAAGGGGAAGAAATATAAACACTATAGGGTTACTCTCATCAAGAGATCTGCAAAATGTGATTAGTATAAACTTTCTATTCTGAAAAGTCAAAGCCTGGGTGAAATGCGCTCAGAGAATATTTATGGTGAAAGAGAAATGTTATAGACTACTAGCTTTAAGTTTAGATTTTTCTGAGCTTAAATTTCAATTTCTGTATGGTTTTCAGTCACCTATTTAATTATTCCAATATTGGTTTTGAAGCTACTTAATAATAACAATAATGTTTGACTCAGAAATAATATACACAAAGCACCTGACACATAAATAGTATGCACAGTAAATAAAAAGTTTAATTTTATTTGTAGGATAATAAGCAGCTACCTTTTGTCAATAAGACAATAAACTGTTTCCTTAAAGTGAAACCTACTTTAATATTATGGTTAAAAACACCAACAGTTACAAATGCCCAAGTAAAGAGCAATATATTTGCAGGTGTAGAATAAAGAAACAGCTCTTGTCTGCTATAAGTTATATTTGTCATAAATCCTGCTGATGGCTTTGGTAAGAAATCTTCATAAGAAAAATATTTGCAAAACTAAGAGGACTCAAAGGAGAAAAGGACACTATGCCAGCAAAAGTGCAACAATCTCCAAACCACCAGTTTCTTCTATCAACTGCAAAAACAAATAGATGAGTTCAAAGCCAGATTTCTTTGAGTCTGTGACAGCAGGCTGGTTTCAGGGATAAGGACTGCTCCTTCAAGTGATCTGATTTCCTGAACTTAATTTCACAGTCTATCAGTTTCCTGAGAGACATCATTTTCTTCTGCCTGGTCAAGTCAAAAGCAAGATTTCACAGATCTAAATAAAGAGAAGGAATAATGTATTCTCTCAAGGGAATATTAACCTCTAGGAACATGAATCAATTTCTTATAGTTCCTTGAACCTCTGGCATTTTCTAGGATTTGGTTAAATCATGGAATACCTTTAATAGTTTTATCTTCTCCATGTGGAAAAATAGATCCAATGATATTAAAGGTGCAATTTTACCAGTCGGTAAATTATAATAGCAGAGGTGTTATTCTTAGGTTTGTTAGCATGCCTTTGGAAAACAGATCCCCGTAGCTAATACACGCTGTACAAAAACAATTAAACAATTTTCAGAAGATATAAACCTTCTATGGCAGATTTGTGGACTGTGAAATGTAAAAAGACTATTGGTAGAAATTTTGATGACTTTGCATATTAATTCATATTTATGTACTTATGTCCTATCTTGTTCCACAATGGATTTAAGATGCCTAAAAATATAACATAATTTTTAGAAATTAAAAAAATTGAACCATAGTAAGGATATCAAGGCAAATAAGAGTAAGAAAGATAAGATAGCTTTGAGGCTAATACAATAGCTGCTGAGCATGTAGACTTATATATGTGTTGTTTTTGTCTGTGATTCAGAATTAATTTCCAGTGGGTAGCCAGTTAACTAAAAAGCTATGGGCCAGTAGAGATTTTACTTTTCAAAGACTCACAAATCAGCGCCTGGAAACTCCTTCTTGGTCCCCACCCTAATGATTGGTGGCCCAGTCTGTTTTGTTGGGTTACTGCATTTGACAGCCTGTATGTGCCACAGCTTAATAACTGGTGAGGCTTCAGCAGAAGAAAAAGGGTATCCTGTAGATAATGAAAGCTAAATGTCTTCTCTATTATGTTCTTTACCCTTCATGTGGTCACCATAGATGTGTGCGTGTGCCAGAAAAGCATCAAAGCTTCTTGAGGCAAAGTCAAATAGAAAAAAAATCACCTCAGAAATATTGTAAATGGCAACTTCTATTGCAGATATGACCACTTACACCTACAGAGAGATTTCCAAGGTCAGGAGTATCTGAAACTTTTCTTTCCCTCTGATTCTCATCCAGGGATCTTCTATGTCAGGAAGGACAAATAGATTTTAAATTTATTTACAATTTAGATCAATTGTTGATTGGTAGTAAATACATAAAATTTTATATTAAGAACAATTCTTTACTCATATCTGGGCCCAATGGGAAAAGTTAATGTGGTCAATAATGGTATTGGCTAAGAGAGTGGGAAGAAGAGTGGTGACAATGGTATTGAGCATGTCTTATTTCAAGTGCTTTCTGGTGTGTTGCTTCTGTTTATACCCCAGAGCTGTAGGAAATGAACTCCGACCCCTATATTCCGCTCCTAAGATGCTTTCAGGAAGGAAAATCAAGAGTCAAGCATTTTTTCCTCTCTATACAACAGGGAAAGACTGATTGATAGTCCTCCCTCATCCTGTGATAGAGTCTATGTGCATTTATTATTATAAAAAAGCAAAATGCACAATGGTATATTCTATAAATTAAAAAAATCATAATTCAAATAGAACTAATTCGGAATGCAGATGAAGAGTGAGAGAAGCAATCCCAAGGGCCCATATATCCAGGGCTCTGTCTTTTCTTTCATTACCTTGCAGATCCTTCGCTTATATTAATTTGCCCTTGAGCCAGAAATATGCAATTCTGACAATCTTCTGCTTCAAGTATGTAAGTGACTTTCAATATTAGACTCTTCCTATTATGGATGCTAGAATGATTGCAGGTCCAACATAAGTCATGTTTGCCTTTTAAGATTCTGAAGGTATTACTCATGCCTTTCAGAATATGAAAAGTATTGTGGACATTGACATGATTAAAAGGGTAAACACAGATGTGTGTTGCCAGTGAATTTTTGAGCATGCATAGTGTGAGAACATCATCAGTGGAATTCCAAGAACTTGAAATGCTGTGGGAAACTGGCTTCCAAGGGGTTATACAACATCTGACATGCAACTATCCTCCCACTAATCATTTCAGTAAGAGTCAAAGTCTTTATAAGGCTAGTTGGTTGTTGACAAGTGTTTATGGGTGAACATTTAAACTACAGTGAAATTGTAACTGTAGATTGAACATTTTAATTGACGATAATAATAGAATTATGACAGTTATTTTATAATTTTAATGTATAAATATGTAGCATACTGCTCTATTACTGGAGTCATCTGTAATGCTGTTGTAAAAAATCAAACTTTCTTAGAGAGTTAAGGCATCCCCAGATTGGTACGTGAGTTTCTTTTACTGATGTATTGGAATAGAAAGCTGTTTGGTAGGATGTAAACAGGTGTCTCTGAAGAGATATCACAGTGGGAACTGTTCATGGAATTTCTGTACTTGGTTTCAACCCAATAGTACATATTTCATAACATTTCAGCTAAATTAGCACATCCATTTTTGTGTTATATGGGGGTGGGAAAAATGACCTTTTCTAGCTCTTGAAAATTAATCAGACTTTTTTTTTTAGCTTGAAGGGTTTTTTTTAGTGAAAAAAATGCAGATATGAACTTCCACCTTGGAAGAATTAAAAAACTCATTCAAGCATGAAGAAAATCAATGTCAAGTCAAGAGAAAAAGGAAACGAGGAGACTCAATTTCGAGTTTTTGAAATATAACTCCTGTGCACAATGAGTCCCATCTTTTATGTCATTTCTGGTAGCTTGTGATCCCTACAGGGACATGGGCTTATGAATCAGGAAGTGTAATACAGCATGGTCGACAGGAAACTCTCCAGGAGAGGGCCTCTTTTTTTTTTAATATATTTTATTGATTTTTTACAGAGAGGAAGGGAGAGAGATAGAGAGTTAGAAACATCGATGAGAGAGAAACATCGATCAGCTGCCTCCTGCACATCTCCCACTGGGGATGTGCCTGCAACCCAGGTACATGTCCTTGACCGGAATCAAACCTGGGACCTTTCAGTCCGCAGGCCGACGCTCTATCCACTGAGCCAAACCAGTTTTGGCAAGGAGAGGGCCTCTTTATGGCTGCGGGCTTTGAGGGAGTCTCATAGCCATCATTGATACCTCTATGCTGGGTACTTTGGAGATGGAAGCTTGACACTAATGTCTGTGCCTCACATTCTTTCCAGTGCAAGTATCAAGGGAAGCTGAAGATTGTGCCTGAGATTGCTAGGTGATTGGCAAACCCATTTTTTATTTTTCTTGGACACACCACTAGACTACATTTCCCAGTCTCTCTTGCAGTTAAATGTGGCCATGAGAATGAGTGACAGCTAAAGGGATATGCTACTTTTAGATCTGATCTATTAAAAAAGAAATCCTTCCTTCCTCTTCCCCTTTCAGCTTGATCCTGAAAACAGCATCCTTAGAAGCCATTTGTTGAAAAAGTTGAAGCCTCAGGATGAAAGGAGACTGGGCCAGGGATTAGTACTTGGAGAAAAGCCACTTGACCAGAAATATAAATTAGATTGTTACATGAATAAGAAGTAAACTTTTATTGTATCAAACCACTGAGATTTTGCAATTTGTTAGTTTTAGCTGCTAGTATCACTTTAAATAACATAGACCATTCTCTTTATAATCTTCAGAAATTCCTCCAAAGTTTCTCAAAATAAACATGCAACTTAAATAAAATGATGTTCAGGCTAGGTAAAGACAACTTTCAGGTGAGTATCCTTATCTCCCAACTCTCTCCTATATAGAAATTATGGACTAGCCTCCAATTCCCACACCTCTCACATGCTTCCACTAAGGGGCACACAGTGAAGAAAATATCAAACACAAAGGTAATACCTCCAACTCAATTCTGATTTTATTTTTCTACTAGAGGCCCAGTGCATGAAAATTCATGCACTGGAAGGGGCTCCCTCAGCCCAGCCTGTCCCTTCTCATAGTCCGGGAGCCCTCAGGGGCGGGAGGTGACAGGCGATCGGGGAAGGCGACACCCCTATTACACCTCTGCTGCTGCCACTGCCAGCAGTGCAAGCGTTGGCCGGCCCTGGTTACCTGAGCCTCGGGCGGCCCTGGGTGGCTGGGCAGCCGCCATCCAAGATTTTCCTGTGCCTCGGGCTGGCCCTGGGCAGCTGGGGGACTGAGGGGACTGGGGGACTCTGGAGGCAGGTGTGCAGAGCAGCCAGGCCCTCCTGGGGCCAGGCCCGGCCATGGCAGGGCTAAGGGGATTGGGCGCTGCCATCTTGTGGCTGTGGGAGTTGCCATCTTTGAGGACATGGCAGTCAATTAGCATATTCCCTCCTTATTGGCTGTGGGCGTTGCCATTTTTGAGGGCTTGGCAGTCAATTAGCATATTCCCACCTTATTGGCTGTGGGCACCACATTTGTGATGGTGTGAGGGTCAATTAACATATTTCCTCTTTATTAGATAGGATAAAACAAACAATCAAAACACCTTAACAATGAGTACTACCTTAGGACAGCTAAGAAAGTCAATATGCTTTGTCTAAGGCAACAGTTTACATATTAAAATTAAAATTTCTGGATATTTTATTTGCTTGCTTGCTTCTTTTCCTTTTTTGCATGGAGTATTGAAGCAATGAAAAAAATCTTCATAGCAGGCTAATCATGTGGTTGAAACATGAAAGTCATAGAAGTAACAAAATGGATGATTTATGCTCCAAACCTTTTTTCCCTGTTTATTGAATTTTTGGGGGGTGATACTTGTTAGCAATGTTATGCCTCAAACTTAAAGGGTAAACCCACGAGACTGGCAGATTCAAAAGTCAAAATTACTGTCAGTCATCTGGAAGTTTCCAAATATTCAGATGTTTGGCAGTAAGTAAACAAAATTTTTGGATGAGTTATTGATTTTTTTTTTAACTTTTGGGAAATTTATTTTGGTACATAACAGACATTAACTGAGATAATGTATTTCATATGCATTATGATTTTATATGAATGTAGTAGCTACCACTGTATAAAAACCTTCAGAAGTAGTTTTGATATGAGGGCTATTCAAAATATACTTTACGTTTTTATTTATTTAAGAGATTCTGCCCATACATTTATAAAATATCTCTCTAGAGATATGACAATGGAGTAATTTTGCTGAAAGATTTTCTATTAATGTTTTGGTGTTTCCTGGTATATTCTGAACAAGCAAATGGGAATATGAGAATTGGTATTAATGGGTGATATTTCCACCAAAGAGCTGAGTTTTTGAGGTTGATCTTATAGCTTATGATGAGCATGAATTACTAAAGGGCAGAGACACAGAGTACTGACTGTAATGGAATGAGAATGGAAAGGAATCACAAGTGTAAATTTACATTTACAGAATCTTTCATTTAGGTGAGAGTTTAATTTATCTTGAGAATGCAGCATCTAGGTATTTTTTTAAAATCATTTTCAGCAGATTTTTTAGTTCATAATTTTCCTCTGGCCCTGGTTGTAAGATATTTATGCTTGACTGTGTTCATTGTTTTCTGTGAACTTATAAAAATTGCTTTTTTATTAGTCTATAAAAGCCATGTTTGGAGACAGCCTAAAATAAAAATTAATGCAACTTATCGGCCTACAGCATGGAACAAGTGCTTGCTTCAGTCTCTTATTTAAGCACCGCAGATGCATTGAAATCTAATAAAAAATGTCCCCTGGCCCATCAATGCTACCCAGGGAGCAAGAAGCTGAAATCTGTCAATTGCCCACAACCAAATAGGGAATCTTTTGGGAGCTGCACTGTTAAGACTCTGAGAACTGGTATGTTATAACCGGAGGCATAATGCCTGGGCTTTGAGAAGAAGCATATATTTACCATTTAATAAACACTCTTCCTCCTCTATCACCTTGACTTCTTTTCTTTAATTCATCCTGTTGATTGAGATATGCCTCACTTTGGCTTTGAAATCCATCTTATTAAACAAAAAGAGGAGGCTGCAGTCTCTCTGGTCCTTAAATAATTGCAAGCACGGAGACATAAGATTTGCTAAGTGTAAGCTATGTTCAATAGCTATGTCCCATGCCCATAAGGGTATTCAAAGTGTAATAGGAAATACATCAAAAGGGCCAGTTTTACAAAATCATGGCAACAACCATCATTATTAGTACTAGCATTAGGATATTACAAAAATAAAAACAGAGCTCATAGCCCCGCAGATGTGACTGTTTACCAGGAGACAGCTTGGGCCTCCCCATTCGCTCCTGAATGGTGTCCAGCGATGCAATGCAGCTTGTCAGCACCTGCAGTGGGAGCCAGATCACTGGCACACAGAACACTGAAGGGTGAGAGGGAGAGAGCAAACTACAATCTGTTTTCCCCAGCCCTTCCTATCATACTTCTCATGAGATAGGCCAACAACTCCCTTCATCATCCCAACCTCCCTCGGTCTCCTGCCCCTGAGCTGGGTCAGGCATCTTAATGTGAACATTGTGCCCTTGTTTACATCCAAAGCAGCCTTGGGGGACACAGAAGAAACTGATAGAAACATGCCACCCTCACACTTTTCCCTTCAGGTATACCACCCCACACGTATCCTTTCAGGTGCTTTTCAGACATATTCTCAAGGACATAGCATCTTTAAATGAGTATTTTCATTCCTGGACTCCATTCTTTTTCAGCTGGCTCTCCAATCCCATATTTGAACTGTGAAAATCAAAAGCTGTGTCTGGTTAATCTTTAGGAAAAGTATGCTGGCCCTCCCCAAAGTGATAAGAAGCCAGTTAAAATGATCTCGGCATTAAAGCAGCCACAGTGGAAGAATTCTAGCTAAATAGATACCATCTGTACCCCTAGAGTGAGCACATCATGTCCAAATTCCAGCTCCATCATCTCTGAGCTATTGCGCTGTGGCTCAGCCCCTGCATACATGCCTGGGGTTCCCAGGATGCAGACTGATTGGTTGTGCAATGAAGATTTTATGAGAAACTCCTTTTCCCAGCTCTTCTTAAGGGCCTGAAATCAGCAAGCCAAAAGCTTTTTATCCTAATATAGAAAAGAATCAGGCAGCAGATGCTTCTTCAGAGAAGCCCGAGTGCTGGGGCGGGGATGGGGTTGGGGGGGGGAGGTAGAGGGATGGCGCAGCCCTCCCTCTGGCAGGAGCCAAGGCTGAATCATCAGGGGAGTGTTTGTGGTAAAATCATTTTTCTTTGAGATAGTGAAACTATTATCACTAAGCTATGGACAGCTAGTCTGGAGTGACTTTGGTGAGGTCTACTCTTTCTCACTACATAAAGAGTGTGTCTTGGCTCCCAGGGAACAACACATCCAAGAATATTGCTGAGGGAGGAGAGTGGATAGGAGACCCTGGAAAAAAGTTGGCCGGAATCAAAAAGTGAGGCGAGCCAACAAAGTAATGAAGAGGATTTGTTTTCTTTTTGAACTAAGGGTGGAGATTGGGTCATATCTCCACAACCATATGGAAACAAAAGGTCACTCCAAAGAATTATTTTCCCAGAGGTCTCCATGAAGCAAGCTACAAGATGAATTCTATTTCATCCAACCGAAGGCCACCACAGGGACTGGAATAAGTGCTCAGCCTTGATGAGTGAAAGAACAATTTTATCTATATTACCCCATTACCCAGAGGCTTATTCAGAACAGGAGGGGGAAGGAGGAAAGAGTTAGTAGGGAACCTTCAATATTGAAGTATTTTTTTAAATGTTTTAGGTCTTTGCCTATACCTGACAATTGCAATAGATGTCTAAGTTGACTCTTGCTACTAGTCTCTCTTTCCATGTAATCAATTTTCCCAATTGGTCTTTGATCTTTCTAAAAGATTAAAATTGTCACCTGTAATCTCTTCCTATGGCTAACTCCTCAAAACTGTCAGGAGAATTCCATCTTCTTCAGCCTGAACACCACCTCTAAAGTATGGATGTTCCCTCACTCCTCCAGTCCTACCTCCCACTAATGCTGCAAACATTCCCTCTGATCCAAGATGACTTTCTTCTCATTATTCCTGGAAGATACCACCTTCATCTCTATGTATTCAATTCCTTGATTATCGTGTTCCCCTCAAAAGTGTGCACTACCTTCTACCCACTTCCCTACTCCAGTGTCCATTCTCTAAGCCTCTTTCAACGTCATCTCCAGTGCTCCTGCAGTTGTAGCTCATGTATCTCTGTATTCTTATAAAAGCCAATGTTCACACTTTTGTAATTTTAGCACTTTATACTTGAGTTTTTACATTATTGCATATTTATACAGATGACTTCCCCATTGAGAGTGAAAACTCCTCTGTGACATGGACTAGGTCATAGACATATTTTTGTTCCACATGATGTCTCAGTTTATATAAATATTCAAAATATTTCCCCCAAATCCTTTCAACATATGGCCTTTAAACCTCATTACCAGCCTTTGGGAATGGGAAAAAATAAGTCCAAATGAGGAAAACCATCAGAAGCTCTGTTAGAAACATTTATGCCTCTAGCTCTCTTGTCCCTACTTAGGCAAGAGATTATAGAAACCTTTGGACTAGCCAGGACACTAGATAACATCAAGCCAGATACTCTCATTTTAAACATAAGTACTAATGTTTAAAGAGGGAACTGAGAAATCACATTTCCAGACTCCCTATCAAGGGCGTGTACCTCAGTAGTTTCTTCCCTATTAGTTAATTGCCTCTCATCCTAGCCTTCCCATGGCTTCTGAGTCAATAAATATTGTTAATTTAATTTCAGAAGGAAGCTAAATAAACTAAAGCAGTAGGGAGAAAAATTAAAATTTAGGGATTGCCTGAACAAGACAATCAGCTTCATTTTCAGGGTTTCAGAAGTCTAGTACATGCTTATCAATTATGATTGTGTTTGTTGTCACTTTGATTCTGTTTGAGCTTTTCTTTTTGACATTTTAGGAGTTGACTTGGATCTAATTCGCCACTTTGCTTATCACTAATTATGCTCCATTTTGAAAAATGGGCCACATCCTGTCCTCCATGTTGCTGGGTAGCTTTTTTGTTGTTCTGCACTCAATTTGAGATAGAGCAAAAGTCACAGTACTAGGCCTAATGAAGATGCTACCCAAAGGGAGTTCCTATGAAAATGTTGATGAAATATTCAAAAATAGACAAATGCTTGCAATGTAGACATATGACACACTTCAGAAATATTTTAAGGTCACTACTTTTATGTTTTGGAATGCCAAGAGACATTTATAGAAGGAACACAATTAAATAAATTTGATTCTAATGAGATAATGCTAAAGCAAGTTTCAAAAGTATCAGAATCCAGCTCTTTATGAAGACCTTGGTCATTAATTTCTTGAGTCACAATTTCCCCATGAGATAAGAATCATACCTGTTCTGCACAACTTATATATTTGCTTTATTGTTGGAAGTATATATAAAAGTGTGTGAAAATTTTGTTTATATTCCTGACCAGCATTTCTCAATGGTTAAAGCATTTCCCTGTGGATCAAAGGTCCTATTCCCTGTCAAGGGCACATACCTCAATTGCAGGCTCAATCCCCAGCCCTTGTCAGGGTGCATAATGGAGGCAACCAATTGATGTGTCTCTCTCATATTGATGTTTCTCTCTTTTACTCTTCCCTTACCTTTCATTCTCTTTACAAATAAATGGAGAAAAATATCCTCAAATGAGGATTAACCAAAAATTTTTTTGTTGTTTTCACGCTGAATTTACTTTTTTGTGGATTTAAAGAAGGATTGTCCCTGAACTGAAATGTATTCTACTGGCTGTGTTATACAGATTTTCCATGTGCATTAGCCAGGAAGAAAATAATAAGATTTTGATTATTTAAATGTAGAGCTTACCAATCAAGCTAAAAGGCAGGTGTAATCAACCATATAACGTACAACATTTTTTTTATGCCCAATGTTGTCTTCCCTCCATGTCTCTCCACTCCTTCCATCCCATCATCCCATTCTGATTACCATCAAAAACGGTACCATTTTTTCCTTGTTCTTATACCCTAACCAGATAGTTTCACAAATGACAGGAACTACTCAGGAAGGATACAGCTCCTCACAACACACAAACATTATATGAACCTGACGGTCCCTATTGGAGGTAGATTCACAAAAAATGATAGAGCAGCAGACAAATAAGTAGCAGTTTGGCTTAATTATATTGAAAGAGTTTTGCAAGGTGGTGTAGCTACCGTGCCCAATTATTGTACGTTTATTGTAGCCAGAAAGAATCTGAATTAATCCACTTAACCCTATACTTTCAGCTTTGTTTAGAATGCCATACATGGTCTCAAGGTAAGAGAAATTCTCAGAACTGAGCAAAAATCCCTCACTTTCTCATAATCATCTTTAGGATTACTACAGGGTAAATATAATTAGTAGTTCCACAGAGCAACATTTCTTTTTTTCATAAAGTTAACTTTTTTTACAAAGTTAATTCTATTAATACAATAGTTACTTATAATCTAAGTATAATCTGATAGTTACTTATAATCTCAATTTCCACTTTCACTTAAGATAGTTTATAGTAGACCAAAGATATAGTATATCTTTTAGTGATAAGATATGGAAAAGTGGATCAAATGAAACTAATAATCATAAAGTTGATATTTACAAATAACATATTTCATTTGTAACAGTTCAAAAATTATCAAATATATAAGAAAGATATGTAAGACCATTGCACTGAAAATTAAAAACATTATTGAGAGAAATTAAAGAACATCTAAATAAATAAGGTGTATTTCATGTTCAAATGTTGAAGACTCAATGTTTGCAAGGTTTCAAATTACCCCAACTGATCTATATAGTTACCACAATTTCTATGAAATTCCCATAAGGTTTTATTGTTGTATGGTTGCAGTAAGGGGGCGAGGAGTTTGTTAAGCTTATTTAAAAACATATATAAGTGAAAGGCTATTTTGAGGGAAAACAAAGTTGGAAAGCTTATACTATCAGATACCAAGAATTATTTTATGATTTATTATTAAGACAGTGTGGTAATGGCTTAATGACTGATAAACAGACCATTAGAACAGAATAGAGAATGCAGAAATAGACCCACAAATATACAGTCTCCTGAAGTCTAACAAAGGTGTGAGTGTGGTGCTGTGAGAGAAAGGATTGAATTTTCAATAAATGATATTGGGTGAAATGTATATTTATAGAGAAAAAACAATCTAATTCACAATTCAAGGTAGCTTAGTACAAATGAATAAAAGTAAAATCCCTAGGGCCCCTGGAAGGTTACAAAGAATATTTGTATGAAATTTGCATAATAAATAATTTCATAAACAGAACCATAAAAGCACTAATCATAAAAAATGGTAAAATGGACAAAATAAAAATACATGTTTATTAAAGATACCATTAGGAGAGTAATAAGGCAAGCTATAGAGAGGGGAAAGACATTGGCAATGCATATATATCTATATATACAACAAAAGACTTTACTAGAAATATTATAAAAACTACATATCAATAATGAAAAAATATGTCAGTAGAAAAAATGAACCCAGGATTTTAACAAGCACTTCCCAAATAATATATCCAAATGGTCTATCAACATATCACCTTCATTAGTTGTCAACGAAATTCTAATTAAAACTAAAAAGTGAAATCCCTATACACCCCATCAAATTGTCTCAAATAACAAAGAGACTGTGAGGATATAGGGCAACTGAAAGCCTTGTACATTTCTAATGCGTATGTAAATTGGTGTAGCTGCTTTGAGAAATAGTTTGGCAGTAACTACTAGTGTACAATATGCATACTTTATGACCCCAAAGTATATGCTCAACAGAAATGCCGTGCATACATGCCAAAGCAATGTTGATCATAGTACTCCATCAAATATTAATGGGCATTTGATATACTGTAGATACAAACAAAAGGATACTACACAGCAATGAAAATGAACAAGCCACTGTCACATGCAACAACCTAAATGAATCTGCAACATTCTATAGAGTGGAAGAAGCCATACACAAAGAATACCCACTTTATAATGCCATCTATCAATTTCAAAAACTGGCTAAACAAGACCGATGGTGACAGAAGTCATGGGAGTGATTACTCTTGGGGAGGGCTGCTTGGGTGCCGGTCAATGTTCTGTTTTTTGATCTGGTTGATAATTAGGGGAGCATTTTCATTTTGGGCAAATTCATCAAACTGAGCAGTTAAGAATTTTGTATTTTCTGTATTGCATTATATTTCAATAAATGTTCTCCTAAATACAACCCAGATCTCCTATGCCCTTTGCTTATATGATTTACTCTAAATCATTTACTTCAATTACTGTAGTTCTCTGAGATTGCCATGCAGGATCTGTGTAAGTACACAGAACATTGGCTGAAATCAAGAAATTTCAACTTCAAAGGTTTCATGCTGTTGTCTTTTAAAAATCAACACACATAAAGTCAAGCTGTCAAGGACCCGGCTTGTGTACCAGAGATAGGGAGATTCAGACCAAGCAGAGAATTTTAATATGGTCATGCATTATCTATAACCTGGAGGATGAATAAAGATAAGATTTAGAGTGGACTTAACTGAAAATGGCCTTGTGATAAAAACAAGTCACTTTATTTTAATGACACTCACTTCCACTGTGATTTCTATCTCATGCTTATTTAGTTTCTAGGTACAAACCAAGAGGGCTTTTTTTTTTTTTCTTTTCATTCCTTTTCTTTTTTGATTCTTCTCCTACAAGGTCACTATAACTTATGTAGATGGAATTCACCTTTTAGTTGTTTTGCACAATGTCGCTGATGACATAGTTGAGAAGGAAAGCAGGTGTGAAGACAAAAGTATTTGTAGTAGGAACTACTTGATCTGAGCTTGAATTTCAAAACATTGTTGAAGTGACTATAATGTTGTTTTGATTTACTATCCTTAGGAACAACCCTTTCTCAGTTAGCTCAGACTTGCAAGCCAGTCACACAAATTAAACAAAACAGAGTCTCATGGGAGGGGTGATGAGGGAGAGAAGACACAGGTATAATCCTGCAGGCAAGCAGTGTATGTTTTAGTCATTGCAGTTTAAAAGTTCTTGTCCTTAATTTTCAAATGGAACTTTCCTCAGTCAATTTATTCAATGCAAATTTCAATTCATTCAGATACATCACCTACAAGAATCATTTGATTACTGCTGCATTCCTTCGGGTTTATCTTGTCACTCACACTTCATAATTGGCCATCAAAATAGAAAGACAGAGACATCTTGAAACAATATCTTAAAAAGAACAGAAATAAATTATTTGGGTCATTTTTAAATGTTAGCTTGAAACTTCTAGGTAAGGAAATATAAAACAAATTGGAGTGAGAGGCGAGAGGGAGAATAACCATACATAAGCTAATCCTAAGGGAGTAAAATGATGACATTTTGTAGCGAGGATTCTTTGAAAATGTGGTGAGGGGTGAATAAATGGGTTGTTGCTGGTCATTTAATGTAAGACTGTTGGATCCACTGTGGTTTAATAGGTGCCTTTAGAAAACTTTAGTTTCCTAGAGACAGTGGTAAATATTAATGAGATCATGTTAAACTTCCTGAGATTAGTCAAATTGCTCACTGCCACAGTCAAAGTCTAGGTGAATTGAAATTATACTCCTCTAATTTACAAATAATAAATTAGAGTTGTCTAAAAAGGACAAAAATGATATCTATTTAGTTAAAAAGACATTTCCTAGGAGGTCTGTTCATAAATAAATATAAATTTAATTTTTAAGATTTTTGTGTGTGGCTAAAACTGCATTAAAACTCACACCAACAGCTTAACCTTGTTCACTGACAAAGCAGTTCCCACCACATCAGAGACACCATCGATTCCTTTTATCTGCTTGCTTTCTAGACAGAAGTCCACTTTCTCTGAATTAGTCACATGTTTGGAGTCATAGCACGTTTTTCTCTCTACCATCTTATTGAACAAACTCAGCATGCTAACTTGCTCCAATATAAATCATGGTATGTTCTAAGATTAATATAAGTGGCTCACCCCTTACACTCACCCTGACAGTGTTTGATCCTATAACGCAATGATAATGCTGGCATGAAGAAAGACACAGGTGTGTTCAGCTATTGATATAAAAAATGTCCTCACTGCAGGTGGAATGGTTATACCAAGGCTCAAACCATAGGCAGAAATGTATGGTGTATCTTTCTCAATGAAACGCAGAAAAGCTAATATGCTGCGGTTATGAATAATGCATCCTTGTAGCCAATCTGGCAATCTTGTAAATTATTAGAAGGCAGATTTTTCCAGTGCTAGTACACATGCATGAGTACCTTTGCTTGAGTATTTACTGTGTCCCAGTCCATGAAACAAAGACTTAGGAAATAATGCATTCTGCTGCATCTTGCATCTACTGTGTAAGTTTTTTATTTTTGATCTTTTTAATATTTTATTGATTTTTAGAGAGAGAAGAAGGGAGGGGTATATATACTCTGTGACATAAACACATATGGAGAGAGAGAGAGAGAGAGAGAGAGAGAGAGAGAGAGAGAGAGACATCAATGTGAGAGTGAAACATCAATCAGCTTCTTCTTTTATGCTCCCTACTGGGGATCTGGTATTGAGCCTGAAACCCAGGCATGTTGTACTCTGCCCAGGAATCGAATGGGCAACCTTTCTGTGCATGGGATGACTCAAACCAACTGAGTCACACCAGCCAAGGCTGCCATGTAAAATTTTGATCAAACATATGGCTTTATATTTATGAATCTATATTTTCAACTAATTGGTATTATTGACAAACCAGAAAACTAAAAGTGCCTCTTGCACATATCCCTACCAGGGCCAGGAAACCTGCAATTAAGGTATATGCCCTTGACTGGACTCAATCCTGGGATCTTTCAGTCCCGCAGGCCAACACTCCCTCCACTGAGCCAAATCAGCTAGGGCATAAATCAATTGTTTCTGACTAGATTTTACTGATGTGTTAGACAAAAGAAGTTATTCCATTAAGTGGAAAATGAAGAGCCTCTGGTCCCAGGTTTCTCATGCTGCACTTGGCTTAGTATGCACAGAAGCCAAATCATATACACTTTAATACTCATGTTTGCATCTCATAACCTGTACATTAGTAAAAGTTTCCCAACAATATAAAATTCAGTTAAATTTCTCATAATCTATGTTTGCAAAGGGAAAAGTTAAAAGTGTGTGAGCTGGTTCATTCGAGTAGAATTATATGAATTTAGAAAACCGGAAAATTCAAAGATGGAAAAGAAAGTTATGGTTTATGTCACAGAGTAAGAGACAGAAACCCAAAGAAGATCAGTTGTCCAAATTCATACAACTATTTAGGGGCAGAAGCAAGACTAAAAGAGAGGTGCCAATTCCCATTCCAGTGTTTGCACCTCTACACCATTCATTCTTCCTCTAGAATATTAGATTAGATTTTCATATCAATAGTAACACACCTTGATCATATATTGTGGAATTTTTCCTTAGTAATTTTTAGGAAAATACATTTCTGTGTGGAAGTAACACTATTTCACTGCAATTATTCTAGGCTCCAAAAATAGCAGTCTCCAGAGTCCTCTGCAACTCACATTCAGAATGTGTTCAGTCCCCTGGAGACCACTTTGCAGTGAGGCCTTAAAGAATTTAGGCAGTCAGTAATGAGTCCCGGAATAAACTTGGCAACTAAAGGATGGTGCCTGGAATCCCCACAGAAAGGTGAGGATCTATGTCTTCTGTCAAGCGTGGGGTCTCTGGTGTTTAGCTCTAAGTTTTAGCACGATAAAATCCAGGGCAGAGAGGACTTCTGAAGCCCTCTTGAATTTTAACTATATCCTTTTAAAGTTTCTGACAATTTCTTAAACTCTATTAGTCACATTGCCATGTGATATGGGTCGAGTTCCTTACATTGGGAACCTGAAAGCTAAAAGAGACCACACATCTTCTTTTCAATTAAAAATATGTACCCCAAGGCATGTAGCTACATTTATTCACTCTAAGACCTGTCTCTATCTCAAGCTGTTTATGTAAACTAGACAAAAAAGAGGAAATTCTCGAACATGATGCTTGGCTCAATAGACTATTGCTAGTGACTGTCTGGCAGGGAGGGCCCTTCAGGAAAACGGAACAAGCAGAGGAGCAGGTCAGTGTGGGAGAGGTGTGGCTGGGCCACGCTGACACATTCTTCACACATTCTTCTATCCAGCTACTACTTATTAAGTAAATGCTATTTTCTTTCAAGGAGAAATGGTCAAAAACAGTCAAGGGGACAAATAAACAGGTGATTATTTCCAGGTGAGTATCCTGGTGGAGCTCTCCAGCAGACAGGTTGAAAATTCTGACCTTGGAGGTGAAGAAAGAACTCATAGATCTGCTCATATGGAAGGGGGTAAGCGAAGAATGTAGCAATTATTACAAATGGCACAGAATCCCTTTTAAGGTGGCAATTATGTCTCTCGGAAAATATTTAACAAGCACAGTGCTTGGGGGAGAAGGTGGGATCCTTATTGTTGGCTGGCACAGTGTCACAGAGAGCAGGGCTAAGTTTTCTGTTAGATGAGAAGTGGCATATGGGTGACTTGGTGAGGGGAGGGCTGGGTAGGATGGGAAAGTCTGAGAGATTCTGGGCTGTAGAATTCTAGGGGCCCAGACACCCTGGCAGGGGCTCTGAAAAGCCTAAACTATTTACAAAGCACTGTTTAAATATTATTCATTTTTACACACTGCATTGACACTTATACTATTGGTGCAAAAGCAGTGGGAGGTAAAACTGCTGGTGCTTAGCACAAATCCAGGCAGTGGCAGCAAGCATTGTTTTAAAAAGCGGATGTCATTTAAGAATGTCTTGCCTGAGATATTAATATTGGTATTAATGTCTTGAAATAAGATTCTTGAATATTAATCTCCCTTTCTAAATATATAGGTCTGGGAATGGCCAGATTTTCCTCATAAACCCAGTCAAAACTATTACAATATAAGAATCAGTCATCATTATACCAGACAGACTTGACAAAGGTTTGCAAAAATGTAAAATAATGCTGCACTTCACATACTATAGGGCTGCTCTGCTACCCAATACAGAGGTCATGGTCACATGGGAATGTTTGAATTTAAATTAACTTAAATGAACATAAATTACATATCTGTTCCCAGCTTCATTAGGCTTACTTGGAGTGTTCAAGGGCCACAGTGTGGTGAGAGGCTACAGTAGTGAACAAATAGCACAGAAACATTTCCATTGTCACAGGACGTTCTAGTGGACAGCACTCTTATAGAATATATATGCAAGGATATATTTTTGCTCTGTGTTTCTATACTAAAAGCAAGTTTTACAGAAAAAAAAAGAATGAATCCTGTTTCCATTTGAGTGTATGAAAATCAGCATTATTTCCATAAGACTGTTCTCTGTTCTCTTTAACTTCTCTTCCTTTGAACACTTATAATCTCAGATCCCAATGGTCAAAGTCACTTCAGACCAAGGCTCAGAGGAAGCAGGAACCTTCTTTTACTCCACAGCCCAGAGGGTGTCAACGTCAGGGTGTTCACAAGCAATGAAGTCATCTTAGGTCAGGAGTCCCTGGACTCAAGCGGCCCTGGGGCCAGTAGAGCTCATATGCAGATGGGAGGAGAGAAAAAGCAAGTAAACCTTTCTTTCCAGCATGAATTTAAGTTCCTCCCCGCCGCCACCCCACCCACCTCGGCTGAAGCTTCTTGAATACACAGTTACCTCTTTTCTGGGTGAAGTCTGCAATATTTTTAACACCCATTTCTGATAATACGGCCGTTGGAGTTTGCAAGCGTGTATAGAAACTGGGATGGGAGAATGCCTGTTAGCAGGTGCCAAAGCTATACTTTCCCAATATTTTCTCTTCCTGTGATAACAGCCATCATCATTCTCTTTTTAGGAGACAGGAACCCATGCACAGAAATTTGTGTGCTGTGATTCGCAAGGTAACGATATTTGAGTGTTTACTCTCACGCTGGTGTTAATTAGTGCACAGCATATTTAAGCTGGGAACAATGCAAGGCAGCTAACATCTCCGAAGGACATCTTTTACACAGCTACATTATGTTCTGACAAAACCGAAGCAGCATTGCCAAGACACCAATGGTGCCTGGTAAACACGGTTTTGGCAAAGAGTGCAGAGGGATTTTTCTCAACTGGCAACTCAACTGGCAACCTGGCAAATCCAGGTTTGCAAATATGCCACCCTTGGTTAATTAGTGACAGTGCTGGCTTTTAATTTAATTTGAAGCAACATGAGAGAAAAAAAATCAAGAAAAATGTGGATAAACAAGCCCACTAGTCTCACTGCTGGAGAAATGAAGTCACACAAGCATGAATGATCCCGTCCCGCAAAGAGCTTGATGGATGCGGTTGCTTCTGAAACACAAGAACATCTGGCCACACTGCACAGCTGAGGGGGGAAAAAAAGAAAGGTCCAAATTCATGGACACATTTCTGTCAGAGACATCCGGCAAACAGATGGCACTGGTTCCAAATAAAGTCCCATACATGGGCTGAGAGGTTTTTGAAAGCTGGTGTGTTCATAAATGCATTCTTTTTATCCCTTTATTTCCAGCTCAGTAACTTGTCAAAAGCTCTTCTCTACTCTATCTTCAGAGCAATGATATTTCTGAAGACCGAGGCCTAAGGAATGTCTGTACTATATTCCTGACCAAGTCTGTCCTGATGTGATGTGGAAGAACGATCCACCATGACCTGGAATCTTCCCCTAGGCTATGACTTATTGTTACGAGAATTAAAACACTCTGCTTAAATGATAGACTAACAAATTGTAATGACCAGTGTTTATTGAACACTCATGTGCCAGACACTGGACTAAATGCTTGCCTTGTCTCATGAAATCTTCATTGCAATGGGTTTGTAATTACTGCCCTGCACTGTTATGAATAATTTGGGAAAATGATATACTTTTCATGTGAAGTGGGCAAGTCTCACTCAGGCAATCAGAATATGAGATGCAGCTTCAGAGCAGGAAGTTGCTATGGTCTCTTGAACAGAGGGGAATATATTGTTTGGCAAATACATCTACAATCTGAAAGCTAAGAGGAGTTTTTGCTCAGTGTTGTGATCTGCTCCGTGTCTGGAAGATCCCTAAGGCATGGAGAGGCGATGGGAATCCGCATGGCCCGAGGGACTTGCAGGGTGTGACCAGAACCCTGAGGACTCCTGCCTTGCCCCCTGCCCCTCAACCCCTAGCTGAAACTAAACAGGAACATGGTTAATGCTCAAAGAAAGAAAACAAGCTCAGGTTTACGTCCTCCCTTTCTCAGAGGTAATTATGAGTGTTCATGAACATCAATGTCACCCACGCAGACGAGATATAAGAAAAATTAAAAGCATGAAAGCATAAGGGAGAAGGTGTAAAAATACCTTGAACTCACTCAGGTATAAGGACATCATGCAAGCCTGCAGTTCTTAAAATCACATGAGATGCTGGCAACTGATGATGCTTTCTGTGAGTGTGACTTTTATGAACTAATTCTTTCAGCAACCAAAGAGAATCTAATAATAGACCTTCTTCAGAAAATAAGCCCCAAAAGGCAAGAGCAGTCATAGTATTATTGCATTATGTATGACAGACAATTTTTTGAGACACAGACTTGTGGCCTAAACTGATAGTGGACTCTACAGAAGGCAAAAGTCTATTTCGCATGTTTTCTGATTTCTGAGGCAGTGTAAAAATCCAGAGTAATTTGGTTCAGTTTTCAAACTATTAGAAGACTTGGATTTTAGGCCATAAAAATAATTTCAGAACTGTAAGAAAAAAACTATCCTCTCTAGATTCATGTTGTTATCCATGTAATAATACATGTGAAAGTAAAAATTGCCTTTTAAATGTATATGGCATGACCTCAGAATACTGGTTATAGATTTTGATGACCCTGTTTGTAGTTGTTACTTTAATTTCTGTCCTCACTTCAGATTGGGCCTAGGAGCTATGCCTACTACCATGGAGCCTATAGTGAGAATGATATTGGGATGAACCCAATTGGATGCACAGTTATTCATGGAACTTCTTACTATCCCTAACACCAGGGGAAATGTCAGCTGGGGTGGAGTTTTGGCAACAGGAAAGAAGCATTCCCCTTGGAACGTGAAGAGGTCATTAACCATAAAAACAAAACAAAACAAAACAAAAAACTATAGCTTCAAATAAATCCCGGTCTCTAGATGGAAGGTGACAGCAGTAATAATGATAATACTTACTGGTAGCATTTATCTAGTGTTTTTGTATGTTCCGGTAAAGTGCTCACCCCTTTCTGGACATCACCTCATGACAATCAGCTTATTCAGGAAGTTCTTTAGTTATTCTCCTTTATCATTTGGGGAAACCAAAGCCCAAGAAGTTAAAATTTGCCCAAGAACAAATTTTGCCAAAACTAATTCCCTAAATGTTAGAATCTAGATTCAAATCCAGTTTATCAGAATGTCAGAGCCCTCAAATTTCACTATTGTTTCTGATGATTGTGTGAGAGTGAGAGACCTAGGAGTAGAGTAAACATGTAATTTAGTATCCACTCTGGGACATGTTTAAAAACAAAAGGAGGTGCTGTTGATGATTACACCATGACAGAAGGGTGCATTGGGATATACAACCTTACTACTTAAGAAGGGAGCCAACACTGGATATGCACCTGCCTGAGAGATGAAATGACAAATCTGGATCCACTTGGATGTTAATAGATGTCAACTCATCCCAGATTTTCATAGAAAATTTTTCAAAAGAAGAGACCACTACTCCTAGACAGGAGTTTTCTCTCATCTGCTTGAGATGAATACCTGCTTAAAAAGACACCATCTGTTTGCCTTTGCCTAGTTTTTAGCACCTTTCTTTTAGTTTCATTTTGTACTGTCACAAGTGTTTTGTTTTTTTTAATCAAGGATATTTTGTTTTTAAAGCATTTATTGGCTTTCTAGCTTAGGTTCCCTTTAAAATGAGTTGTTTTAGGTAAAGACATTAAGGCAGAATTACAAAATCTTTGCACCCAAATGACCATTTTCAAATGGTTTGGTTTGGTTTTAAAGTCTTGGCTCTAAAGCAAATGTGCTCCTAGCACTTGGCTTAAAATGTTAGTTATCCCAGGACACAGGACATTGGGGGAAATATCAAAGAAAGCAGTATCAATGCTGGCTGTTTCTTTCCACACATTGCCTGTCCCAAGGTAATATACACGTAGTAGTGTGTCCTTTGGGCAGGGCTCTAACGGCATGGACCTCCTGTCACATCTGACACTGTGAACCACTCCCCTTTCTTCATGAAGCTTTGTTCTAATGACTTTCAGGTGAGTTCTGCCTCCTTCTCTTGATCTGTTCCTTCTTTTCTATCTTCTCTCTCACCCCCTCTTAACAGTTGTCCCTGACTCACAGGTCTCACTATTGGCTGTTTTTTCCCCTCATTTTTTTCTCTATACAGTGTGTCATTTGACAAGCTCATCCAGTTTCATGAATGCAATAAGAATTTCCATGTGGCACAAGACTTCCAAAACTACATTTCCAGCTCTGGCATTTTCTCTAAAACTATATGTAAAAAGTCCTATCAAGGTGTTTCTGGCCCCTGAGAGTCAAGGCATCCAAAGGTGGCCTCACAGCTCTCTCTCCAAAGCACAGTCTCCAATGCTCCCTCTATTTCCAAGCATGCCTCCTCCCTGACGTTTCCTCTCTTCAAATGACACAGGTTATCTAAGCTCCTTCTTCTTTTATCAACAAAAATAAAATCAGTTGACAAATTCTTCCAGGTCTATTGCTTCAATACTTCTAAGAACTGTCTATTTCTTAAAATTCTCCTGGCCTAACTTGTTTAGACACTTCCTGTCTCACACCTGAAATATGCTAACTGATCTCCTCTACCCTTAATTTCTCTCTTATTCACATTCATTCTGTGTAGAAGCCAGATTAAATGTCCCAAAGAACAATTGGATCATATCATTTTGTTCAAGTTTCTATGCAAGCAGCATAACTTATTACATACTGTTCAAATTTCTTAGCCTGCCATCCAATATTGGTATGACCTTACATGATTATTCAGATATTACTTGGAATGACCCTTCTGGGAGTTTTTCTCTGAGCCCACGACCCTGTTGTATAGCCTTGCTCAGAGCTTTCACAGCATCTTGCTTCCATCATACCCTTCATCAGACTTCACTTTAAAGATTCTTTTACTTATTTATCTTCCCTTAAGCTGCACAACATCCACAAACTCAGAGAGAATGGGAAACTTATTTACAATTATATTGCAAGTCCTGGCCCATGTGAGGAATTTCATAAATGTTTTTAGGATTAACTGACAAGTAAGTGAATCTACTCATATTAAACAAATGAATAGTTCTACTCACTCTAAAGCCCTTTGG
This sequence comes from Myotis daubentonii, assembly GCF_963259705.1. Taxonomy (NCBI): domain Eukaryota; kingdom Metazoa; phylum Chordata; class Mammalia; order Chiroptera; family Vespertilionidae; genus Myotis; species Myotis daubentonii. The sequence continues at coordinate 141,618,669 of NC_081842.1, read as the reverse complement.
TTCTAGAAAAGTCACTCATTGTCCCAGCTCCTATTATGATGTGTTCCTTAGCTGTTGCTAACCACCAGTCTTTACATAAATAAATTTAATCTACTGTGACAGAGTGTGACTCAAAATGCCCCTACACCTGGAACCTTTCTTGAGCCTCTTGATTATGAGTGACTTCTTTCACTTCTACACTCTTGCTATGTTTTCTTTGTTCCTCTTTTATGATACTGAATGTAATTTTAAATAAAAATTGCATATATTTAAGGTATCCAACATAATGACTTGATATACATAAACATAGTGAAATGATTATTACAGTCAAGCTAATGAATGTATCATTTCACATAGATACCTTTGTGTGTGTGTGTGTGTGTGTGTGTGTGTGTGTGTGTGTGATGAGAGCACCTGAAATCTACCTTGTAGTAGTAATTATTTAGCTCCCCACTAGCTCTGTAAACCCTGAGGAGACATGGTCTTTGCTTATTTTATTTTTAACAAAGTACCTAGTATAATCCTTACAGAAAGGAAAAGCTTAATAAATCAGTATATATTGCTTGTAATAACTGAATGAATTACCCATATCAACAAATGACAATCTCTTTTCTCAAATCATTCAATCTATATTTCTCAGAACTCTTGTAAATTTTTGTACAGACATATTTTTGATTTGAGAAATAATGATGTTCCTTCTCTGAATGATTTTACAACTTGCATTTGACTCTTCAGTAAAGATCTTCTAGTTGGGGAATTAATTTCTGTGTGTGTGTGTGTGTGTGTGTGTGTGTGTGTGTGTGTGTATAAATTATATTGTTATAAACTACAAGCAAAAATTCAAAAATTCACATGTACTGTTTGATGAATTTTTATAAAGTGACTATATAAATGTAAATAGCACCCAAATGAAGTTGGGAAATTTCCAGTAGCAGAGGTCCTCTCATGCTCTTTTCCAGTCACTCTCTCCCCAACTGTAACCAGAAATCTTGACTTTTGATATTATAGGTTACTTTTTCTTATTTTTAAACCTTATATAGATGGAATGCTGTATTATGTCTGTTTAGCATTTTATTTGTAAGATTCATCCACAATGTTGTGTGTAGTTATAGTGTGCCCATTCTCATTCATATACAGAATTCTATTGTATTAACATTCCATAGTGTTTTTATCCATTCCACATGACAGTGACTTTATACACTGTTCCTAACATCTCTTATCTCCACTTCAGTTTACCTATGGCTTCAGTGACCACTTCCATGCTGGCTTTGTCTAGGTTTGCACAGGTACAATAGGTAAAGCCCTACCTTAGGCCTTGACTGCATCTCTCCCACTTCCCATCCTGGGACTTCTCTGATGCCAACTAGGAATGCCTCATGTAAAGCCACTTAGCACTCAGATGTGTGCAAGCCAGTAGCACAGGGGAGTTCATGCATACAAGTATCAGTTGCTGGTGGTTAAAGGCTTCACTCTTCTGTATTTGGATGGACAGTTTGAGACCCATTTCATAGTGTTTCTGTGAAGGTCTAGTGGAAAAAATCCTTATTTTTCCTATTTTATTGAACTTATTGGGGTGACATTTATATATATAAAAGCCAAGTGACTGGAACAATGGAACGAGCAGAATGACCGGAATGACTGGTCGCTATGACGGACACTGCAGCAGCCAACTGGCTGGATTGGGGCCCAGATCAGCCCCCCCAACCTCCCTTGGCTTCTCCCCCAGCTGACCTGGCCCCTGATCAGCTCCCCACACCCTGATTGGAGGTGGGGCTGGCTAGCCAACAGCTCTCAGCTCCTCCCCCCAGATAGCCCTGCGGCAGATCATCCTCCTCACCCCAACCAGAGGCGGGACCGGCTAGCCAACTTCCTGTGTCCCCTCACCCCACCGGCCTGGCCCTGATGCCCCCATTGGGGTGGGCCAGCCAGACTCCAACTTATTCATGAATTTGTGCACTGGGCCTGTAGTTAGTTAATAAAATTATATAAGTTTCAGGTGTACAAACCTGTAATGCATCATCTATATATAGTACTGTATGTTAACTACCCCAATCAAGTCTCCTGAGTGAAAAAGGTAAAGGGATTAAGAAAAAAAGAAAACAAAAACCTCATAGACACAGACAACAGTAAGGTTTTGGTCAGAGGGAAAGTAGGATGGAAAGGTAGAAGAACATATAGGGAGGATAAATGGTAGTGGGATAAAATTTTAATCACTCTCAATGGTAGTCAACTTGATAATGCTTCCTAATATTGGCTTTTCCTTCTTTCTTATTTTATTCCCTCTATTCTGTGTACTTATTCCTTACCATCACATTCTCTAGTAGACTACCTCAACGACCTCATGTAAGATGTAACCTTGGTTCTATTTTGAGGGAACCCAGGCTAAGACTCAAAACTATTAAGTTATAACCAGACACAAATCTTTGAACTTTAGTTGTATAGATTTAAACTGTATCTTTGATCCTCTGCCCCAGAGAATGAGAGCATTGCAAAGAATCATCATGTTCTCTTTCTCTCTCTCTCTTTTTTTTTTTTTTTGAAAAGCTGATTCTATGAAAAAAGAACAGATTATAGCATTAAGTGTAGCCTTGGGCTGCTATAATTGTGAGTTTACAAGTTAAAAATTCAATCAATAGTTAACTATGATGATTAGTGCTGAACTTACATATTAATGCAGAGAGAAAAAGGAAAAATGAACTGAGAGGAAATGAAGAAGTCTCTATGGACCTGCAAATACCAGGTAGATAATCAGTAGCACACATCAATGACAATTAACTTACTGAAAGCCCAATCTGCCATACCACATGGCAAGCCAACATCATTTTAGGAAGAGGCATCTAAAAACAAATACTCACCTTGCTCCTAATTTGTGCTAGACACTGTTTTAGATGCTTCCCTCACATACTGTTAGCCCCTACAGGCATCCCATAAGATGATCTGAGTAATAAGATAATTGTAATAATTGCAGCTGTCCTTTATTAAATATGAGTCAAGCACTATTCTAAACATTTAAACCACGTATTATTTAATACTCACAAAAACTTATGAGGTAAGGACTCTTATTATTCCCATTTTTCAGATGGTGAAATTAAGGCTTAGGAGAATCACACAACTGATGAGAGATAGAAACTGATAATAAGCTCAGGTCTGTAACCCATGACCCTGAGATTTTAAATTCAGAGAACTTCTGCAACCCCAAACTTCCCCTCCTCGGCCGGACACCCAGATGTCCCTCTTCCCTCTCAGAGTTTCTACGGTATGATAGCACATTTCTGGCATGCTTCTTGGTACAAAGCTCTTCCTTATCTGCTGGTCTCCTGATTGTGGGTCAGTTTTGCCATCTATTGCCCTGCTTTTTTCAGAAATCAAAATTCTTCTCTGACCTGCCCTATTCTCTGAGATATCACTCTCATCATGAGCGTTTGTCAAAATTCTAACCAATAATGTGGGCAAATGGATTTTCATTCATCCTGCAGATGGGCTTTAAGCCTAGTTCCCTCACCTGCCCCCCACCCCAGTTTCTTCACCATCGGGAGCACTAAGGTTGCCTCTGGGGCTGCTAGATCATTTGTTTATGTTCAGGTCTCCTGAGAATCATATAATCTCAAATACATAAGTTTCTGTATTTGCCAGGTAGCCATTCTCAACCATTTTCTTGTAGGCACACTCTGTGATTTTAGTTAAGACTACTCTATTGTTAGAGTCACTTCCAAGTCCCAATGTACGCTTATCTTTAAGTAACCATATTACAATGATATATTAACACACACCTCCTTTATATACCATATTTCCTAGCATGACAAATGCCATATTTTTTAAAATAACCTTTAAAAATTTCAGACAGTTTGGCGTGTACAAAAAATTGTGATGGATAGTACCTATACACAGAGTTACCATATACCCTGCAGCCAGTTTTGTCTCTTATTAACGTCTGGCACTAGAATGGTATATTTGTTACATAACAAAATAAAATTGATATATTATTATCATCTAAAGACTGTTCAGATTTCCTTTGTTTTTGCCTAGTGTCCCTTTTCTGTTCCAGCATCCCATGCAGGGTATCATATTACGTTTAGTTGTCTTGTCTGTTTAGGCTACTCAGTTTCTCAGACTCACTTTGTTTCTGATGGGACCGCACTTTGTTTTGGAGAGTCGTGGTCAGGAATGTTGTAGGATCTCCCTCAATTGAGACTTCCCTAATGTTTTTCTCCTGCTTAGCCAGGAGTTTTGGGGGAGGAAGAATACAGAAGTATAGAGACATTCCCTACGCATCATACCCAGTGCACCTACTATCAACATGACTTATCACTGTGGATCTTGACCTTAATCACCTGGCTTACATAGTATTTGACAGCTTTCTCCACTGTGAAGTGACTCTTTTCTCCCACTTTCCATTCTGTGCTCTGTGGAAGACAGTCACTATGCATAGCCCACAAGCCCACACTTAAGGACTGGGCATTATGCTCCCTCTCATTTAGGTTGATTTAAATAATTTATTTGGAATTACTCTGCATGAGAAATTTGTCTCTTCTCTCCCATTTATTTATTTATTTAATCATTTATTTATATCAGCTGGATACTGAACCACTGGATACTTTCTTTAGAGTTTTGTTTATAATCCAATAGTGTTTGTTTATTTTGTTGCTCAAGCATTCCAGCTGTGGCCACACTGAGCTCTTACAGTTGGCTCGGGTGTCCCTTGGACATATCCTCATCATTGGGAGGATACTGTTTGTTTGTTTTACTTTTAACACTTCTTTCTTTCTTGGCAGTACAAGATGCTCCAGGCACATCTTTTTTTTTTTTTTTCAGCACTTAAAAAATGTTGTTATTGATTTTAGAGAGAGAGGAAGGGAGAGAGAGAGAAAGGGAGATAGAAACATTGATGAGAGAGAAATATCAATAGGTTGCCTCCTGCTCACCCCCTACTGGGGATTGAGCCTGCAACTCTGTCATGCGCCCCAACCGGGAATTGAACCAGTGCCCTCTTGGTGCATAGGACGATGCTCAATTCACTGAAGCACACTGGTCAGCCATGCCACATCTTTTCATCTTGCACATTTCTATCCCTACTCCTGGAAATAACCATTTCTCCTGATTCCTTTCATTGGAGTATAGTATTAGAACTCAAGTCTGGTTGCTAGCTTGCTGATTGCTACTGGTCGTTTTTAGGACCCTTCAGCTATCTAAGCAAGGAAATATATATGTACACTAATAACTATATATACACATATCTAGAAATATTTCTATATGTAACCATATATGTTTATATTAAGCTAAACATGAGTTTATAATTATATCTCCCACTCTATTATCACATGGATCATTCTAGATGCCTCCCCTTGCTCATCTATAAACTTTCACATCAACAGCAAGAAACCTAGCTTCTACCATCTGCCATCTGTTTCTTTATTGTTCAATTCCAGTATACATGTATAGTAATATCAGAAACGTTAACCCACATCCCCATGGAAAACAACTTTATTATACATAATATGACACAATGTCATGTTTTAAAAATTTATGTATGAAAAAATAATTCTAAGGAGCTCTCTCCATTTTTTTTTGTTTGCTTCTTCCTATTGATTTCAAACTTAGGTCCACTTCATAAAGGGAATAAAAAGCTGTAGAACAGAATAAACCAGAACTTGTCTGGAAAAAGACTCAGGAAAAATTAAAATGAAACCCACAAGTACAAATAGAGAGTTGATAGGCAGGACTATGAAAGGAGTGCAATTTCAGATACAATTTTACCAAGCCCAGGACAGACAGCACTGTAGCTGACTCTGAGTCAAGGACAAAGCTGACTTTGACTATCTGAAAGCTGGTGATAGGCAACAATAGCCTGTTACTTCCTTTCTTCAGTATCTGGGCTTCAGAAATAACTCCCTTTTCATTGCTAGGTAAAACTAAAGGTGGAAGAAAAAACTAGGAGTTTTTAAAAATAGACTTTATTTTTTAGAAGTTTGAGGTTGACAGTAAACCTGGGACAGAGAGTTCCACATGCTTCCTGCCTCACCACCCAGAATCACCCCACTCTCACATCCTGCACCACAGTGGTGCACTTCTTGAAACTGATGAACCAGCACTGACCCATCATGGCCACACTCAAACTGCATGGTTTACATTAGGGTTTACTTGCCCTATTGTACATTCGGTTGTAGATAAATGCCTAATGACATGTATCAACCATTATAGTATCATTCAGAGTAGTTTTATTGCCTTAAAAATCCTGTAGCCCTGGGTAGTGTGGCTCAGTTGGTTGAACATCATCCTATGCACCAAGAGGTTGCTGGTTCAATTCCTGGTTGGGGCACATGGCCAGGTTGTGGAGTTGATCCCCAGTAGGGGTCATGCAGGAAGCAGCTGATCTATGTTTCTCTCTCATTGATGTTTCTCTCTCTCTCCTTCTTCTTTCCTATCTCTAGCTCTAAAATCAATAACAACATTTTTTAAAAAGTCCTCTATGCTTTATCTACTCATCCCTTTCTCCCCCCTAATGTCTGGTATCCACTGTTGTTGTGTTGTTGTTTTTATCCTGACCTGAAGATATTTTTTCCATTGATTTTTTTTTTTTGAGAGAGAATGGGGGAGATGGGGGAGAGAGAAATTTTGATGTAAGAGAGACACATAGATTGGTTGCCTCCCATTAGCACTCCGACCAGAGCCAGGGATCAAGCCTGCAACCAACGTACATGTCCTTTGGTCTGCTGGCCAATGCTCTAACCACTGAGAAACTGGCCAAGGCAACCACTAATGTTTTAATGTCTCATTAATTTTGCTTTATATAGTTGGAATCATACAGTAGATAGCCTAATTAGATGACTTCTTTCAGTTAGAGATATATCTTTAAGTTTCTTCCATGTATTTTCATGGCTTGATAGCTCATTTCTTTTTAGTGTTGAATAATATTCCACTGTCTAGATGTATAATCCTATATAACAAAAGCCTAATATGCAAATTGGCCAAATGGCAGAACAACCTGCTGCTATGATGCACACTGACCACCAGGGGGCAGACAATGCAGGAGCTGCCCCCTGGTGGTCAGTGCGCTCCCACAGGGGTAGCACTGCTCAGCCAGAAGCAAGCACAGTGGCGGTGACAGGAGCCTCTCCAGCCTCCATGGCAATGCTAAGGATGTCTGACTGAAGGCAGTCGAATGAAGTCAGATACCTGACTTCATTCGACTGCCTTCAGTCAAACATCCCCCAAGGGCTCCTGGATTGCAAAAGGGTGCAGGCCAGGCTGAGGGACCCCCCCCCCCCCCCACCCTGAGTGCACGAATTGCGTGCATCAGGCCTCTAGTAGTTTATAAATCCATTCTCCCTCTGAAGGATGTCTTGGTTGCTTCCAGATTTAGTCAATTATGAATATACAAGCTATAAACATCCATGTTCGGGTTTTGTGTAGACATAATTTTTTAACTATGCAGGCAAATATCAAGTAGCACAATTTCTGGATTGTATGGTAAAAGTATTTTAGTTTTGTAAGAAACTATCTTCCAAGATGGCTGCACCATTTTGCATTCCCACCAGCAATGATTGAGAGTTTCTTTTGCTCTACTTCCTCTCCTGCATTTGGTATTGTCAGTGTTTTGAATTTTCATCATGGTAATAGGTGAGGTAATCCTTTTTTAAATTTGCAATTCACTAATGACATATGATGAGGAACATTTTTAAAATGCTTATTTTGTATTTGTATACCTTTTTGGTACAGATTCTCTTCAAATCTTTTGCTCATTTTTAAGTTTAGTTATTTGTTTCCTTAGGTAGAGTTTCAAGAGTTTTACATATATTATGGATAAGGGTTCTTTATCTGATATATATTTTGCAAAGGTTTTCTCCCAATCTGTAGCTTATCTCCTCATTCTCTTGGTAGTGTCTTTTGCAGGGCAGATTTTTATTTTATTTTAATTAAGTACAATTTAGCAATGATTTCTTTCACAGATCACGTTTTGTTTTGTTTTGTTCTTAGTTGTTTCTAAAAAGACATTGTCAAACTGAAAGACATCTAGATTTTCTCCTATATTATCTTTAGAGGCTCCATAGTTTTGCATTTTACATTCAGATCGATGATTATTTTAAGTTAATATTTGTAAGGGGTGTATGGTCTGTTTCTAGACTCATTATTTGCATGTGGATGGCTGGTTGTTCTAGCAGCATTTGTTGAAAAGACTGTCATTTCTCCATTGAATTGTCTTTGCTCCTTTGTCAAAGATCAGTGGACTAAATTTATATGGGAGTATTTCTGTGGCCTCTGTTCTCTTTCATCAATTTGTTTGTCTAATTCTTTCTCCAATGCCACACTGTCTTGAGTACTGTAGCTTTATAGTAACACTTGAAGTCAGGTAGTGTCAGTTCTCCAACTTTGTTTTTCTCCTTCAGTATAGGCTCCTTCTAGACTAATTCCTTACTAATGTAACACAAAGGCATTCATGTCTGTTTACTTGTTCTCTCTCCCAGCTCTTCACTTTTCCTGTAGTGCTCACCTTGGGAAGCGTTGACAAAATGGCTTTTGGTTTTTCTTTTTTTCCTCACCTTAAGGACATTTTATATAAGCTGCATTTCTCTATTAATTCTTTACCTCCTGAGAGGAAGAAGTTGGTCTTTCTATGTAGCTGGGGGATAGGTGAGGAGGAGAGGGGACCCTCATGGATATTTTTGGAGTAATTCCAGATGCTATCTTCTTAGAGATTGACTGGCAAACAAGCCTTAACACAGTAATGTGAGTCAGTTCTTTTCTGGGCCAGACCCTCTTCTGTGGTCACCAGGAATAGGACAAATATTTTTAAACACTGATGAAAAATTCGTTTTGCAATATGGGCTCAAAATAAGGAGAGATTGCAAAGCAAAGATTCCACAAATACTTAAAGATCCCTAATGTTCTGAATTATATTTTTTAATTTTGGTCACATAGGAAAAAGTGAAATTGTAGTGTTGTTGTTTTTTTTTTTTGTTTTTTTTTAGTATAAGTATAACGTATATATTGTTCCCATTAGCAAAATGTTCTACACATATTTAGTAGTGTTCAAAGTAGGGTGAAAAAAAAAGATCCATAATACTCGAGGACAAAGAAGATATTTCACATTGCCTTTTGTTACAATGATGCAATCAACTTAACAATTCATCTTTTAGAATACATTAATGCAAGTAATAGGGTTAGATTTAACTCATGATCAAATTTTTAAATATTCAACACAAAAAATTCACTTTGGTAATTATTTCAGATAAAATTGGACACTTCAAACACATGCTAAGTCTTACTTATGAATGAACATACAAATTATTTTGTTTTATTAATATAGAATTTTAAAAAGTTAATAGTGCATTTCTTGATATGAAATGGTATTGAAATAGAAAAGGTAAGGAATGGTGTGCTTTATTTTCTAGAATACCTGAATAAAAAGGGATATGTACAAAGTTCCCACAAATAATGTATATACATTTGTAAATAATGTATATTCATATAGAAAAAATCCTCTTATTTAAAAGTGTCTAATTAGAACTAATGAAGAAGATCAGACAAAATGAATCATAAAAAAATGTTGTCAACATATACAGAACCACCTGGGACTATTTTTTTAAATATAAAATGCATTCTTTTACTTTTTCAAAGGGAGCCAGGCATTATTTGGAAGATTTCACCTCCTGGTACTTTCTGGGTTGTGATCATCAAACGTATAATTATACTTTACAGTTGAAGAGAATTCGTCCAATAATTTATTGTTATTCCTTGTGTGTTGTTCTTTTTGGTTGTTTTGGCTCAGTCCTTGGCCCTATTAAGCCTGCTTGGAATGACTGGCTATCAAATACATCCTGGAGAAATGCCTGATCTAAATTATTCTGTATCACTACTCTGTTCCCTTAGGTCAGTGGTCGGCAAACTGCGGCTCGCGAGCCACATGCAGCTCTTTGGCCCCTTGAGTGTGGCTCTTCCACAAAATAACGACTTCTACACATGGGCCACGAAGTTTCAATCGCACTGTACATGCGCGCCCGCACGTGGTATTTTGTGGAAGAGCCACACTCAAGGGGCCAAAGAGCTGCATGTGGCTTGCGAGCCGCAGTTTGCCAACCACTGCCTTAGGTGACTCAAACATATTTTATACACTACTCCACATTCTACACAAGGACAGGATGATCTTGTGATTTGTTATTAGAATGAGAATGACTTTAAGCATGAAAGGGAGTACATCAAGTTATCACCTGAGGACAATAGGCACCATTTTACATTTCAAATAAATGGATTCATACAATATCTGGTATTGTGTGCCTGATTTGTTTCACCCTGGTGTAATGTTTTTAAGATTCGTCAAGTTGTAGCATGTGTTAGTACTCCATTACTTGTAGGACTAAGTAATATTTCATTACATGGCTATACTTTTTTTCCCCACCAGTTGATGTACATTTGGGTTGTTCCCGCTTTGGGCTATTATGAACAATTCTGCTGTGAACATGGCATACAAGTTTTCATAGGAACAGCTGCTTTTAATTCTTATGGGCACATACTTAGGATTAGAATTTGGGGGTGATATGATTACCCTATGATTAACTTCTGGAGGAAGTGACTAATCACTTTCCACAGTGGCTGCATCATTTTACATTTCCACAAGCAATGTATGAGAACTCTAATATTTTCCCATCCTCACTAACATTTGTTTTTTGTTTGTTTGTTTTTCACTATAACTACCCCAGTGCATGTAAACTGGTGTTGAATTTTTGTTTTGATTTGGATTTCTCTATGACTAATGATATTGAGCATCTTTTTATGTGTTTTTATCCATCTGTATATGTTATTTGTAGAAATGTCTCTTCATACCCTTTGCCTATATTAAAAATTGTGTTATTTGTCTTTTTATTTTTTAGTTATAAGAGTTCTTTGTATATGCAGGATACCATACCCTTATCAAGTATATGATTTGCCAATATTTTATTCCAGTTTTGTCTTTTGCTGTTTTGATAGTGTCCCTTGAAGCATAAAAATTTTTAATTGTTTCATTTCCTTTCCATTGTATAAGCATATAATGTTTATTTTCTTAGTTGTGCTCTAAGGAATACCATTAACATCTTAATTTATAATAATGTAGCTTGGAGTAATACCAATTTAGTTTCACTAGTATACAAAACCTCTGCTTCTATAAAGTTCCATTTTCCTCTCTCTTTTATGCTGCTATTTTCACAAATTACATCTTTATATAATGTGTGCCCATCATTTAGACTTGTATTTATTGATTTAGGAAGTTGTCTTTTAACTCAGATTCAAGAAAAAAAAAGGAGTCACAATAATAAAATACATTACACTTTCTTGCATGTGTACTTACACTGATACCTTTAGTCTTGCTCTTTGTTTTTTTTTTTTTTTTTACATGCTTACCAGTTACTGTCTAGTTCCTTTTATTTCAGGTTGGCGTACTTCTTTTAGTGTTTCTTAGAGGGCTGGTCTGCTAGCAATGAACTTTCTCCATTTTTATTTCTCTATGAATGTCTTCACTTTCTTTTCATTTTCAAAGGATTGTTTTGTCAGATATAAGATTTTTGGTTGATGGTTCCTTTTTTCTTTCATCTACTATCTTCAGACTTCATGATGTCTGATGAAAAATCTGCTCTTAATTTTATTCAGTATCTCTTGTATGTGATGAGCCTTTGTCTCTTGCTGCTTTCAATTTTCAAAATATTTTGTACTATCATTGTGATTTCCTTTTTGAATCTTGTGATATTTAGAAGTATGTTGCTTAGTTTCTAAATACTTAGAGATATTATTATCTCATTTTCTTCTCCTTTCATTTTACCTGGTATAGAGAACATACTATGCATGGCTATAGATTTGTTAAGAATTATTTTATGGTCTAGTATACGATCTATTTTTATCAACAACCCATATCTAATTGAAAAAATGTGTATTCCACGGTTATACTGTGCAGTTTCCATTAAATCACGCATACTAATTACTGTGATATATCTCCACTAATTTTGCCTGCCTATTTTATCAGTTATTGAGAGTTATCCATTAAAATCTTCCTCCAATTGTCTATTCCTTCTTTTTTTTCTCTATATGTTTTAAGGTTAGATTTTTATATGTAATAAATTTAGAATCATATGTCTTTTAAATTGATTCAAATGCAAATGATTAATTGTTCTTTCTTTGTTTCTAGTAGTATTTCCTGCTTTAAGATCTACTTTGTCTGATATTAACATACCTATACAAAGATTTAGTGTTTGTGTGGTCTATTTTTTCATTCTTTTACTTTAATCTTTATGTATGCCTCACAATATTTTATAAGTAACATATAGTCATTACATTTATGTAGCCATTCCTTTTTATTATTTTAATTTGAATACGTTCTCTATTTGCTTTTAATGTAACCATTTACACATGTATTTGAGTTTATATCTATTATTTTACTCTTAGTTTTCTCTTAGCTCCAACTTTATGCGTTAATTTTTTAAAAAATTATTTATATACTTTTATTTCATTTTTATTTTATATAGACCTCTTGGGTATTTTTACTTTTAGTGATTATTCTGTAAATTACAAGGTCTATACATGACTTCCTGGAGAAAATTTTGTTTTCCCCTTTAACTGCTTTCTACACAAGGTAAGAATTTGAAAACAGTTGATTTTCTCTTACCTGTCTTTCAACTTCTCTGCTCCTGTTTTCAAGTCTTTATTGTGAATTTTATGTGAATTCTACGTGAATTTTAAAACCCATGACATATTATTTTTATTATTTTTTATACAAGCATTATTAATATACATGCACCTTTTGTTGCTCTTCTGTCTTGACTTATGAAATGCTTTCCACGTGGGGTCTTTTTCCACTGACTGAAGAATTCCTGTTTAGATTTTTTCCTTCAGGTGTGCTGTCAATGAATTCTCTCAGCTTTTGTTTTTCTGAATGTTGTTATTTAGCTTAAGTTTTCTACATATTTTCACTGGTTATACATTTCAGGTGAGCTTTTTGTTCTCAGCTTTTCAAAGATTGCATTTTATTGTTTTTATGGGTTAAATTGTATACCCCAAAAAGATATGTTGAAGTTCTATCTGCCAGTACCTCAGAATATGACCTTTTTTGGGAAGTAGGGTTTTTATAGTGCTAATCAAGTTAAACAAGTCATTAGAATGAACTTTAATGTAATATGGTCAGTGTTCTTATAAAGAGGGACTATTTGGACACAGAGATGAGCAAACACACAGGGAAGACATAAACAGACAAAGAGAATGCTGTATGGAGATATAAAATTGGAGCAATACATAAATAATCCACAGAATGCCAAAGATTGCCAGGGAGTAATCAGAAGCTAGGAAGAATTAGGGAAGGATTCATCTGCAAGTTTCAGAAGGAACATGGCCCCTTGTATCCCTTTATTTTAGACTTCTAACTTTCAGAACTGAGACAGTAAGTTTCTGTTTCTTTAAGTAAGCCTAGTTGTGGTATTTTGTTAAAGTAGCCCTAGCAAACTAACACAACTGTCTTCTGACTTCTCTCATCTCTGTTGAAAAGTCTGTTTTTTTCTGATTGTTTTCAGAATTTATTTTTGCCTTTGGTTTTTAGCAGTTTGACTTTAATGTGCCTATATCTGGTTTTCCTTGTATATATCTTTTTTGGGTACCCTGTTTATGTGATTTGATGTATTTCATAGGTTTTGAAATATTGTTTGAAATATCTTATATAATAAAAGCCTAATATACTAAGTGTCCAGTTGTTCGGTCATCCATTCAACCAATCAAAGCATAATATGCTAATGATATGCTAAGGCTACTCAACTGCTTGCTATGATGTGCACTGACCACTAGAGAGTAGACAGCCAACCAGTCGGCCAGTCGCTATGATGTGTACTGACCACCAGGGGCAGATGCTCCAACCAGTAGGTTAGCTTGCTGCTGGAGTCTGCTGATTGGGACTGAGCGAGATAGGCTGGGCACCCCCTGGAGCCCTTCCCTGGTCCCTCCCTGGATGGCCAACCTCCCTTGTCCCTTCCCAGCCCCGATTGTACACCAGTGGGGTCCCTCAGCCTGGCCTTGCCCCTCTCACATTCCAGGCTGAGGAAGCCCCCCGCCCCCCAAGTGCAGGAATTTTGTGCACCGTGCCTCTAGTCTTTTCTAATGATATGGTTCCATGTTTCTCATTTCCATATGGGACTCCAAATACACATTATCTTAATCCTATTTACCAGCTTCCAGATGTCTCATGCCATTTACTGTGTTCTCATTTTTTTTTCCCAATATAGCAATCAGAATATTTCCTACTGTTTGATCTTCTAATTTACTAGTCATCTCTCTATTGTCCTCTCTCTCCTGTTAAACCCACTTTAACAGTGTTAGGCTATTGTAATTTTTTACTTTGAGAATTCCTATTTTATTATAGGTTATATATTCAAATTTTCTTGTGATATTTACCATATTTCAAATAACTCTGTCAATTTAATATATTAATCATAGTTATTTTAAAAGTCTAGTTTGGATGACTGCAACATATGTATCATCTATGAGTCTGCTTTATTGTGTACATGTTCTCATGGCTTTCTGTCATTGGGTCTCATTTCCTGGAAAGACTCATAGTTTCAAAATGTCTCTCCGACATTGTATTTGAAAAAATGATAGATGCTCAGGTTGAAGTTATCTTCCTCTAGAGAGAAGTTAATCACCTTCTGGCAGCAAATAGATATGAGAAAACCATTTTAATACAATTAAACATTGTTATTATTTGAGCTTTGTTTCAGCTTTGTGATGTTCTGCTATTTCTAATTTTCCCTTCCTCCTACAGTGTAGCCATCCTGTGGTCTCAACAGAAAGCCCGAGGTATTACCATGGTCTCTCCTTTATAAAGAGACTTTAATCCCAAGTTTTATGTCTTCAGAACTATGAGCCAGGTGAAACCTTTAATCTATTATTTAGCATTATCAACTGCTTCTTGATCAATTTCTTTACTTCTTTCCCTAGGCATAGGAAGGTTGGGAACTGGAAAAAAATTTTTTTGAGAGAAAATTTATTGATTCTTTTCTCTGGGAACTTCGGTTTCTTAAATAAAAGGTGACTATTTTTTTTTTTTTATCTAGGCTAGTATGTCTGTAATAAGGACTAGGCTTTCTATTTAGCTTCTGAATTCCTTTACACAAATTTACAAATGAACCAAGTGGGAACTACTTTGTTGAGTATAGGACTCAACTCAATAAATTTTCCTTTTTTTTTTTTCTGAGATCTTAGCACATGAAATCTGTTGCCTCCACTGTCTTCAAATAGCTATATTGTTATAATATATATTATTTTATCCCATATTTATATGTTGTCCTCTAGAAGTTTTATTTCCCCAGACACAAACTTCTCCTGTATACCCAGAAACTCCTTTAAAAAAAATCTTTGTACTTTATCTTTTATTTTTCTTCTCTACATCTTTCCACTACTTCACCTCAGTTCTCTTATGTTCTTTATTTTTTTAACAAATAAAAAATGATCTACATCATGGAGATAAGCATAGGGTTGATACTAATTATACATATACACTAGAGGCCCAGTGCACGAAATTTGTGCATGGTAAGATCCCTAGTGGCTGCTGGCCGGGGTCTCCCTTCCCCACCTGCCAGCCACCAGCTGGGGCCTTCCTTCATTCAATGCCCCCCCTGGTGGTCAGCGCATGTCATAGTGAGCAATCAAACTCCTGAGGGGACACTTTGCATATTAGGCTTTTACATACATAGATATCTCAAAGAAAGGGATAGCCATGCATGTTGAATAAGTTTAAGAAGAAAGCCATTAGTCCTACTCTACAATTATCTACTCTTTCCCATACACCAGCCGTGGGCAAACTACGGCCCGCGGGCCGGATCCGGCCTGTTTGAAATGAATAAAACTAAAATAAAAAAATAAAAAAAAGACCGTACCCTTTTATGTAATGATGTTTACTTTGAATTTCTATTAGTTCACACAAACGCTCCATCCATGCTTTTGTTCCGGCCCTCCGGTCCAGTTTAAGAACCCATTGTGGCCCTCGAGTCAAAAAGTTTGCCCACCCCTGCCCTACACCCTCTGCTCCTGAAAAAATCCAAAGTTTCCACCATTTTTAAACTTTCTGTCATGATCCTTTGCTTCACTTTCTATTTTAGATTTTGTATTCCTCACCAGAAGTACTTCCTTTCAAATATGTCCAACAATGTTGCTCTCTCCATCAATGGTTAACCATACAGTCCTAGTTTTTACCAGGTGTCCCTGAGTAATTATTAGTAGCACCCTTTACCCTCATAATTATCCCAGTTTAGGCCAATATTATATTGTTATTCATGAATCATACACATTTATCAAAATATCAGTTCTGGCTAAAACAAAACATGCCAATTCTATACTAAGCTGCAGACTAATTTATCTATGTGACATCTGCAGTAGAAAGTCTAATAGCCACCTCAGAATTAATATTCTCCCCCAAAATTTTTTTCCTCTCCACCCCATCTCCTTAAATTAGTCCTCTTTTTGAATCCTCAACTATTATAAATGACAATAACATGCACCTAGTTGCTAACATAATAAATCTGGGAGTCATCTTTGGTTTCTACCCTTCTTAATAACCTAAGAAATATATATAGAACTCTTTCACCTCTCTCCATCCCCACTGTCACCCCTGTACTCCATCCCAACTTCCACCTCTGTACCCAGTATATCATAATATCATTCCTGAATTATAGTAAGAGCTTCCTAATATCACCCAGTCCATTCCCTACATGGCTCCAACATGAACATTTTTAAAATGTTAAGATTGTGAATGGGAGTGGTGAATAAGGAACATAGCTAAAAACAATAAATAAATAAAAAAGTAATCCAAACACTGCCTTTTTTCATGAGTAAGGGGCCTGACCATTAATAGTCTATAGTAAAAATTGGCCTTATAGTTTGATGGCTTTACTGTACCGTTCAAGAGCTTTTTATCTTAGCTTCAGTGATTTATATTTTGCTCTCAATAAAATACTCACCATAGTCTGTAGGACCTTGCTTGATCTGCTTATTGTTTCAAAGCATTCTCCCCCTCCCCCCCACCAGCCACACTGGCCCCCTTTTAGTCCTGGTCATTTACATTATTACTCCTTGTCTTTATAATTCTTACTAGAGGCCCAGTGCACAAAACTTGTGAATAGGTAGGGTCCCTAGGGTTTGCTGGCTGCCAGCCTGCGCCTCCCTTCCCCAGCTGCCTGCTGCCAGGCAGGGCCTTCCTTCATTCCGCACCACCCCCTGGTGGTTAGTGCATGTCACAGTGAGCGCTTGAACTCCTGAAGAGACATTTTGCATATCTTCCATTTCATCTTTCGAGCATCAGTCAACATCATTTGTTCAACAATCTCTGCTGTATCTGTACTAAGTGACCCCTGTCTTAAGTGACAGTTATTCTATATCACACCATATAGCTCATGGATTTTCATCATATATGGCAGTGCAAAATTATTTTTGTTGTTGTTGTTTACTTATATATTGTTTATTTCTGCCATTATAACAAAGTTTTAGGAACCTTATCAATCTTGTTTACTTCGAAAGTTCCTAGAACAGCACCTGGCTTAGACTATGTGCTCCCTAAATACTTACTGAATAAGTGCATATTTTTAAAGGACTCTAAAAATTCTGCCAAAGCTCCAAAAAGTCCTTATTAATCTATTATTGTGCTGAAATAAAATCTAATTTGTCAAGTATTAGCATTTGTAATAAAATGATTTATTCTTCAGCTTTATGTTTGATTTCATATATAGTAGAGCCAGTTACATTTTATTGCAAGTCTAAAGCAGTTGCGCTATATCCTAGATCAAATAAGTGTTATGAGCCTTCTAGGGAGCCAAAACTGTATGTGTTACATTGATTCTGTATGAAAATGTGTTTTTTGATCCAAGTAACAACAAGCTTTGAGGTAAATATATTTTTTTCCATTGATAACAGTCTATATTAAGTTCTGAACAATTATTAAATTTTGGGGTTGGAAACCAAGTTACATTAGGAACAGCCTAAGTTCCATGTATCATTCATATTGTCTTTTTCTCACAAGCAGGCAAGATTTAAATGGAAAATAAGTAAATATAGTCATTTAATGTAGAACAAGAAAGGTATATATATATATATATATATATATATATAATTTCAGCCTTATTTTAGGTACATTCTGATTTTGAAATTGGCTTTTAGTGTATACTCCAAGTGTTGTACAATAAGAAAAAAAGCCCTTAAAAATATTTATCATAGACTATCTAAAACCATTAAAAAATAAGATATTTATTGATACATTTTTTCCAGTTGTCTAACAAAAATTTAGGGTTGCAAACGAAAAACAAACAAACAAAAAATTTAGGGTTGAGACCCATCCAGTTTCTTAAATTCATCTGAAAGAAGACATAGAAAAGGTATTTTCTTCTATACTAAAATAATATGTATTTGCTTTATATTCATATTTTCTTTAATATTTATTTAATTATTTTGTAAGATCAATAGTGGTCTCTATTCTCTACCATTTAGCTCAAATATTTTTTAAGTGTGTTTTTATTAAATAAGAGGGTTTTTTTGTTTGTTTGTTTTTTGTTTTTTAAAGCAAACAAACAGGAATTTCACATGTTTTTTTCTGGCCAGGAGTTAAAATATAATTTATTCAGACAGATAACATCTGAATTTCTGTATTAATGATCACAATGTCAAAGTGTTATTCCAATAAAAAAAATTACATAAATTTAGTGACTCTCAGGAAAGAATCAAAAACACCTCCATGTCCATATATCAATAGAACTCTATTATTTTTAATTTTCCTTAAAGTTCAGCAAAACAATGTGATATTTAAAAATATTGAAGAAAGAAAATGAGTTAAAACTGCTTTATAATAAATGATATTGCAAATTAATACCGTGTGTGTATGTATGTGGGCGTGAGTGTATGTATGTTCCTCACATATTGAAATATATTTTTTCCCTGCAAGCCTAACATTAGGCATAAAACTTCCCATAACAAGCTGTGTTGGTCAATGTGTCCCTGGAAGAAGGTGCTTGAGATCTCAGAAGTAGCATAAGCACCATTAGATGTGACATTGCTATGGTAACCACTCTCTTTCTCTCTCTCTCTCTCTCTCTCTCTCTCTCTCTCTCTCTCTCACACACACACACACACACACACACTCGCTTTAAATTGTAAGTAGTCTTATAAAACCCGCTAACCTGTAACTTTCTGGAGCCTCGAGGAAGCTTTATCTTAAGCACATTCTCTTTATTCTTTTTTAATCTAAGGGATTCAGGTATTTAATTATACCTGTTTTATAGTCTGATGTGCCTTGAAACTGAAATCCTTGGATTGTTGACTTCAGATAATATCTAAACAAGAGTTCAATGTAGTTATAAAATCAAGAAAATAATACAAAATTTCAGTGGCAAAAGAAAACTTCTATATAAGGCTCTATCTATAAACTCAAAATTGAATAAGACCCCAGCATTAGATCATCTGATTTCACCAAAATTTCTCTATACCTGGTACAATATGAAGAAATCATTCTAGAAACACCAGAGCCACAAAGATTGTTGTATTAAAATACATCTTAGGCAACAAGTTCACATATATTAGTTTAAACAGGAATGCTGGCATCCAAGAGTCCTATTTTTTTTTTCTAACTCAAACACACAACTTATAAAATATCTAAGTCTTAGTGCAGAGTTATTGCATGAGGTCAAATAAAATTTATTGTAACTTCCTCCCCACCCCTCTCCTTTCTAAAGATAATAATTCTTTCTAGTTATGTTGCTATTTATTTATGTTTAATATGTTAGTAAATGTCTTTAAAACTAAAATGAATATATAAGAATTACTAGTACTCTGTGGGAAAATAGAGCTCTTACAACTTGTTCTGCTTGTGGAAGAGAGGGCATTGGGATATGATAGAAAGGTCTATCCAACAATATTAACCTACTATTAACAAATACTAACTACTGAGTAACAGTATTATTTTCCAAAAGACTGGATGGATAAGGACACTTAGAGATAACTCTGTAAGTTTATACTTGGTGTTCACCCTTCACAATAGCAAAGAAACATAAAGTTGAGAGTATAGAATTTACCTTGTCCAATTTCTCACGCAATTAGAGATCTTCTTTACAATATTACCTAAAGTTAGTCTAAATTTTTATGCAACTTAAATATAGTTGATTATTTCTTTCTCAACTTTGCTAGCATCTTTTTCAAGGTAAGTAATTTAATTTGTATTTAGGTGAAGTGGGTAATTATGACAGCTTCCTCTTTGCAGGGTGTTCCTCTTTACCTAACTCAGAAAAAAAAAAAAAGAGGATATAAAAGAATTGGAATAAGGAATTAAGTATAAGAATGAAATGGACCACCAGTACCTTTAGAAGAAGCACATCCATTGAATGAAGGGAACTGAGAACTCCAGATAAGAGATATAGGGAGACACTCTTCCTTGGGTCTCTGTTGCTTCTATTGTCTTGCTGAATATGCAATGAATTCAAGGCTTTAACTACTCTATGGGACAATTCTTCAGTGTTATCTTTATAGTGAGCCGCCTTGAGGGATGAGATAATGTCCCCTGCTGAGACAAAGAGTAGGCTTGCTTATTGTTTGCTGTAAAACAGTAGGTTCCCAGTCCAGTGCTCTTTGGCTATAAGGCAAAGCCATTACAGGTGTAGCATCAATCTGGGCTGTCTGCATCACCACTGTGGGACCTGGGGGGTCCAGGAGGAAAGGATGCAAACATATTGATGGTATGCTGCTTGCTTTGTAAGTAATAAAGTCTTGGGAGTCTTGTGTCTTTCAGCAGCATTCATGAAGCAGTAGCCACCTTATTTATTAGTTTGTAAGTAGGGTAAATCCCAGACCAGGTGGCAAGAAATTGTGCTAATTCACCCCAGCATCTTTTGGGGGTGGCTTTAATAGATCACCCAAACTGTAACCTGATCTGATTCTTGCCAGAAGAGAGGTCTATAATTTCATTATTCTGCATCTGAAGCCATTACTTTGGTAGATGTCTTGAAAACAAGCAAAACTTTTTAAAAGCA
Organism: Myotis daubentonii; assembly: GCF_963259705.1. Lineage (NCBI taxonomy): Eukaryota > Metazoa > Chordata > Mammalia > Chiroptera > Vespertilionidae > Myotis > Myotis daubentonii. The sequence goes on along the minus strand of NC_081842.1, from coordinate 141,597,685 downwards.
CATAAAAAAAGAGAAAGGTTAGCACTGCTCAAAGGTATGTAGTAGTTCTTTAACAAGATATGGATGCTGATCCCCCAACACTCCGAGGCAGGAAACTTTTAGACTAACATTATTTTGCCATAGTATTTGGAATAGAATTGTGGGACTTTGGCTACCTATGTGTTTATGTAATATAAAATAATATTTCTCCATCATAAGCAGAATCTTAGCATGGTTTACAGACTCCATAACCTTCTAGCTGCAGAAGTGACATTTGGGTCCTTACTACCTTTATTAAGCAACTGTTTTCACATGAAATGTCAACTATATCCCTCCAAAGATATATGTTTGAGCAAAGTTATTTGATTCAATTGGTAACAGGCTAACTATACTCTTGTTCAGAGTTAGACAATCTGAAATGTACTGATGCTTCATAGCTATCAAATCCACAAGTGGAAGAAATAATATCTATGAAGGAAATCTGAAAAAAAACACACAAAACATTCAAGTCATCTGTTTCTCTAAACCATTATTTATCAACTTTGAAAAATGTTTCCCTTTACAGAGCATTTTTAAAAAATATATTTTATTTAATTTTTTTTACAGAGAGGAAGGGAGAGGGGTAGAGAGTTAGAAACATCCATGAGAGAGAAACATTGATCAGCTGCCTCCTGCACACCCCCTAATGGGGATGAGCCCGCAACCAAGGTACATGCCCTTGACCGGAGTCAAACCTAGGATCTTTCAGTCCGCAGGCCTATGCTCTATCCCCTGAGCCAAACCAGTTAGGGGTGCAGAGCATGTTTAAGGCCATTTCCTCCCTGGGGAAGTTGAATATAAGAAGTAGATGGTATTTATGTTTATGAGAAGGCTACAACCATTGTAATATCTGAGAGGTTTTTGCCTACCAAGACACAATCATTACTCCCTTGTGGATGATATTGCTCATGATGAGAATTAATGCACTAAAATCGGTCTCTGGATTCAGCTGTATACTTCTCTGTCTACACTCATATTGTCTCTCAATGGTCTTTTTTTTTTTTACTGCATTATACTTTGGAGTGATGCTTATATTTAATGATGCTATAAAAACAGCATCACAAAACTACTGCAAGGCTGCTAATAAATTGGTCATTGCAGGCAGCATAGCACAATGATTACAAGTTGCATCTGACTACCTGAGTTTACATCTCAACATTACCATTACTAGCTCAGTGACCTTGGGCATGTTGGTTAGTATCTTAAGTCGCAGTTTGGCTATGTGTCAAATGAGGATAATAATAGACTGAAAACATAGGTTTATTATAAGAATTAAGAATAAAATGCATATAAAATGCATGGCCTAGATGAAAATGTTCAGCTACATTCACTTTTATATACATATAATTATGCAGGGTCCTCTCCACAAAGACTCTAAGTAAAATGTTCTCACTGATCATACTGGCAATAATAGTTGAGTAATTGACTTTGTCCTAGGAATAGGTATTAAGAATAGTGATTGATCACATTTCTTTCTTTTCAACATCTGATAGAAACTTTAAATTCAAATTTTTGTTCTGCCCAAAGGAAGTACATAGTAATTCATAGTGTATATTTTACTCCTCATACCAAATAATGCCCATACTCTTACTTCTTTCCTTATTTATCCTGGCTTTTGGGGGTTTCAGTCCTGCATCCATTACTCATTAACTGGTTAACTTCAGGTGAATTCTTTCACCTCTTTAACATTCCTTGTTCTCATTTATAAAATGAAGTTAATATTAGTATCTAACTAATAGGATTATTTTGAGGAAATTACATGGTACCTAATGAGTAATAATTCAATAAGTGCCAGTTACTTTATTATGTTAACTTACCATATTTTTCTGTATCTGTATAAACCACTGTACATCTTTTCTTTTCAAGTAAGGAGAGCAATACATAAAAATATACCCAGACTGTTGTTGCTATGGTCTGAATGCTTGTGTCCCCCCAAAATTCATATGCAAAATCTTAATGCCCAATGAGATGGTAGAGGATGGGACCTTTAGGAGGAGCTTAAATGAGGAGGTTGGAGCCCTCATGAATGGAATCAGTGCTCTTATAAAAGAGACCCCACAGAGCTCTCTGGCCCCTTCCACTATGGGAGCATATAATGAGAAGTCTGTGATCCAGAGGAGAGCCCTTACCTGACCGTGATGGCTCTCAGATTTTGGACTTCAGCCTCCAGAACTGTGAGAAATAAATGTCTGTTGTTTACACTCAGTCTGTGGCATTTTGTTACAGAGCCTAAATGGACTAAGGCAGTTGCCATAACAATAATGCTCCATCTATCAAGGTTTAGGATCTCAGATTTTATCTCATATTGTTACTCCAGCCTCCTTGACTAGGAAAGGAGCAACAAAGTTGACCCGACCCCACTTTAGTCATCATTGCACAGTCGCAGGTTTAAGCCCCAACTGTAACATTGACCCATGATCTTTGGATGAATGAGAAAGAGAATTTTCCCAGTATGATGAGTGGTTTAGTAAGTCAAGCCCTAGAGTCAAATTTAGATATTTAGACACTTGCCTTGCAAGTGAACACAGCTTTGCTATGACACTAGATAAAGCAAACTGAGCATCCTCATAACTGTCTCACATCTACTAAAAGGAAGAGCTGTCTTTTTTATTTGCTTGCAACCCAAGCACTACCATCTGCAAAACTCCTCAGCCTACATTAAAGTCCTAGCTTTTTCACGTCATTATGTGGCCTCTAGCAATGAATTTTCCTTTCTTGGTTTCTCATTCATAAAATAAAGATAATAATACTCATAGATTCTGAAAGGTTGACATAAGTGAACTTGTACATACATATGTAAAGCATAGCACCTAGCTTATTGAAGACATTTTATAAATGTAAATTTGACTCATTTCCCTTTTGTGAGTGGGAGAATCAGAGGTTTCTAACTGATCCTCTGGTTAATAATAGAAAAATACAAAGGATTGATTTCCCTAAGTCCCTATATTGCAATCATTGAGCCTAGGAAAATAGACTGCAGTACAAAGTCTAATGGCAAAGTTGACTATGCCTGGGTGAAATTAATGAGGGCAGGTGAGAATACAGAAAGGGGAAGAAAAAGGAAAAGTAGGCAATTGATATTTTCCCCTTGCTATTAGTGGTGTCATAAAGAATGTAGTAGTTTCTGAGACCTCGTGTAATGGTCAGAATTCTCAGATGATCCCCAAGAGTCCACATCTCTGTTAGATTTCCTCCTCTTAACTGTGAGAATAGCTCTAGAGTATGATAAAACATCTCTCTCATTAATTTATATGGCAAAAGTGATTTTGCAAATATAATTCTGATTGCTACTGAGTTGACTGTGACTTAACCAAAAGGGAAATTATTTTAGTGGGTCTGACTTACTCACATGAGCTCTTTAAATTTGGGTGTAGAGGATGAAGACAAATAAGGTTAAGGATATGAAGCATGAGAAAATTTGACTTGCCACTGCTAGCTTCAGTATGGAGGAGGCCACATGGCAAGGATGAGAGTGGCCCCCAGCTAACAGCCAACAAAATATGAGGGACCTCGGTTCTATAACTGCAAGAAACTGAATTGTGCCAACAACAAGAATAAACTTGAAAGTGAATTTTTCCCCAGAGACACCAAGTGAGATTTCTGTCCAACACCTTCATTTCAGACTTTTGAGACCCCGAGCTGAGACACTAGCCATTCTATGCCCAGACTCCTGACCTATGAAGACGGTGATGTAATAATTTTGTGTTGTCTTAAGATACTGGGTTTGTAGCAATTAATTGCACAGCAATGTAAAACTAATAGTTTACAGGGATGTACAAGGCAGCACCAGGAAATAGCCAGAAGCTCCATCTCATCTATTTCAGCATAAGCTCCATCATTGTGGGACATTATTTTCTTGAGTTAGTAGCCCCTCAGGTTTAGCAACCACCCCAACCCACAGCTTAGAAATGAGGTACTAGAGTCCCTCATTGACATGGTCCCTAATTTATCACTCACATACCAGTCTGTTCTGATGTAATCAGTTCATAGCTTTGACTCTGTATCATTCATGGCTTGCTCATTTATTTCTACCTGTATTTGAATGTTCTTACTCCTCCACTATTATTTTTTTTTATTGTTCTCATCTTCTTTATTAGAATCTTAAGTCATTGAGGACAAAGGTCAAGTGCTTTGCCACTTTTATGTTTTCCCCTCGCCCCCCAACACAATGCTAACACTTGGTAGAGGCTCAAAAAATTGGTTGCATAAAATTGGATACCCTTTTCTACTTTTTATTTGGAAAATCATGAGTCTGGGACAGATCTATAAATCTCTTGCGAAATTCCAGAGAGAGAAGGATTATAGAGGTCTTCACATAATAGCTTTTAATTCATTTTGGTGTTTAATACCTAAGAATCTATGCACAATTAAACTAAAATCACTTAGGCTTTTTATCACGTTACTAGATTCTAAGGGCTTGGGATGAAGAGACTTTTTACTTCTTTTGTTGTTTTTTGGGGGGGATTTTTTTTCCTCTTTATTGATTAAAGTATTACATATGTGTCCTTATCCCCCCATTATTCCCCCAAACCCCCACTCATGCCCTCACCCTCCTGGTGTCTGTGTCCATTGGTTAGGCTTATATGCATGCATACAAGTCTTTTGGTTGATCTTTCCCCCTTACCCCCACCCTCCCCTACTTTCCCTCTGAGGTTTGATGGTCTGTTTGGTGTCTCTTTGTCTCTGGATCTATTTTTGTTCATCAGTTTATATTGTTCATTATATCCCACGTATGAGTGAGACCATGTGAGTGAGACCTTTCTCCGACTAGCTTATTTTGCTTAGCATAATACTCTACAGGTCAATCCATGCTGTTCCAAATGGTAAAGTTCCTTCTTTTTTAAAGCAGCATAGTATTCCATTGTGTAGATCTACCATAGTTTTTTAATCCACTCATCTGCTGATGGGCACTTAGGCTGTTTCCAAATCTTAGCTATTATAAATTGTGCTGCTATGAACATAGGGGTGCATATATCCCTTCTGGTTAGTATTTCTAGTTTCTTGGGATATATTCCTAGAAGTGGGATCACTGGGTCAAATAGGAGTTCCACTTTTAGTTTTTTGAGGAAACTCCATACTGTTCTCCACAGGGGCTGCACCAGTCTGCATTCCCACCAGCAGTGCATGAGGGTTCCTTTTTCTCCACATCCTCACCAGCACTTGTCCTTGGTTGATTTGTTGATGATAGCCATTCTGACAGGTGTGAGATGGTACCTCATTGTTGTTTTGATTTGCATCTCTCGGATGATTAGTGACTTTGTGCATGCTTTCATATGTTTCTTGACCTTCCTTAGATCCTTTTCTGAAAAGTATCTATTTAGGACTGTTTCTCATTTTTTGATTGGGTTGTTTATCTTCCTTTTGTAAGTTGTATGAGTTCCCTGTAAATTTTGAAGATTAAACCCTTATTGGTGATAACATTGGCAAATATGGTCTCCCATGCAGTGGGCTTTCTTGTTGTTTTGTTGATGGTTTCTTTTGCTGTGCAAAAACTTTTTATTTTCATGTAGTTCCATTTGTTTATTTTCTCTTTAGTTTCCATTGCTCTAGGAGCAGTATCAGTGAAGAAATTGCTTCAGTATATGCCTGAGATTTTGCTGCCTGTGGATTCCTCTAGTATTTTTATGGTTTCCCATCTTATGTTTAAGTCCTTTATCCATTTTGAGTTTATTTTTGTGTATAGTGTAAGTTGGTGGTCTAGTTTCAATTTTTTTGCATCTATCTGTCCAATTTTCCCAGCACCATTTATTGAAAAGACTGTCTTGACTCCATTGTATGTTTTGCCTCCTTTGTCAAATATTAATTGAACATAGTGGTTCGGGTCAATTTCTGGGTTCTCTATTCTATTCCATTGGTCTATATGTCTGTTCTTGTGCCAGTACCAGGCAGTTTTGAGAACAGTTGCTTTGTAACACAGCTTGATATCTGGTATTGAGATCCCTCCTACTTTGTTTTTCTTTCTCAGGATTGTTGCAGCTATTTGGGGTCTTTTTTTTATTCCAGATGGATTTTTAGAGAGTTCTTTCTAGGTCTGTGAAATATGCTATTGGTATTTTATTGGTGAGTGCATTGAATCTATAGATTTCTTTGGATAGTATGGACATTTTAATGATGTTGATTCTACCAATCCATGAACACGATTTGTTCTTTCATCTGCTTATGTCTTCCTCTATCTCTTTTTCCAGTGTCCTGTAGCTTTCCAAGTACAAGTCTTTTAACTTCTTAGTTAACTTCATTCCTAGGTATCTTAATATTTTCGGTGCAATGGTAAATGGGGTTGTTTTTTATAACTCTCTTTCTGTAAGTTTACTATTGGTGAATAATTTTGGCATTAATTTTGTATCCTGCTACAATGCCAAATTCATTTATTAGGTCTAATAATTTTTTGATGGAGTCTTTAGGGTTTTCTATGTAAAGTATCATCTCATCTGTGAATAATGACAGTTTTATGACTTCTTTTCCAATTTGGATGCCTTTTATTTCTTCTTCTTGTCTGATCGCAATGGCTAGAACTTCTAGTACTATGTCGAACAGGAGTGGTGAAAGTGGGCATCACTGTATCATTCCTGTTCTTAGATGAAATGGTTTTAGTGTTTGCCCATTGAGTATGATGTTGGCTATAGGTTTGTCATATAAGGTTTTCATTATGTTGAGGAATGTTTCCTCTATTCCCACTTTGCTATGAGTTTTTATTAAGAAAGGGTGTTGGATTTTGTCAAATGCCTTTTTTTGCATCCATTGATATGACTATGTGCTTTTTTTCTCTCAATTTGTTTATGTGATGTATCACGTTTATTGATCTGCAGATGTTGTACCATCCTTGCATCCCTGGGATAAATCCTACTTGGTCATGGTGTATGATCTTTCTGATGTAGTGCTGGATTTGATTTGCTACAATTTTGTTGAGGATTTTGGCATCTATGTTCATGAGGATATTGGCCTGTAATTCTCTTTTATTGTGTTGTTTTTATCTGGTTTTAGTATTAGGGTGATGCTGGCTTCATAGAGTGAGCTTGGAAGTATTCCTTCATCTTTAATTTTTTGAAACTTAGCCTCTGAGGAGGCTAAGTTTTAATTCTTCTTTGAATGTTTGGTAAAACTCCCCTGTAAAGCCATCTGGCCGCGGGCTTTTGTTTGCTGGAAGCTTTTTGATGACTGCTTCAATTTCTTCCATAGTTATCGGCCTATTGAGATTTTTACATTTTTCCTGATTGAGTTTTGGAAGGTTGTATTTTCCTAGGAATATGTCCATTTCCTCCAGGTTGCCTAGTTTGTTGGAATAGAGTTGTTCATAGTATTTTTTTTTAACAATCCTTTGTATTTCTGTGGGGTCTGTTGTTATTTTGCCTCTTTCATTTCTGATTTTGTTTATTTGGGTCCTCTCTCTTTGCTTCTTGGTGAGTCTGGCAATAGGTTCATCAATCTTGTTTATTCTTTCAAAGAACCAGCTCTTGGTTTCATTGATCTTTTCTATTTTTTTTGTCTCTATTTCATTTATTTCTGCTCTGATCTTTATTATCTCCTTCCTTTGCTCACTCTGTGCTTTTCTTGTTGCTCTCTTTCTAATGCTTTAAGTTGTAGAGTTAGATGATTCAATACCATTTTTTTCTCGTTTTTTGAGGTAGGTTTTTTTTCTCCTTTTGATCTTTCTCAATACTTACCATGGTTTTCAAACTAGATGTTAAAATAATGATTAAAGGGAAAATGTTATAATAAATCTTACTTTGCTTCAAATTTCATCCCCATAATAAAGCATTTTTTTGATTTCCATCTGAAAGATGGAAAGGAGTCAGAATCATAATAATGGATGTTCCATCAGAATAGAGACAGATATAACTCTAAAAGTCCTCAGCCTAGATTAAAGTACAGAAAGCTGCAATAGAAGTGGGAACCCTTCTTTCTGGCAGAGATAGGAAAAGACCCATGCTCAAAGTTGTCAAGCTGTGTGAGTAGAAGTGGGCTGTATGGCAGTTATCAAAGATTTAATTAACAAACACTCTCTTAAACAACAGGACTGGTAATGTCTTGGTACCTATTGGCCCACTTCCACCCATACAGCATAACTTATAGTCATGTGCATCCTGGTAATATACACAGAAAACTACCATTTAAGAAAATGAAATAGTCTGATAGGAAAAGTTAGGGACCTAATTTTTCAGACCACCAACTTTATTTTATTTTTTTTTAATTTAATTTTATTTTTTTTTTATTGCTTAAAGTATTACAAAGGGTATTACATATGTATCCATTTTATCCCCCCGCCCTAGACAGTCCCCTAGTCTCCCCTATCCCCCAGTGTCTTATGTCCATTGGTTATGCTTATATGCATGCATACAAGTCCTTTAGTTGATCTCTTACCCCCCTACCTCCTGCCCCCCAACCCTCCCCGGCCTTCCCGCTGCAGTTTGACAATCTGTTTGAGGCAGCTCTGCCTCTGTATCTATTATTGTTCAAAAGTTTATAATGGTCTCTATTGTCCATGAATGAGTGAGATCATGTGGTATTTTTCCTTTATTGACTGGCTTATTTCACTTAGCATAATGCTCTCCAGTTCCATCCATGACGTTGCAAATGGTAAGAGTTCCTTCCTTTTTACAGCAGCATAGTATTCCATCGTGTAGATGTACCACAGTTTTCTAATCCATTCATCTACTGATGGGCACTTAGGCTGTTTCAAGATCTTAGCTATGGTGAATTGTGCTGCTATGAACATAGGGGTGCACATATCCTTTCTGATTGGTGTTTCTGGTTTCTTGGGATATATTCCTAGAAGTGGGATCACAGGGTCAAATGGGAGTTCCATTTTCAGTTTTTTAAGGAAACTCCATACTGTCTTCCATAGTGGCTGCACCAGTCTGCATTCCCACCAGCAGTGCACAAGTGTTCCTTTTTCTCCACATCCTCTCCAGCACTTGTCGTTTGTTGTTTTGTTGATGATAGCCAGTCTGACAGGTGTGAGATGGTACCTCATTGCTGTTTTGATTTGCATCTCTCGGATGATTAGTGACTTTGAGCATGTTTTCATATGTCTCTTGGCTTTCTGGATGTCCTCTTTTGAAAGGTGTCTATTTAGGTCCTTTGCCCATTTTTTGATTGGATTGTTTATCTTTCTTTTGTTAAGTTGTATGAGTTCCCTATAAATTTTGGAGATTAGGCCCTTATCAGATATGTCATTGGCAAATATGTTTTCCCACACAGTGGGTTTTCTCGTTGTTTTGTTGATGGTTTCTTTTGCTGTGCAGAAGCTTTTTATTTTGATGTAGTCCCATTTGTTCATTTTTTCTTTAGTTTCAAGTGCCCTAGGAGCTGTATCAGTGAAGAAATTGCTTCGGCATATGTCTGAGATTTTGTTGCCTTTGGATTCTTCTAGAATTTTTATGGTTTCCTGTCGTACATTTAAGTCCTTTATCCATTTTGAGTTTATTTTTGTGTATGGTGTAAGTTGGTGGTCTAGTTTCATTTTCTTGCATATATCTGTCCAATTTTCCCAGCACCATTTATTGAAGAGACTATCTTGGCTCCATTGTATGTTCTTGCCTCCTTTGTCAAATATTAATTGAGCATATTGGTTCGGGCCGATTTCTGGGCTCTCTATTCTATTCCATTGATCTATATGCCTATTCTTGTGCCAGTACCAGGCAGTTTTGAGAACAGTGGCTTTGTAATACAACTTGATATCTGGTATTGAGATCCCACCTACTTTGTTCTTTTTCAGGATTGCTGCAGCTATTCGGGGTCTTTTTTTATTCCAGATGAATTTTTGGAGAGTTCGTTCTAGATCTCTGAAGTATGCCGTTGGTATTTTAATGGGAAGTGCATTGAATTTATGGATTGCTTTGGGTAGTATGGACATTTTAATGATGTTGATTCTACCAATCCATGAACACGGTATGTTCTTCCATCTGTTTATGTCTTCCTCTATATCTTTTTTCAACGTCCTGTAGTTTTCTGAGTAGAGGTCTTTTACCTCTTTAGTTAAGTTTATTCCTAGGTAGCTTAATTTTTTTGGTGCAATGGTAAACGGGATTGTTTTTATAATCTCTCTTTCTGAAAGTTCACTATTGGTGTATAGAAATGCCTCAGATTTCTTGGGGTTAATTTTGTATCCTTCTACATTGTCAAATTCATGTATTAAGTTTAGTAGCTTTTTGATGGAATCTCTAGGGTTTTGTATGTATAATATCATGTCATCTGCAAATAAGGACAGTTTTACTTCCTCTTTTCCAATTTGGATGCCTTTTATTTCTTCTTCTTGCCGAATTGCAATGGCTAACACTTCCAGTACTATGTTGAACAGGAGTGGTGAGAGGGGGCATCCCTGTCTTGTTCCTGTTCTTAGGGGAAATGGTGTTAGTTTTTGACCATTGAGTATGATGTTGGCTGTGGGCCTGTCATATATGGCTTTTATTATGTTGAGGTATGATCCTTCTACTCCCACCTTGCTGAGAGTTTTTATCAAAAATGGGTGTTGAATTTTGTCAAATGCTTTTTCTGCATCAATTGATATGACCATGTGGTTTTTTTCTTTCAATTTGTTTATGTGATGTATCACGTTTATTGATTTTCGGATATTGTACCATCCTTGCATCCCTGGGATAAATCCTACTTGGTCATGGTGTATGATCTTTCTTATGTACTGCTGGATCCGATTTGCTAAGATTTTGTTGAGGATTTTGGCATCTATGTTCATGAGGGATATTGGCCTGTAATTCTCTTTCATTGTGTTGTCTTTACCTGGTTTTGGTATTAGGGTGATGCTGGCTTCATAGAATGAGCTTGGAAGTGTTCCTTCCTCTTGAATTTTTTGTAGTAGTCTGAGGAGGATAGGTTTTAGTTCTTCCTTGAATGTTTGGTAAAACTCCCCTGTGAAGCCGTCTGGTCCTGGGCTTTTGTTTGCTGGAAGCTTTTTGATGACTGCTTCAATTTCTTCCATAGTTATTGGCCTGTTGAGATTTTTAGATTCTTCCTGATTGAGTTTTGGAATGTTGTATTTTTCTAGGAATTTGTCCGTTTCCTCCATGTTGTCTAGTTTGTTGGAGTAGAGCTGTCCACAGTATTTTTTAACAATCATTTGTATTTCTGTGGGGTCTGTTGTTATTTCGCCTCTATCGTTTCTGATTTTATTTATTTGGGTCCTCTCTCTCTGCTTCTTGGTGAGTCTGGCTAGAGGTTTGTCAATCTTGTTTATCCTTTCAAAGAACCAGCTCTTCAGACCACCAACTTTAATAACTTGAGCCCAAGTTATTCAGTTATCCTATCCAATATTTTATTTTGACATCTGTCATTTCCAAGAACTGTCTTTAGTTCTTTTATTTGTTCGATTCTCGACAAGATAGCTTCTCAAATCTCTGGTACATGAAGAAGAAATAGAGATGGTACATGAAGAATAAGTAGAACAAAGACGAATGTAAACCTTCCTACAGACAAGACATTTTAAAAGGAAGACAGATCATGCTACCAAGAGGGGATATAATAATGTGTTCCCAGAGTAATTTGTATTGGCTGACTCCTCAACTAACTGCCTTTCCTCTTTTGATAAACAACTGAAGTCAGTCATGCCACAATGCACACCTTAACCATGCACACAAAGCCTCGTCAGCTCACCCTTTCAATGGAGAACTAATGGGAAAACAGACCACGTAGATGCCGAGTAAAACCATCCTGTTAACATATGCTCCACTAATATTAAGTTCTAAATTGTGTGTTCTTTCCGTAAGCGATGGGCGGTGTTTTTGAATGGGGACCGAGAAGGCCTTACAGATGCAGGTACAGAAACGGTCTGAGTCACAGTAGGAGGAAGGAAAGGAGCATGGCGCATTAGAGCTAAATTAAAGGTATGGACTCCGCTCCATCTTAGCAGTTTACCAACAAATATGAATGGAGAACCAAAGGTCAGCAGACGTTTGGGTGAAATCTTCAACAACAGAGCTTATAAAATCAACAAAAGAAGAGTAATTGATTAGGGAAAGAAGCACGTAGGTAATTCAGGGAAAGAGACCTTAAAGTTCATGATTTCAGTAATTCTTAGAGAGATTTGAGATGCTATCTTATTCAGAGTTGAACAGATAAAAGAACTAAAGACAGTGCTTGGAAATGATGCATATGTTTGTCGAAATAAAATATTGAATAGGATAACTGGATAACTTGGACACAACTTATTAAAGTTGGTGGTCTGAAAAATTCATAGGCATTTATCCCTCCGTGCACTTATGTCTAAGAATATAAAGCAAAATGACAAAGAGATAAAAAACATGGGAGACAGTATTTAGACATGGATAATATTGATTAAAAATGCATCAAATAAAGTGTTGAGAAAAACGAAAAACATATTGTTAAAGGTGTAATAGGAAAATTACGCTGAGTAGATTTATTTATATCTTCAAATTTAAAAGAGGCTACAAAGAGCTGTATTAATTGTGTATTCAACAAATATTTTGAGCTAAGTTTATGCATAATTTTGAGGATATGGATATGCGTATCAAAAATAATAATTTTTTAAAATTTGTGGTAGATAGTTTAGGATGGGCTCCCAACATCCAGTCCTTTACACATGTGTCCTATATGATCTCCCATTGAGTATGGGAAAGGACCTAAAACTTGGTGAATTGGATTCTCATGCCAGGTCACTTTATATGGTAAAAATGAAGGGACTGGGCTGGTATAATTAAGGTCCCTAATCAGTCTCCCTTTGAGTTAATATAATTAAATTAGCCTTTTAAAAGAGGGTTTAGAACAGTGATGACGAACCTATGACATGCATGTCAGAGGTGACACGCGAACTCATTTTTTTGGTTGATTTTTCTTTGCTAAATGGCATTTAAATATATAAAATAAATATCAAAAATATAAGTCTTTGTTTTACTATGGTTGCAAATACCAAAAAATTTCTATATGTGACACTGCACCAGAGTTAAGTTAGGGTTTTTCAAAATGCTGACACGCTGAGCTCAAAGGTTCGCCATCACTGGCTTAGAACTTCCTTGAGCTCAGAGGCTTGAAGTAGAAAATCCCTCTCTCTCTCTGTTGCTACTTTTAAAGAAGCAAGCTGCTATGAATTCTGCAGCTTCAAGAAAACGAACCCTGCCAGTCACCTGAGGGACCATGGAAGCAAACCTTGCCCAGTCCAGTCTCCACATAAAAATGCAGCCCAGTAAACACATGGTTTTAGCCTTGTGAGACCCGTGCAGAGGACTTCTCCAAGTCTTTCCCAGATGTGTGACCTATAGAAACTATGGTATAATTAACTGTTGTTAAGCTGCTAAATAGATGGCAATTTGTTCAGCAGCGATATAAATCTGATCCAAAAGCCACAACATTATGATAAAGTTTCAGAGCTCCAAGTGTATAGGAAAGCTCCTTAAAACTTTCAAAGGAAATTTTAAAAATTATACAAATCAGATTGATTTTAGACTTTTCATTTCACAACACGATAGCCATTGAAAACAATGGAACAATTCCTTCAGTGTTCTGAAGGAAAATGACTTACAGCCAAAAAAAGTGGGACAGTGAAATAAAGACATTTTCTGACATGCAAGGACTTTGAAAGTACACTGTCCATATGGCAGGCATGATTTTGAGAAAATTACAGAATATAAGATCAATTTGACCTCCACTCTTGGAATAGTCTCTTTAGAAGGATATGTATGAATATGTGCCAAATGTGTCACTTGGGCCTGGAGCATTTACAATATCATAGTATCATAAATGCTGCTTGTCGTTTTTATTTTCGCATTTTTATTGAAGAAGAATACATATAGACTAATAAGCTCCAAGTCCACTAACTTTATAAGGTTTGATGAATTTTTAAAGATGTATACACCCAAGTAAGCAACTAGACACTGGTTTGATTTATCTTTAGTAAGAACTGAGAAGATATTTGAATATGTCTGTTTTAATATACCAATAATTTGTGCAGACTCTATAGTTTAAACTACTTTCTAATATTACATCATTTAAACCATTATAAAAATTATAATATTCTCCCACAAAGACAAACTAAGAATACATATCCTTTGTCTATAAATCTAAAATACAAAAAAAAAATGTCTTAAAGAGAAGAAATAGCCCTGACCAGTTTCTCAGTGGTTAGAGCATCAACCGCCCTCTCCACGGACTGAAGGGTTGTGGGTTTAATTACTGGTCAAGGGCACGTACCTGAGTTGCAGGTTCAGTCCCCAGCCCCAGTCGGGGCGAGTATGGGAGGCAACCAGTCAATGTGTCTCTCTCACATGAAAGTTTTTTTCTCTCTCTCTTCCTCCTCCCTCCCTTCCACATTTTCTAAAGATCAAGGGAAAAAATATCCTCGGGTGAGGATTTTTTAAAAAAGATTTTTTAAAAAAAGAAGGAATAGAAGCAAAATTCCCGCTATATTAAATGCAAGCAATTTTCTGTGATTTTTAAGTTTGTGCAAGGGAATTCTGAGTAACCTGCACATTGAAGTTGTGAATTCTAAGAAAGATGTGGTGTTCCAAGGGATTCCTTTTTTCCTCTTCTCCTAAGGCTGTTATCTCTTTCCCTGTTATTATAGATGAAATTGGTTTAGAACATAAAAACCAGAATTGATCTTTCATCCTTGAATAATGCAGAAGATAATATATGCAGGAAAGTTTTCCCAAAGCATCCCTCAGTATATACTTTTGAATTTCACTGGAAAACATGTCATTCCATTCAGAACTCTGAATTAAAAAGCACTATTTTTTGCTGAAGGCTATTTTAAATTAGGCTAATAAATTGCTACTCTCTGCCTTGCGTGATAATGCATTACATTATCTACTGATGTACATGTATTGTTTGACTCTAATGGTGTGGAAATTAAATGTTAGACATGGGCCAGATGTTCCTATAGATGAATATGAAGTATGACTCTGGCATAGTTATGTCTCATTGGGATGGAGAGGGAGAATGTGATAACGAACAACAAATAACCACCGTCTCAAAAAATATCCTGATATTACTCTCTGGTAAGAACTAACATCATGCAAGCCTAGACCCTTTCTTCGTCCTTGTCTTTGAGGAGTGTTATAAATGTCAGCAGTATTTGCACCTGTTCATGAGGAATGCTTCCTAAAATACAGAATAAAATCAAATCATGAATATAAAAGTACCTGGAGGGGTGTCCAGAGACAGTAAATATTTGTCATCTTTATTTGACAGACAGGATTGTGCACCTTGACGTGGCAGTGAGATTTCCACGGGTCATTCCTCTGCT
The DNA here is from genome assembly GCF_963259705.1 of Myotis daubentonii. Taxonomy (NCBI): domain Eukaryota; kingdom Metazoa; phylum Chordata; class Mammalia; order Chiroptera; family Vespertilionidae; genus Myotis; species Myotis daubentonii. The sequence goes on along the minus strand of NC_081842.1, from coordinate 141,582,459 downwards.
CTGTGGAGTTCACAGCAGGGTAGGAGTTGGGGGAAGGGAAATGGCAAACAAATGGGCCTTACGAGGAATTTTAATGAAGATTCCCTGCTGGCTTTAGCCCATTGGAAAAAATTTAAAAAAAATTAAAAATAAGAAACCCATAATCTCCTATTTGAGGCTAACTTATGAATGGAATCATAACTCAAATAGTAGAAACATGTTACAGAAATGAGGTGGGGGTGGGGGAGTATACATGATGTGGCTGCTGCTGCCTCTACTGATGCTAATTGTATGTAAATATATCTTTGAAAATCATCAGAGAAATGGTATAAGAGATGAATATATTATCACATCTTACCATAAATCAGCCACCCACTAACTGGTAGCTCATGGATGTTAGGTGTGAGCTTCTAGAAGCTGGGGGTACTTCACTTGTGGATAAAAAAGTGATAAGAATTGACCTGGAGACTATTATACTCAGTGAAATAAGGCAATCTGAGAAAGACAAATATCACATGATCTCTCTTATTGTGAAATCTAATGAACAAATTGAATTGACCAACAAAATAATACCTGAAGCATGGAGTCATGGAATAGACTGACATATTTCGATGTGGGGGTGGGGGGAGGAGGAGAGGAGAGAGGAACCAAAGAACTTACATACTTACTAAAGGCCCAGTGCATGAAATTTGTGCACTTCGGCAAGGCCCTTAGCCCAGCCTGCACCCTCTAGCAGTCTGGGAGCTGGAGCGGTCCTAAGCCATCAGTAAGACAGCCATAGCACTGCTGCGGAGGCGGGAGAGGGCCGTGAGCCCAGCTTCTGGCTGAGCAGCGCCCCCCCCTATGGGAGCACACTGACCACCAGGGGGCAGCTCCTAAGTTGAGTGTCTGCCCCCTAGTGGTCAGTGTGTGTCATAGTGACCAGTCGTTATGCCGCTTGGTCCGCTGCTTGGTTGATTTGCATATTAGCCTTTTATTATATAGGATATGCATAGCCCATGGACACAGGCAATAGAGTGGTAAAGGTAAAGAATTGGGAGGGGGGTTGTAGGGGCTAGGTGGAGAGGGATATTGAGGAGACATCTCTAATACTGTCAACAATAAAAGCATATTTTAAAAAAATAATTGAATCTATGGGTTTGTTCAATAATATCTGAGAACTGTAAAGAGAGACAATGTAATTCAGCAAAAGGTTGGGTCAGTGTTTGCAAGTCTCTTCTTTCCAAAGAGCTCCTTAATTCCAAGAGAAGTATCATGAGACCATGTAACCTGGGGAAAGAGAAGACTTTATCCCTCCAAGAGTTATTTCAGCTGTGAGAGTTGCTATCATTTGTTTCCCTGTCACTCTCTCGTGGTTCACTTGAAATATGGAATAGTGGGGTAGTGGGTTTGTTTGTATATTTCTCTTCATTAACAGTGACATTTCCTTTCTGATTTATGTGACTTCATTTCTTTCTACTTTATTTAGCATGGTTTCTGATTTTTACTTCAATAATCTTTGATTTCTCCAGAGTAGCCTAACTTTTCTCTTTTGCTTTGTACTTCTTTCTTTGTTATGTGACTTTTTTTGGGCCGGGGTCGGGGGGAGTAGTGTTTTGAAAATATTTTCCTTATTAATCATAAAGGTAAAATAGCCCATTTTTATCTCTCACATGAATGTTCTACACAGATGAAAGTCATGCCTTTCTGGGTTTCTCTCTCAAGCTATATGTTAACAAAAATCTATTTTCCCATTTTAAAGTATTATTAATTTTATATTCAGTATTACCATGTTGTCATCAGTTCCAGACAAATTTAAAAAGTCTATTCCATCCTTCCAGAAACGATAGGCATCTGTCTGGAATCCCCACCCTTTTTTGGATAAAATTGCTTCCATTTCTTTTAGTCCTGGAAGTTTTCCTTCCTTATCCTCTAATCAAATGGATTTTCATGACCCCTGAAACAGTTTTCAGAAACTAACCAGTTGTCTGATGTCAGCATTTTTGTGCTTCACATACTTCCTGTTTTCTGCCAAAATCAAAAACCTCCATCTTAAGATCAAACTCTATCTTGTTCTTTATTTAATGTGTTAGAAAATATCTTTAATAATGAGACATATTAAATAAAGTCACCAAACAAACAGAGCAACAAAGGGAAAATGAAGAACAGGAAAGGAAATATGCATTTCTGATGTTTTTGCTCTTAAGTGGTCATATCATCTAGACTCCCACTTCTTCGGCATTGGCACATTAAGTGGATGGACTCAGAAGAAGGGAAAAGGAGACCACTTTGATCAACAGTAGCCTCTGCAAGATGAATCATCTGCAAAATCAAGATAGTTCACCAGATATTTTATTGGGGTTGGAGACTAAATTCCTAACTGACTTTGTCTTGTGGACATATGTTTTGAGTACCTAAAAGAACAGGTTACCATGGGAGGATAACATGAGAATCCAGGATCATTAGTAATATTCAAATAGTCAATGTTGTATAGCTTTTGGTAAATTAGGTAAACTTGGTAAAGAACATAAACTTGGGAGTTCAGCAGGTAAAAATGGAATTACATCTTCACCATCAACTAGCTGTGTGGACATAGACAAGCTCTTCAAAGTCACTCAGCTCCAGCTTTTTTTCCCGTTTGTATAATAAATGTGATTATAATACTTACTGAATAGGATTATTTTAATTATTCAATGATACAATATACATAAAAGTTTTTATAGCTCAGTGCTTATTGTATACACCCACACTACATGTTATTTGCTCTTAGTAGAGCATTAATAATGATCATAATCATATTAGTAAAGTTTAGGATGAGGAATTATATTTCATATATTAGTTAAACAATCTCTCTGTGTATATTGAAATATAAATATAGCTCAATAGAGGAGACAAATATATGTAGATGAGAGAGAAAATGACAAAAATAATTCAAAATAGAATCCTTGAATAAGTGGTACTTTAAAATATTGGCTAGTAATTTTAATATTACATGAATTTAGTGACATAAAAAGCAACTGAAGTAAATGTAAGAATTTTAAAACTTCAGATTCTTTTCCTCAGATGAGTTAATAGATACTAAATGATTCCTCTAAGTTTAGTAAGAAATAGTAAAGCCATCAATAAATTGTAGGTAGCATGAATTTCTTTAATTTGCATATTTTAATTTTAGTCACCATCATTAATTCTGTGAAAAGTTAGGTAATTAATAATCTCCATGGCTCTGATTTTGCTGCTTTTATAATATTTAATTTTGAATAGTTTATACTGTATCTTGTGTAATAATAATTACCCAGTTGTTTTATCTTAGAATCATAACTAAATTAAGTGTTCAATTCCCTTCCCTATTATCATGTTTTCTGAATTTCAGCATTCTTTATGTTGATTAATTTCTCCATAGATTGCATTTAATCTGAAAATAGGTTTTTCAAAAGTTTCATGTTGTCAAGTTTCACTGAACCTGTGATTTAATGTATAGAAATGCTTTTCTATTGTGTTTAATACCTGAAGAGCAAACTGACCTGAGATAACGGAGATTTTGTTACTGTTTTTGAAACTGTGCTTATTCTGAGGTCAGTCAGATTTTGCCACATGCATGTATGTTGCTTTTTCTTCCTGGAAACTTAAAAAATGCTCTACTCAATAACTAAATGTATTTTTATATTACTAGCTCTGTATTAACTCTTCTTGGTATATGACGTGCCCTATTGACTAGAAGAGTCGGTCATTCATTTACTGTAGGTAATTTTCCTATATTATATCTCTGACTATTTTCTATCTGACATTGGAGTCTCTACTTGAGCAATATCAATCACTTTAGGATAAACAGACTATAGTTTCCATATCTATTGTCTTTCTAATTATTTAAAACTTATCTCTACCTTTATTCACTATTTATATATATAGAACCCTAAGCGACCGGACGACCAGAACAACCCAAAGGACCGGTTGCTATGACACGCAGTGCAGGGGGCGGGGCTGGCCAACCTCCCGTAGCCCCTTCCCCTGGCCAGCCCCACCTCCAATAAGGCCCCCTGCCCCTGCAACCACCATCAGGGACAGAGCCAGCCAACTTCCCACGGCCCCTACCCCACCACCGGCCAGCCCTGATTGGGACTGGGCCAGATGGCCCCAATAGGCCCTGATCACTGGCCAGGCCTAGGGACCCCACCCACCCATGCCACAAATTTTGTGCACCAAGCCTCTAGTAACTAAATAAAGCTTCATCTTCATGATAATTTTGTTTCTTGCTGCTTCTAGTTTACTTTATTTGCACTGTTTTTATTTTTATCTTAGGTTTATTTTTCTTTTGTCTTTGTTTCTTTGATAATATATTCTTTCAAACTGGACTATGTGTGTTACCTTTTGAAATCAATGCCTTTCTCCACTTGTACAGTTTGGTTTGGTGGGGGAGCTGTTATATATTTTCATAGTTCTCAAAGCATTTATTTCCATCCTCCACCTGTTCAGATCTTATCTTTTTCTGAAATAGTTTGTGTGATTTTGCTTTGACATCCTTCCCACCTTATGTGGAGTGATTTATCTTCCCTTCTGAACTAGCAGGCACAGAGAGCAGGATGTAGGGAAGGGGCAAGCACAGCTCAGGCTGACTGCAGTCTTTGCTGAAGTCCCAAGTTCTCTCGTGTGGCTGAGATCCCACCAGATGGCCTTTGTTAGACCATTTCACCCAGCTTGGCATGCATTCAATTCTTGAGCTTTGGCTCATTCTCCCAACTTAGCCCTCTATGCTGCAGCAATAGAATCAAGGGCCTTTCCTGCTTTTGCCAAGGTCCAGATGTGGTTTGTAGACCATTTATGCAATGTTTGATCTTGATTTTCCCAAGCATATCTACTCATGCCTTTAGCCCACTCCTTGTCAAATCAGAGGGTATTGAGAAGTATTCTCAGGATTTTTGTAGCTTTCTATCCTCAGTGCTGCTTGCTGATGTAGGAACAGAGTTGTCAAACTGGCCATTACACCACAGTCTTCTGTTCTTTCTCTGGTTATCACTTTTTGAAGTTTATAATTATTCCTTATTTCTTTTTGCTGCTGGAAAATTTTTGGCAGAGTTGTTTTGCTCTTCCTTTTGTATTGGAGGAGGGGGATTCTGTACTACAACTGCATGGTACCACCGTCCCTCAGACTCAACATTATATGCTACTGTGTTTATGAGATATGCATCTTAAGATTTTAAAGCAAAATTACTAATGTATTCAAATAAATAATCAGGTATGTGAAGCATTTATAAACATTGGCTGAGTGTTCACATTGTAAAAGACCTGATAGTATGAAACACATGCTGGTGAGTAAGTAGAGACAGGAAAATGGAAAGAGAGGAAAATATGTTTACGATCATTCTATAAGGGAGCATTACTTCCATTAACAAATCATACACACAATGTCAAGGCATATTAAAGAGTGGAGATAGCACACCCAGATAAGAGACTATTGAGAAGTGTAATGGAGAACATGGCATTGATCATGTAATTAAATGTTGAACAGGGAAGGGGATAAAGGCATAAACAGATGAGGAAGAGCATAGAATGTAGTTGGAAATGAACAACCTATCTAATCTAATCTAATAATAGAAAAACAGGGTAATTGACCATACCTTCGCTACGCCTCCCCTTGGATAATGCAAATTAACCACCAACAAAGATGGCGGTTAATTTGCATACGTAGGCACGAAGTGGAGCAGCGAAGGTGCTGAAGGCGGCTCCGGCCAGAGGAGCAAAGACCTGGGTGCCAGGTGCCAGAGGAAAACCGGTGCCGGCAGCCAGGGGAAGGGAGGGCCTATTGCACGAATCTTTTCGTGCAACAGGCCTCTAGTAAACATATAATTTTACACAATGGGGGAATTAGGGGAAGTGGAGAAAAAAGGCTAAAAGTATAGTATGGGGCTGCAGTGTAGGTAACTGATGCCAGACAGACTACCTACTAGATAGTAGAAAGCCTTGAGTAGTTAATAAGAGCATGATATGAATAGGTCAGTAAGGATGATCACTAATTTGACAAGTTGAACCCTGAGATAGTGGAAAAAATGACACAGTAGGTGTCATGAGACAGGCTCTCATTCCAGCTTTCCCACACTACCCAGATGTGTCAGATTGAGTCTTCTGACCCCTGTTGATCTCATTACTCTTTCTGTAAAATAAAGGTGGTGAACTTGGCTTCTGAAACTTATTCTAGCCCTCAAATAGCCTAGCTCTATGTATTGTAATGAGGAAAACGTGTGAAATATAAAGACTCTTTTTAGTATGTGGTAATAATTCTGGCAAAAATAAGTGGGGGATAAATTATGGTGATTTAAGTACTTATAGAAAACATTTTTGTAATGCAAGGGAATTTGCAGAGGTAGGATCAAGAAGCAGGAGAAATTACATTTTAAGATGATTCCGAGTTTCTGATTTTGTGTTATAGGAGGGTACAGATGGCCTTCAGAAGTGTGGAAATAAGGCCAAGACGCTGTTTTTAAGGACCAGGTCATTTTATCAACTTGGAATATTGGGAGGTTAAGGCAGTGATGCTGACATATGGTGATGGCAAATTGGCAGTTAAAAATGCAAGTGTGACAATTCACAAGAAAAATGTAAGAAACTTGGGATTCAATTTGATAAAAAAAAAAAGTGATTGTTTAACCTCAGAAGTGGAATATAGTTGGTGATATAGAGAGAGGAAAGAAGTAGAAAATGAGAATAAAGTCAACTCTTAAAGGAGTTCTAATCCGTAATTAAGATGAGATAGGCAAAATATAAGGGGTAGAGAAATGAACGATGACAATATGAATAATTAGTTCACTCAACAAGTATTTGAGGAGTACTTTTTGAAAAACACTGAAGTACTTTAAGAAGCAAACAAATTCTACCCTCAAATATGACAGAGATATGACTTTTAAATTTTGGTTAATTATGTACATTTATTAAGAGTTGTATATCAAGTCCCTGAGAATTCCGAGAGAGATGATACTACTTTCTATCAGGAAATATATGGGGATATTATTTTATATAGTAAGTAGCATTTGGTCTGGACCTTAAAGATGGGTAAGATTTTCCAATGCAGAGAATGCTAAAGGGGCAATTTCGGATGGAAAAACTCATATTAGTTGTAGTCCTATAGTAGTGGGGATCGTTGCAAGCAGCATAAGGCACAGTGTGGTGGAGCTCTGGAATGACTTTATTGACTACTTACAGGGGCCCATGGACACACAACAGTTGAGAGATCAGACCTGGGACAGAGTGTTCTGGAGTCACTGAAGACGAAGCCATGCAGAGAGCACCACTGACAAAGCTGTAGTCCTGGAGGGATGGTCCCACTGCAGGAGCCATGGTGTGGAAGCAGTGAGGGAACAGGAAGATAAGCCCCCAACCTCCTTCCTCCTTCTACCACCTCTTGCTGTGACTGCCACCAGCTTATCCTAGTGAGAAGCAAGGGAGCTAGGGGACACACTGAGTAGGGGTAGCTCCCTGGAGCACAGCCTGAGGTAGAAAATGGATTTGGGTAGTGGCTAAATGGAGGATAATCACCATATCTACTGAGATAAAAACAAGTAAAATGTATATCTAAGAAAAACAGATATTTCATTTTCACCACAATAAATAATATATGACGGTGATAAGCCAGAAATGTGCTTACAAAAGTAAGTGGTTATTGAAATTCACAGTGACATGGGAAAGGGCAGGGGAGGGAAATTGTGGACTGGTGCTTAAGTCACCCGGAAAGTTTGGTGCCTTTCCTGGAAATCAGCAAATAGAAGCAGCAAGGATAGAGAGAAATATTAAGTTAAAAAGAGGTGCTACAGGAGGAAAGTTTGTTTTTTAAAATATTAATGTAACAGCAGCCAAGAAGAGGTAGTAGGGAGAAGGGGGTTCCCTGACTCTTTCTCTTCACTTTACAAAGTCAATAGCACAAATGTCATTTATTTCAAATGTACCACCAACTTCAGACACATACTGGGATCAGGAGAGACACATCACTTTCAGATATAGGTACTGCTGGGGAAATTAGTAACCAAAAAAAAGACAGGTCACAATAAAACAGGAGTTCCTGGGAAATATTTGTGGACTACTAAAATGGGAGCAGCAGTGGAGTGGGGAGAGGTGGCCAGAGCTACAGGAGAGAATTAGAGGACCTCAGAGGTGGCTGACTACCACCTGTAATGGTGTCTGGAGCTGGCTCGTACTGGCTCCTGAGAGTTGATTGTGTACATTTCCACCTCTGGGTTCAGTGGCCTCATACTGGCACCATGAGATAGGTCATGGTGGGTGTATTTACACCACAGAAATTGACAAATGCTAGAAATGAGGGTTCCCCTCTACCTTACAGCCAACTGTTAAACATTTGCCAACACAAAGTCGTCTTCTACACAGACTCAAGCTGAGAATACACTGTCGTGTTAAGCAGTGAAGATGGTGTCCTATGAGAACATTTTTGCAAGAGGAGGGGAACCCTCTTTGCCAGGGGTGAGGGTGCAGGCGTGCTTTTCTTTAAAAGGAGGGAATGAGTTCTACTCATTGTTCAGAACTATATATTGGTCAATTAGGAAGAGAATTCCAGATGATACAACCTGGAACGAGCTGAACAAATAAAAATAAATGGCATGCGGAATTCAATGAATAGATCCATTCCATTGAATCGAGCAATGACTGACTTAGCTTACATGAGCCTTACACGGTGAAGCTTCTTCCTGTTTGCACCCCCACTGCAAAAAGTAAAATTACACACCACCCACCTGAAGCTTGTCACAGTCACCTGTGCTTTTTTGGGAATCTTTTATGCATCCGGAGTTACTGCTATAAATTTCCAGCAATTGTGTCTGTGTTTTCCAATTTGTAGAGAAAACAGATATCCTCAAACCCCAACTGTTGTTGTTTCCCACCTTCAGGTGCCTCACACTGGCTCAGCGGGCTTAAATAAACTCTACTGCTGAGCAAGGAATATTTTATTCTAGGAATATAGTGCTGAGGGTGAAAACAGTAAACTTTTTCTTTCTTATAATTTTCTGGATTCCTCCTTCAACTTTTACCCTTAATTTCCCTCTTTAATTTTTTTCCAGATGACATGTTTTTACACCAATCTTATACACAAGATTACTTAGGAACTAGAAATACCTAAAAAGTTTAGTGAGCAGAGATTACCTACTAAACAATATTGTTCATATAGTGGTCATTCATCCTTCATTCAATAATATTCATTAATCATATTCTATGTGATAGACACTGTTAAAAGGACCTTACATCATACAGAGTGTTGGCTTACAAGGTATATGCTCAAACAGAGAGAAGATGCAGCCATCAGGCACGCAGTTTCTACCCTAACTTGAGTTTGAAAGAAACATTTGTAACTGTATTTACTGAACACCCTGACCATGTGCATGCCTTTTACTTCCTTTATTATTATTATTATTATTATTATTATTGTTATTATTATTATTACTAGAGGCCCAGTGCACAAAAATCTGTGCACTCGGGGGGGTGGGTGGGTCCCTCAGCCCAGCCTGTGCCCTCTAGCAGTTTGGGACCCCTCAGGAGATAACGACCTGCTGGCTTCGGCCTGCTGCAGGGTGGCAGAGGGCAGGCACAATCCCTAGGTGCAGCCCCTGGTCAGGCTCAGAGCAGGGCCGATTGGGGAGTTGGGGCACCGCCCCCTGTCATGCACAGAGCAGGGCAGATCCGGAGGTTGAGATGCCACCCTCAGTCACGCTCAGGGTAGGGCCGATTGGGGGGTTGGGGCACCGCCCCCTGTCACACTCAAGGCAGGGTCGATGGGGAGGTTGCGGCGCCACCCCCTGTCACGCACAGAGCAGGGCCCATCAGGGGGGTTGGGGCTCCATATCCTGTCACACACAGATCAGGGCCCATCAGGGGGTTGGGGAGCTCCCCCCGTCACACACAGAGCAGGGCGGATCAGGGGGTTGGGGTGCTGCCACTGTCACACTCAGGGAAGGGCTGATGGGGAGGTTATGGCTCTACCCCATCACACACAGAGCAGGGCCCGTGGGGGGGGGTGGGGGTTGGGGCGCCACACTCTGTCACACACAGAGCAGGGCTGATCAGGGGGTTGGGGCGCCTTCCCCTGTCACGAACAGAGCAGGGCAGATAGGGAGGCTGTGGCCCCGCCCCCTGTCACACACAGAGCCGCAGGGCGATCAGGGGGTTTGGGCACTGCCCCCTGTCACACTGATCCTGGTGCCGGGAGGCCTCTCAGCTCTGCTGATCCCGGTGCTGGGAGACCTATTACCCTTTTACTATATAGGATAGAGGCCTGATGCATGGGTGGGGGCTGGCTGGTTTGCCCTGAAGGGAGTCCTGGATCAGGGTGGGGGTCCCCACTGGGGTGCCTGGCCAGCCTGGATGAGGGGCTGAGGGCTGTTTTCAGGCTGGCGGGTGACTGAAGCTCCCAACTGCTCCTTTTTTTCTTTTTTTCCTTTTTTTATTCTGGGCCAGCTTTAGCTCTGGCTCCAGCTCTGAGGCCTCTGCTGCTGAAAGCAGGTATCTGGTTTGTTTGGGTTCTATAGTCGAAACACTGTATCAACTCCAACTCTGAGATCCCGGCGGGCTGAAAGCAGGTTTCTGGGGTTTTGTTTAGCTTCTATATTTGTAACTATGTTTCAAACTGCCAGCTCAGAGGCCAGCAAGACGGGCGGGGAACATTGCTTTCCTCCGTCACTGAAGCAAGCAAACCTCATGTTAGTTTCAAGCTTCCGGGCTGCCGGCCACCATCTTGGCTGGCAGTTAATTTGCATATCTTGCTGATTAGCCAATGGGAAGGGTAGCGGACGTACGCTAATTACCATCTTTCTCATTTATTAGATAGGATTATTATTATTATTATTATATTCACATCTTAGTAAATATTTAGTTTTCAGAGCAGAAGCAATTCAAATTAGCTATACTGTAGAAAATATATGAGATTGCTATAAAGAACACTTTTGGGCCCTGACTGGTTTGGCTCAGTGGATAGAGTGTCGACCATTGGATTGAAGAGTCCTGGGTTCGATTCCAGTCAAGGGCATGCACCTTGGTTGCAGGCACATCCCCAATAGGGGGTGTGCAGGAGGCAGCTGATTGATGCTTCTCTCTCATCGATGTTTCTAACTCTCTTTCCCTCTCCCTTCCTCTCTGTAAAAAATCAATAAAATATATTTTTTTTAAAAAAGAACACTTTTGGGAAAGAGCTTTGGATTTCTTCCTTCAAGGTCAGCCATGAGAAAGAGTGAAGTAGCGGACATGGCACAATCAAAATGTTTATAAAGGAAACCTAAAGATCTTAGTGCACAAATGTCACCTCCATAGGTCATCACCATGCCTGACATTCCTACCATTGGTCATTCTCTTCCCTAACATAACCTTTCTCTCTAATCTTTGTTAAAATGTAAATAATATTAATTGTTTAAATTTTTCAGTTTCTTAAGGAAAGCTCTAACAAGGACCTGAGTAAATTTGTCAAATGACATGTATGTTTTCACAGAAAAATTGGTTTAAAGGGTGTTCAGGAAGTAACTGGGGTATAGGCTTTGCAGGGGAGGATCCACAAAGGAGGCCAGGAGGCATCATGAGAGCACTATGTGGGGTTTCTTAACCGAGAAAAGGAATAAGCTGCCAGAATACAAGGCTCACTGCCAAAATTACACTGGCCAGACAAGGATGATTTTGTTTCTTTCTCATCGAATGTCATGGAGAGAGATGGCTGGGACTAGTCTTATGGGGTGGGTGATCCAGGGACCCAGGCTCCTTCCACCTTGCTGCTCCACATACCCAAACTATTGTCCTCTCCAGTTTCACTATTAATGCCTGAAAATTCTCAAGTGTTGATACACATGTGTTCTCAAACATATCTGCTCTACCAAGCCCCACTGCTGCTCTACCTGGTAACTACTGCATCCTTTGTTCCTAGTAGATATCCAGAAGGTAGTCACACTGACAACCAAGGAGTCCATGGAGCCTGGTCTGACAGGCTCCACAACTCACCGCTTTGATTGCAAAACCAGCAGGATTATCTGTGGCTAGATGGAGGAGAGTGGGTCTGTCCCCTTTGGTTATACTATGGTCTATAGTGCCTGAAATAAAATTATTTACACTTCATTGTTTTATAAGTTTTAGTAAAAAATAATTTCAACTTTTTTAAAAATATATTTTATTGATTTTTTACAGAGAGGAAGGGAGAGCGTTAGAGAGTTAGAAATATCGTTGAGAGAGAAACATTGATTCAGTTGCCTCTTGCACGCCCCCTACTGGGTATGTTCCTGCAACCCAGGTACATGTCCTGACCAGAATCGAACCTGGGGCCCTTCAGTACGCAGGCCGATGCTCTATCTGCTGAGCCAAACCAGCTAGGGCTTCAACTTTTAATATATAGTTTATGCTCTCCATTGCTCTAAATATGCACCCCGGGGTATGGCATACATGTTGTAGGACACATCTGGAAGATAGCAACCATGCTGTTTTCAGAATCTCTCCTCTCATATGTATGTACTATCCCCAATGCAATTGACCTAGGATCTTCCTTCCCCAAAATGAGAATCTCCCCCTCTAAATATCTTTCTGCCAAACTTAGCCTACCAGTTCAGTATATATGCTCAGATCACTCTTTTTTTTTTTTTTTACTTTTTAAAAAATTGACCTTTAAAGGAGAGAGAGAGAAAGAGCAACATCAATGGGAGTGAGAAACATTGATTGGTTGCCTCCTGTAACTTGGGGAACAAACCCACCACCTGAGCATGTGCCCTGACCGGAAACATTTGGTGCCCAAGACAATGTTCAACCAACTGAACCACATGGCCAGGACTCAGGTCACTCATATTTAAAGTGGAATATAAACAGGCATAGCATGGTAGGACATGGGTTGGGGTGTGACACTTAAAAATCATGACACAAGATATGGAACAATAAATTTCTTCACTGGAAGCATGAGGCATACTATTCAATACACCAAAAGTGTCTAGAGTTATGATATCCATATTGTTCAAAATAACCAACAGCTTGGTGCAGCATCCTAATTGAGTGTTAAGTCTATCTGATTGAAAGTTCTGTTTTGATTCTAAAGTAAATTTAATCTATCATGTTGTAAATGGCAATAACAGTAAATTTTGACACAACAAAAGATGGAGTTTTTATGATCCAGCAATAGTGCTGGTATTTGCCCAAATGAATTGAAAACTTATGTCCAAGCAAAAATCCGCACACAGAAGTTTATAGCAGCCTTTTTCATAACTGCCAAACTATATTGTCCTTATTAAATGGAGAAATAAACTACAGTATATCCAGAAATTGAATATTATCCAAAGCTAAAAAGAAATGGACTGTTAAACCGTGAAAACACATGAAGGAATCTCAAATGTATCTTACTAAGTGTAAGAAGCTAATCTGAAAAGACTATACATACTGTATGATTCCAACTATAGGACAATCTGGAAAAGGCAAAATACAGAGACAGTAAAACTTTATGTCATTGCCAGGGATTATTGGAAAGGAAGCATGAATATGTGGGGCACATAGGATTTGGGGAGTAGTAAAGCTACTTTGTATTATAGGGTAATGGCAGATACATGTTGTCAAAACCCATACAGTGTCCAAGATGATGTAAAGTATGGCCTTTGAATGATAATAATATGTCAGTGTAGATCAGTGGTTCTCAACCTTCTGGCCCTTTAAATATAGTTCCTCATGTTGTGACCCAACCATAAAATTACGTTCGTTGCTACTTCATAACTGTAACGTTGCTACTGTTATGAACCGTAATGTAAATATCTGATATGCAGGATGGTCTTAGGCGACCCCTGTGAAAGGGTTGTTCGACCGCCAAAGGGGTCGCGACCCACAGGTTGAGAACCGCAGGTGTGGATTCATCAGTTATAATAAGTATAACTCTGTGATGCCAGATATAGTGAGGAAGCCTATCCATGTGTAGGGACAGGGGAAAATGGGAACACTCTGTACTCTCTGCTCAATTGTGTTGTGAACTTACAACTGTAAAAAAAAGTCTGTGGGAGGAGCAGAGCTTTCATTAAACAAATGTTAATATCCCCAATGCAACCCGGATTTCATCAACATAAGTGCAGCACTACAGTCTACTGTGAAAGTTTCTATTTCCAAATTCAGGAACTCCAATATTTTGTCAATAATAAATTATATGAATATAGGTTAAAAATTATAAAAGATTCCTGACCAATTTAAAGAAAGTAAGAAAATCCTTATATCCTTCTTTGTTGGGGAATTATGGGAATATATCCCATAATGTTCCATACCTAAGATCTTCACTACTACTAACAGTCTGGATGCGATCCATGTCACAGCTCCCTGCCCTTAGGGAATAAGGGGGAGACAGATGTCAAAAGCTGGAATGTGACAATGTATGCCAGCTCCTTGGAATGTATTATTCTGCTGTAATCTCCAGAACAACTTTTAAGCTGACATTATCATTCCCACTTTATGAATATTTTGCATGAGGTGGGGTCAGAATTTGATCTTCCAAACATGGTGTTTGAGAGTCCCTCGTTCTCCAGGGTTCCAAACTTGCGGACAGGAACACCAGTTTCCCCCAGGTAATTTTCTTAGAATTATATAAGGAAATGTATCAACTGGGACAGAGGCCTTAAATAGGAGAATACCCTGGAGAAATGGTCCTGTGAACTTGTAGTAGGAAAGGACAAGAGAGCAGGCAGAACTGGGCTGTAGAAGAATCCTCCATCAGGAGAGCAGCATTATAGATCCAAGACAGGATCAGAAACACAGCCATTTTCTTAACCAGGATAAGAATATTGAAAGAGGAGGATGAGAAAGGGGTGGCGATAGATTTTTTTAAAATGGACCTAAAAGAGGGGGCACCCCACAATTGTGGGCCTTATTGGGGAATGCAGAATGATAATGGCAAGCCATAAGTTGGGGGGGGGGAGGTGGAAATAAAAAAATATATGTATTTTTTTTTATTTTTTACTTCTGAATATCAGCTCTAGACAGCTTGAAATTGACCTCACTTCCATCTCATGTACTAACATGAGAAATAAAATAACATGAAAGCAGCAACTATAATGAACTTGCCTCTGAGGCTTTGAATCTGAAATATAGGGATGGCCCTGCCATCAGAAATCTGGTCCCTTGGTCAATACGAAGGTCGGGATCTCTCTGCTATACTATCACTGCCATGGAGGAGAAAGAGAAAATAATAATAATTTCCAGTGGTTGTTGGTGAGCTCCAACCCAAGTACCATTTCCTGTCCTTACCTCGCTTTCCCTGCTTCCTCCAGCTACCATGTCTGTCTTGTACTCTGCTGAAGAGAATTGCCAGAAGTTGCAGTGATGCTCAAGCTCAGCTTCCCGTTAGACTCGCCTGGGAAACTTTTAGAAAGAAAAAGCATGGGTCCCACCCCAGAAAAACTAAGCCAAACCCATGGGTGCAGAGAGCATCAGGAAAACAGTAGGTTTGAAACCCACCTCCAGGGGGTTCTAATGTGCAGTAAGGGCTCAGAGCTACCGAAGTGAGTGGTCTTTCTGAACTGCATGTGGTGAAACAAATGATGAGATGTTATTTATTTCATTCTTGAACAGTCTTTTGATTCCTGTATATAAGCTAGGACCTTTTTCTGTGAGATACTTTGTCAATAAAAGTATCTTCAAAAAAAATTTTTAAATACTAGAGGCCCAGTGCATTTGTGCACTCAGGGGGGTCCCTCAGCCTGGCCTGAACCTTCTCGAAGTCCGAGAGCCCTTGGGGGATGTCTGACTAAAGGCTTAGGCCCGCTCTTTCTGGGAAGTGGGCCTAAGCTTTCAGTTGGACATCCTTAGTGCTGCTGTGGAGGTGGGAGAGGCTCCCGCCACTGCCGCTGCACTCGCCAGCCGTCAGCCTGGCTTGTGATTGAGTGGTGCTCCCCTTATGGGAGAGCACTGACCACCAGGGGGCAGCTCCAGCCCCTCCCCCAATTGCCCTGCAGCCGCCAGTTGCCGCTGTCACCCACCACTTAGTTTTCTGGGGTGGGACCCATGCTTTTTCTTTCTAAAAGTTTCCCAGGTGATTGTTGTCCCCTCCTTCTGCCCACTGGCACCCGCCTTGGCTGGCCTGGCGCTGCCCAATCGCCAGCCCTGCCCCCCGCTGGCCTGTCGTTCCACCATTCAGTTTAGTTGTATATTAGGCTTTTATTATATAGGATATTTTTATTGATTTCAGAGAGAAAGAGAGAGGGAGAGGGAGAAAGAGATGGAAACATCAATTATGAGAATCATTGATTGGCTGCCTCCTGCACACCCCCTACTGGGGATCAAGCCCACAACCCAGGCATGTGCCCTTGAGTGGAATCAAACCTGGGACCCTTCAGTCCAAAGGCCAGCACTCTATCCACCAAGCAAAACCTGCTAGGGTAAAATATTTTGAAAATAAGAATTTCTTGCTCTTAGTACAAAAAAACCCCAGAATATTCCAGTATTGAAGTAGCACAGGGATTTGTATTTAAGCAGATCTGGCATTTTTCCTTTATATCTTTTCTTTTCTTTTTTTCTTTTTTCGTTTTCTTTTTTGTCAATTTATTATTATC
This sequence comes from Myotis daubentonii, assembly GCF_963259705.1. Taxonomy (NCBI): domain Eukaryota; kingdom Metazoa; phylum Chordata; class Mammalia; order Chiroptera; family Vespertilionidae; genus Myotis; species Myotis daubentonii. The sequence goes on along the minus strand of NC_081842.1, from coordinate 141,565,978 downwards.
TACTCCAAGAGAAACAGTGAGAAATGAGCATTTCATTTGGGAAATTACTTGAATGTGAATGCCAATAATTCCATTCTACACCACCCAGATGCCCAACTGGAGTCTGCCAAGAAGAAAAAGAAAATGTATTAAATCCACAAGAATGAACCTTTAAAATCACTTCAGCTGACAGAAGGCCACTGGTCTGAGGTGTGACAAGCAATGATAAGAAACTGCAGGATCTTGAAAAGTGCACCAGCACTTGAACATAATACGATGAAAACCCTGCAAAGAATCCCTTGCTCCTGGAAACATGAGATCTTGTTAAGAATTAAAAACTGTTAATTTTTAGAAGGGAGGTGTTTCTTAGGACTCTGTGTTTGTTTTACAACTAAAGTATCTGTTAATTGAATACGAGTCAAAGGAAGTTTAAAGATCAGTATTTGATGGCATAAGCCCAGGACGTTTCCTTAGGCAAGTCTACATCTCTCTCCCCCTGGGTACTCTGCTGTAGGGATTGCTGATGATGTAGGTTCATGCTAATGTTCAAATGTGGTAAAATGACTTGTATGTGACCCTTCAGTGTTTTCAACTTGGGCGCAGATAATAATCTGCCTTTGGTGTTGACCTTTCTCTGCCTAGCGTTGCAAGAAATTTTTATAAAGTCTAGGTCACTTGGAGTTTTTCACAATCTCTATTTTCAATTTTTATACATACATACAATTGTATGCATGATGGGAAAAAATCCTGAAATCTCACCTCCTTTATGAATATTAAAAAAATTAAGATCCTAAACTGATTCAAATGTTCACAAGGCTCCAGCAGTTATTCTTCACCAACTCTTTTATATACTTGCCTGTGTTCTGCATCCCTAAAAACTATATTCCCTTATTTGATGAAAAGGCAAGACAAATAGATGATTCTATGTCAGGGAAGGACTTTCTAATTCATGAATCATAGACTCCTTTATGGTTGGCTTAGCAAAGATCCTGTGTCAGGTCTAAAAATATTTGCAGGGGAACATCAAAATCCAATAAACACAGTTGCTGAAGATTAAATGGTAGAAAGTGAAAAATGCTATTAATATTGAAATAATTAATTTAAGAAACTGAACATGTACACAAAGCAAACAGTTTAAAAGTTTAAAAAAAAAAAGGAAGAAGCAGTCACAAACCTACCATATGCGTTTGGTAAACTAACATACCTGGATTTAAGTTGGGTTTCTATATTTCCTAGTTGTGCCATGTTCAGTAATATCAAAAATCTGAAGCTTGGCCATAATACTACCTACCTCAAAGATTGCTGAGTGAGAAATTGTTGAAGAATTCGTTGAGAAAAAGTTACCTAAGTGCACCTTATATGACATCTGGAATATATATTAGAAGGGATTTAATAGATGTCAATTACCATTCCCTTCCCCTTTGTCCTTGGAAATATTAATGTGAGAGTAGTATCACTACCCAGAACTTCAGAGGAGCTGAATTCTGAGGTTAGATCTTAATAGTTAATTATATTTTTCTCTTAGACCCTGAACAAGTACAGGACAAAGCCAGTTCTCAAAGTCTGAAAAAGAAAATCAGATCCCTGTAAGGAAAGCTTGGTTGTGTAATCTGGTGTTGCAGGATTGCTTTTATCTAGGATCATGATAACCCATTATGAGTGTGCTTCAGAAACCTTGAAAGTGGATAGTAGCAAAATGCAATTCACTGCACAAAAGCAGCATGAGACAATGCACCTTTCAAAACGTTCTGAAATCCCAATCACAGCCATGTCACAGAGATTAATGGTAAATTATAAAACAAGTGCATGATAGCAATGCCTTTTTAAATGAAAGTGGGGGAGTGTGAAAACATAATAGGTGACTTCTTTCTAAATTTCCTATTATCATGTCCTTCCAAAGAAGATACATAATCAAAAGTGGGTTAGGAACACAGCCCAGAAGTTGCTTAGGATAATGTGCCTTTAAGGGGTGAAGGTCATGTCACCTTCTCCATTTTAGCCCCCATTACAGTCATGAAGACAAAGATAAGCATGTTTCCATTTAATAGTGTAGCCACAAAATCAATAGAGAGAAATTGTTAATACATAGTGCAAATGCCACTTGAAGCAAATACCCTCAAGGAAAAGAGACTTTCAGAGCAAGAAAAGACTTTAGAAAGAATCTTGTCCAAATTTCACAGGTGAGGAAAATGAAGCCCAGATATAAAGGAGATATCCTGGTTAGTATCAAAGCCTAGAATTGACCCAGACCCTCTGACATGGTGGTGGTTCTCTTACCATCACATCCTATCAGAACTAAGAGTGTGAGCTGAAAGCATTTAAGTACAGCTACAACTGCCATTCTATAACAGGGCCCATAAAAAATCACAGAATAAATAAAAGGCAATTTTCACCAATGAAAAGGTTTTGATTCTAATGTAAACTGTCTCTATTTCATAAACTGTAATTCTGCACAAGTTGAAAAGAATAGAAGGTTAGAGAGAATTATGAATTCCATTTTATTTTCTGATTATGTTTATAAAGTTTGGAAACCATGTCCATTTCCCTAAAAAAAAAAATAAATAATAAACTGGCTATGAATTCTACAACCTAGAGGCCAGGAACAATAATGCTTCAGTCTCTCTTCCTCCTTGCCCAACTCCCATTCAAATGTCTTCTTGAAACAAAGGCCCTCACAAAGTTTTGCCCAAGCCTGGAAAAGCTTTATATTAGCTCATAGGGGGAAAAAAAACACACAGCAAAATAATATAAACAGCAACTCTGACAGCAGGGATGAAAGCTCTTCTCTCTGCTTTCTTGGCTGCTCAGTCAAGATCTTGGAGCCTGATGATGAATAGATTGCATGTGTGCTACAGAAGATAAAAATGATCTTTGTTGGCCCTTTCTCAGGCACAGATGTCAAGGCCTCGACCTTCAATATCTTACTCCAGCCCAAGTTTGCTGAGATGCTCTGTGGCACGGTCCTTGTGTCACTCTGCCTCAGTGTGGTGAGAGCCTCCCAGAGCCTGGGAATGTGCTCCTGTTTGGTGATGCCTTCCTGCGTCACTAAAGCAATCAGATGGAGCCAGCTTGAAAGAGACAATAAGAGCTGGACAAAAGCCAAGAGGGCAAACAGATGGGCAATAACCCCCTCTTTTATCATTCGTGCCTATGGAGAATTATTCAGCAGAATTGGATACTCTGATGAACAAAGCCCAGGACAGCTTTATGCAGTTGAAATTATGGAATTCTTCCTTTTTATTTGCTCTGTGCTCTGAAAGAAATGCTGAGAGGATATTCATATTTATAATAGTAGAGAATCTTTGCAGCACAAAAAGGAATTCACTGATGTTTGTGGCGATCAATATAGTGTGATGTTACAGAGTGGGAGCTCCACTCACCCAGACCCCTTTATCACAGATCAGGATATATATGAGACATCTGTCAACACCCTCCATAAGTTCCCAGGGCCATTGATCTGAGATGGACAGGGCTTGGGAAAAGAGATGATGCATCTGTTATTCTAAATCAGAATCACCTGAAGGGCCAAGGAAATAATAATCCTCATTTTATAAATTTGAAATAATTCAGTAAGCTGTGATTTGGAAAGTTTCAGCAATGGATTTGGGAAAAGGAAGTCCCCTGTGATCCAGGATAAGACGGCTGGAAGTGGGGAGGCATTTGCTGAAATAGAAAGTGCATTGGAGACTTTCCTATTTCCTTTCCCCAATCACACCTTTAATCCCAGCTGAGTGTGTCCTGTAGGCACTGTGGGATACCAGTGAGCAGCTGGGTGAGGCATACCCTAGGGCCATTCACCTTTGCAGGAACCTCTACCAACAGCTACTGCAACCTTTCTGTTTTTGTGTTCATGTTTTCCCCTGAAATGCAGCAGGAAAGACCTAAGCTTAGGCTTAGAATCTGATCAGATCTAGAAGAAATTCTTTCAGAATAGATGGGTGACACATTTACCTTTGTTTGCTTTTTTGTTATGTTTTTTTGGCCTGATTTCAACAGGAGTTTTAAAATAAAAACTGAAATAATATCTTATTTTATCACATGCCTAAAAAATATATTTCACATCAAAGATATTTTGTTATACAAAAACTAGGGGCCTGGTGCACGAAATTCGTGCACTGGGTGTGTGTGGGGAGGGGAGTGTCCCTCAGCCCAGCCTGCCCCCTCTCACATACTGGGAGCCCTCAGGTGTTGACCCCATCACCCTCCAATCGCAGGATCCGCCCCTTGCCCAGGCCTTGGCCAGAGGCGTAGACCCCCATCACCCTCCGATCGCCTGATCGGCCCCTTGCCCAGGCCTGACGCCTCCGCCAGAGGTGTCAGGCTTGGACAGGGGACTCCCATCTTCCCCTGATCACTGGCTCTGGCCCCCGCCCAGGCCTGAGGCCTCTGGCCCAGGAATCATGCCTGGGCAGGGGACCCCCATCTCCCTCTGATCGCTTGCTCCACCCCCCGCCCAAGCCTGACGCCTCTGACCCAGGCTTCAGGCCTGGGCAAGGGGACCATCATATCCCCCCAATCCCCGGCTCAGCCCCCCGCCCAGGCCTGATGCCTCGGCCAGAGGAGTTGACCCTCATCACCCTCCGATCACCAGTCACCGGATCGGCCCCTTGACCAGGCCTGAGGCCTCCGGCAGAGGTGTCAGGCCTTGTCCAGCTCCCCGCGGTTGCAGGCTCCACCCCTGCCCCTGCAGGATGCCTCTGGCCTAGGCGTCCGGCCCGGGCAGCGGGGACCTGCAGCTGCAGCGGCCCCGTGATGGTGGGCTTCGCTTTAGGCCCAGGCAAGGGACCCCTAGCTCCCGGGACTGCCAGCTTCGACCGTGTCCAGCTCCCATCGCTGGCTCCACCCCTACTTCCTGCTATCACTGGCCAGGGCGGCAAAGGCGCCTGATTCTCCGATCATGGCTGGGGGGCAGGGCAAAGGCGGTCCCAGGGCCGCCTTTGCCCTGCCCCCCAGCTCTTAGCTCCCCCCTGGGTTTCTGATCACTGTCAGTGGCAGGGGGCTTCTTCCTGCTTTCCCTTTCGCCTCCCTGCATTGTGCCTACATATGCAAATTAACCGCCATCTCTTTGGCAGTTAACTGCCAATCTTAGTTGGCAGTTAACTGCCAATCTTAGTTGGCAGTTAACTGCCAATCTTAGTTGGCAGTTAATTTGCATATAGCCCTGATTAGCCAATGAAAAGGGTATCGTCGTACGCCAATTACCATTTTTCTCTTTTATTAGATAGGATAAAAATAGCAATGATAGCTACTACTCATTGAGTTATTAAGTGTGTGTGTATACACTAACAGTATACATGTGCATAAAGACCCTTAGAGGTTAAGTGACTTCCTTAAGATAATACTAGTAGTGGTCTTTGGGGTCCAGGGGTGTCTGATTCAGATCTCAGGATCTTTATATAAAACCAAACTACCTTATCTCTAACATTCAGATGCGACTGAGTCAACACTGCCCTAACATCTTAACTCTCTTTTCACATTTCCCTAACTATGTTGTAAGCTCCTTGAGAGCAGGAGCCCCATCCTATATTTCTTTGACCCCCGACTAGATCCGAACAGGATTCTAGAGAGACTCTCTTCAGGGCCACTCCCAGATCTCCTTGTGATGAGAATCTGCTGTAAACATTAAGCTATCTCCTCAATGTTATGAGACCTCAAGTCCTTATTTAATTTGAAAAACAAGGTGGGAATAGCTGCAATCAGAGTTTAAGAATTTTGAATGCCATATGTGGTAGAGATAGCTGCTCACTGTGTGAGTCTCCATGTGTGCCCCTACATTTGCCAGCCTTCCCCCATTAGCTGCAATGGGGACATATGACTACTTTTGAGAGAGATTGTGAGCAGAAATGACATACATTCCATCTGAACTATGACAATTAAAAGTTGATTTCCCTTCTCCGTTCTTCTCTTCTACCATCATGGTAACGTAAGATGATACCATCATACAAGATAAACTTCTCACTGAATTTCTCAGTGACCAAATGGATGAGAACTCTTTCATCAAACTCTGCTAGAGAAAGAAATGCACTTTTGTTTCGTAAGCCATTGAGACTTGGGGGTTACATATTACTACCACAAATCCTATTGTGTGTGTGGTTTTTATTAATATACCATACCATAAGATTTGGACTTTATATTAATGGAGTTGGAACATTAAAAGTTTCTACACAGGAAGCAACAATTGGAACTATTTTAACTATCAAATTAGCTCTTTTCAAATAATTTCTTAATGTTTTCTCTCATACTGGCATTTTCTAAGGTCATTTACTTTTCCCTCACTCATTCAACCATTGATCCTTAATCATCTTATTTATCCATTAGTATGTATCTAGTGTGGGACATTCAGAGGTGATGATTTGGTAATTTACTAAATATAGAAATAGATCATATTATATTCCAGACACTGTTTGTGAAATACTTGCTTATTTAATACTCATAGCAATGCTAGAAAGCACTATTAGTATCCTCGTTTTCTATATTAAAAAAACTAGAGAGATTAAGTAACATGCCCAAAGTCACAGAGCTGGTAGTGGGAAAAATGGGACTTGTATCTAGGGTAGTCTGGCTCCCGAAACTGGGCTGTTAACCACTAAACTATGTTGATGACAGTGTTATAGTCTAAATGATGCAGACAGTGGAGTCCTAACAGATCACAATGGCCAACTTGGTCCTTATTGAAACTAGTATTTTCCTCCTTCTAATTTATCACAAATATCAACTGGGGTTTAAGACAAGGAAGTTCTCAGGAAAGTGCTGAGAGAATTAACAGGAAATTGATCCTATCTCTACATTCCTTTAATATTTTCTTTATTAATTCCCATTAAATCACTGCTCATACCACATCTTTATTTATTTACTTAGTTATACACAAGTTTTATTCATCTTGGTATGCCTACAACACCTACCTCACTACAGGAATATGCAGACTAAATGTTTGACAGATGAGGATCAACTGCATTATTATTTCTCCACTGATGTGTAACTAGCACCTGGTTATAATATCTCCTATTTAATGGACCAGGTTTCAAACCCAAGCAGTCTGACTCCAGGTATGTTTTAAGTGCTGGAACATGATGCTAGTCTGTTCCCCTAATGAGGCTCATGATTCGGCTGCCCTTCTCTTTTCTACTAAATTTGTCTGTGGAGCTATCATGTTGAACTTTTCCCTTCCAGACAAAAGAGATTCCCTGGCATTTCTCAGACTCCCTGATGGCTCAGGATTTGAAAAAGAGAATACAGACATGACCCATTGCTTTAGAGCTGGAAGGTAATCCCCATGCCTTGACAGGACTGGAACACCAGTACTCTCAGCTTTGAGCAGAGAGTCAATTGCCTCTTGAAAATTTCCTCTCCCTGTCCATGTTGTATCCATTAAGCAGCGAAAAAGCTTTCCCAGTGCATTGTCCATATTACTTCACTGTCATAATCAAAACCGTTAGGTTCCATTCTTTCCATATGCCTGAGGATGGCCAATGTACTTTATTTGGCGATATTTTAGTTCATTTGTTCTTAATACGTTCAGGGGCCTGGGCTGTTCTTATAACCTGAGGAAAGTGATGGACATATTCCCCCAGAAAAATGCACATGCAAAATGACACAGTAGCTCTTGCATAAATTTCAGAGACTTGGGGACCCTCTTCATTCTAAAAGCTCTTGCTGTGTTGACAGCCATGTATGTCATTTACATAGGAAGGACAGGTGCCTCTAGCTCCACTCCATACAGTAATAACCACAGCAAATGGACTCTGTAGACTGGAAGGATTGGCCGGAAGGTGAAAGTGAGTTTTTGGTCATTGCGGCACCTCTGGTTACATTTTAGAAGGTTTATCTTTGCTTTGTATTTCAATCCTTCAGCTGTTTGCAAGCCCTTCTCACTCAGAAACAGGGGCAAAGCACAACATGTACTTGAAAAGAAAGAAACGCCCTGCTTCCCTGTAGAGGGGCGTTGGTGTCTGAACCTTGGGAAACGGGTGATGTTACCACACAGCCAGGCAGAGTTTCCAATGGCAACTGACAGCAGAAAAGCAGGAAACCAGTTCAACAGCTGACACCAGCATGCTTTTCCATATGTAAAGCTGTCTGAAACCCACAAGAGACACTGAGAATAAACTTTGTGTTTTCTTTTCTTTTTGCTTAATAGCAAACAGGTCAGGGAGAAGTGCTGGACACTTTTAAAAATGCACTTATAATTTGGAATCCAAGCTGTGCGAGTGCCCATTGGAGACAACTGTTCTCTCATGGCCTGCTTTGAATAAACAATCCGGGCTCTGTGTGATATTACTTCTGAACCAGATTCTAGCACTGAACTGTGGGCTCGCCATGGTTACTTGCATTTTAAACCAGTGTCTCCTTTTCCTTCCCCTTGGCTAAGATTCCTGCTTACTTGGCAGTGGCTCCTTCTTATTTGAACTTTTGCCCTCTTTTAATCTCCACCAAATTTTAGTCTAAAAGAACCTTTCACAGGCACCTTTTGTTACTGAGTTTCTTTCTTGTGTGAGAACCAGCTTGGAGAGGTGGGTACTGGAAAACACTCCAGGGCCTGTCTTCCTTCGCTGTGAAGCCAGCAGTGACAAGCTGTTTTGTGTGTGTATTTTTTAAAAAATTAAGTAACCACAAAATGCAAGCTATTAGCTGAAAACAAAATGTTTGCTTTCAAAACAAGTGCACACACACATATTTGCATACATCCATGTGGCTTCACTCTTGTCCGTACCAGATGCTGCTCCCCAGCATCTCGCAATGCTGAAAGTTATTTCAGATCAAAAGTCAAACCAATGAAGAGTCTTATGCCCTCCTGATTTCCCACACCGGTTACAATTCAGCAGGCCTTCTAGGCCTCAACATCCATGAAAACTGTTTCCCCTTAAGAAGAATAGCATGTCAACCCTTTTCTCATTTTACAGTTAGACTATCTGCTTTCTATTTAAACAGTGCTACCATTTACTCAGAGCCTCATGCTTCATCCTGTCCATTCTCTAGATTCTCTCCCATGCCTGGGCCCATAGACACTCAGTGTTGCTCTTCTCTCCCCTCCTCATTGTAGCCTAGTCCTCAGGCTCTCTCCATTCCCTCCCCTGGATCAAAGGCTCCTTCTCTTTCTACATTTCTTTTCCTCAGCCTCAGGACATATAGGTCTGTTCAGAATCAACAGCCCCACCAACAGCCTGGTGTCAGAGTAGGCCCTACCTTGTAGCCTGGTGATTCAGTTCTGCAAATTCTTCCCTACCGTTTTCTGAATATTGCAGACCTCCCCTCTTTATCTTTACACCTTGTCACTATTGGTCATCTTTTTGCCTTCTACTTGTCACAGAAGATGGGAGTTTACTGGCTTAAGCTACTACTTTTGTTCACACTCACTTTTTTTCACACCCTGATAAATACTCGAATGCAACTGTCCAATCTTGTAGGGGAGGGGAACTTATTTTTCCCCAAAGCCAATCCCTCCATCTGTGTGAGCTCTTGATAGAGTCCTCCCAGATGCAGAGGGACTGTGCTCCACATTTCCTTCATTGTCACAGCCAGCTCCTTTTCTTCTGCTTTCAAACATGTTTAAGTTATTAAAAACAACCACCACCAAAAGTTTCCAAACAAGCTTTCCTGTCCTGTATGTCCTTCTTACTACCACCCAGCTTCTTTCCATCCTTATAACTTCACACGAGTTATCACATCGGCTACTTTCATTACCTCATCTCTATTCCTTTGCTTTCTTTTTTAAATAATATTTTTATTGATTTCAGAAAGGAAGGGAGAGGGAGATAGCTATGGAAACATCAATGATGAGAGAGAATCATTGATCGGCGGCCTCCTGCACGCCCCCATTTGGGGATCAAGCCTGCAACCTAAGCATGTGCCCTTGACTGGAATCAAATTCGGGAACCTCCATTCCGCAGGCTGACACTCTATCCACTGAGCCAAACCAGCTAGGGCTATCCCTTTGCTTTCTTATCTCTCTACTCTAGCTTTCAGCTTTACCATCTTCCTAAGGTTTTTCTTACGAAGATCACCAGTGAACACAAGATGTTCCTTTCACCTTCAGTCTCCTTGTCTTCTCTACCATAAATGGCCTACTTTTAAGATGACTCATATTTTCTGGTTATCTCACTATTTTATTTTCCTCTCCTTTTATGTTTCTGCTTCTTCCCTGGTTCCTCTTCCTATGGCTCCTTCCTTAACTCTGTAGTATTAACTTTATCAAACATTTTTTTTTGGAAATTGACTCCCTTAGCTCAAATGTAACATGACATCTTGGGTCTGAAGCTCAAGCCTAATAACACCAAGGCCACAGGAGGGACTGATAATCACCTGGTTGCTAATATATAGAAATCCAGGACACTTGGTAAATAGCCACTTCCCTGTGCTCTACCACTCTACTATCCTAGCCTCTTCCCTGGAGACCCCTTGATTTCCTGTAGATCCAGCAAATAAAGGATTTAATCCTGTATCAGCAAGTCCTTTCCAGAATACTGTTTCAATATTATGGTCTGAATCCATTCAGTGGTCTGCCATGATGGCTATTAAACACACGGTATATTACACTGCCAATAAGTGCCTCTATGTTATTAAGAACAGCCAAAGAGATACCCTCAAGGGTTTGCTAAGAGGTTAGACTGAGACATTTTTCTCCCACTCACTTTTCCCAACCTTTCTATATAAGCAAAAGACAGAAGTTCCTGACGAGAAAAAAAAGTTGTGGAAGGAGATAATTATCTGCCTATTGACAAGTGCTGTTACTGGAGGAATACACATGAAGAAAGGGGAAAAGAACTTTTTCCACTTAATCAAGTAAGAGAGGCTCTAGGGAGCCTTTTTGATGAGATTCTGTCTGCAAAAGAAGAGAAACCAGATCATTCTCTCCAACTGGACACTTTCAAGATGCAGAAATTTTTAGCCTTAGTCAGTGCATCAAAGTTTGATGGTGGAGGCCTTGGGAGCACTTGACATTTAGGAGGAATTTATGTGTGTCCCCTGAAGTTTGGCAGTGTACATAAAAATAGATACTGGAGCCTGCTGTCAGACTGGAGAGATAGGAAGATAAATGGCTGGCTACAAATGCCTTCCATGAAAAGACAAGGAACAGAGAGTGGCTTGAGGAGCAGACTATCCACAGCCTGGCAGGAAAACAGGGATGCATTTCCATTAGATCAAGAGAGCTGTCTTGATCTGCTCATAGTTTAAAAATTGCCTACTTGAGGTAGAGGAGATCCTAATAGAATGGATCCCTGGGGACAAGGGCTGAAAGGATGTCATTCTAGGTCAGCTGGAAGTACATCACCCATGTCATGAAGCAACAATCTGGAACAATATCAGTGAGCAATGTTTGGAGATACTGGCTGAAGAACTAAAAGAAAAAACAGAAAGTTATACATGAGAAAGCAGCATTTAGGAGTTTGCTATAAAGGAGAACACATTGGGTATTTACTGTTAGCCAAGAGAAATTTATAAACAAACAAACAAACAAACAAACAAGCAAACAAAAAACACAGAAGCTAAATAAAGGCTTGAAACAGTAAGTAAGTAAATAAATAAATATTTGAATGTTTAGATCATGGTCCATTCTCTATTGCAAGCTAGATCCATGGGCCTGATCTAACCTATTAAAAATAAAAAAATCTAATTAGATGTGAGACTAGAATTTTCATTTAAACTTGCCTAGAATTGTTTTTTACTTTCTTAAAGTGAGTATATGTACTTAAATATTCTTATAATCTAAAATTACTAGGAAACTTTAGAATCATCTCAAAAAAATCATAGGAAGAAAATGAAGACATGTAACCATATTAGAAGAAAGAGATTAGAGTAAAAGAAAGATATTATCTCTGTGTTCTCTTGCTCAATAACAAGTCATACCTAAATGGTTTTCAATCATTTAGATTACTGATATACTTTTATTATTGAGATATTATAATTTATACTAACAAACTTTGCTTTATAATTGTCATGAATAAACCTGGTTACAATAATATATTAAAATATTATTATAAATCTTGGAATGAAAATAATTATCTTCAAATATAGAAAAAGAGAGTTATCTAGTCAATTTGATGGTCATATAGAAGCCATTTATTCATTTTCTTCCCTAACTCACTCTTTTCTGGAACACAATACTATTCCCACATAATTTGGCAGGTATAATCTTTGGTTGTAATAAATAGAAAGCTATTCAGTTATAAAATAAATGAATATAATCACATACTACATAATTTCTAATTTACTTTTAAAATTTATTTAATTATTTTATGTAGTACTAGAGGCCCGATGCACGAAGATTCATGCAAGAATGAGCCTTCCTTCCCCTGACTGCTGGCATCGCCTTCGCTTTGGCCTGGAGCCGCCTTTCTGCCTTCCCACACTGCCCAGAGGCCCAGAGCAGATGGGGCTGTGTGAAAGGCCTGCATATGCAAATTAACTCACCATCTTTGTTGGGTTAATTTGCATACTCATTCCTGATTGGCTGGTGGGCATCGTGAATGTATGGTCAATTTGCATCTTTCTCTTTTATTAGTGTAGATAATTATACTTAACAATAACAAAAAGAAATACATGTCTGGCTGGAGTGGCTCAGTTGGTTATTGCCCTGTGCACCAAAGGTTGGTGGTTGGATTTCAGGTCAGGACACATACCTGGTAAGGAAGGCAACCAACTCTGATCTCTCTCTCTCTCTCTCTCTCTCTCTCTCTCTCTCTCTCACACACACACACACACACACACACACAACTCTCTGTCTCTCTTAAACCTGTCCTGTGAGGATACATTTTTATAAAAGAAAAAAAAAAACAACACTTAGTCTTCTACTATTCCTGGCACAGAGCTCCTAAAACCTTCGGAATTTTCTAAGTGATGGGAACAATAAAGGTGTCTTTTGTTATATTAATGAGGTGACTTTTGGATCCCACCTCAGGACAGGGGCTAATATGCCAGGAAAAGTAACCATGTGATTAGAAGATTTAAACTTTCAGTTCCACCACCCTGACCTCTAGGAAGGGAAGAGGTGCTAGAGCAGCCGTGGGCAAACTACGGCCTGCGGGCCGGATCCGGCCTATTTGAAATGAATAAAACTAAAAAAAAAAAAAAGACCGTACCCTTTTATGTAATGATGTTTACTTTGAATTTATATTAGTTCACACAAACACTCCATCCATGCTTTTGTTCCGGCCCTCCAGTCCAGTTTAAGAACCCATTGTGGCCTTCAAGTCAAAAAGTTTGCCCACCCCTGTGCTAGAGGTTGAATGAATTGTTAAGAGCAAATTATTTACTCAATGATGGCTTCCTAATGAGACCTTCATTAAAACACAAAAGAACAGGATTTGGAGAGTTTCCCTGTTGGTGAACACATGGAGATGCATGGGAAGCAGTGCTCTCAAAAAGCTTGGAAATTCTAGGACCTTGCTCCATGCAGCTCTTCCACCTGGCTGTTCTTGAGTTTTAGCCTTTTATAATAAAATTAGAGGCCTGATACATGAAATTCATGCAAGAGTAGGCCTTCCTTCCCCCAGTTGCCAGGACTGGCTTCTCTCTGGCTTCCGCCACCCGGAATCTGGGATTCCCTCAAAGAGGGAGGCCCCACCCATCTGCTGCCGCCCGCTGGTCGGTGGTCTGGGTCTTCCTCTTTGGAGCAATCTGGAGCCCTTCGATTGGTCACCCCGCTGGCCAGTGGCCAGGGCCTCCCTCTGTGGGGCGATCATGGGCCCCCACCAATTGCATCACATGGCCTTGGCTAGCCTTGAGCCAGTGGGTGTCATAGCATAGTCCCATTCAGCTGTTGGGTTGATTTGCATATTACACTTTTATTATATAGGATTAGTGATCTGGTAAGTAAATGTGAGTTCTGAGTTCTGTGAGCCACTCTATCAAACTAATCAAACCCAACGATGGAGTTGTTGGAACTTTTGATGTACAACTGGCCAGTCAGAAACACAGATGACAACCTGGACTTTTAGTTGGCACCTGAAGTGCTGGGTGGGGAGGGGACAGTCTTTAGGACTGAGTTCTTAACCTATGAGATCTAACGTTATCTCTAGGTAGACAGTGTCAGAATTGAGTTAAATTGTGGGACACCCAGCTGGTATACATGAATTTCTCAGTGTGGAGATAGCCACCACCACCCCATATTGGAATTTGTGACCAGAATTGTAATTGTTAGCTCCATTTTTCTGTTTTGGCACTTAGAATTGCAAGTGACAGAATCCTGACTCAAATAGGCTTCAGTAAAGGAGGAATGGAATGGCTCATGTAATAAAAAAGTGTACTACTATTTTAGATTCAGAAATAATCCAGGACTTTAAAATAATATTACCATGGCACCAGCTTTCACTTTATTTGACATCCATTTCTCTGGTTGGCTTAATCCAGTATGCATGTTCTTTTTTGGTTTTAGGCATAATGGTCCGTACCATTCTAGCTTAATAAATCTTGCAAAAAAAAAAAATGTGGGGCAGCACAGAAATACATTTTCACAAAGTTCTCTAACTGGCCCATCTTGGATTATATGTTAGCTCTAGAGTCAATGGGGCCCTAATTATTCCCATCTTGTGGTTGGAAAGGGTGCATTATTCTCACATGAACATTGAAATGAGTTCCCTCAAAAAAGGGACTATATTAAGGAGAGAGGGATATTAACACCAACAAAGATAAAAGACGTCCATTAGAGCATCCTCATTTACAGCTTTTCCAATGTATCTCTGTCTATATTTTTCTCTAATTCTGTCAGTTTTTTCTTTATGTATTTTTGGCCTCTCTTGTTAAGTGCATACTAGTATATTGACCCTTTTATTATTTAAAGAAGTCCTTCTTTGTTTCTTATTATAAAATTATAATCTTCTTTGACTCTAAGAACAATTTCATTTTAACATCAATTTTGTCTGATATTAGTGTACCTAAAGAATGTTGTGAGGAAGTCAAACTTGATGTCTTAGATTTTGGGAATGTTATCAAGCATATTGGTATGATTTCAAGATTTGGAACTTGGTTGACAGGGTAAGGTTTTCACCAAGAATGGGAAAAGAGAAGAAACAATGTATGTGTGATATAAAGAGAATATATATATATATATTTTTTTTTTGGGGGGGGGGTATGTAATGAGTTTGAAAATCTGTGAGAGAATCAAGAAGACTTTGGTAGCTACTCTCAAGTTATATTATTATCCAATAATTAGGTATATAACTCCATTTTGAAATTTATCTATTTGCAATTCTATCAAACCTAGCACAGAGTTTAACTCAGATTCGATGAAATGCTTGTAGAGTGAAGGCTTGATTTAGAAAACATGACATTATTATGTGTTTCCAGTCATTCTAAACAAAATTTAGTTCCCTGAATATACTATGCCTTTGTTTTTATTTTGGGTGGGACTTTTTATTTTGTTTTGTTTTGTTTTGTTTTGTTTTGTTTGAATCATGAGTCTTTAAATATACTGCTTCCTTTCTTTAGAATGCTCTTCTCTCTTTCCCTATTATTCACTTGGCTAAAACTTCTTGCTTTTCAAGTCTCAGCTAAGATACCACCATCTACAGAAACCTCTTTCAAATGACGGTATTTTTTGTGTACTTCCTTTTATTTATCTCAGTGCAGCCTTTCCTGCATTACAATGTTTAATAACCTGTTCCATGAGGGTAAATATTGCTTTTTGTTTATTGTCTTATCACTAGTAGATAACATAATACATAACAATTCAACAAGTTCTTTTAAAATTAATTAAGTATTAAATAAATATAATTAGCCATAGGTATGAATTGTCTGTCTCATTGCCTATTTTACATTCCTATACCAGCATATCTAGGAATTAAGTGAATGATTCTTCGACAAAACTAAGGAACAAGAGAGTTTCATATAAAGAAGAATGGGTTATTCCAAAATAAATGTCCAAAGGACAAAAAAGGAAGACTTTCTTTGTGGAACACCTATCAACTATATTTTTTTCTGGAATAAAAATTCCATGTGCCTCTCAAAGATGCCCAATAATATGAACTAAGTTCCTTTTGGAATGATTGGCTAATGAATAATGGCATTAGCTAAGTTTGGTATGTTTGTGGTTCACACTTCAACTATACAGCATGTTTCAGCAAATCTAAGATGACATTAATTGTAATATGCACTATTATTTTATGTACCTTCAAAGAAGAAAAGTAAAAACTGTTGATTATGCTATGACACAATAATTAAAAAATATCCGTTGTAACACAGACAACCATATAGTGATTATCAGAAGGAAAGGGGGGTGGGGAAGGTAGAAGAGGTTAAGGGGGGTACACGGTGATGGAAGGATATTGAACCTGGGGTGGTGAACACACAATACAATATACAGATGATGTATTATGGAATTGTACACCTGAAACCTATATAATTTTATTAACCAATGTCACTCCAATAAATTCAACTAAAAAAAGAAAGCTGGCTATAAGATAGACAGGATCATAAAAAATAATAAAATAAATGAACAAGTAATCCCTTAAATGAATGGGTAATTTTCATTCCTTGTGATCACCTCTTGGTATCGTTTCATGCTGTTGACCACTTCCGCTTTCTTAGGTTGCTTTTCTGCCTTGGTTCCCCTTAGCACCCTCTGCGGCCTCCATTTCTATTTCTTATCTTCTCCTCATACTCACTTTTTACTGCCTGCCCTTTAAATGTTGGTTTCCTCCAGGCTTTCATCCTTACTACCTTGTCTTACTATTTTATTAAATGTATTTTCCTTCAGAGAATTTCATTAATATACCGGGTTTGACTACTACCTATAAACTTTATGTACCAACCCAGGCCTCTCCACTTCACCTTAGACCAATGGTATGCTATAACAAGCTTGTACCAGCTCATAAGAGCCAATTGTTAAATCTTCAGGAATTTTGTGAGTCAGTTACTAAGGATGCCATTATTAAAATTTTGTAATTTTACATTAAATATATTAAGAACAAAGGTGATAAATACTGAAAACTCATTACTTCCTAACAATTTTGCTACATCTTTCTAATTATCAATACTCTTGAGATAGTGTATGTCTATTGTATTTGTATGTTGGAAATATAGGTGACCATAGTTTTGAATTGTGTGGGTTCACTTATATGTCGAAGTTTTGGTAATAAATACTGTAAATTTAAAAAAAAGAAAGAAAGAACTATTCTAAGATACACTTCAATTTCATATATTAAAACATACAAAAAGATGTAGGTTTTAAACAATTGAATATGTTAGGTAAGACAGAAATGAAGGGGCCAAAGTTTTGCCACCATGAAGAAATAAGAGACTCAGAAAGAACCTTTGATCCTTCCCCCTTTTCTGCCCAAGAGATTCAGTCAGAGAAGCCTGCTTTGGGAAGGGAGCCTTGGATTAATCACATTAAGAATCTTCACCCTGCCCGGCTGGCATGGCTCAGTGGTTGAGCATCAACCTATGAATCAGAAGGTCATGGTTCGATTCCCAGTCAGGGTACACGTCCAGGTTTCGGGCTAGATCCACAGTGTGGGGTATGTAGGAGGCAGCCGATCAATGATTCTCTCTCATCATTGATGTTTCTCTCTCTCTCTCTTCCTTTCTCTCTGAAATAAGTAAACATATATTTTTTAAAAAGAATCTTCACTCTAGTATTGGTCAGAAAGATTCCAAGCTTGTTATCTAGGTACCTCTATGGCCCATTGTTTCTGAGTTGCTTAACAAGAATTTTCCTGCCATGTATGTATATTCTGCTCTTCCTCAACTACCTATAAATCACTCATTCTCACTTCTGAAATCTAATATTTTGTCCTCCTTCATTTCTCCTTTGTCCAAAAATGTCATATATACCAATGTTGCCTCACTGTCATTTATACCTTCACTATTTCTAATGCCAATTTTAACATTGGGTATGTGATGTCATATATACCCAATGTTGCCCCATGTCTTTGAATTTTCATGTTTATGTCAATTCCCTATGTGCATGTATTAAAATTTTGATTTTCTCCTCCTAGTCAGTTTCTATTAATTTGATTATTATCCCAGTCCAAAGAATTTAGAAGGTGAAAGGAAAAGTATTAATACTTTTTAGCCCTATAGAACTATAGATTGAGAAAGGACCAAAGACTTCATCCACTCTAATCTTTATCAATTTACAAGTGAACTGAGAACCCAGAGAGTTTACCCATAAGTACACAGAAATTGAGCAAGTCAGTTAACCCCAGAGACCACATAGGATGGTTTGTTTTAGTGTTACATTTCATGATTTTGTATACTAATATTAAAAAAAGAACCAGGGGAAATACATATCATCATCAGATGACAAATGTCTCTTTTTTATATTGGAGATAGCTAAGTTTTCTCAACAAATATGTTACTTTAAATTTTGTATTTTCAAACACCTGAATCCTGTAATCTACCCCTAATGAATCCAGGATTTCCCTAGAAAGAGGGATCAGAATCCAGTTTTTGGCAGTCAAGGAAATACCTAATGAGATGCATGTATATCTAATGGTATGTCAGATTTTGTTTCTTCTGCTACTTGAAAAACTTTCATTTAATCAAAGACCATTTTCATGGCATAATATTTAACATGAAGAACAAATCAAATTTTCCATAATTATGGTAAAATTTTAACTCTATTTCTTACCAATTTTAACTTGGTTTCCTTCAGTAAGTAAATTTTAGCCTCCCTGCCACGAAGTGCTTGCTGTAAGTTTTGTTTTAAAAGCCACTTATTCCCTTTCTCTGTCCTTTGTTTTCCTTTCCTTTGTCAACCCAATTGAAAAAATCCCGGAGAACCAAGATGGCGGCATAGGTTAACGCCAGAGTTTGCTGCTTTGAACAACTACTTCAAAAGGGAAACCAAAAAACGGAAGGGACATCACCCAGAACCACAGGAACGCTGGCTGAGTGGAAGTCCTACAACTAGGAGGAAAGAGAAACGCACACGGACACTCAGAGGAGGCGCAGTGCTGAAGTCAAATTCTGAGGTGCGGAGTGCGGGGATCGGGCTGGCGGCGGAGGGCGCGGTTGGCGTTTTCAATCGGGAGGGAGTCGCAGACTCTGAGCTCCAGATCCGGGCGAGTCTTTAGGGACCCAGACTCAAACGGGAGAAGCGGGACTGTCTGGCTTCGGTCAGAGCGAGTGCAGCTTTCTCTCCCAGCTTTGCAGCGGGTGCTGGAACTCAGAGAGGCAGAGCCCCTGGGGACAGGACTGAGAGCCGCCATAACTGCTCTCTCTGGCCCACCCTGTTGATCCTGTGCGACCCGCCCCACCCAAGCCCTGCACACAGGCATTTGCCGGATAGCCTCAGGCAAAGGCTAGATTAGCACCTCCCTAGAGGACAGAAGTTCTCTCACTGCTGACACAGCTGATTCTCATAGCCACTTGGCCTAGAGGTCAAACCCTCCCTGGAATTAGCTACAACAATCAAGATTTAACTATAAGACTGCAAACAAAGACCACTAGGGGGTGCACCAAGGAAGCATAACAAAATGCGGAGACAAAGAAACAGGACAAAATTGTCAATGGAAGATATAGAGTTCAGAACCACACTTTTAAGGTCTCTCAAGAACTGTTTAGAAGCTGCCGATAAACTTAATGAGATCTACACGAAAACTAATAAGACCCTCGATCTTATATTGGGGAACCAACTAGAAATTAAGCATACACGGACTGAAATAACGAATATTATACAGACGCCCAACAGCAGACCAGAGGAGCACAAGAATCAAGTCAATGATTTGAAATGCGAGAAAGCAAAAAACATCCAACCGGAAAAGCAAAATGAAAAAAGAATCCAAAAATGCGAGGATAGTGTAAGGAGCCTCTGGGACAGCTTCAAGCGTACCAACATCAGAATTATAGGGGTGCTAGAAGATGAGAGAGAGCAAGATATTGAAAACCTATTTGAAGAAATAATGACAGAAAACTTCCCCCACCTGGTGAAAGAAATGGACTTACAGGTCCAAGAAGCGCGGAGAACCCCAAACAAAAGGAATCCAAAGAGGACCACACCAAGACACATCATAATTAAAATGCCAAGAGCAAAAGATAAAGAGAGAATCTTAAAAACAGCAAGAGAAAGAAACTCAGTTACCTACAAGGGAATACCCATACGACTGTCAGCTGATTTCTCAACAGAAACTTTGCAGGCCAGAAGGGAGTGGCAAGAAATATTCAAAGTGATGAATAGCAAGAACCTACAACCAAGATTACTTTATCCAGCAAAGCTATCATTCAGAATTGAAGGTCAGATAAAGAGCTTCACAGATAAGGAAAAGCTAAAGGAGTTCATCACCACCAAACCAGGATTATATGAAATGCTGAAAGGTATCCTTTAAGAAGAGGAAGAGGAAGAAAAAGGTAAAGATACAAATTATGAACAACAAATATGCATCTATCATCAAGTGAATCTAAGAATCAAGTGAATAAATAATCTGATGAACAGAATGAACTGTTGATTATAATAGAATCAGGGACATAGAAAGGGAATGGACTGACTATTCTTGGGGGGGAAAGGGGTGTGGGAGATGTGGGAAGAGACTGGACAAAAATCGTGCACCTATGGATGAGGACAGTGGGTGGGGAGTGAGGGCAGAGGGTGGGGCGGGAACTGGGAGGAGGGGAGTTATGGGGGGGGGAAAAAAGAGGAACAAATGTAATAATCTGAACAATAAAGATTTAAAAAAAAAAAAAAAAGAAAAAATCCCCCTACTCCACACCCTCTTAAACTCCACTCCCCGCCTGGAACCTCAAGCCCTCCTTTCATTACCCTGCTAATAACAAAAGCATCTTCATTTTCTCTGGAACTCATGCAGAAGAAACATTTTAAGCTCAACTAAATAATTATCCACCTACTTTCTATTTCCTCCCAAGGGGGGGAAAAAAATCCTGATTGACTGAAAAATCACCAGGTTGTTGTCATCAAAATCTTTAATGTGAAACCTTCCTTACAATTTTTCCTTTTTCAGCTTTCTGTTTTTGATGTGGAAAGTAATAAAATTAATCGAATTTGTGGGTTGCATTAGAAAATGCCATCAGATACATGAAGGCACATTTAATTGAACATGTCATTGTGAATGCACTCGTATCTGATTGACATGTCAAAAGGAACCACAAGCATGAGGGATGTGTGGTTCTCTTTCAGCTTGCCACCAGCTCTTACAGCAGACCTGCACGATGCCTGGAGGGATGGTGCTCTCAGCCAGCCTCACAGGGCAGGCACCAGTGGGGAGGATGGTCAGAGGCTGCCAACTAAAGAATGACTCACCCAAGCAAGTAAAGACAAAGCCTCTCTTGGCAGACCCAATGCCCAGTTGCTTCATCATACTCCCTCTGCAGAAAACACTCTTTGCTTAGAAAGAATGAGAGGAAATTGTGAGGGTCCAGAGCAAGTGCCTCTGGAATGTGCCACTCTGGCATTCAGACTATTCTGAACTGCAAT
The DNA here is from genome assembly GCF_963259705.1 of Myotis daubentonii. NCBI lineage: Eukaryota > Metazoa > Chordata > Mammalia > Chiroptera > Vespertilionidae > Myotis > Myotis daubentonii. The sequence continues at coordinate 141,544,632 of NC_081842.1, read as the reverse complement.
CAGTTAAAGCCCAGCAAACGCAAAAAGGAGGGTTTTTTTTACTTCCCCCTTTTCTCCTTAAAGAGATGAAAATAGAAAAACCTGTCTCAGGAAGGGAACCTTAGCATAATCACTTTAAGCACATTCACCCTAACATTAGATAGGAAGACTCTAAGCATGTTTACTAGGCACCCGCTGTGTCTCATTGTTTCTGGATTGCCTAGCAAAAATTTACCTGCCATGTGTGTTCTGCAATTCCTCAAACTGGGCATGCTCACTTTTGAAAACTAAGACCCTGCTCCTGTTCCACCCTTTTCTCTTTCATCCAAAATAAAATAAATATCCAATTTTGCCTTATTATCTTCAGAATGTTCATGCTTATGTGAATTTTCCATGCAAACATTAAAATTTGATTTTCTCCTGTTAATCTGCTGAATGTTTTTCTAAAAGTCTTCAGTAAGCCAGAAGAACTAAATGAGTAAGTGGAAAATTTCCCTAACCCTTACAGAATTATGAGTCTAATGAAGGTCTCCCTCTGACAAAACAATCTCAAGATTTTCAATTAATTCTTGTTGTTTATAAAAATTTACATACCTCCACACATGAACACATACATGCATTCATACACATAAATACAAAGCCAATTTTTAAACGGTAAAAAGCTTTTTGTGAAGCCAGTGTTGAACCCTGAGCCAGATTGTGATTCAGCAAAGTTTGACTAGCTGTTCACTTAGTTCTGCTAATGTCACCTTTCTTCTCCCTGTCTCATCTCAAGGTATCTTATTCATGTCTCTGACAGGTTTAAACTCTTCCCTATTAATGTGTTAACAACTAAGTATTTTTAAAGTACCAACATGTTTGAGGCATTTTTAGTGGTAGTAAAAGGGTCTTCAAGGGCTGAGGGTAATTCAATGTGAACTTGGCAACTGGGAATTTGAGAATAATCTTGTCATTTTGAAACCTAGGGTCCTTATGACTTTGATTAAATTTAGCTTAGAATCCTAGCTCCCAAATCATCTCTTTTTATCTTTGTTGCTCTACCTCTCATAAACCTGTCTTCTTCCCTAGATAACCAGCAACCTCCAAGGCAAGAGAAGACAATAGCCTTGAACTGACTATCGGTCACAAGGTCTGGACCTCTGGCAGGCTAAAGATAACATCCTGGCCTAGGTTATATTTTAGCTCCTGAGCCCTTGGCTACTTTTCCAGGAAACCAGACAGAGGGACACCAGAACAGACCTTAGAGGTGTCCTCAAGCCCCAGAGAAATGATGTAGTTACTTTTACCTCTCTTCCGACCTATCAGCTCTAAGCATGATCCTGAACCCCTACCCCACAGTGTCTTTTGATTTTGTCCTATATAATCTGTAACCTAAATGCCATCTGGCAGTCAAGTCTTTGGAGTATGAGTTCTCTATATCCAAACTGGCCAATTATCTAATTAACCTTTCTACACAGCAAACTCCTGCTGGTGAATTTCATTGGGCCAGTGCATGCAGGCAGATGGACTCAAATATTGAGCTTGGTAACAATCTCTTGGCCTTCTCAACTGCCAATTTCTGCTGCCAAGGGTATTATACATAGATATTTTTAAAATATGGGAGCTGGAAAAGATCTTAACAGTCATGTCAAACCATCTCCACACTTTATAGATTTGGAAACTGAGGCCCAGAAAATCAAGAGAGTTATTGCCAGAGGTCATAGAAATCAGATTTTCAGGGTAGTAGTTTCCAGAAACCCTGCCTTGGGAATACTAACACTGCTTAAAAGCCCTGCATTTTTGGTACTTAGCAAGTTAAATAAGGTAGCATATATCATTTGGGAAGGCTGAAGGACTATACATAGCTTATAAAACCCCATGTTTGATGGCATAGCTAAACTCAACTTATTTCTATCTATAGGTCATTTATTGCTTAATTTTTTCCACTTAATCTTTTGGATCCACAAAACAACTCCAAAAGTATTGAACACCCATGTAGTAGAAAGAAGCTATCTGCTCCAACCTTCTATATGAGAAGGCCTTGCTGATTTGCTTTTAGCACTATGGCTGTCTAGGTGCTCTGAAGGCCTCCTGCTACTATTGCTTACATAGGCAGTCCTCAGAACACTGTTGTTTGTATTTGAGTTGGTGGAGATTTTCACCAACTGCCACGGAATTACAGTAGAGAACTCAAGTTAGGAATCAGGGGTCAGGAGGAACAGGAATACGTTGAGATAGATCAGGATAGTAACATTGCTGTTAGGTATTGAGTCATAGGCAAATATCAAAGTAGAAAAGTTGAGTCTAGGGCAGGGGTGGGCAAACTTTTTGACTCGAGGGCCACAATGGCTTCTTAAACTGGACTCAGAAGAAGGAGCTGCGGCCGTGTTTCCCGACGTTGCCATGTTAACACTACTACTGGTGAAGGAGCGGAGGGGAGAGCAAGAGAACCCTCCGCTCTTTCGGCTCCGCAGGCCAGATAGAACAGCCGAACGGGCTGGATCCGGCCTTTGGGCCGTAGTTTGCCCACGGCTGGTCTAGGGCCTGACCCAAGTCACTCAGGTATACAGAAGTTTCCACGTATGGCACCCAAACCCAAGGCAGAAAGCATACCCAGTCTGAAAGAAAGCTTTCTCAACTTTTATCCTGTAGTATTCTCACCAAATAGATCAAGTAATGTGCTCATTATCAAAGATCATTAGCAAATTAAGAGGCAAGTTGTATTTGCTATCTGTAGCTGTGTAACAAATTACCTAAAACTTAGCAGCTTAAAATGGTAATAAAAATTTATTATCTCTCCTAGTTTATGAAGGTAATAAATTTAAATACCTGGGGTTTGGGTTTTGGCTCAGGGTCCTTCATAAAGTTGCAGTCATATGAAAGCTTGACTGGGGCTGAAAGATCTACTTTGAAAGGCACTCACTCACCTGGCAGGCATATTAGTGTTGGGTGTTAGTTGGAGGCCTTAGTTCCTCTCCATGCAGTCTTCTTCTCAAGCCAGCTAAATGACCTCAAGACATGGCAGTGGTTTCCTCTAGAGAAAACAATCCAAGAGACAGCAATTCAGGCAGAACTTATTCTACTAAAGTCTTAAACTCAGATGAAAAGTAGGCAATTTTATTTGTAATATTTGGGCAAAAAAGGCTAATCAGATGAAGGACCAAAGTTTTCCCACCGTGAGACTGCCTTTGGGGATATTGATTTTAAGCTCTTTATTAAGAAACAAAAGATTAAAAAAGAATCTTTGACCATCCCCTTCTTGCCTAAGAGATGCAAATGGAAAAGCCTATTTCAGGAAGGGAATTTTAGGATGCTCACCTTAGCCTAATTTGAATTAAGCATGGTAAAGAGGAGGGAAGGCTTCAAGCAAGGGCCTATTAGCTATACACCCACTGTGTCCCATTGTTTCTGAGTTGCCTAGCAAGAATTTGCCTGCCTTGTATGTTGTGTTATTCCTCAACTATGAGTCACCCATTCTCACTTTTGAAATCTTAGCTAGAAGAACTTAGAAGGTGGGAGAAAAAGCATTATGTTTTCTAGCTGTCAAGTATGAAAAAAAATTTTTTCAATTATAATAAAATTAAGAAATTCTGTTCATCAAAAGTCATTGTAAAGAGAATAAAAGACAAATGGCAAACTAGGAAAGATTTTTACAGCACAATAATCGATGAATTAGTATCTAGAAATAATTTCCCCAAATCAATAAGACAGGCAACCTAATAGAAAACTAGACAAAAACTAAAAGATAGGTACTTGACAGAGGAAATAAACAGTGTAAAAATACACTAGTACAGGTAAAAAGTTTCCTTAGTTAATAATTAAGGAAATACAAATTATAACTAAAATAAGATAAACTTTACATCTATTTAGTTGTCTCCAATTAAAAGATCTCCCCTCAACATAATAAAAGCCTTATATGACAAACCTACAGCCAACATCATACTCAATAGGCAAAAACTAAAACCATTTCCCCTAAGAACAAGACAGGGATGCCTACTTTCAACACTCCTGTTCTACATAATACTGGCAGTGCTAGCCATAGTGATCAGACAAGAAGAAGAAATAAAACACATCCAAATTAGAAAAGAAGAAGTAAAATTGTCATTATTCACAGATGACATGATATTGTACATGGAAAACCCTAAAGAATCCATCAAAAAACTACTAGAATTAATAAACTAATTTGGCAATGTAGCAGGATATAAAATTAACACCCAGAAATCTATGGCTTTTTTATACACCAATAATGAACTCACAGAAAAAGAAACTTTAAAAAAAAATGATCCCATTTACCATTGCAACAAAAAAATTATGGTACCCAAGAATAAATTTAACCAGGGAGGTAAAGGACCTGTACTCAGAAAATTACAGGACGCTGAAAAAATGGATAGAAGAAGACATAAACAAATGGAAGAATATACCTTGTTCATGAATTAGTAGAATCAACATCATTAAAATGTCCATACTATCAAAGCAGTCTACAGATTCAATGCAATCCCTATTAAAATACCAAGGGCATACTTCAAAGACTAGAACAAACTCTCCAAAAATTCATCTGGAATAAAAAAAGACCCAAATAGCTGCAGCAATCTTGAGAAAGATGAACAAAGTTAGATGGATCACAATACCAGATATCAAGCTATACTACAAAGCCACTGTTCTCAAAACTTCCTGGTACTGGGACAAGAATAGACATATAGACCAATGGAATAGAACAGAGAACCCAGAAATCGACCCTAGCCATTATGCTCAATTAATATTTGACAAAGGAGGCAATAGTATACAATGCAGTCAAGACAGTCTCTTCAATAAATAGTTCTGGGAAATTTGGACAAATACATGCAAAAATATGAAACTAGTCCACCAATTTACACTATACATAAAAATAAACTTAAAATGGATAAAGGACTAAACGTAAGACAGAAACCATAAAAATCTTAGAAGAAGCCATGGGCAGCAAAGTAGCAGACATTTGTTGTAGCAATATCTTTATTGATACAGCTCCTAAGGCAATGGAAACTAAGGAGAAAATAAACAAATGAGACTACATCAAAATTAAAAAGCTTCTGTACAGCAAAAGAAACCATAAACAAAACAACAAGAAAGCCCACTGCATGGGAGAACATATTTATCTCTGATAAGCGTTTGATCTTCAAAATTTACAGGGAACTCATACAACTGAACAAAAGATAAAAAAATCCAATCAAAAATGGGCAAAGGACTTAAATAGATACTTTTCAAAAGAGGACATACAGAAGGCCAAGAGACATATAAAAACATACATGCTCAAAGTCACTAATCATCCAAGAGATGCAAATCAAAACAATGAGCTATCATCTCACACCTGTCAGAATGGCTATCATCAACCAATCAACAAAGGACAAGTGCTGAAAAGGATGCAGAGAAAAGGAACCCTTATGCACGGTGATGGGAATGCAGTCTTGTGCAGCCACTGTGGAAAACAGTATGGCGTTTCCTCAAAAAAACTAAAAATGTAACTCCCATTTGACCCAGTGATCCCACTTCTAGGAATATATCCCAAGAAACTATAAACACCAATAAAAAAGAGACATATGCACCCCTATGTTCATAGCAGCACAATTCACCATAGCTAAGATTTGGAAACAGCCTAAGTGCCCATCAGCAGATGAGTGGATTAGAAAACTGTGGTACATCTACACAATGGAATACTATGCTGCTGTAAAAAAGAAGGAATTCTTACCATTTGCAACAGCATAGATGGAACTGGAGAGCATTATGCTAAGCGAAATAAGCCAATCAGAGAAAGTTAAATATCACATGATCTCACTCATTTGTGAAATATAATGAACAATGTAAACTGATGAACAAAAGTAGATCCAGAGTTATAGAAGCATCGAACTGACTGTGCAATCTATGAGGGAAGGTGGATGGTGAGGGGATAAGAGATCAACCAAAGGACTTGTATGCATGCATATGAGCATACCCAATAGACACAGATGGGGGGTCGGTGTGAGGGCATGTGCTGAGGGGTGGGGGTGGCCAGGGAAAGGTCAATGGGGGAAAAAGGAGAATTATGTAATACGTTAAACAATAAAGAATTAAAAAAAATAAATAAAAGATCTGACAACACCAACCTTGGAGAGGAAATGAATTGATAAGAAAGCTAGGGACACTAAAATGTTATAATTACTTTGGCAAATAATTTAACAATATATTATAAATGTGAATATTTGACCATCCCCTGATCTCTACTCAACAGTTGTATTTCTAGGTCATTGGTTTTGACCCCTAATATTTAGCAATGTCTAGAAACATTTTTGGTTGTCACAAGTGGAGGACACTACTATCATCTAATGGGTAGAAGCCAGAGATACTGCTATGCTACAACACACAGGACAGCCTCATACAACAAAGAATTATTTTCCCCTAAATGTCAACAGTTACAAGGCCAAGAAACCCTGTCCTAGGTATATACACAAGAGAAACTCTTGTACATATGTACACTAGGAGGTACAGAAGAATATATTCATACAACAACAACAAACTGGAAGTAATACTTCCCCTCTGAGAAGAGAATAGGTAAGTCATTTGTGACACAGTTATTCAGTGAAATGCACATGATTGAACTACAGCTACAGACAACAACATGAATGAGCTTTAATGATGTCATGCAAAGCGGAAAAACTAACCCTCATGAGAAGATGTTTAATGTGATATGTTTAATACAATGCTCAGAAACAAGAAAAATTGAAAAATCTGCTATTTAAGCATATCTATAAACATGATTAAACTATAAAATAGGCTAAACAATGATAAAAATTATCTTTCTGCAAGACACAGGAGAGATTCTGGGGGGTAAGGAGAGATAAACTGAGGGAAGTTATGTGAGCATGTTTGAATATTTCTATTGGATAATGGGTTCACAGTTGCTCATTATATTATCACACTTTATTATACATATAAAATATATGTCATAAATACTTTTTTGTACCAAATAAGTTAAAATATGATCAAATTGAAAAAATCATTCAAGACCAAAGTGGTTGGATGGGTTGTACAATATCACCATATAAATAATTTATTGGAATTAGGGCAATCAACTTACTTTCAATTTTTTACAGAGTAGATGCTATTATTGTGTTAGGGTCAGGCTCAAAATGTAGTGTAATTTGTTCAATGTGTTCCTTCCTGGCAGCCATCTAGAATAGCAACCCCCACACAAATGTTGTTGACTTAAGCATCCCTTACCTTTAAGCTCTGTTGGCAATAAACATGGGGCAAATAAAAAGTAACAGGAAATCTTACAGACCTTTTGTTTTTAATTTTTCTGTCTTTCTTTTTTAAAATATATTTTATTAATCTCAGAGAAAAAAGGAGAGGGAGAGAGAGATAGAAACATCAATGATGAGAGAAAATCATTGATTGGTTGCCTCCTGCATGCCCCTTATTGGGGATCAAGCCCACAACCCGGGCATGTGCCCTTGCCTGGAATCGAACCTGGGACCCTTCAGTCCACAGGCCAACGCTCTATCCATTGAGCCAAACCAACTAGGGCCAAACAGACCTTTTTATTCTCTGTCTGTATACTGAAGTCATACATTATAAAGGCACAATATCATCTATCTATAATAATAAAAGCGTTATATGCTAATTAGACTGGACAGCCATACAACCTTCTGGACTTTATTCCAGACATCCTTTTGGATAAAGTCCGGTGGCGGGGGCCAAGGCAGAGGCGGTTAGGGGTGATCAGGCAGGCAGGCAAGTGGTTAGGGGCGATGAGGCAGGCAGACAGAGTGGTTAGAGGTGATCAGGCAGGCAGGCAGGCAAGCGGTTAGGAGTCAGTGGTCCTGGATTGCAAGATGGAGATGGTGCAGGCCGGGCTGCGGGACTCCTCCCCCGTGCAAGAATTTCGTGCACCGGGCCTCTATTATATATATAAAAATTTAAGCGACCTTTCGATTGAACAGCCAGAACGACCAGTCGACCAATCGCTATGACTTGCACTGACCACTAGGGGGCAGGCGTTCAACATAGGAACTGCCCCCTGGTGGTCAGTGCACTCCCATGGGGGAGCGCCACTCAGCCAGAAACCAGGCTTATGGCTGGCGAGTGCAACTGAGGCGGTGGGAGCCTCTCCTGACTCTGTGGCAGTGCTACCAAGCACCTGGCTCAGGCTCCTCCCTGGCCACCTGCCACTCTGCACACTGCTACATCCCTGGGGGGATATACAACGGCCGGTTTAGACCCAATCCCCACAGGCCAGGCCTATACTGACAGTTGGACATCCCCCAAGGGGTCCTGGACTGTGAGAGGGCACAGGCCAGGCTGAGGAACCCCCCCTGCCCCCCTCCCCATGCACAAATCCGTGCACTGGTCTCTAGTTATGTAACTAAATGAGAAAGTGAATGATCTGGGGCTTTCTTTGCCCCTTAGGGGACACCACAATTCCTTTTAAAATTCAAAATTTTGAAATATAGTCATACCGCAAATATTTTTCAGGTTCAGTTCTAAGCCACCACAATAAAGTGAATATGGCAATAAAGCAAGTCCCACAATTTTTTGGTTTCCCAGTGCATATAAAAGTTATGATTGCACTATACCATAGTCTATTAAGTGTGTCATAGCATTATGTGTGACTCGTCACTTGAACACTTAGAGGTCATTGTAGGGTTACAGATTGGCCTAATTTCAATATTGTGGTGTTTCATGGAATAGGAAGGCCAGAAGAGAGGGAGAGAGGTGGGGGAGTAGAGCAGTCAGAACACACATATTTCAAAATTTCTTTTTATTTAAGTAGAGTTGGCATACAATATTACATTAGTTTCAAGTGTACAACATAGTGATTAAACATTTATATACCTTCTATGTGACCACCACAATAAGTCTAGTAACCATCTGTCATGGTGCAAAGTTATTACAATATTATTGACTGTATTCCCTGTGCTGTACACCACATCCCCATGGCTTATTTTATAACTGAAAATGTGTACCTCTTATTCCCCTTCACCCTTTTCATTTATAACTCCATATCCCTACCCTCTGGCAACCAGCAGTTTGCTCTCTGCACTTATAAGTCTGTTTCTGTTTTGTTTGTTTATATTTTTTCTTTTTTTTAGATTCCACATATAAGTGAAATCATACAGTATTTGTCCTTGTCTAACTTATTTCCCTTAACATAATACCCTATATATTCATCCACATTGTCCCAAATAGATAGATTTCATTCATTTTTTATTGCTGATCACTGATCACAAATTATCATCACAAATATAATAATAGTGAAAAAATTTGAAATATTGGGAGAATTTCCAAAATGTGACACAGAGACACCAAGTGAGCAAGCACTATTGGAACGGCAGACATAGACTTCCCAGAGCCCTTCAATTTATAAGAAACACAGTATCTGTGAAGCATAATAAAGCACAGTGCAATAAACGAGGCATGCCTGTAATGTGCCTTTAAACGTTAATTTTGCAGATTAAGCCCAGATGATTTAAAATACCATGACCACCTACAAATTTTAAGCAAAATTATAAAGATTTCCTTCCTTATTTACTTTATTTTCTTTCATTTTATTCTAACCAGATTTTCCAAACACCAACCTGCCCCCTTGTTCCTATTCTCAGATGACTTTCAAATAATCTCTGCTTGAGTGTTAATTGAAAAGTGTTTATAGCTCAGTACGATCCCTCCTGGGGTGGTTTTTATTTTCATAGGGGACTCATAGAGGTTGGTATTGATAGCAGGGAGGGAAGGTTAAGGGATGACCTTCAGGAGGCTGCAGCTGACTCCAACACCTGAAGAAGAAGCAAATAAAGAATATTTGTTATACAGCCTCTGAAAGGTTGGTCAAACCTTGTTTCAGGCCCTATTTAAACATCCAGGCTCTGTCTACAGCTTTTGGAACTGAGCTGCAATAACACCTCTTACTTTCTTGACCCAAAAGGAAATATTTTATAAATTATAGTGTATAAAATTATTTAGTCAACATTTAGACACGAAATACACTGAAGAGTGATAAAGTTGAGGAAAAAATAGATTTGGAGAAAGCACAAAGGCCAAAATCAATAAATAAAAATACTTAATAGTATAAAGAAAAAAAAAAACTTTACAAGAGTCCAAGCACAAATGTCAGGAGTATTTCAACAAAACCCAAGACCTGAAATTGAAGCATGTGTGTGAGTGTGTATGTGTGTGTGTGTGTGTGAGTGTGTGTGTGTGTGTATGTGTGTGGTGGGGTATGGAGATAGAAAAGATTCCTGCAGAGAATATAAGAGTGTGGGATGTGTACATCTATAATAATTAAAACATGATATGCTAATTAGACCAGACATCCTTCCGGACGACCTTCCAGACAAAGCTGGGGCTGTGAGGGAAGCCCGGGTCCCAAGTGCCTGCTAGTGGCTGGAGGGAATCCTGGGTCCTGGGTGCTGGAGGGAAGCCAGTGCCAGCAGTAGGGGGCCAGGGAAGGGGGGAGGAAGGTCTACTCTTGCATGAATATCGTGCATCGTGCTCTAGCTTATTTATAAAATAATTGTTCCACCACTTACCTGTTTCACAATTATACCTGATATTACTAACTGTTTCACCTGATAAGAAATGGTATCAACTCTTTATTAAAGATTTCTGAGCCATGGGGTTCTAGCTGAAACACATCTAAATGTACAGTACTGCTTCTTAAACTTCACTGTGTATATTCACCTAACAGTTTTTGTGTAAAATCGAGATTCCTGGACTCCCGCTGAGGTTATTCTGATTCAGCAGCCCCGCCTCAAGACCTAGGAGCCTGCACTGTGGAGCACTCCAGGTGAGTCTAACGCATACACTGTAATGCCATTTTGCTGAACCCACAAACATCTCTCTGCTCCCAAATTTTGCTCTGTAAGAAAAGAAAACTAAGCCAACAAAACAGGACCAAAAACAAGTAAACAAAAAGCTATTATGCCTCAAACACTACATTCATATTTTCAAATGTTTTACTGAGGTATAACACATATAAAAAGGTACAGAAATCATAAATGTCTAGCATGAGATGTTTTCACAAAGTAAATGTTCCCATGTAACCAGAATCTAGGCCTAGGAATAGAAAATTGCAAGCACCCCAATAGCCTTCTTTATGCCATTCCTAGTCATTCCTTCCACTCCAAAGACAACCAATATACTGACTTCTAATACCATCAACTCATTTAATGGTTTCTGAAGTCTATATAAATTGAATCACTACTTGTACTCAACTGTGTCTGGTTTCTTTTATTCAATATTGTCATATTTATCCATGCCATTACTTATAACAGCAGTTCATTTTCATTGCTGTATATAGCATTCACTTGGATAAATATAAAAAATAAATTTACTCATTCTACTATGGTTGAAAATTTGGATTGTGTCCAGACTTTGCCTGTTGCAAAGTGTGCTGCTATAAGCATTTTTGTATATGTCTTTAGTGGCGCAGTTTGCATTTCTGTGGGAAATGTACTTAAAGTGAAGTCCCTGGGTACATATGTCCAGCTGCTTGCTAAAATATTTTCCAAAGGGATTGGAAATTAATAAGATGTTTTAAAATTTATATGTTAATACAGAGGGCCAAGTATAGCCAAGATATTCTGGGGGTGGGGGGAACCACCAAAGTGGAAAGTACTGTTTGACCTATCCTAAAACTACAGTAATTAAGACAGAATGGTACTGTCATAATAGTCAAATAAACAATGTAATATAATATGGAGTCTAGAGATAGAAAGATGATATAAATAGATGATAGATGATAGATAGATAGGTAGATAGATAGATAGATAGATGATAGATAGATAGATAGATAGATGATAGATAGATAGATAGATAGATAGATAGATAGATAGATAGATAGATAGATTCTTGATTTATAATCAAGGTGTGACTGTTGAGCATGTGGAAAAAATGGTCTTTTCAAAAAATGGTGCTACATCAACATTATATTCAGATTGAAAACAAAATATCTGGATTCCTATCTTACACAAAATCAATGCCACAGTCTACCAAGGCTTGCAATCTTTACCAGATGTATACTTCATTGGAAAGAAATAAAGTTAAAAAGCCTAGTCACTGTATCTGTCTTAATAAACTATTTTCCTTTGTATTATGATTGAGATTAGTATTTTAGATGATCTTCTTTAGTGAGATTAAAATGTAATCTTGCCCTAGATGGTTTTGCTCAGTGGATAGAGCATCAGCCTGCAGACTGAAGCGTCCCAGGTTCTAGCCCAGTCAAGGGCACACGCCCAGAATGTGAGCTCGATCCCCAATAGGGGGCGTGCATGAGGCAGCTAATCAATGATTCTCTTTCATCATTGATGTTTCTATCTCTCTCCCTTTTCCTTCCTCTCTGAAATCAATAAAAAAAATATTAAAAAATGTAATCTTTATGTATATTTTGGAAAATTTATTTTCCTTTCTCCCTTTCCCCCTCTGCTCCTTTCCCCTCCTCCCACCATCTAACCTTTCATTCCTTCAAAAACAGCATCAGATATTGGAGTAACAAATCAGCAGCTCACATACCTACAGAACTATTTTAATACAAATCATGTAGAAAAAATCCCATTGCCAACCTGATGTAAGATTTTACAGGAACCCAGTTATGGGGCATCTCTTGAAAACCTGGCCCATCTGGCACTGGAGGCGAGACCATGGCAACAGCCTATGGAATTCTGCGAAGCCCTTTCCTGCTTTACACAGGGCAGCCCACTGGAGTCACCGAATTGCTCACCGTGTCTGCTTTACTTGTATCTATTACCTGCCTGAACCCTGGATACATTTTTATTTAAGATCCCTGTTACCATTAATGTTTGAATAGAATAGTGAGATATAAAAACATGTTTCTAAATAATTGAGGATGCATAAATGTCAATATTGTTTTCTATTTATATACAGTTTTCAGTATTCTACATATGGTAACTAAAATGATTTTTTTTCTTCTTCTTTTTTTTTTTTCTTTAGCTTTTGGACAAATCCTTCCTTGTTTTCACAGGAACATTAGCTCAAATTTGCAGATACTGTGTTGTAGATAAAATCGTCGCATTTAAAACCATATGTCACACTGAACTATTCAACAGGCGTCAAGCCTTTTCTACTCCCAGATCTTTGAAGATATAATTTTATGCTCAGTTAAGATGGAAGAGTGCCTTTGGCTTGAAGAGAAACCTATTTACTGTGGATGAATTTTGCTAAATTATTTCACCAAATTACTAGGTGAAGAGACATTAGTATAGGGCATTGAAAGACAATGTTTTCAATTTACATATGTCTTCCTCCATATTAATCATCTGCTAGGAATTAAAATCCCAATAGCAACAGGATAAGTGAGAATCCTTGAAGGAATCTGCCTCCTGCTAATTTACACATTCATATTGACATTTAAAAAAATTGTAATAAGAATCTCAATTCATAAAGTGGCTTTGAATCATTTAACATTTTATGGGAAACTTTTGCTTTATTTTAGGCCATCATTATATTATGGTTATAGAAAGACATAAAACTATATTACTATTACTATTTCAGAGGTAAAAAAAAAATCAACCTGAGTTTTATAAAATAAGTAGTTCAAAAGTCTTAAAAGTCCTTCAGGAATGAGATGCATTTCACTATAACTATTCTTCACTCCCATATAAGTAACTTGTAAATTCCTTTCAGTCATGAAGCACATAATGGGAGTGTATGCTTTAAGAAAATACTGGTATGTTCTCATATATACAAAACAATTAATGACAACCAAACTGAATTCAGATCCCAGCTGTGCACAGCTGGCTTCATTTAGCTGTGTGTGTGTGTGTGCTGCATGCACCCACATTGCATAGTACACATAAACACACATGCATGTATTTTTTCCCTTTCCAGTGACTATTAAAACACAGGTAGAAAATGTAGAAATTTAAAAGCTACCATAGATGCATTCGTGAAAAAATTTTCTGTTTTAGGGGTGACCAGAATCCCAGTACCACTTAACCAATTGAAATGGTGACACTAAAATTGCAATATTTTACATAAAATATTTACAATGGTAGTAAAGTAAGTACAAAGAATCAATAGTTGGTTTGAGGTACATACATACACATCCAATGTTGGGCAATTTCTGACTTAGGCATGCCTGACACACAAATTGTTTTTATCACCATTAAGATCGAATCACTTTGAGGACTGAGGCCTCACCTCCAGCTTCTCATGTTGCCCAGTCCTTTCCACTCCAGGGCCAACCCATTTCCTCTCTTCCACCCTGCCCCAGTTGTTTATTTTGAGCTCTAATAATAAAGTATGGCAACCACTGTTCCCCTCCCCCCACCTCATCTCTGCCTTTTCCATTACCCCAGTGTGCCCAGTGAAAAGGAAAAAAAAAGAGGTAGTCCTGAAGATGTGGAGCAGAGATAGGAAGCAAAAGAGATAAAGAAGAAAACCTTCATAAGCTTCTGAAGGTCCATTATCAGCCACACATTTCTTCCTTTCACATAAACTTAGTTCTGAGTCTGCTCCTTAAAGCCCTCCAGGCCTTAAACATATTTAAAGCCCTGCTACATTTCCCATTCTTTGGCCACTGCATCTACCTTGAAAATTGGCCTTCAATATTCAATAGTCTCATGTCTGTCTCTAGCTCCTAATGAAGTATGGTAGCAATCATCTCAGGGAGATGCTATAGTTTAACTATAACCTTGCTGTTTGGCTTCTGTACTTATTTGCTGGCTAAAATAATAGAAAAGTTATTTTGATTTTCTGAATTATATAAATCATCCCATTCAATTGAATACCTTATTGATTGTAATGTGAATACCCCATTGGTTGTGGTCATACTGGTTTTAGAAAGAACATTCTTCTGTACCTGAGAACCGGGACAGCGCAATTATCCTAAATTGCCTCAGTGGCCACAGATAATGCTTTATGGCTGACTCAGTGGTCCCAAGACCAGGACAGCACAATTACTCTAAATTGCCTCGATGGCTCCAGATAATGTGTTTCTGTCAACTCAGTGGTCCGAAGACCCAAAACTATAATTAATCTTTGTAGATAACTAATCAGCTCAATTTTGCTTCTGTAACTGCTTTGTGCAAACCAGGTTCCTCATTCCAAACCGAAAGATATAATTGATACCTTTGTGATCTTGCGTATATAAATCTGGTATTGTGGCCGTTTTAGCACTACAAGATTTGAGAGAGCGAAATGCCACCTCATAGTCCCGGATTTGCAATAAATGTGACTCCTTAATTCGACTCCTTGAGGCGTCCTTGTGTGATTTGCGGGGTACATTACAACATTAACAGGCTCCCACTTTTTTATCTAGAAGTTGTTACCAAGTCTTATGAATATACAACCTTGCTTTGCAGTTTTCAAAAGTCTAATGAATAAATACTTGACAAGTTTCAAACACAAAATGTAATGAAATATTTCTCTTACACTGACATTAGAGTGAATCTAAAATAAAATTCCCAATGAATCAGTAGTCAACTACTCTGCTCTTAACTCTAGGACATCGATGCTGTTGGGAAATTTGTGTAACGTTATAGATTGGGGGACCCTACCCATTTGTGGATTCCAGCTTCGTAGGATATCAAAAGCTGCACAGCAAGCCTATGACTGGACTTTAGGCAGTTTTCCTGGTCTCTGAAGCCCTTAATTTCTTTGTCATCACATTTCAAGTGTGTGTAAATGATATAGATAGATGATTGATAGAGATGATAGATAGATAGATAGATAGATAGATAGATAGATAGATAATAAATAGATGCTAGATGATAGATAATCTGAATTCAGTCAGATCTCTTTCACGGTTGTGTTTTCCATATCTATATCTCTCATTCAAAAATCAACATTGCCACTTAGATAATGCTGTTTATCACATTTCTATCTCCATGGAGCCCATATAACTCAAATTTATCTAATTTTCCTCTTCTATCGGATATTTCATTCTCTTTACCGTTTTTCAATACCTCAGCTGCTAGAAATTGTGATACAAAAATACCTATTATTTTGTCTTTGTCTAGTGTTCCTGGCATAGAACTCCTAAAACATTTGGAATTCCTGAGTGATAGGAGTGTTTTTTGTCATTCATAATGAGCCCCTGTGATCTCACCTGAGTCTTTGCTATGGAGGTGATTCAGGGTGAGGCTCCTACAGAGCCTCAGGATTGGGACAGATCACCAGAAAGAATAAACAGTTGGGAAACTCTCAGCCACAGGCAATACCAGCCCACCTTCCAGGGAAGGGAGAGGGGTGGGTGCAGGAAGCCACCCATTGTCTTCACTATCAGAGAAGTGCAAACAAGGATCCCAGAACGCTAGTGAACCTTGAACCCATGGCAAGGGACAGAGTTATGCACCGATTGTCTAGTCCAGACAATGGGGTCTCAAGTTATTTCCTGATCAAATAGTCGCAGAGTAAATCCTTCTAATATTTACTGACCATTAAGATAGTCTGTCTGGCCCTAACCGGTTTGGCTCAGTGGATAGAGCGTCGGCCTGTGGACTCAAGGGCCCCAGGTTCGATTCCGGTCAAGGGCATGTACCTTGGTTGCGGGCACATACCCAAAAGGAGGTGTGCAGGAGGCAGCTGATCGATGTTTCTCTCACATCGATATTTCTAACTCTCTATCTATCTCTCTTCCTCTCTGTAAAAAATCAATAAAATATATTTTTAAGAAAAGATTGTCTGTTACCGCAATTACCTGCCTAACTAAAAGCTAGATGTGTATCCAAAATTGAATAAAAGGCTGGCGAGGCCTGGGTACCAGAGGAAGTCCTTTCTCTTGCATTGGGCTTGCCCGCCTGGCCCCCAGTATTTCCAAATTATTATTTCTTTTCTCGTCTCTTTCATTTGCGGACAGCCCCTCCTCCAGATCCTGAACACTGAACCACGCGGGACTTGGGGAACATTCACAGGTGGGCTAGAGACTGGGTTATGAAAACTAGAATAATGATATTCAAAGAGCTTCTGGATTGAAGAACAGGTAAAATGCTGAAAGGGTGGCCTTCCCAGAGAGGACATGGAAGTATGCCCCCCCCCCCCCACCTGCAGCTCCATATCTTTCTATGCCTCTTCTATTTGGCTGTTCTTGAGTTGAATCCTTTGTAATAATCCATAAACATAAGTAAAGTGTTTTCCTCACTTCTGTGAGGTATTCTAATAAAGTATCAAATCTGAACAAGGGGTGATGTCAAGAAAAGCCTTGAACTTGTAGCCATGGTGGACAGAAGTGCAGGTGGGTGGGGGCAGTCTTCTAAGACAACCTTTAAATATATGGCGTCCAATGCTAACCCTGGGTAGTTTCAGCATAGGACTGAATTTTTGGACACCCGCTTAGTGTGGAGAATGAAAGATATATTTCATCCTTAGCAATCTCTCAAGTCTCTCTCCCTCTTTCTTTTTTTCCCTTCCCTTTAATCATGCAACTTCTTGAAAGACATGTCCATCTACACTAATAAAAGAGAAAAATGTAATTGGCATACGATGCTACCCTTTTCATTGGCTAATCAGGGCTATATGCAAATTAACTGCCAACAAGTTTTGCGGTTAATTTGCATATGTAGGCACAATGCAGGGAGGCAAAAGGGAAAGCAGGAAGAAGCCCCCTGCCATTGACAGTGATCAGAAACCCAGGGGGGAGCTAAGAGCTGGGGGGCAGGGCAAAGGCGGCCCCAGGGCCGCCTTTGCCCTGCCCCCCAGCCATGATCGGATAATCAGGTGCCTTTTCCGCCCTGGCCAGTGATAGCAGGAAGTAGGGGTGGAGCCAGCGATGGGAGTTGGGCACGGTCAAAGCTGGCAGTCCCGGGAGCTAGGGGTCCCTTGCCTGGGCCTAAAGCGGAGCCCACGATCGCGGGGCCGCTGCAGCTGCGGGTCCCCGCTGCCTGGGCCAGACGCCTAGGCCAGAGGCGTTAGGCCTGGGCAGGGGCAGAGCCTGCAACCGCGGGGAGCTGGGGGTCCCCTGCCCAGGCCTGACACCTCTGCCAGAGGCCTTGGGGCTGGTCAAGGGGCCTATCCGGTGATTGGTGATCGGAGGGTGATGAGGGTCAACTCCTCTGGCCGAGGCATCAGGCCTGGGTGGGGGGCGGAGCCGGGGATTGGGGGGATATGATGGTCCCCTTGCCTAGGCCTGACGCCTGGGTCAGAGGCGTCAGGCCTGGGCAAGGGGCCGATCCTGCGATTGGAGGGTGATGGGGATCAACGCCTGAGGGATCCCAGTATGTGAGAGGGGGCAGGCTGGGCTGAGGGACACTCCCCCCCGCACACACACACACACACACCCAGTGCACGAATTTCGTGCACCGGGCCCCTAGTAATAAATATTAGCCATTTCTTTCCTCTCCTTCTAAAAAAATCTCTCCTCTCCTCTCTCTCCTCCTCTCCTCTTTTCTACTTCTCCCAGTCTCTCATTCCACACCTGTGTTCCTTGGAGCACTTATGACTTTCATTAAAGCTCCAAGTTTGTATTACCATCTGCCTAACTGGATATCTCCAACTGGAGATTTTAAAGGCACCTCAAACTCAACACATCTGAAACTAGATTTATTATCGCCCTTTTGCTGAAATGTTCTCCTCTGCTATTTCCTAACCTAGTTAAAAGCATCACGTAGATTAATTACCCTCAATTTTCTCTTCTTTATTCATGCTCAATATGGACTAAAAGAGTTGTGAAGCACTGGGTTAGTGATAGCTCTTCTTTAACTAAGATAGCTACCTAGCCATAATGCTTCATTCATCAGACATACCAGAATAACAGAAGTATAGGCAGTCAATTTGCATTTGGGTGTTTCATTTGTGTACCTTGTATCATCTTCATAATCAAGAGAAGGAATTTGTAATAGCTATGGATTACCATTCTAGATGAAATTCATTTGTGTTCATTACTCCATTTCAGAAAAAAGAAGGCAGTGCTAATTTTAATTAAAAAATTCAAAACATCAATTCACCTAGGCAGAAATTAATTCCACAGAATGCTTTTTCTTAAAGATTGTTATTTCCTAATTAACACACTGGATATATGTTATATTCATCTAAATGAGGCTAATATTAGGAATGAGATAAGAAATGGATATTATTTTTTAAATAAATTTTATTGAAGTATGATCTTCATGCAGTAAATCACAACTATTTTAAATATGTTGCCCAATTGTATACGTCTGTGTAACCACCTCCACAGTAAAAGTACAGAACATTTCCATAAAACCATCAAGTTTCATTATGCTTTTTGCATCAGGACTCCTTACCTGCCCCCCTTAATCCCAAGGGAAATTTATATGCATTCTGTCATTTGCATTTTCTGGAATTTTATCTGAATGAAAACATACTATATGCACTATTTTGCATCTGGTTTCTTTTGTACAACTTGAAGTTTGTGCAATGAAACCACCTGGTTACATGCACCTTGCTTTTTTTTTTTTTTTTTCTGGATGTTTTTCTGTTTTCTATTGTATGAATATACCACAAATCATTCATCCGTTTGCCTAGTGATAGACTTGTTTCCAGTTTGGGGAAATTGTGAATAAAGCTTCTAAGAACATGCCTGTACTTATCTTTGGGTATATATATGTTTCCCTATTTCCCATGGGTAAATATCTAAGAACTAGAGGCCCAGTGCACAAAATTTGTGTATAGGTGGGGAAGGTCCCTCAGCCTGGCCTGCACCCTCTCCAATCTGGGACGCCTTGGGGGATGTCTGACTGCCGGCTTAGGCCTGATCCCACACCAGCAGTAGGACATCCCTCTCACAATCCAGGACCACTAGCTCCTACCTGCTCACCTGCCTGCCTGCCTGATCACCCCTAACTGCCCTCCCTGCCATCCTGATCGCCCCTAACCACCTCTGCTTCGGCCCGCCACCATGGGTTTGTTCAGAAGATGTCCAGCTTAATTAGCATATTACTCTTTTATTAGTATAGATGGAATTGTAAGGTTATATATTAGGGTATGTTTAATTTGATAAGAAATTTCAAAATTGTTTTCCAAAGTGATTGAAACGTCTTACATTCCTATCAATAATGTTAAATTGGTGACATTAATGATTGTGTTTTATAAGTTTTCCATATTCTACTGTTTTAGGACTGTTTTTTTCATTAACTACTGAGAACAGAGTGTGAAGTATCAGCTATAATGAAGAGTTTATCTATTGCTAATTTCAATTTTGTACAATTATTTTCTCAGTATTTTTGAATCTCCGTTATTAGGTACATAAACATTTAAGGTTGTTATGACAGCTTGATGAATATACTCCTTGATAAAATGTTCCCTTTTATTCCTGCTAATATTCTTTTTTTATATGTATGCTTTCATCAGTGTTAATACAACCATTCTAGTATTTTCTTGAATAGTGTTTGCATAATATATTGTTTTTCATCCTTTTACTTAGAAATTATCTATATCTTTATATTTAAAGTGCTGACCTTGGAGACAGGATATAGCTGTCTTTCTTTTAATCCAGTCTAACAGGTCATGTTTTTTAGTTAGAATGTTTATATTGCTTATATTTAATGAAATTACTTATAATGCTGGGATTATATCAACCATCTTGCTTTTTTTTTCTCTTTGCTTCATTTATTTTCTTTTTTTCTTCCTTTCCTGTCTTATTTTTAATTAATTGAACATTTTTATTGTCCCACTTTAACAACACTAAGAAAACTTTGTTTTTTAACATTTTACTTTTTTAGACATTTACATCTTTAAATATGACAGCCTAGCCTCAAGTAATGTATTACTTCAGGAATAACATATGAACCTTAAAACAGTATACTTACATAATCCTCCACTTCCCTTCCTGGTTTCCAATTATGCCCAATTATAGATCACTTGAGGATCTTTCATCATCATCATTATTATTATTATTGCTATTATTGTTGTGTTTTCTTTTTTTCTTTCCATTTTATTTTATTTATTTATTTTAAAATATATTTTATTGGTTTTTTGCAGAGAGGAAGGGAGAGAGATAGAGAGTTAGAAACATCGATGAGAGAGAAACATCGATCAGCTGCCTCCTGCACATCTCCTACTGGGGATGTGCCCGCAACCCAGGTACATGCCCTTGACCGGAATCGAACCTGGGACCTTTCAGTCCGCAGGCCGACGCTCTATCCACTGAGCCAAACCGGTTTCGGCTTTCTTTCCGTTTTAGATAGTTTCTGATGCTAGATATTCAAGTTCACTATTTTTCTTCTGTAGTGTCTAATCTACTTTTAATACAATTGAGTGATATTAATCAGAGAAAGACAAATATACGATTTCATTTATATGTGGAATCTAATGAACAAAATAAACTAACAAACAAAATAGAAACAGACTCATCGATACTGAGAACAGACTGACAGCTGTCAGAGGGAAGGGGGGTTAGGGGACTGAGTAAAAAGGTGAAGGGATTAAGCAAAAAAATAAAATAAACAGATAGACAATAGCAAGGTGATTGCCGGAGGAAAACTGGAGGAGGAAGAAATGAAAGAGGGCAAAGGGGAAGATGAATGGTGGCAGGAAGAGGCTTGACTTTGGGTGGTGAGTTCACAATGCAGTATGCAGATGACGTGTAATAATAGAGTTGTACACTTGAAACTGGAATGGTTTTATTATCAATATGACCTCAATTAATTCAATAAAAATTTATATGTTATATTTTTTCATTTCTAGAGTTTGATTCTTTTCTCTCACTTCTTATTTTTCTCATGTTTTTCTTTAAATACTTGAGCATATTCATAAAGACTTTTAAATTCTCTGCCTGCTAATTCCATAATCTCTGTGATATGTGTGTCTACTTCTATGCCTTGGTTTTTCTCTTTGTTGCAATCTTTTCCCCCCATGATTCCTTATATGTGTAATAGTTTTTATTAAGTGCTGGACAAGGTGAATTTCACATTATTGAATGCTAGGTTTTAGTATTTTCCCTTTATGAACTTGGACTTCGTCATGGCAAGAAAGTTAAGTATCTTGAAGTTTGGCTTAATACTTTTAAAAGTTATTTTTAAACTAGGGGCCCAGTGCATGAATTTGTGCACCTTGAGAGGAATTGTGGGCCACAAGGCTGCAATAGGCACAGGGACGGGTCTTGGCCCACCCTCTGTGCCCCAGTCCAGCCCCTCCCACCACGCCCCTCCCACCCCCCTGTTCCCTATCTGCTGGCAGCCCTGCTCCCACTGCTGCCATTTCCATTCACTGACGGCGCCAGCCCCACTCGCACCCACTGACAGCATGGAGTGATTGGGGATGGTGCCAGCAGTGGGTGCAAGCGGGGCCAGCACCATCAGCTGATGTGAGCGGTGGCTGCTTCCCTGACCGCTCCTTAGGAGCAGGGGGAGATGGAGAAGCCCTCAGGGGCAACCAGTGCTGGCAGCCACTGCTCACACCTGCTGATTGTGCCAAGTAATTGGGACCAGTGGCGGGCAGGGCACCAGCAGCAGGTGCAAGCAGAGCAGGCGCTGGCAGTGGGTGTAAGCAGGGTTGGCACCGGCAGCAGGTGCAAGTGCTGGGCAGGACCACAGCGCCCAGGAGCAAAGAGTTTTCAGTAACCACCAGAGGCTGGCCCTGATGACAGTGACTGGTGCCCCGCCTTGGTCTAGTGCCCCCACTCACCTGCTCCACCATCCCCTTGCAGCAAACGCCTGCCATGTTCTGCACACACCCCCTAGTGGTCACCGCACGTCATAGCAACCAGTTGTTTGGTTGTCCCAGTTGTTCTGCTGTTTGGTCAATTTGCATATTAGCTTTTTATTATATAGGATGTTGTTAATAGCTGGTTTAAAAATACCTCTACTCTAGGTCTAGGTTAGATTGCCCTGCCTGTATTTTGTCTAGAAGATGACTTCAAGCAGAAATCTGGGCTGATACATGTTTCCTTCTTTCAGAATTACCATCCTGTTTTATCTTATATGTAAAGTCTAAAAGTTTTGCTTCATATATTTTGCCCATTTATCTAGTTTTATTTCCTTTTTCTAGATTTTTATGGTGTGAAAATAAATTTGTTAATTAATCCTGACTAGAGACCGACGTCTGACATCTATTTTCAAAGAGACATAGTGGGTAGTAATCTCTTCAAAATTTCTTTGCTTATGAGGTAAAAGATTACTTTTACATAGCAGAAAACACTGCTTACCACAAAATTTATTCCATCTTTGTCAAATGTGAAATACTCACTGGACTGTTTGGTTTTAAAAGCTAACACCATTATTTTTGTGTTTAGGGAAGCAGGAGTTATTCTCTATCACTCACAATATCTGTTCAGGGGAAAATAGTTGAATATATCCGTTAGTTATTCCTATGAAACAAGTCACCCAACCTTTAGTGGCGTAACACAACAACCATTTTTTTTCTCACGAATCTATGGATTGGTGGATAATTTCTGCTGATCTGAGTGGGCTTACTGGGGCTCACTTACCGGCCCTTGTTCAGCTGCAGATCTGGCGGTCTTCTCTGAGCTAAGTTCTCTCACATATTGTGGGCCTCGGGACACGGGACAGATTCAGTTCTACTCCATGTGTTTTATGCTTGGTCTCAAGGTAGTGGTAATTTTAAAAAATAAAAACAGAAACTCATTCAAGTCTCCTTTGGTACATACTTTCAGCCATCATTAGTGATAGGGTCATTCCATATTCAAGGGTTGGAGAAATAGACCTCACATATTGATGGGAAGAAATGCAGGTCATAATGCAAAGGGTTTAGATAGAGAAAGCAGTGGACATTTGGAAACATTTTATAACCCATCTACCATAAAATCTTTACTATGCAAAATTATCTTGTTTTGGAAAACTAGGCTCAGAAAAACTATAGTGATTTGAAGCTTTCTCTCCTGAGCTTCACTAATCATGATGATTAACTCTAGCATATGGGCAATGAGAACACTAGTAAATCTCATTAATCAGCCATCTATGTCTGTCTTCTCTGCCTCTGCCTATCTTTGCCTCCTTTATTGCTACTTTGGCCAAATCTTTCAAATATATCATAATCTACTGTATGATTTAGTAAGTACTTTTAAATGAAATCTATGTGAGTGCCTTGCTGAAATATTTTTATAGCACTTTTTACCACCACCCATATGACACGTACCATATTTTCTTCCATGTTGGCTATTCGTTTTAGTATGTGATCATCTGCAGGGAAATAGATTTTGCCCTAGAGCCTCCAGAAAAGAGCACAGCCCTGCCAATACCTTGATTTTAGCCCAGTAAGACCCATGTTGGATTTCTGACCTACAGATTACAGAGTAATAGATGTATGTTGTGTATACTACTGTTTGCAGTGATTTGTTACGGCACCAGCAGGAAACAAATATTGTGGGGATGGTAAGGGATGATAGAAGAGACACCTTCCAGAGATGGACAGCTATTCTCAGGTTACCACCTTCATCCTTTACTGAGACTTAGAAGGATTCCTTTCAAAGCTATGAACATAAGCCTCCTCAGAACAATAAAGTTTTCTCTCCAACGCAACTATCTTCAACATGAACTTTTTCTTCCCCTTCATAATGTTGCATCTGTGTGCATATGCAGAAATCTGAGATTAAAATATAGACAGAATTAGAGAAACAGGAGAGGTATGGCAGGTAATATAAACCTCAAATCTACACCACAGTCATTGCCACAAACCTTTGCCAACTGCCTGCTACATGGACGGTATGTTGCTATGTACTGAGGATTTAGAAAATAACCACTTGGCTTCTGCCCTCAGTGTGATACCATTCACTTAGTTGATGTCATGATTAACTTAATTTATTCCCGAGTACTGCTTTTAGGAGGAACTAGCAAATCAGCCCAAAAAGTTGACCTTTTTTCATTTTATAGAGTTTTTAAATGGTACTTGATTTTCCCAAAGATGACGGTTCCCATAAGGCATTAAATCAACAGTGCAGAAATCTTTCTTATTTCCCATCCAGACCCACTAAGGCAAAAATTTTAAGTGATACATTTTTAGGAGGATCCAGCAGAAACTGGAAAAACATTGAGTTCTGGTTTAAATAGTCACCATATTGAGTATTAAAAATCAATTGAACAAAGGTATAGAAGACCATTTCCAGTTGTTGCTTATGTAAAGAGAGAAGGCAATGCAGAGGTAATTTCTGATTGAAGGAAAACTTTTTTATAGGTACTAATGAAAACCTGCTCTTCAAGTAGCAAATGACCTGAGATCGAACCAATCTTATAATTGGGATACCTTGTAATTGTGTGATTTTGAGAAAATTCCTTAATTTCTATGAACTTCTCTTTTCTCATTATTCAAACATGCAAATGCATTTCTGAACCACAGAAATGTTATCAGTATTATATCATATGGGGAAGAGATTATAAAAACACATAATGATGTTTTTGGCACATACAAATAAAATAAAAGTTTTTTTTATTCATTCTTTCATTTATTCAAAACCTACTTGGCATTTGCAAATACAGAGAGATAATTCTTGAACACAATGGTTCCATACACTTAAGAATTGCTGATTTCAAGTTTTGATATTTTCAAATAGAATCACCAGTTTGCCAAGATTTGCATGAAAAGCTTAAACACAGAAATTATAAGTTAACTCTCTTTTTTGTTTCATTTTTCATTTTTAGATGTCTCATAAGCAACTCCTTTAGGAAGGAAAAATATCCAGCATATCAGCATTATTCAAGGACATTACAGTTTGAACAGCTTAATGACAGTATCTCCTAAAGTAGAGATTTTTTACTCAGAGAGAATTATCTCTCCCACTTTTACAAATTAGAAAAAAAAATTTCTAGTGCATTTTCTGCCAATTTTTCTGATATTAAAATTTTGATGGAAATATTCACGTTCAATGAAACTGCTTAATCACTTCTTGAAGGCAGGACTATGTCTTTTTCTTTTATATCTTCCATGTTCCAATCCATAGTAAAGATATATTCATATATGTATATTTAATATATATTAGATATTAGATTCCTAAAACACAAGAAAGTCTGTTTTTAAGGTCATATTTTATTGTATTTTTTAAAAAATAAGAAAACTACTAAACTAAACTTAACCAGCTTTGTGAGAAAACTAACCCTCTACCAGTAATTCTCAATCCTGGTTGCAAAATAGAATGACTCTAGACAACCTTTAAAAAATATCTATATCCAGAAGTTCCCTCTTCTAATTTAATTGGTCTGGAATGAGGCCCAGTGTAAATTGGGATTTTAAAAAAAGTTTCTCAGGTCATTTTAATGAATAGCCAAAGTTGAAAAATATTGACCTACACTGATGGGTTAGTGGTTCATAGCCTTAGTAGTACATTTGAATCACCTGAAGGAGCTTAAAAAAATGATAATGTTCAAGGCACACTCCAGACCTATTAAATAAAACTGATGGGTGGGGGTTGGCATTTTTTAGAGCTCCCCAGCATGTGCCACCAGAGTTGAGAACCACTGCCCACATCATGCCAGTGATGTAATTAGATGATGAACATTAGGCATCAAATGATCCATTACGCAACTTTATAGTCCAACTCACTGCAGCTGGGACTCATATTAGACTGTGTATCTTTGTTTCACATATGGAATTAACAAAATTAATTTCAGGTTCTATCACACCTTTACTAAGATGACTATTGTCTCAGTGATCAGAGAATTGCCTCTAGTTTCCCTGACATATTTGTTTTCACAATATTTTGAGAACTAAGAGTATATCATGAGCAAATATTAATATCATCCCACATGAGCAAGTTTAGTCCTGGAATTGGTCTTGGGCAACTCATGATTTCAGGAGCCTCTGGGTCTCTTATCTGTTATATTGTGCGGACTTTTTGAACCATGCCGTTGGCTTAGGTAAACTTATACCCTTTATGCTTACCACTCTTAGTGTCTGCCAATCCTAAGGGGATCCTTTTAATATTATAAGGATGTACAGGGTCCACATTACCTATGTTATCACCATTTTTCTGAAGTTCCATTATGCCAAGAATATCAGAAAACTTTTAGGGAAGCTAAATCTTTTCTGGATACTTTGATATTACCTGTCTCTAATGGAGAACCATCATTGTTGTTCTCAGTATATTTCTTCAATTAGCAATGGAAGAAACATCACTCTCTTGTCACTGAGTAAATTGACTGAATAATCATTAGAATAGTCTTTAGTACTGAGATTATTTTGCATTTCTTTACATGGTCTTTGTCTAGAAACATTTTATCGCATGGTCTTTGTTGGCCCTCTTGTAAATTTGTTTTGGAACAGGATCTTTAGGCAGCTGGATTTGAAATGAGGCATTGTTAGTTGTGAAATGAAATTCTCAGTCCTTCTGTGGTTTTGGTGCGAGAATTCCATCTGGAAGTGGATCAGGCCTTACTATCTCAACATATGTCCCAGGGACTACACTCTCCAAGTAATTAAAACAACACTGTGGTTCCAAATTCAGCAGTTTTCTCCCTCCTTGCTGTCAGACATCTATCTATGAGTGTATAAACTTCAGGAAACAAGGAAACAAAATTAAAGTGTGGAGAGATATTTATAATTAACAAACAAAACCCCAATATCCTTGTCAAAATTAAGTGAGGTTGAAATATTCTTCTGGTTTGTATTCTACTCAAGATTATTGTTCTGACTTTGTTTACCTATAAATAATCTGAGTTCTCACCATTTCCCTGCAGTTTAACATTTTAGTGTCACAGAATAAACTTCTCTACCATTAACTCATTGGACATGTCAAACAACCATGGGCCTTTCTCATTATAAAGCTCTGGGGCACAATAAAATGGCTCATGTTGTCAAGGTAGAAAGAGGGCAAGAAATAGGTCTTCACGCTGTACATTTGAAAAAAATACAGGACAAAAGTTTCTATACCTCACTATGTCACACAAGCCAGATGGCAACTGAGACCTGGATGGGAGAGAAATTCACTCACTGCTTCTTCTGTTTCTTTTTTAAAATATATTTTTATTGATTTCAGAGTGGAAGAGAGAGAGAGAGAGATGGGAACATCAATGATGAGAGAGAACCATCGATAATCTTCCTCCTGTATGCCCCCCCTCCCACTGGGGGTTGAGACCTCAACCCAGGCATTTTCCCTGACCTGGAATGAAACTGTGACCTCCTGGTTCATAGGGCAATGCTTAACCACTGAGCCATGCTGTCCAGACCCACTGCCTCTTGTATAGGCCACAAATGGTCAGTCCATGCCTGGATGGTGGGAAGTGATAGGAAATAAAGTGGGGGAAAAAGATCCTTGACACAATATTATAAAAAGTACTAGAGGCCTGGTGCACAAAATTCATGCATGGGTAGGGTTCCTAGGCCTGGTTGGCAATCAGGGCTAATCTGTGGGACAACTGTGGGATGATTGGGGGGGCCCCTGCTGGCACCTGCCTTGGCTGGCCAAGGGCCTGTGGGCTGGGGGCAGCTCCTGTGTTGAATGTCTGCCCCCTGGTGGTCAGTGCACATCATAGCAACTGGTTGTTCTGCTGTTTGGTCGATTTGCATATTAGGCTTTTATTATATAGGATTACATGACAAAATAAGAATTTTGACTTTGATCAGGTATGGCACAAAACATTATTAAGAGAAAATGAAGAATACCTATGTAAATGAAGGATGCACCATATTCATAGATTGGAAGATTCAATTTAAAAATAACTACTTTTCCTAAATTGAACTATAAATTCAAAGCAATCAAAATAAAAATCCATGAAGTTTTTTGAAACTTAGTAAACCTCCTCTAAAATTTATATACTAATGCAAAAGTAGACAGTCAAGACAATTTTGAAGAAACAGAACAGGTAAGAGGTCTTACTTTCAAGACTCATGGTAAAGCTATGATCATTCAGGCAGCATGGGAATCCTAACAAAGGAGAGCTGAATTAACTAACAGAATTTAGTAGAAATTCTATACACTGACCCATACATACAATATCATTTGACTTATAAAGAGATGTCAGTAATCTGCAATGAGGACAAGATGGCTCTTTTAGTAAATAGTACAGGCCCATTGGAAATTTATATGGGAAAACATAAGTTTTTAATCTATAACTTACTCCTTGCACAAAAATTTATTCCAGATTGTCCGAAGATAAAGTGAAATTATAAATAATCTAGAATATAATATTTTATGCAAAAGGTTTTTTTTTTTATAAAACACTAACCAAAATAAAAAATAAAACCTTAATAAATTGGGCCATATTAATATAAAAATGTCTATGTTTATCAAAAGACATTATTATAAGATTGAAAACACAGGCAACAGAGTAGAAAATACTTGCCACACACATCTAACAAAGGAATCATATAGCAAATACATTAAAAAAAACTCCTACAAAAAACTAAGCCAGAGCAAGAAAACAATTTTTATAAATGGTTCAAACCATCTGAACAGGCACTTCACAAAAAGAGACATCCAAATTGTGAATAAGCTTATAAGAATGTGGCCAATATCATAGGTCATTGAGGAGAGAAAATTAAAACCATAATGAATACAATTATGTGCTCACCAAATGGCTAATATTGAATGTACTGACAATACTAAGGGCTACCAAGATTTGGACTAAGGAATACTCTCATATACAGCTGCTGGAAAAAATTGTTAGAGCCATTTGGGAAAAGTGCTTGGTAATATTTATAAAGACAAATGTTACACAAAGCAAACAATTACACTCTTAAGAATACACTTAACGCAATTGCATCCATATTTTAACATAGACAAATAAAAATGTTTACAATAGCAATCATAGAATAACCCCAAAATGAAAAATTTAAATGTGAATCAATAGCAGAGCAGATAAATAAATTCCGGTAATCCATACAATGGGTTATTACACAATAATGAGGATAAGCAAATTACTGTTACACATAACAATATGAATAAAAAACAACTTTTTAGTTGAGCAAAAAAAGATGGATACAAAAGAATCATACCATAATCCCATTTATGTAAAGTTCAAAACAGACCAAACTAATTGATAATACAGAAGTTCTTCAAAAGAATATATGTACTCCTGTGTTCATTGCAGTGTTCTTTACAATGACCAAGATTTAGAAGCAGCCCCAGTGCCCATCAGTAGATGAGTGGATAAAAATTCTGTGTTACATTCATTTGGCCACAAAAAAGAAGGAAATTTTATCCTTTGTGACAGCATGGATGGACCTGGAAAGCATTATGCTAACTGATATAAAGTCAATCAGAGAAAGACAAGTACCATGTGATTTCACTCATATGTGGAATCGAATAAAATGAACTAACAAGCAAAATAGAAACAGTCTCACAGATAGAGAGCAAGCTGAGAGCTGTTGGGGGTGGGTACAGGGATTGAGCAAAAAAGAATAAAAAGAAAGAAAGATGTCATGGACATGAACAACAAAGTGGTGATTGCCAGGGCAAGAGAAGGTTGGGGTGGTGGAGGGGATAGGGTAGATAAATAGTGATGGATGAAGTCTTGACTTACAGTGGTGAAGACATAATACAGTGTATAGGAGATGTGTTGTAGAATTGTGCATCTGAAACCTGTATAATTTTATTGAGCAGTGTCACCCCAATAAATTCAATTAATAAAAAATTTAGAAGTCCTATAAGTGGTTACTTTTGGGAGGATGGAAGAGTCTTTGGGAGTTCTAAAAGGTTCTTTTTTTAATGTGTGGTGGTTACTCAAGTGTGATCACATAGTGAACTGTACACTTATGATTTGTGCACACTTTAGTATTAATGCTATAATTTAATACAAATTTTACTTTAGACAATTTTCAGGAATTTAATCAGAATGAAGTATGCTATTTTCTCAGATAGGACATAAATTTTTCTTGCATTATGTTAAAAGAAAACTATTTTCTTGCTGGAATTTCTTTTCTCTTAACAATATTTTCAACAACTAATATAGAAGTGATTTGCCTTAAAAAGAAAAGAGAGATTAATTGTGCTTTTTTAGGAAATAGATAATGAAATCCTAAATTGTATGGAAATAGAGACATGAGACAGAATAGAAGCAGCATTTCACAGACAGAAATCGCAGGACTTGATGTTCAATTATCTATAAGATGAGGAAAAAGGATGATAAAAGTTACTCTCAAGTTCCTAGCTTGATAGACTTGAATGATTATGCAAGTGAATATAATGAAGTATTTTTTGGAGGTATTGGAGTTATCTAGATGGACATACTATGTTTTATGCTATTGAACATTTGGGTCTGAAAGTTAGTAAATGTCAAGACTAGAAATGTAAATTTGTATCTCTTCAAATGTATGTCTCACATTTATATTTTATGACTAAAGCCTTTAAAATAGATGCGATTCCCTTCCCTACCCTGAGGAAATGTGTTGTGTGAAGAGAGGACACCTGAGAGAAGCTGGGAGAATAAGATAAGGAAGAAGTTTCAAGCATTTATCTTAACTGCTTTTAAGTGTCAGTAACATATCTAAACACACAGCATACCTTAATAATTCTTATACTTCTTTTTATCCTTTAATATCTATTTTCCAAGTATAAAAATTATTATTAGAAGCATCACAAATAGCACCTGGTGTTCCACAAAACTTAATTTATCACTCACATCTGCAACATAGTATTCTCAGAAAACAGTATTAGATTGGATCTGTTATAATGATAGTTCTTTCAGAAATATCTTACATCTTAAATAAATTTGATGTGAACTTATGTCTATAGCCTCACAAGTGAATTTCAGAGGTCTAAATCAGATATTCATAATAATCTCCTGGAAAATGAATACTGTTGATAACCACAATTTAAATCAAGGTGGAACATAAAATATTCCCAGGTTGCATAAGATTATCAACAAAAACTTATGAGATTATTCTAGTTGCTAAAATGTTATAGTTTTACTCTGAAACATATTCATCCATTACAATTTACTGGAGTTCACAACATATTCTTTGAATCCATGGTAACAATACCACTAAGGAGAAAAACACATTCCACTTTCCTGTAAGTAAATCCGTTGTTCTAGCTAGATATTGTTATGTAACAAATTACCCTCAAAATTTAGTAGATTTAAACAATACCCATTTTACTAGATTTCACAATTTTGGGGTTCAGAAATGCTGGCAGGGCTCAGCTGAGTGACTCTTCTTCTCCATGTGGCATTGATGGAGGTTCTTTCATCAATTCAGCTGGCAGGTGGACTGGGGAGAGGATTGAAGGTGACATCCTCCCATGTTCAGTATCTTAGCAGGTTTGGCTGGAAGACTGGGCTCAACTGTGACTATCAACTGAAACACCTCCCAGTGACCTCTCCAACACGGTGCTTTCAGAATAGTCAGACCAACATGGCGTTTCAGGGTTCCTGGTGTCAGTGTTCTCAGACAGAGGAGTGGGTACTGCTAGTTTTTTAAGGCCTGAGCCTGAACGTGGCACAGCATTTCCTCTGCTGTCATGATTTTGTCTACTCAGGTTCAAGGAGAGAGAACATAGCCCATTTGATTAGTTTGTTATGTCCCCGAGTAAAACGATCTTTATGGGCTGTTTTTATTTTATAAGTAAGTTAGAAAATAAAAAGCTCCCACACAGAGGGAGACTAAAGACTAGACTGAAACTGATGGGCTCACCTTGATCTGCATTCATGAGGCTTTTGAGGGCCTGAGATGACCAACCAGAGGGAGGTATTGATATACATTCAGCTTAAGTCTAAGGGCTGCTAGACTCTTCAAGATCTGCAAGAAACCCATGGGTTAGGCTTCTTCTGGAACAGGGGGACAAGGGTTTTTAGGGAGAGGGTGCAGGTTATTAGATCAGAGATTTGACAGGGAACTGCCCATGGGTAGTAGAATATCAGAAAGAAAATAAAAGAGAAAACATATGGGTGAACAAAGCATCTATGAAGAAAATCCTGTCTGTAAGAGCTTTCCTATCTCAGGTCCAGGGAATGTTTAGTTAGCCCTTCAATCTTTATTGCTTCTGGAGAAAAGTAAACAGAAAGCCATTGGCTGCTTCAGGTATATTTTCATGCAGGACCACTTTGGATTATCAGCAAAGAGAAAAGTACCCACTATCCAGAAAGCATCATAGAAGACACATGTATAAATGATATTTAGTCCAATTGTAAATTGTGCTGCTATGAACATAGGGGTGCATAGATTCCTTTCGACTAGTGTTTCTGGTTTCTTGGGATATATCCCTAGAAGTGGGATTACTGGGTCAAATGGAAGTTCATTTTTAATTTTTTGAGGAAACTCCATACTGTCTTCCACAGTGGCTGCACCAGTCTGCATTCCCACCAGCAGTGCACAAGGATTGCTTTTCCTCCA
Organism: Myotis daubentonii; assembly: GCF_963259705.1. Taxonomy (NCBI): domain Eukaryota; kingdom Metazoa; phylum Chordata; class Mammalia; order Chiroptera; family Vespertilionidae; genus Myotis; species Myotis daubentonii. Next base: position 141,511,539 of record NC_081842.1, on the reverse strand, counting down.
CAACCTCACCAGCACTTTTCATTGGTTGATTTGTTGATGATGGCCATTCTGACAGGTGTGAGATGGTACCTCATTGTTGATTTGATTTGCATCTCTCAGATAATTAGTGACTTTGAGCATGTTTTCATATGTCTCTTGGCCTTCTGTATGTCCACTTTCGAAAAGTGTCTATTTAGGTCCTTTGCTCATTTTTTAATTGGATTGTTTATCTTCCTTTTGTTAAGTTGTATGAGTTCCCGATAAATTATGGAGATAAAACCCTTATCAGATGTAATATTGGCAAATATGGTCTCCCATGCAGTGGGCTTTCTTGTTGTTTTGTTGATGGTTTCCTTTGCTGTGCAGAAACTTTTTTATTTTGATACAATCCCATTTCTTTATTTTCTCTTTAGTTTCCATTGTCCTAGGAGATACATCAGTAAAGATATTGCTATGACATATGTCTGATATTTTGCTGCCCATGGATTCTTCTAATATGTTTAAAACAGCCTAAGTGCCCATCAGCAGATGAATGGATTAAAAGACTGTGGTGCATCTACACAATGGAATACTATGCTGCTGTAAAAAAAGAAAGAACTTTTACTATTTGCAACAGCATGGATGGACCTGGAGAGCATTATGCTAAGTGAAATAAGCCAGACAGAGAAAGATAAATAGTACATGATCTCACTCATTTGTGGAATATAATGAACAACATAAACTGATGAACAGAAATATATCCAGACACATAGAAGCGTCAAACCTCAGAGAGAAGGCAGGGGAGGGTTGGGGGGGGGGGAGGTAGGAGATCAACCAAAGGACTTGTGTCATGCATATGAGCATGACCAATGGTCACAGACAATAGGGAGGTGGGGGCATGTGCTGGTGGGTGGGAGCAGGTGGAGAGAGGTCAATGGGGAAAAGGAGACATATGTAAACCTTTCAACAACAAAGAATTTTTAAAAAGGATATTTAGTACAAACACCTTGATTCTATCATGTAGGTCACAGAAAGTTACCCCTTAAGATCAAAGACTTCAGTATTTGGTAGAGCAAAGGTACTCATTTTCAGTATAATAATTAGTTTTCTTCTGGGAAATCACGTTTTTTTTTTCTAAATTTATAGTTATCTAAATGAGCACAGCAAATTTGAAATTTCCTAGGCCATTCACAGAGCATCAATTGATAGCTCTGTGTTCTGTGTATATGTGTGTGTGTGTGTGTGTGTGTGCGCGCGCGCGCGCATGCGTGTGCGGGCTCACTATAGGCTTTATTTCTTTTAACCTAAGAAATGAAAAAATTGACAATTATTTAAAGATATATGTAGCTCAAAACCCTAAAATATCTGAATTATCTCCCTACCTGAAAATAATCAACATATATAAGTGAGCTTTAATGCACATGTTTTGTGAAAATTAGACAGATTAGCTCAGTGTGAAAGCATGAGCTGTTTTGATGAAGATAATGGCAGTCATCCATAGCAGGAGAAACAGCAGCACATGAAAGCAGAGGAGAAAAAAGAGGAATAAAGAAAACAAGTTCTTTGGGGAATTATGAGGTTCACTTCTCCCATCACTGTAGAAATGTTCCAAGGGCTGTAAAAATTCACAGATAAGAATAAAATTTTGTTTCATTACTCATTTGGGTAGAAGCCAAATTTGAACTGAGAAACAGAAAATATTTCCATGCATAGACAGCAGCCTCTGAGAGCATCGGCAAACGAAAGGATAGGTCTGGACCCCAGCATCTACATTTTGAAATCCTAGCTGCTCTGAAACAATCGCCATTCATTTTGCATGAGAGAGAAGTCTAAATTTGGATTCCCCAAGAATCAGACCCTAACGCAAAGATTCATGTCTAGAGTAGGTTCAATGATGGCCCTTCAAGAGATAGGTCTACCCAGAACCTATATATGTGACTTACTTTTTTTTGGAGGGGTGGAGTGGTGCCTTTGCAAATGTAATTAAGTAAGGATCTTAAAATGGGATCAGCTAGGGATTAGGTGGGCCCGAAATCCAACAAGTATCATTGGAAGAGGCAGGTATAACATTTGACCACAGAAGAGGAGGAGACAAGATGATGGCAGAGACAGAGAAAGGAATTATTCTGCCACAGTCAAGCATTGCCTGGCAGCACCAGAAATTGAAGATATAATCAAGGCTCCCTAAAACCTTCAGAGGTGGTGTGGCCTCATTGACACCTTTATTTAGGATTTCTGGCCTCCAGAGCTGTGAGAGAATATATTTCTCCATGGTGATGTGTTATAGCAACTACAGAAAACTAAGGCAATATCCAAGTAGTTTACTTGGGAGGCAAAGGAAAATACTGCTAGGGAATAGGAAAATGAGACAAGGAGAAGTCAGTTAAAAATAAGAGATGGTTACACAGCTATCAGTGTGCGCATCTGGAGCTGAATATTGCTGGGGAAAGCCAGAGGTCAGCATGTAACATGTGCCTCCGAGCTTCTAGATCTGGGCAGAAGGTAGCTGGGCTGTTTATACATTCACTCCAGTGAGCCACTGGCTGAGGGTTATTCCCAGGGGGTGTTAGTTCCCCAGCAGTTCCAGCTCCCATTTGAATGGCAGGAGAATGACCCCACTCACAGAAATGCAGGTACTCTTATTTGGAGATCTGGCCACTAAGGGAATATTTTAACTATATTATCTGGGATGAGAGATGGTAAGGCCAGGCACAGATCAAGAGAGGAAATCAGAAAGGGTCTTGACAATTTTGTTATGCTCACAAGCAAGCCATGCAGGGCCACTCAGGGGGAAGCACCCAGTGGGTCATGAGGCAGAGGGAGAAAGTAGAATTGTGGGCACATGCTGTTACTGTGGTTTCCAAGGGAAGGAATGGGCCAGGCAGAGTAACTGAGTTTAAGACTGGCTGGGTTGAATCATTTCAGTGGCTGTGTGCATAAGGGCTGTCTCTGATTGTGGTACCCAACCCTGAGAGCCTGGTAAAAGAAGTGGCTGGGAGTGTGAGTTTAATTATCTGGTCAAAAAGGGGGACTGACCAGTTTCCAACACACTGCAGTGAAAATAAGATCCAAATTTCCATTATCATTTACAAAACCCTACAAAACATTTACAGTTATTTATTAAAAGTCCTTTTAAACTGTAACTTGAGAAACTAATAAATATTCATTTTTATCCTTTGTCCCCTTTATCAAAATTGAAAAAAACAACAACACTTATCCGTGTATTCATTTATTTAGTCTACAAATGTTTATTGAGTGTTTAGTCTATGCCAGGGGTGAAATTCCGAGGATGCAAAGAACAAAGCAGACAGAATCTGATTTCCTCATAGTACTTACATACTCCATAATAAGGTATGTGTGAGACAAAAGAAGTACATTTTGACGTTTTGGCAGATGGTAATTCTTTGGTGATCTAAAGGTCACCCCATCTGATAGAACAATAACTACAAATTAAATGATATGAAGAACCTATTTCAATGTCAAATAGCAACATCACAATTTCTAAGACACCCTTTCACTCATCAGGGTTGTGGAGGCCTCACTCGATACCTGTCTTTAGAACCCTGCTGCGTACTGCTTGCCTCTACAAACATTGGACTTGGAAAAGGATGTGTACCTTTAAATCCAGAGAGCAGAGGTAACAGATCCTGCTTGAAATGGTTGCTAAGGGACCATTCTATTTAAATTAATTAGTAAACATCAACTCTGGTTTCAAAGGGCAAAGAAGGTCTCTCACTTGAGAAGGGAAAATTACTCCTTGGTGATTGGGGGGGAAAGCCATCATAGGGGTTTTTCATGAACACCAGTAGCATTATACTACTTGCATAATTTCTTTTTTTATTTCCTTTTTGTTTGGAGGCTTTCCCCTCCCCTCATCCTGTATTGTTTTCCATTTTTTCATTTATTCCTCCTAACTTTTTTTTGGCTTCAGGCAGCAGGGGGAAGATCCCAGTAATATGGAAGGGCAAGCAGGTCGTTTTATGTTTTAAAGGTGAGCAGGAGATAGGCATGTCTTTCCTGCTAAAGGGCTAAAAATCTGAAGAGACATAGTGTATAAGGGTTTTTGACATTAACTCTAAAAGGCCCGAAGCTATTGGAGTTATATGCAAGCCCAGGAAGTTTTTATCAGGGATAGAAAGAGTAAGGATGATTTCTGCAAAATCGCTGTGGGAAATAAGGGGTAGGTTGGGGACCTAAGTATAGCTCCATGCTTATATTCTTTAAGTATTGCTATAAATAGTTTTGTTGATTATATGAATAGTTTGTTTAAAATGAAGCTTAGATATCTCCATAATATTTTTCATTTAAAAAAAAACCACATAATTCAGAAGAAATTTAGGTAAGACATTGCTCAGATAACTCTTAGGAAATCTAGCTGTTGGGGGCCAAACGACCAGGATAACATAATTGTTCATCTCATGACAGGATAATTGAAATTCATGAATAATTATGAGGGGAGAAAACTTCTAGTATTCAAGCCTTGTAAACATTGCTGACATTAAAATAAGAGCTAGAGAAAGGTAGGGAAAAAATGTAAAGCTATTTTGCTTTCTTTAGAATTTATTTTTTTCATGCTGTCACATTTCCAAACTATAAGAACAATTTTATTTTTAAAAGTATATGCTGGCAAGGCATTTTTGCTCTGAGTACACTTTTGACATAAACTAACTCAAAAATAAAGTATGACTAGCTAGAGCAGTACTTTCCTAATTAAATATCAGGAAGATGTGATTCTTTTTTCTTCCTTAAAGCTAGTCCTCAATGAGATAAACAAGAAAGGAAAGATTTCCCAATATGTCAAATGGAGTTCAAGCTTTTCAGTTATAGGGCAAGATTTACAAACCTCAAATTTAAGTCGGCTTTTACACTGCAGATAAGATCTTTGTTGTATTTTATTTCTTTAAATAAAGAATGGGAAATGTCATCTTCACATCCTTCTCACCTGCTGTCCTACAATATTTGCCCTCACCTTACTTACCTAGTCCTTGGGTGATTGGTAAAGGGGTAATCCTATGGGATCCTGATGGTAACACGATGGAGGCAAATGAACTGCTGCATTGCCCATATGCAGGTAACTGCTGCAGACGTGGAAGAAGCTAGCACTTAATAGAGATTTTTTAAAAGAGTGAATACCTGCTCACTGTCATTTGAAATGTATCTAATTAAGGATCAGGTTATGTGTACTTACCATAGCTGGAAGGTTAGACTTCCCCTCCATTAAGATGCAAACTAGGAAATCGGTAGGCACTGTGAGACTTCTGAAGCCAAAGGATAATGTTGGATGTTTTCCTAGAACAAACTGGCACTAGATATTGGGAAAAATAAACATATTTGAGTTGTGTTGTCAGATAAGAAACATTTATGTGATGTTCGTACTATACCTAGTCCTTCCTGATGGCTTTTGTGAAACTGAATGTTTAGAAAGATAAACATTAGACTCTTGGCTTTTGTTTTCATGCTTGTTTACCTTAATTCAGTTCAATGAGTGAGATCTATGACACCAACGGCACTGTCTTGGCCTATACCAGAAGCTTCTCTGCAACTAAAGAGGAATAAATGAATGCGAAAGTTAAAACAAAAAGGTAGGCGAAGACCAAAATAATAAGATTCTTCCTATCACTGAACTTTGCCATGAACTTGGCTAGGTGCCAGGTACATTTGTTGGTCTGTTCCTTCCTTTCCAAACTTTGTACTCAATGGGTCCATTGTAAGTGGCTGGCAAATCATTGGAGGATTTCTCAGAGGCGCCGGTTAGGTGCTTTCCTGTTCCAACCCACAGGCTTTCCCTCCTGACTTAATTTCAGCTGCATCCACAGGCCTGTGAGGTGGGCTGGCTTCTGAGTTGATGTTAGTGGGTCAAAACATGTTTCATTAGAAGCAGGGAAATATAGGGCTAAGGCATTCCACTTGAAGGAAGGGACACAGTTTCCTTTACCAAGTTGCCTTCCATATGCACAGAAGGTCGTGCTCAGCTTTTACCTCTCAAAAGAGAAACTCTTGGCTCCTGTCTGCCCACTTTCCAGCTTGTGCATGTTGCTTCCACAAGGGAGCTCGGGGGGGGGGGGGTAGAGAAATATGTATGCAAAATGTCGTATGCCTTACAGTGTTAAAATGTCTAAAATTATTACACATCCATTTCAACTAACAAATAACTGGTTAAGAAAAAAACAAAACTGAGAAGGAAACAAGCATTTTTGTCGCAAAATATAACTTTTGCAAAACTATTATGATTATCAATCAGATAGATAAAAGCTCTATTCCCCATGATCTACAGAGAACCTTCTAGTTAGCTTTAGACCAGTGATGGCGAACCTATGACACGCATGTCAGAGGTGACACACGAACTCATTTTTTTGGTTGATTTTTCTTTGTTAAATGGCATTTAAATATGTAAAATAAATATAAAATATAAGTCTTTGTTTTACTATGGTTGAAAATATCAAAAAATTTCTATATGTGACATGGCACCAGAGTTAAGTTAGGGTTTTTCAAAATGCTGACACGCCGAGCTCAAAAGGTTGGCCATCACTGCTTAGACAGTAGAGTCGAAAGAACATCCACACTTGTCCATCAGCAGTCAGCTGTGCCCTGGCACAGGAGGCCCAAGACACCACTTTATTAAATGTATACCTGCCTCAAAACAATCATTTCCTGGCAGATGCTCTAGCTGTGCTCTGCTAGAGACCAGCCTGCAATCCCCAGAAGAGACAGTTCAAACACTGGTGTTCCTTGGAGGATGGGCTCCCTCTATGGGCAGACGAGCCTCCGCAGAGGGAAAGCAGGTGGCAGGTTGCCAGGAGACCAACCCCTGGGTGCTGCAGCCGGGAAACACAGGAGCAGAGCTCCTCTTTCTGCAGCCTGTTTGGTTAGGCAGTTTCCTGTCTCCCTAGCACATCAGCTGAGTGCAGATCCTTCTTTATTGAAAGCTCTGAAGCCAAGAAGCTCATCTCCGCGAATCCCAATGGAGAAACTTTCCTTTGTCACTTTTTCCTTCTCAGGGGCTGACTCCCTGATTCCCTTACACTCTCGTATTTATTTTTCAGTGTTGCCCTTGTGAACACAAGACAAAGCTGGAGGAGGGTGTTGGGAAAAATAGGTGGCTGAGCTCCAGTAGTCGCTGAGCAATGTGATTTAACGCGGGCATTTTCTTCTTATGGCTTCATACCTACAGAGAGCTCTTTCCCTTCTGAAAGCCCAAAGAACAATTCTGGCCTTGATTTTGCCTCAGCAAGATGCCATAAGGCTTAAGAAAATACAGCTTCAAAAGAAGGTTCTAAAGAAAATCATATAGTACTCCTTTGATTGCTGTATTTATGCATCATTATAAGATATATAGTTGGGGTGTTTCTGGGCCTAATCTTTTATTATTCTGATTATTCTTTGAATAGTCCTCATGTTCTTTAGAAAGGATTTTACAATTATTTTCTTTATTGCCTCGGGTCTGTACTCCGGTGTCTCCTTCTTGGTGAGGACTTGCCTGATTATATTATTTTAAATAGCAGCTCCATATCCACCAGCATTCCCTCTGCCCCTACCTTGCTTTATTTTTCCATAATACTCCTATCAGTCAGGGTTCTGTCAGGGGGAAAGAACCACCAAGAGTAATATGGCATATGGTGTATTATTAAAATAAGACTTTACACAATGGTGTGAGAAGCTCGGCAAGTAAGGGTCTGCAAAGGGAACTGGGTGATCAGAAAATGTCCTAGCCAAGCCTTTCTGAAGCACTATTGCTTCAGATAGGCAAGCAGGAGCTTTCAAGAGAATACATCCAGCTGGAGTGGGGTGGGGGTGGGTGAGCTGGTGGAGAAATCAATGGAAGGCTCTCGCCTTTGCTTTGTTGGCCAGCCTGAGGTTGCTGTAGGTCAGCAGCGCAGACATCAGCAAGAAGAGTGGGATCTAAATAAGGCAAGAGAAGAGCAGAATCCTCTGTGGCTGTGTCTTGTGGCATCTATTTAACATGATGATCTTCAGACAGTATAATTGCTGCCTCACTTCCAGCTTCCCAACCTTGTATAAATTCCACTTTTGGCCAACTGTAACCATGAACAATATAAGCAAAGGGATTCTGGGAAGCATGGTTTCAGCTTAGCCCGTTGGTCACAGTATAAAACGACTCCAGACTTTAACCTCTTCTTACATATTATATACTTTAATTACATATTTCTTTATTATCTGTATGTGCGCGTGCACACACACACACACACACACACACACATGATCCTAAACTCTATGAACATAGGGTTCTGTCTTATGCGCCTCAGTGTCTAATGCTTGACATATAGTAAATACCAGGGAGGAAAAAGTAGATTTATAACTGTTCCTATGAAAATAATACAATAATTAATAAATAGTAATGCAAGAATGGTTGTATGTCACATACAACCGTATTCAATGAATAATCGATGGTTGACATGTTTATTGCTACCTTGGAACGAAGCCTAAGTCAGGATCATTAACTTATGGTTGACAAAACCTAGGTTCAGGAAGTGAATATATAGTCAATTCCAAGAAACTGAGCAAGTCACTGAATCATGATTGAGGCTTGAATATCTGCCAGTACAGGATTTTGTTCAGCTAGAGTGACACTGTCCTATGAGAAGTAAACTCAATCTAATACCAGCAGTGGCCTGATTTCTGTTTGTAAGCTCAGGAAAGCTTCTAGGTAGCTCAGAGTACAAAAGAAAGAAGGGCTAATGCAGATGGACTAGTTTGCCAGCTTTACCCATGGGAAACTAGGAATTAAGCTGCAGCGGGCATGTTTTTAGCATCAGGTGTTTAAGGTCTTGGGAATTCATTTGGTTAAATGTAAAAACCTCAATTCCTATGGTCTAAGTGGATCACACTTCCTCACTTTATATGTTTCCAGAGTCAGATTTTCCTCTTAACTGGCTGACTCTTAACAGACATAAGTCCTACCCCAAAATATGTCCACTATGAGACTGTCTGGTGGCCTTATATTTTAGCATTAGAAATTCCCTAAGGTCCTGCAGGCAAATCTGTTTTTAAGAGTCTCCTTACCTGTGGAAAGTATCATAAGTTGAAGCTGATCATTTAATCACTTACAGAGGACTAAAACATTTAGCTAATTAAAAGGCCTAAAAACACCACAAATTGGAGTGCATACCTTGATATTGGAACCAATGAGGCAGAATAGTGAAATGTGAACTGAATTTATTGCTCAGGAACTCAGAGATGACAAGTCAGACACACAAAAGCTGGACACAAAAGCTGTCCTGGAGCCTTTGGCAACATGGCCCTTGTGTAACCTGTGTACAGTTGGGATGGTTTTTGTTGCTAATAAAAGCAAACAATACAATGTGACTTAAGCAATCTAGGAGTCTTAATAGTTCACATAATTGAAAAACTCAGCCTTGAGGCGTGGATTGATCAGCGCTCCAAATGCAGTTCTTTTCTGTTTTTCTTATCTGCCTCTTCTATCTGTCATCCTCTCACTTCCTTCACAGGATGGCTGCCCACAGCAACTGAAGGCACATGTTTCCTCAGTTACATACATCAGGAACAAAAGGGCATTTTTTCAACACCATTAAACAAAGTTCCAAGCATTATAATAATGGGAGTGTGAAAATGTGCTCAGGGAAATATCATGAAACCGACTAGCTTAGGTCAGGGGTATCTATAAAAATTATTGTGGTAATGGGATTCCCCTGATACTGTAGTACAAGGCCCAAAGGGTGCTGTATTGGTTTGCTTTGGCTGTCATCACAAAATCTTAGAGACAGGATGACTTAAACAACTGATACTTATCTACAGCTCTAGAGACTAGAAGTTGAAGATCAAAGTGTCAAGAGGTTTAATTTCTCCTAGGGCTTCTCTCCCCGGCTTGCAGATGGCTGCCTTCTTGTTGTGTCCTCACATGGCTTTTTCTCTGTGCACCTGTGTATCTGAGTGTCCAGATTTCTTCTTCTTATAAGCACACTAGTTAATTGTATTAGGGCCCACCCATATGATCTCATCTAACCTTAATTACCTTGTTAAAGGCCTTAACTCCAAATACAGTCATATCGGGGTTAGGGCTTTATATGGGTTTGGATGTGGAAGGACACAATTCAGGTGCTAAGACTAGGGACAATCCTTCTCAAAGAGCATGACTATAATAGTGTGGGGAAGAAAGCAATTGGGAGATAGCCAATATGGCAATCACAATATGCAAAACCCTCTAAAGTCAGTTCTCTTTGTCCATGATTTCAAAACAGAAAAACAAAACAAAACAACACACCATTAACTGTATGTTAAGTTTCCCTAGGGCAGACTGCTGCTAGATGTGGGTCTCTTGGGCTTTGTTGTTTTGTCAAAGCAAACATTTCCAAAAGTGTATTCCAAGGAGTATTTGTCTCATGACATATTCCACACACACACCCACACACAAACTCTTAAGTCAAATAAATGATGGGAAATCCCATATAATGTATTTATAAAGATGTTGACTTACAAATTAGCATATTTAAATGCCCCAAAGAAACCTCAGAGATTAAAACAAAGTTTACTTTTATATCACACAGGATTCCTCAAATTTGTTGTTAACATGGGATTTTTCCAAAATACAGCAGGTTAAAATCCCATGGAATCCAGCTGAGGAAATTCTCTTCTGAGGGAATGTTACTTTTTATTTGAGTAGGAAGAGATAAACAGCAGAAGGGCAAAGATAGCTGGTTAAATGGCGTCATAGGCATTAACATTAGTCTAATTTTGTCTTGCTTTGCCTTATTCATAGAGGGTTAACATTTACTGCTCCTCCGGGAAAGGAAGCTAACTTCCTTTGTGATGGGCTGGTCTTGGGCTGTCACAGAGGGCTGGCTCTGGCGCTCACTGCACAGGAACTGCTCTAGCAGAACACCTGAAGTGTGTGGTCAGGGCCTGTTTGCACCTGTTGCAGCCCACAGACCGGGAGAGACAGAAACAGGAACAAGGGACATTAAGGTTCAGGAAAAATGAAGTGTCTGTGCCAAGACATTGTATAATAAGAACTCTGTGAAGCAGGCAAGCGAGGAGCCAGTGACCAGAGCAAATAATCAGTGACAGCAGCCCAGAGAGGAGAGAGGCCCAGAGCCTCAATCTGCAAGGGCTGCTGGGGCTCCTGTGCCAAGAGCTCAACTCAACCCCGTTGCTCTTGGGACACTCTTTCCAATTTTAAACACTTGGACACCATAAGGAGTGGATACTTCCAACACATAACCCAAGACATCTGTGCAGGCAGAATAAAATGGAAAAACCTGAAGGTAATTTGGAGCCTTGCAAACACCTGTGAGTCAGATAACACTCACTCCTCCCCTTCTTTAAGAGCACAGATGAGCTCGAACCTTCTGGGCATTTTAGCAGTTTACCATCTGCACCGATAACCCTTTTCTGTAGTACAGAGAGTCTTCTAGGAGGATGTAAAATCCGGGAACCAAGATAAGGAAATATGTTTACACCTGCTACATCTGTTCAATCGCTCACAGGCTCCGCTTCACATTGGCCTCTCTGTGCAGCCACACTTTTGAAATCATTCTTGGCTGGTTAAGTTTCACATATACTCCATGAAAGCAAAGATAAAGAATTAAAACAACAACAACAACAACAAAAAAAACTAAACCTTCACAGCTCCTTGGTCTGGGGTTGTGTTTGCAATGAATACTATCTCCATTTTCCTTCTACCTTAAGCAATCATGAAATCTAAGTCATCATTAATAAGGTTAGTACTTCTCTAGAGGAAGGGAAGGTTCTTACAAAGTACCGGAAGGACATTAAATCAGTTCTGCTGGAAAGTAAAACCTGTAGACTAGCTAATTGCAGTAAATCAGTTGATAAAATAGTAGTTTAAAAAGAACAATAGTAACCGAACCACCTAGACAAAGAACACAGTCATGGGTCTTTCCCCCAGGAAGAACATAACCCAGCCCGCTATGTGCTCTGTTGCCAGTAGAGCCAGACACACTGGAATGTGCTGTAAAAAAGACAATCAAGCCTTAAGAAACAGTGCAACTTGCACAAACTATTCTATAACAGTGATTCCTTTAATGTGTTAAATGGCTGAGGAAAAAGTAGCACAGGTGAATGACTGGAAAGTACTCAAGGTGTTTTGTATAAGACCTGCCTTAAGGAAAGTAAGGCATATGTCACAGTCCACTTTGAAAACCTTTGGAGGGGGTTGGATGGCAGAGGCCAAGGAGGATAATGATTTTATAACAACACTGACTACCTCTGATTTATTCAGAGCATTTGGACCATGACATTCAAGGAAATTTACTAATACTTACACTGTAGGAAACTATTTTGTATTATAAATAAGAACAATAGTGGTATTCATATTGAGAAATGTTGTGAGGTCAGAGTCAGCAGGTGGCATGTAAGTTTATAATGGACCACGTTTTGTTTTGTTTTAAATGCTGACCTAAGGATATATTTTTATTGATTTGAGAGAGAGAGGAAGGGAGAGAGAGAGAGATTCATCCATCGCCTCCCATACATACTGTACATACTCAGATTGGGAACCTACAACCTGAGTATGTGACCTAACCTATATTTGAACCCATGACCTTTTGTTGTATGGGGATGGGACTCCAACCAACTGAGCCACACTGACCAGGACACAATGGACCACATTTTAAGAGCAACTATAATTATGTTAAAGTTCTTTTTTTTTCTGACTGGCTTATTTCACTTAGCGTAATTCTCTCCAGATCTATTAGTCATACGTAGAATCTAATGAACAAAATAAACTATCAAAATAGAAACAGACTCATAGATACAGAGAACAGACTGACAGTTGTCAGAGAGGAGGGGCATTGTGGGGCTGGGTGAAATAGGTGAAGAGAGTAAACAACCAAAAAAAACCCTCATAGATACAGAGAACAATATGGTGATTACCAGAGGGAAAGGGGGGTGAAGGGAGATAGGTAGAAAAGGGTATGGGGGGTAAAAGGTGAAAGAATGAGATTTGACTTGGGGTGGTGAACACGCAATACAATATACAGATGATGTATTATAGACTTGTACACCTGAAACCTGTATAAATTTATTAACCAATGTCATACCAATAGATTCAATAAAAAACATTAAAACAAAACAATAAAAAGTGTTGTTTTTTTTTAATCAGTATCCGTTTCTTTGCCCATCCAAGAATGGAACTGACTCAAAAGCAGAAAGTGTTAAAACTAGGTCATTTAGCCCAGTGTTTCAACATCCCCTCCCTTCCACCTCCCCATTCTGTGCCAATTTTAAAATGAAACAAGTAAGACAAAGTAGACTGGCCAGGGCATCAGAGACAATGCAGAGCCTGGACAAGAATTCAGTCTTTGCCTTTAAGCCCAAAGTTTATTCAGAGTTTCCTTTGAGTTGTGGTCCTAAAAGAACTTAGTGTTCTCCTCCCACAAAACACTCTGACCACACAACCAACAGGACTTTTCTCTAGAAGACTTTCAGTTCTTAAAATTGTCTCAAAAAAATTCAGAGCTTAATATTTTCTATACAACCACTGAGAGGTAAATACACAGCACAGAAGTATGTTATCATTTTGCCTAATAAAATTTACAGCTTGTGCTTCACTCCCTTTCTGAAAGGAAAGTCATCCAACTAAATACAAAATCAAGAGGCAGCTTATGCCAAGCCAGCCATCATTTCATTTGTAGAACATGTACATGCTGCAACATGCTTTCTGGGACCCCAGGGAAGGTATGTGGAGAACTGATGCCTGGTGGCAATGCTCTGTATCTACATTTCCTCTAACATGCTGGGATTTCAAATCTGTTATCAGCATTGTCGTGGAAATGTATTGCACCACGGGACATTGCTATGCAGGCAGCTCTAATCCCCTTTGCCAACACTACAAAGAAACCACATGATGGACCTGTGACAGAGGCAGGATTAAAACCAACTAGGTGCCCACCCTTCCAAGCTAGTATTAGTTTTACTACATCTGGCTTTAAATCAACACATTCTTCTGGTAGGCCAACTGAGCCACTTTAGTTGATAATGACTGCTGATCAGGGACCACACTTGTTCATATTCATATTGATATTCTCTTTAAATCACTTTATAAAAGTGAGAAGCATTTTAATCTTGGGTTAACTGAAGAGCCTGAAGGCAAAGACTAGGATGCCTGAAGTGAAAGCTGTGAACAAACAGCTTTTGAACAGACAGCTGTGACTTTTTAGCTGCTGCCACTACCCATGGTGGTAATACTGACATGCCACTCCACGTCTGTACACATCCTACCTCTGATATAGGGGGGCAACACTCTATGATTCCATTTAAGAAAATTATGGGAGCATTGGGAGCAGAGGGTAAGAGATCAATCCAAGGACTTGTATGCATGTATGTAAGTATAACCAATGGACACAAGACACTAGGGGCGGGGGGGAGGGGGCGGATAAGGGCATGTGCCGGAGGGTAGGGGAGGCTGGGGGAAGGTCAATGGGGGGGAAAAAGAGACATATGTACTACTATTTGTAATACTTTAAACAAGAAAATAAAATTTTTAAAAAAAGAAAATTACAGCAGTTTGTACATCCTTGCAGGTAGGCCTTCCCTTCCAAGGTGTGATCTCAAAGGCACCCAAATGCCCAAACACTCAAGAATACCTTGCCCTCCCAAGATTATAAATTTGGCTTTGGGATGAGGCACTCTCTCTAAAAAGCTATTGTTAAAAAAAGCAAATATTTAATGTAGGTGGAGTAAAACAAAATTAAGTAAATCATGTTGTTGTCTTTCTAAAACCTTGTTTTAAATATTAAAAATAAAACTGTCTGGATTTGTTTAGATAAATACTCAGAAATGGAATATCTGTTTTTAGTTTTATGAGGAATCCCCATACTGTTTTCCATAATAACTGTACCAGTTTCCTTTTCTCCACATCCTCGCCAACACTTGTTATTGGTTGACTTTTTTATAATAGCCATTCTGACTGGCGTGAGGTGGTATTTCATTGATTTACATTTCCCTGATGATTAGCGATGTACAGCATCTTTTCATATATATAGATATAGATATAGATATAGATATAGATATAGATATAGATATAGATATGTTGTCCATCTGTATGTCTTCTTTAAGAAATGTCTTTTTGTGACTTCTGTCCAATTTTTTTAACAGATTGTTTATTTTTTGTTATTGAGTTATGAGGTTTTTTTTGCATATTTTGGATATTAACCCTTATTGAATACTTCATTGGTGAATATCTTCTCCCAGTCAGTAGGCTGACTTTTGGTTTTGATAAAGGTTTCCTTCACTGTGCAAAAGCTTTTTAGTTTGTTGTTGTCCCATTTGTTTATTTCTCTTTTGTTTCCTTTGCTTGAGGGGACATATCCAAAAGGATATTACTCACAATGATGTCATATTATTTACTTCCTATGTTTTCTTCTAGGACTTTTATAGTTTCAGGCCCTACATTTAGGTCTTTAACCCATTTTCAAGTTTATTTTTGTATATGATGTAAGAGGTGGTCCAGTTTTATTTATTTATTTATTTATTTTTGCATTTATCTGTCTAGTTCTTCCAACTCCACTTATTGAAAAGACTGTCATTACTCCAGTGTGTATATTTTTATTTCCTCTGTCACAGATTAGTTGACTATGTAAGTGAGGGTTTATTTCTGGGCTCTCTATTTTGTTACATTGATCTATGTATCTGTTTTTGTGCCAGTACCATACTGTTCTGACAATTATAGCTTTGTAGTATAATTTGAGATCAGGGAGTATGATACTTCCACTTGTTCTTCTTTCTCAAGAAATCTGTGGCTATTAGGGTTATTTTGTGGTACCATATAAATTTCAGGACCTAATTCAAAAAGATATGTGCACCTCTATGTTCATTGCAGCATTATTTACAATAGCCAAGATAAAAAAGCAACCTAGGTGTCCATGGGTAGATGAATGGATAAAGAAGATGTGATATATAAAAAAGAATGAAGTCTTTCCTTTGTGACAACATGGTTGGATCTAGAGAGTATTATGCTAAGTAAGATAATTCAGGCAGAGAAAGACATGGTTTCACTTATAGGTGGAATCTATAAACAAAGAAAACAAAAACAGACTCATAGAAACAGAGATCAAAAGGATGGTTACCAGAATGGAGGGGGTAAAGGGATAGGTGAAAAGAAAAAGGGGGATATAGTCAACAATATTGTAATAAGTTTACACAGTGACAGATGATTATTACAATTAGTGGGGTGATCACATTGAAAAGCATAAGTATGTCGAATTACTATATTATACACCCAAAACTAATGAAACCAATATAATGTTGTATACCAACTATACTTAAATTTAAAAAAATTAGCTCCTCCTATGGTCCACTCCTAACCTTAATCCACTCCACTTATTCTGAACACCTCTAATGAAAATGTCTACTCCCAATCAATAGCTTCTCACTGTCCTTCCTTGAACACTCATTCTTCTGAACTTCCCTTGCCACAGTCATGATGTTCTCCCCTCCTGCACAATTTGTTCCCATCATCTCTACTTTGAAGATTTCATTTGACCTCTTCTAGCAGCCTCAGCTCTTGGTAATACCTCTCTTCTCTAAGAGCATGCTATTTTGGGGTCATGCATTAGGTTATATAACCACAATTTGTTTTCTATTCCTCTTTAATATTTTGTTCCCTAAATGGGCTTTCTTTGTACTTCCTGTCTACTTTTTTTTAATAACATAGAATAAAAGCCCATAGTGTCTAGAGGGCAAATTTATGATCATGAGTTTAAGGAGAGGGAGAAAAAAAGAAATAGTTATTTCTTCAACAGCATTCACTAAGTACGTACTATGAACAGAGCACTTATTATGTGTGAAGTGCTGAAGATAGATTATCCATGGGCTTTACCCCCAAGGAATTTACTGAACACTGTAGTAGACAGGGAAAGTCAAGGTGCTGGTGCTGGGAAAAGTGAAACCACCAGCCCTTTTCATAGGCTTCATTTCTTTGTACAGCGACCGTACCTTCCATATTGCATTTGATTTTAGTCACTGAAATTGCTAACATCAGTGGTAATATATGTCCATTTACATGACCATCCACCTTGCTAATGAAAACCTCAGAACTCATTTGGTACAATTTGGTTATCACTATATAAATTGTCTACTATCTGCCAGGCATGGTGCTGATTCTCTTGTCACAGATTTTTAAACCACAAAGAGCAATTTACTATATAATGACTGTAATATTTCAGAAAATCATACAAATAAAACAGAGCAATCAAAAATATTTTTCTGCCTAGCCAGTGTGGCTCAGTTGTTGATCATCAACCTTTGATCCAGGAGGTCATGGTTTGATGCTCAGGTTTCAGGCTTAATCGCCACTAGGAGGCATGCAGGAGGCAGCCAACCAATGATCCTCAGCATTGAAGTTTCTATCTTCCTCTCTCCCCCTTCCTCTCTGAAATCAATAAAAATATATTTTTAAAATGTTTTTTCTTTCTTTCCCACTGTCCGTACTCAAATCTCAAGGTCTGATAATGTTTTGTTTAAAAGAGAGAAGTCAAGAGGAGACTTCCAATACTTTATTTGCTTCATTATCCTAACTTTTGAGACTTAGATCCTCTAGCCCTCTTATTATGAGACTGGAGACCCAGCACACAGGAGTAGCTCCTTTCTGCTTGCCTCAGCTGGCTGCTCAGCTCATCGCTGCTTGTAGCTCTCTGCCCTACCCTCCGCCGCTAGTAGCTCTCCACTACTAGTAGCTCTCGCCCTGCCCCGCCCTCTGCCAGAGCCGCTGTTCATTTGGCCGTGATGGCATTATGGCATGACGGCCACGGGCCTTTTATATAAGAGACGGGCACCAGCCATTCATAACTTATTCTGATTGCATCTTTCTAGTGGGAGAGGCTTCAAGACATAGTGGGAAGAGCCTTATCTTTACTCCAGACATACACAAATACACATTTTAATCCCATAATTTAGTAAGGCTGGTGGCCTTCGGGAAAATCAGAGAAAAACCCCCTTTCTTTGGGATGACATAACCGTTCATTCGGGTGCGTCATTGGCAAGGGGGACACAAAATGTCTATCCACCCCAAGTTGTCCCTTCCTGCTACCAAATGCTGTTGTGTAGCACACAAACTATATAACCAGACATGGCAGCCCTGACCATTCTCTTTTGTCATTACTGAAACTTGTTGAGCATCAGTCTCCTAATCTGTAAAATGAAAGTAATAATAGTTCTCTCCAAGATTGTGAGGAGTAAGGGGCTAATTTTCTGAAATTGACAGATATGTGGTTGGAACTCAACAAATATTCATCAGATTTTCTCCTTTATTTAATTGTATTAAAATTTCAATAAGCTAGCTTATACCTAAGCCTGTATTCTGAGATTCTTTCCCTTGTCTCTAATCCCCAGAATACATAACTAATTTTTAAAATTTCATGTTTTTATCTATAGAATGAGAATTCTCATATATATATATATTTGTTTTCAAAAATATTTTGAGACTCAATTTGAATGCCACAGATAGGTGTAGAACACACACAGGTACCTCTACTTGTATATACACACATTATATAATTATATATGTGCATTAAATAAATCAGGCTGATATTAGCTTACATTATCTCATTAAGATTTCTGTTAGCCAGAGCTACAGTCAGGCATCCTTGAGAAACCTAATTGACTCAAGTTGATTGTAATTCTTCCTAGAGGTTTTACTATGGTAATTTGTAAGTTGATTGTTACATTTTATATTTTTCACAGTACTGTGGTTCTTGAAATTAATTATAGTTAATGTTGTGAAAAATCTTGATAATAAAGACAAAACCTATTGTATTTTATTTGAATTGCTCTCCCCTGTGCTTCACCCCAACCTCTTCCCATCCTCAATGTTTTCTCCAACAATTTTCTCCCTTTCTCTTTTCCTTTATTTATTTGTGTGTGTGTGTGTGTGTGTGTGCTTTTGCTGTTGTTGTTTTGGAGATGGGGGCTGGCTTAAACAACAGATATGAGGTGATTGTTGTAGCTGTTTTAAATGTACTTATTATATTCTTTGTTAACCAGATTATGTTATATGATTTTTGTCTTCTTAAACCATGTTGGTAAAAGGTAGGGTAGCCAGGTAGAAAAATGTGTGTTCCCAATCAGAAGAACCTAAGTATAAACACATAACTTATATTAATTTCTGTTTTCTCAGCTGTAATGGTGAAATAACCCTTGTGTAATACTCCATATAAACATGGGAGTAATTAACACAACAGATGTAAATATGACCATTTAACATCCAATTAGTTATTTTGGGATATACCTATTTATGCAGCATACAGTATGGATTTAATAGACTTCAAACAATATTTATATGTAACTGTGATATTTTTTCTTAGTTTTAACAATAACTTATTTGTTACTTTTATTTACTTTGTAAATGGCAAACGTGGGCTTTTAAATGTGCTCTTCAAGAAAGATTATCTAAGCCCTGTCTTTCCCATCTATTAGCAAAGTGAGATTAGCCAAATAATTTAATTTTCTGAATGGGTTTCCTCACTTCTGAAATCAAAGAGTTGAAAAAGACCATATCTATGGTGTTCTGGCTCCAAAAACTGTAATTCTAATTTTTCTTTACTGAAATTAAATACTAATTACTCCTAATGACAAGGTGTTCAACTTACCCAAAAATTCAATTGCATTCCATATACTTTGAAAAATTACTCAAATTACACCATTAAGAATTTTTCATTATTACTGATTTTTGGTTGGTTAATATTAATAGTTATTTTGTACTGAAGCTGTCATATATGTGTTTGATACATATACATTTTATAGTACATATATCATTTAAAGGACTATCAACTAAATAACTCTCAATCCATGTGTTATATTCCACAATCAAGGCCCAAAGAAAATGCTCACTTATTCCACAAAAACTGTAAGGATTATGCCTATTTTCCTCCAGTTTTCTGCCAGACTCTAAACTCTATTCTCTCACTTTATGCTTTGTTTCTCTAATTTAGAATCAAACATAACATAGCAGAGATAGAGTAGAATTTATAACCACATTCTTGTCTCACTTCTCAAGTCACTTCTCAAAAGGAGCTTATATTCCTTCTGTGTATCTTTCTGGAGCTTCTCCAAAGCCTTAATATCTAAAAGAATTTTATATTCCACATTTCATTTTAATAACTATTGTATGTTAATTACATGGCATATGTTTAATGTGTTTTCTAGATTGAAAGTCATTTAAATATTTACTGGTATATGTTATGGCCAACAATTTCCAAAAGTGATCGATCACCCTAGTTTAATTTGTTACATTTCACTTATATCTATTTCAGACAGAAGGTGGCACTAGTTTGCAAAATTGGTAATGAAGAGCTTAAGTACCATTTTACATGTGCCAGTCCAATTATCGTAACTGAAAGTGCATGTGGTTGTATAGATACACATTATACACATGCAGTTAGAATAATTGTGATTCAGTGTTAAAAAAGCAGTATTTTATTAACATTCATGAAGGCACTGAGGCCTCATGCAAATTGAATAGTTAATGGAAAAATTAGATTGATCATCAACATGTTGAAAGACTGACTTTTCCAAAGGTGACATGATGTAGTAGAAAGATTATTGCCTGGGCAAACAGGCAGATGTCAGTTTGAATCTGAATTTCTAATTTGGTAAATTTTGGAAAATTATTCAACCAGTTTAATTATGTGTTCACATTTAAGATGTAATAGATAATGTCTCTAGGATTGTTGCTAAATGTGATTAAATGTAAGTATATTTAGCAGAGTGAGTTTTATATGGTAGGTGCTCAATATATTAAATGAGGTATTTTCTTCCCGTACAATTACTTCCACTTTCTACTTGCCAGTGTAGACTCAGCCTAACTTAGATAAATTAGAATATTCCAAATAGAACCATCATATAAAATCTTTCTATGCTCATGTCATTGTGTCTTCAATATTTCATATCTGAAGAGAACAAAAATAGCTTGTTAATAAGCCTGTTATTAAAATGTTTTCATCAAAAATGATGTCATAATGATTGGTGTGGTTTAATTTACAACCTGAAATTTGTTAATGCTTTTTGCCACCACCATTAAATCATGGTTTGGAAAGCTATTCATGACTTTTATTTAATCATGGAAGAAGGGAAATAAATTTTTTAAATTATGAGAGAAACATAAAATATAAAGCAATCCCAAATAAGTTACTTCAATTCCGTGTCACATGACTTGTATGTCATTTTCTTTCATATTTCATTGGCCAGAACAAGTGCTACATGCACAAGTATTCCAAGTGGGCAGAGGAGCTTAATTCTACGGTATATGCAAAAGAAGAGAACTGAAATATTTGCAAACAATCCTATTAAATATAACACAGTGGGCCTTGTATTTTAATGTGCTTAAAATTATCAGAGAAACTTATTAAAAGGCAAGTACTTCAGTTCCACTGCTAAAGATTCTGATTCATTAAGTCTGGAGTGGGCTGAATGAATAGGGAGGGAGATTTCAGAAGCCCAAGGACTTTACAGTGAGGACCACTTATCTTCAAACTTGAGTTCCCAAAGGACAGAATTTAAAATTATATCTTAGGGATTAAGGGTCACCCTAGTTAATTCATCATATAGTTATTTCCTGTTTATTGTAGTATTATAACAGGGATGTGAGGCATCATGAATACTGGGCAACATACGGAAGCAGATAAGGATTCCGTTTCACTGGGTTTTGGAAACTACTGCAGAGGCAGATGCTGAAGAAATAATCCGTAGTGTTTTCAGTTTTACTTGATCTTTACTATCATGCTATCACGGAGGGAAAACTAGCATTATTCTTATATTACCCATATTCACATTTTGCAGATGAAAAGACTAAGGCTCAGAAAGGTTATGCTCCCAGCCAACGTGCCTCAGTGGTTGAACATCCACCTATGAACTAAGAGGTCACGTTTCGATTTCTGGTCAGGGCACATGCCCAGATTGCAGGCTCAATCCCCAGTGTGGGGCATGCAGGAAGCAGCAGATTGATCAATGATTCTCTCTCATTATTGATGTTTCTATCTCTCTCCCTTTCCCTTTCTCTCTGAAATCAATAAAAATATATTAAAACATAAAATAAAATACTTTTCATCTCTTGCCTGTAAAGAAAAAGAAATGTTATGCAATTGCCTGAAGAGGATAGTCCATGATGGTATAGGAATTTTCTAATTTCAGGAGAGTATTGCTTAATGACAAATATGGAGAAGACCAGAAATAACTATATTCTATATGTTAAAATGTCTGTGATTTCATCAACAGACCATGTCTAATTTATTTATTACACTTATTATCACAGGGTCTGGAACATATATGGTGCTCGATAAACATCTCTTGACTGAAGAACTATATCATTATAATACAAATTAAAGATAATAGGCTCGGTTGGCTTTATATAAAAATGGGCAGTGAATAGTAATAGGTTTCTTTATTTCAGCAGAACTGAAACCACAACAAGAAAATACTATTTTAGTAAAATGTTAATCTCTTTCCATTCTCTTTCCTCTGGGAAGTTCTCTGAAATCTATCTGTGAATGGAGTTTGTTTACTCCAAATCACATCTTTGTTGCCTTCGAGTATTGGCATGTTTAAATGTTTACCACTCAAATCCAGCATAAAAGTGTTTTCTTTTTTAGGTAAGATCAGGCAAAGAGGTACTGAATGAATAACACTTGATTGAGACTGGTAAATAACCATGTAATTAAACTGTAAACACTGTGTGTGGTGATTTTAATGTAATTTGAAGACTTGTAAATTACATGGTCATAAAATGGCACTTGGGCTTATGCTTTACAAAAATATCCATGTTTGTATGAGATTAATTAGTGCAGTTTGCATAAAGACATTGAGTAAAGCACTTTCGGAATAGTCTCCTTTTGAAGTTTTTTTGTTTTTTTTTTTTAATTTATAAGGCTTTCTTGAGTTTTCTTTTTTCTGTTTTTTCTTTCTTGTCTCCAAGAAATTAGTATCATTGCCCACAGATTTCTGTTGCTAAAAATTAATCTGGACACAGTAGTTGATGGCTTAAGTTATGTTTATAAATTCTTTTTTAGCTATTAAAGTGGTCTGGCCATTTTTGAAACTGATCATGTGGTTACTTCTTTGGTTCAGTTCATAGATAATGCCCGGATGATGCTTTTTTTGCTGTTGGAAGTTCATTGGTATTGTTCTGTGAATAGCAGACACCAAAGTTTCAGGAAAATAACCGTAGCAGCATGGTCATTAATTAAGTGCCCTTATTATGGCCCTCCATGCACAGAAGGTTCTGCCCAGCAAGTGTCTTCTTTCAGTGTGTGTATGTGATGGCAACCATAGGAAACCCAAGATGACCCCCAGCATCAGAGATAGCCCTTATATTTTTCCATCTCCAGGAAACTCTTGCACTTTGTGAACTGAGACTCAAGCTACCAGGATGCTGTTGGGAATTCTCATTGTTTTATGTCACTGTGAAACAATGATTGGGGTGGTGGTGGTGATGATGATGTATGATTGTTATTGATGACTATTTGCCAGACAATCTGCTAAATGCTTTATAAGGTTACCTCATTTAATCTTTACAATGCTATTAAGTTAATATTATTATTATTATTCTCACTTTATCCATGAAGAAACTGAAATATAGAGAGGTTAACTAACTTGTCCAAGATAACTATGAGGTAATAGAGTTGAGGATCAGCCTCACTTTGTCTGGTTTCAAAGTCTTTGTTCTTAACCTCTTTGTTATATTGCTTTGTTATATTGGACTAAGAGCCCCTTGAAACCTTGTGTCCAGGCCACATCCAGGTCTTTTTTTTTTTTGCATTACATTTGTCTCACATTTTAGGTCAATTAATTTTTTAGCCAGAAATTGAGTTAGCTAAAAGACAAGAAGGCATGGCTACTAAAGTATATATCTCACACTCAAAGGAGCTAATGTTCAATCTGGAGGGCAGTTATACAACTGGTCTATTTGTGACTTGCATAGATGTTGGCTATCTCAGAAAAATCCCAGGCTGTTATACAAAGTCTAGCTACTTACCTTTGGGAGAGCTGGTGGAGGGAGTACATGTTATCATGAAACAGCCTGCTATGCCATCCCTAACCACCTCCAGAGATCCAGGAGCTATGGAAAGATTTTTAATCAGAGGAAGGAGGGGCATGCTGAGGAGCGAGGGCCATACCATGGGATGCCTGCTCAGATCACCTGGGATGTGGTCATGAGATACAAAGCTAGAAAAGATGAGGCAGCATAGGCTGTGGTCTCTGCTTTGACATTCTGAAGAGCTGGTCATTTCACCCAAACATTCCATTTTTCATCATGATGACTACCTATAAGTTTGATCTGCAGCAGATATTAATTTCTCAATGCAGTATTTTTAATGCATTGCAAAACATATGACATGCAGTGCCATATTTCAATAAACCAAAATAATCACTCAACTCATTAAAGCAAACAATTAATTAAACCTAGATAGATGTGTTTTAAAAGAAAATCAGAGAACTTAAACAGGCCCCACAGGTTTTCCATTTTATCCATTTATTCAGCATTTGGAATATCAACTAGATGTCAAGCATCATGTCAGTTACTGAGAGCAGAAACATGAATAAAATATAAACCCAAGTTTTTTCAGTAGAGAACTGCATATTGATTCTGGTTCAATAGTGACCATTACTCACGTAACATATTGCATGGTTATAAATTTCACCCAATTGGGAACAGCATTTGAGCATAATTTTTTAGCACAGGTGGAGCTGATTAAAGAAGGTTCTTTTGATTTGGACAGCAACACTACCCGCCCTTTCTCCGATCATCAAACTTCTGTACAAGATTCAACATACTTTCACCTCCCACATATTGTTAGTTATTAAGTCCAGCTGCTTCCTTCTCTGTAACACACTTTAAAATGTCTTTCCCGTTATAGGCTTTACTATCACATCCTTTTTCTAGGCCCCATTGATCTTGTTCTATCAAACCATAGCTGATAAAATATTTATCACAATGTGCAAATTCTCAGAGTTCCCCCCCCCCCACAAATGCTTAATTGTGATTATGCCAGAGAGCTCTGTTCTTTCCTTTGGCTTTTAGTCAGTGAACCTGTCACCCTGTTTTACTTTAAATTCTGAAGAAAAGTATCACTTTTCAATATGGTGCAACACTTAGCTTTTGCTCACCGAAGCAAAATTTTCAAGTATTCGATTCTTTCTCAGATTACTGTACTCCCAGGTAAATTAAATGTCAGCATGAAGGATAGATTCAGCCACTTTTGTAGCTGGCTTTACTCAATCCACAGAAGTCATCAGGGAACAGCCAGCACAGCAGAATGTGCGCAGTGAGGTAGGCTTTCCATCACAAGCCAAAGCCTTTCCTCCAGCATGAAGGCTGCAGCCTTATTCCCTGGTGTGTGTGTGCCCTGTCCAAGCAGAAATTCCAAAGAGGAGCTAAACATTTCAATGGATTTCCGAAACAGGATTAAGCAAAATCCTACCTCCAGGTGTTACCTAAAAAGAACCACCCATTTTAGATGACACTAACTGAAGCAAGCAGCTCATTTTTTTAACTTCATTTATTACACACTAAAGCTAAGCACCACGTTTTCAACTCTTAAAAAGTAGAGAGAAAAGCAAAAAGACCAGAAACCTGGGGACCAGATGGGATGTAAGAAAATATGTCAGAACAGGAAAGAAAAATGCTCTTCTTCTGAAAATTCTCCCATTGGGCTTCCTTCCAGGATTATCTTCCGGTTCCTACTGCTGTCCCTCCACCCTCCTCGAAGATCAATTGCCAGCTAGGGGAGACCCCGAGCTGTTCTCCCTGGGAATCCAGGTAGTACACCTGCACATTCCAGCCAGACTGAAGTCTGAGCGCAGTTTAGACTCGTTAGCACTGGAGCCCACACCAGGATCCCTTTGTGTGTGTATGGGGGGGGGGGGGGGGCGGGAGGGGGCGCAGACCTCAGATCACCGGCAGGTGTGTGTGAGATCAGCCGGTCCATAAACAGGAATAGAGGTCTCATCCCTCCTCCTCAAACCCTCCTGCAGCCTCACGCTCCTGGGGCTCGTCCATATTACAGGAAAGGGCGCATCACCTGAGAAGTTGCGGACCCTGGTCTGCCTGGAGCAGGGCTCTCGGATTTGTCACCGCCACAGGCAGCGCCCAGCGGAGCACGAGCCGGGAAGAAGGGCTCCTTGTGCAGAGAGGTGCCCGGGCCCCCAGAGCCTGCAGGTCCTTCTGGGGTCTTTCCCTCTCTTGCTCTGCGTCATGGCTCATTTCTCTGGACCAGAAAGTTTGGAATAAGTAAAAGAGAAACAGGTAATGGGCCTTCAATTAGAAATACTCTCAAGGGAAAAAAATACTGTGAAATAACAGGCCCTTTTACATATTGCTACTTTCCGAAGAAACGGGAGGGAACATAAAAAAATATCAGCGGTCCCCTCATTGAAAACCCTAGCATAAAATCCAAATCTGGGATAGTCTTTAGCAGGAAAGGGCTAATATCTTTTTATCCACCAGTTTTTAGATCTATCACACACATGGCTTTTTATAAATTGCAGAATAGTAGAGAATCTAAAACACACCATAAAAAGTTTAGAATGTTAAGTCCTGACAGGTCCTTAGGGTTGACCTACTCAGAGATGAAGAAGCCGACGGCAAGAACTGAAGTGACTTGTATCTGCAGGATAATTTCTTCCTTACAAACAAGCTCTTGGAACTTTGGTCTGAAGAGGAATTCCAAGGTTTGGGAGGAAAGCAGTATGTTTTGAAACTGACTTTGCTCAAAACACTTAGCGTAATTCAATGATCCATGAAGGAGAGCTGTATCTGGGAACAGAACCAAGTCCCCCCATCAAACAAACTGGAGATGCAATCTGCTCTGTTGACACTAAAGGAATATACAACTTTTTCCACTGTGAGCAAAATTAGACCATTTTTGAAGCAAAATTAGACTCTTAGGCAGCATGATCTAGTCAGAACAGACCCAGATTCTTACCAGCTGCTGCCTGTGTTATTGCCGTCCCTGGGCCAATAAGAGAGCAGACTGCTGAATGTGAAATGCTCCTTGTCTGTCTCTGGACTGCTATTTTGGCCACTCTGAGGATAGATAGCTGATTTTGAAAATGCTTTCCATCAAAACGAATCTCCATTAGTATGCGCTTCGCGTTCAGAACTGTTACCCTAAGTAGATTTTTAATATTTTATTATAATTAATATATGTAGCTTTGTGCCCCCTCTCAAAACTAAACTTTTCTTTTATTAACCCCAGCTGTTATCTGATTTGTAGCAAAACGAACTCATCAGGGAAAGGAATAAACTAACCAACCAACCAATATGTATTGAGCCCTTTTGCTGGTCATGCCAGAGTTGCCCAAGACCAGGCACTCTGGGACCTCAAGGTGGCTTTCTTCCACCTCTGCCCCCGAGAGCCAGGTTGGGTAAAGGAGCTCTAGGAGGCCAGATACTGGTCTTGCCTGGAGCATGGCACATTGCACCTAATCAATGAATGTTTGACCTATGAGTGAAAGATTTGGGATTTGGCTCCAAATTCTTCTCTGTACTACCTTAGCAGCGGGTCAGCTGGAGAAATGTATGAGCCTCAAAGGCTATATTTTTTCCTTCTAGCTCAAAACTTAGATTGGAAACAAGTCTGAGTATCCAGCTGTGCAGCACATGCCCACCCCCATGCTAGTCCATTGCTTCTTCCATCCTACCATTTAGTGGATGAAGGAAGATAAAGTGGATTTTCTTTATACCTCTGGAAGAGTACTGGTATACCTCTCCCCTTAGTACAGAAAACCCATATTGGTCTCTGGCGCCTCCTTTTGGAATGTGACCCCTATCAGAGAGTCTCCACCTTCCACTGACATATTGTAAGCATAAGTGTAAAGACCTTGAACTGTCAGCAATTATTAACCCAGAGTCCATAAGTGAGTTTCAGGGAGTGTAAGATCTGAAATTTTCAGTGTATTGTTTTTTTCTGCAGTGAGAACCCATAGCTCCCACTAGATTCACATGCACATAACATTAGCATCTATTGCCCTACAAGTTACACTGTGTGTGACAAAGACCAACTCTGTGCATGGAAGGCAACTGGAACCTGAGCAAGAACACCCACCATACTGCATCCTAACACCCTATGTTTACTCTCCAGTTGGAAACATAAGACTAATGTACAAAATTAGTTATACATGTCCCTTTAAAAAAGGAGTTTTCCTTTATCAGAAAGAGTCACCAAGCTTCTCTTACATTGTGATCTTTCATATCTGGCATTTGACACAAATGATAAAAGTAGAATATTCCAGTACACTTCTTTTTTTAAAAAAAAATATATTTTATTGATTTTTTACAGAGAGGAAGGGAGAGAGATAGAGAGTTAGAAACATCGATGAGAGAGAAACATTGATCAGCTGCCTCCTGCACACCCCCTACTGGGGATGTGCCCGCAACCCAGGTACATGCCCTTGACCAGAATCGAACCTGGGACCTTTCAGTCCGCAGGCCAACGCTCTATCCACTGAGCCAAACCGGTTTCGGCTAGTACACTTCTTAGGAAGCTCTCTGATAATGGCAAAGACAATGTCAGTCTTGATCTCTTTCTGATACATAGGAGGCACTCAATACTTCTTTGTTGACTGAATAAAACAAAAAGGGCAAAAGGTGCACCTGCATTTCTATGATTGCTTCCAACTGGAATGTAAAGATGCCACAGCAAATAAAGTTCTGGGACTCATGTTCATTTTGACAAAGATCTAATATTGAAATAAGAAGATAATCTATTCAATTTTACATTATAGGTGGGAGTTGTTTGCATTCTACATTGATTGTCCAAAAGCAATGGTGCTGAGTTTCTTCTAGCAATTCATGGAATAAATAAATATACATAAACGCAGAAGAAAAAACAAGATGGGAAGAACCAATAATTAAAAAAAAATCACTACTGCAGAGAGGAGCTTTGGAAGGCGTTCGAATTATATCTGTTCTAAACACTGTTGCTCTGGTGTTTAAAAACACATACAGTACATCGTAACTAGGTTATTGCCATTCCACTAAAGCCTAATTTTAAAAGCCACAGTACAGAAAGACATAGGAAACTTTGAGAGCCAATGCAAAGCAAGTCATAAAGATGATTGAATTTTTCAAACTCACAGATTGGTACAAACCTGCTCTCCACCTCCAATAGTCAGAGAAGGATAGAGGGACTAAGCAGTGTCATGAGGAAGTTAGATGAGAGACATACTAGTAAATAAGGGTTATCAGACTGTTACGTCACTCCTGATATATTCTGTCATAAGGGGAATTGGGCAAGTTCCCTTCCTAAAGTTCTTTTAAAACCAGACCAATTCTTAGCAGGACTCAGTTGGTGATCTTCAGTGTCCTTCATCTCAACAGGTTTTTAATTTAATAAAACCAAACAAGGAATAAAATTCTCCCCAGTAATGGAAAATTTCCATTTGCAGGGGTGGGAGGGGGGGCAGTTTCACTGCTGTATTCCTTTAGAATATAAGGTTTACAGTTGAAATAATTTAATATAAAAACTATCTGCTGGTCATTCAAAGAGATATCCCACATGCATCAGCAGTAAAAAACTGATTTCTTATTTCTAAAATGTGGCCTGAATAGCTTATCTGGTTTTCTGTGTGTGATCGTTGTGTCTCCGCGATTAGAGAGGTTCACTGCAGCAAAAGGCAATTAATTGAATGATGAGTCTGAGCTAATGCGCCTGCATGTGTGGACAGCAGTGATAACTTAATATGCATCTACTGTCACTATTAATTTATTTATCATCTCCTCCACTTAACTTTCAAAATACAGTAATTGTTGGGTCCATGGCCAAAGAGTTGAGAAAATATTTTTTAACAATTTTATGAAAGAACAAGTTAATTGTACTGAAACTATTGAACCGGGAAAAGCCTCTTTATTCAATATACCATAATATCTGTAATATACTTTGTTCACTAAAAGGCTGGATTTAGCATGGTCTATTTATATAAAGCAGTAGTCCATTACCATTGCAACCATGCCTTTCCTTTTTTCTTATCCCAAGGGAGAGCGTCACAGAAGTTTTCACTTAGAACCCTTGTTAGGAAAGATGGTTAAACCAGCCTCAGCATATAAGTGAAACTCCCACCTTTAAATTCTCAGAAAAGAAAGAAGCACATACAGTATTTGACAGGATTGTAGCGCATGCCTTTCTGTAAGGGACCGTAGAGTTTCATAATCATGTGACCTCAGCAGGCTTTTTGTTTCTCAGAGCTACGGGAAATTATTAGGATCCATGTCTTTATCTTAACGATCAGAAAAGAGAGGCTGTGGGAAAGTCCCATTGCCAAGGGAGGCCAAGCTTTGGATATTTTCTCCTCTTCTAGGCTTATTGCCTCCCTTGCTATTTCTGTCTCAGAATGTTAAAATTATATTGTTTTTCCAATTTGGGTACCAAGAAGTGTATGTCTGTCCAAACCCCAAAATAAATTTTAAAATGTTTATTTACTTATCCATTTTCTACACTATGACACTAGTCATTTTTTGGTGTAGAGGAAGCTACTTAGGATTTAACACACTGCATTTATCTAATATTGATCATCTAATAGAGGGCTAGCACCTCCTTATTTGTGCAGTAGATAAAAAAATGGTTTTAAAAATTCTAAAAAGGGAGACATCTGTAATATTTTCAACAAGAAAGAGAAATTTAAAATAAATGAATAAATAAAATGTAAAAATCTAGTCTTATGGAGAATTTTTTTTAAAATTGCATCACTTAGAAGTTTTAGATTTACAGAAAAAAAATAAGCACAATTACAGAGAGTTTCTATATACCCCCTCACACACAGCCCATCCCATACCCTACCAGTTTTCCCTATTATTAACATCATGGATTTTTGTGGTTTATTTGTTATAATTGGTGAAACAATACTGATGTATTATTATTAAATAAAACCCGCCACAATATCATCCTATATAATAAAACCCTAATATACAAATTGACTGAATGGCGGAACGACCAGTCACTATGACACCCACTGATCACCAGGGGGCAGACACTCAACACAGGAGCTGCCCCCTGGTGCTCAGTGCACTCCCACGGCGGGGGGGGGGGGGGGGGGGGGGGGGAGGGGGAGCACCGCTCAGCCAGAAGCCAGGCTCATGGCTGGCAAGTGTAGTGGCTGTGGCGGGAGCCTTTCCAACCTCCACTGCAAGTGGGCGGTAAGGAGTGAGTGGTCCCAGACTACATGAGCCCCAGACTGCGAGCCAGCAGTGGGACATCCCCTGAGGGGTCCTGGACTGTGAGAGGATGTAGGCTGGGCTGAGGAAACCTCCCTCCCCCCAACCCCCGCAGCCCAGTGCATGATTTGTGTGCACTAGGCCTCTAGTACAGAATAGTTTCACTGTCCTAAAAATCCCTTGTGCTACTCCTGTTCACCCCTTCTTTTCTGACTCCAAATCCTTAGAACCACTGATCTTTTTAATGTCTTCATATTTTTGCCAGTCCTACCTTTTTATCAGTTTATTTTCCCATCCCCTTCATCCACTCCTCTTTATATCTTCATCTTCTTCCTTAGTCTACTTAAATTCCCTAGTCAAATAGTATTACTTCCTTGCATTTGCCCTCCCTGTCCTTAGTTACTCTATTATACTCACTTGGAAAAATTACTTTTCTGCCTAATCAATGCCTACATCCCTGGGCCTGACCACATTAACTTGTCCCAATGTAAATTGGTGATCATGAACTTCAAGTAAATCTTCATGCAAACATTATATGGCCTAGTCAACAGAGCCAAATATCAACAGTACAACGATTGAAATTTCTTTTGAGAGCCAAATTTTTAAAACTTAAACTATATAGGTAGGTACATTGTTATTAACTTAATTAAGGTACTCTTAAGGCTTAGGAAGAGCCACACTCAAGCGGTCAAAGAGCCACATGTGGCTCCTGAGCCACAGTTTGCCAACCACTGGCCTAGTCCATTTGCTTTGTCACTCTCTAATTAGATTAGTTCAGATTATTTCTTCTTTCCTCAGTTTTCCAATGATTCCCTGGGGGTCTAGCCTAGAGTATGAATGACACCACAGAGTTGTCCCCCCTTGGGCACATCGATACACCCATGTCAACCCCTGATTGCTGCAAGCCAGGACACCCCACACTCACCCTGAGGTAAAGGGGTGAGAAACCTCCTGGGCATATCTGGGCAAGGCAGCCTCCCTTCAGAAGGTTGCAGCCTGCACTCAAAGCAGCTAGGGGATGGACGAATCTGGGCGGTGCACCTACTCCACTTTATCGTGCTTTACTTTTCTTCTTGTTACATAGTACTTATGACCCTTCTATTCTGTGCTTGTTAATTGTGCATCATGCTGTATTCTCTATTCCCTGTCTCTTCCCACTAGTGCAGTGATGGCGAACCTTCTGAGCTCGGTGTGTCAGCATTTTGAAAAACCCTAACTTAACTCTGGTGCCGTGTCACATATAGAAATTTTTTTGATATTTGCAACCATAGTAAAACAAAGACTTATATTTTTGATATTTATTTTATATATTTAAATGCCATTTAACAAAGAAAAATCAACCAAAAAATTGAGTTCGCGTGTCACCTCTGACACGTTTGTCATAGGTTCGCCATCACTGCACTAGTGCATAACCTCCATGTGGTCAAGATACTTTGTTTTGCTCACTGATGGTTCCCAAGCTTTTAGAGCAGAGCATGGGACATAGTAGGTATTGAGTAAATTTTTGTCTAATTAAATTTACCTTTGCTCATTGGGATCTTGCTGTATAGCAATTTTACATGTTTCAGAAAATTCTGATCTTAAAAGAATGAGCTGCAGCTGTGTCTCCTATTCCTGCATTTGGGTTATATTACATGTATTGTATGCGCATGTATCCACCTCAGTCAGGAGACCAAGGTGTTTCTGAGGCGGTGTACAGTATAACTGAGTAGGTTTCAACCAGGCTCAGTTTCATGAGGAGACTACCAGGGCAGGCAGGCAGAGCCCAGATTAAAAGGGTCCACTCATACATTTAATTCTCTGCAGTCATTATCTTGAAACACTTAATAATGTTATCTTTGAATTTGTGTTTTGCACATGAAGTTCTACGGAGCAATGGTCTTGGAGCCTCAGCTCCAAGCAGACACACCTCATGCTGCCTCCAGAGAACAGATTTCCTGCTTCCGGTCCACTCTCCTGCTTCCTGGTACCCAGGTTCCCACCTGGCCTCCCCGTTACTGTTTCTGCCCAGTGACCAATGCCTCCCCTCATTTTCTGGCACCCAGAGGCCTGCTTAGCCTTTTCTTCCTGGCCCTTGCCCAGCAACAGCTATTCCTCCGCAGCCAGCAGGGCCCTCTGCACAGTGATAGTTTCGGAGCAGAACATGGTAGCTGCAACGTGCATTAGGTGGTCAGGTGGCTGGTGGGACCAAGAAGCCTGGCAGCCTGAGGGCCATGTGCTCTCATGGAGTACGGTCCTGGGTGTCTGCAGTCACCCAGCAGGTAACCCTGTGCCAAAGGAACATGACATTATTTAGAAAAATAAGACAGGCCAAGAGACATACCACGGAAGAAAGAAGCATGTTTCACATTTTAGTGCCCTGGAGGGAATCTTTTTTTACTTTTTGAACAAAAAGTCCTGCACCTTCATTTTACACTGGGCCAAGCAAATTATGTACCTGGACCTGGTTTCAAATCCCTTTATCACCTCACATTCCAATCAGGGCTTATTCGGATGATCCGCAAATCACCATGATGGGCACATTGAGTTGTTGCATAAACTCTTCCAAACATTTTTACAGCCTCTTGGGTTGTTTCGACAGTTGAGGAATGTAGGCCATTATATTTCTCTCATTTATATTCTCAAAATAACTTTTCTGTCACAGCCTTGTGCCTATCCGGTATTACAATCATTCATGCATGTGCCTTTCAATTGCCTTGGCCCCTAAACAGGGCCTTCACACAGAATAGGTCTGCAATACAGGTGGTGAAATATTTAATGTATGAATGAGTAATCAAAAGAGGCCGAAGGTGGCTTTTGGCCTTATCCAGGCAGGAACTGGCTTCACAAGTGTCATTCTTCGGTTCCCGTGCCCATGGCAGAAGTAGGAAGGCACCTCCTGAGGAGCTTCAGTCTGTGGCCCCAGGGTTGCTGCTTTGTCATCAGCTGGGCACAGTGCCCTTGCATCTCTCACCAGCTTCAAATCAATGAGTATTGCATGGGAATATGCACCAAGCACAAAGAGACTGGGCACTGGCTCTCCTGGATAAAGAGGACTGTTGTTTATTCACCCAAGCACTTTAGTTTTGCATTCAGAAGACAAAGCAGCAAGCAGAAGCTTGTCAGGAGAAGAATAGGAGCTGCCAGAAGTAAGGGGGGCAATCATGCTGTTGTCACTTTCGGCCCATCCCTTGTCTGAAGCATCTTTAGCCTCCTAATTGTCTCCTCCTCTCACTGTGGCTGCCTCTCACACAACTCCCAGACAGCTTTACAAACTGGCTCTGGAATTGTTAGGCAGTAAAAATTCCATTGATTCTGAAAAAAAGACACACTTCTCTGGCCCATGTTGATTAATCCGTTACTCTTTTATGCGTCTTCCTAGTCCGCCTTATCAAGCTCCACGCTGCCCAAGGGTATATTGAGAAGTAGGCAGTCAGCCTTTATCCTTTACCCTCTCCATGCCTGCGTCTGTAGTCTTTGCCTTATTTATTTTTATTCTCACCTGAAGATATTTTTTTTTATTATTGATTTGAGAGACAGGAAGGGAAAGAGAGAGAAAGAAATATCAATGTGGGAGAGAAACTTTGATCGGTTGCCTCTCATAAGCACTCTGACTGGGGATTGAACCTGAAAACCTAGGCGTGTGCCCTGACTAGGAATCGAACCTGCAATCTTTTAGCCTATGGGAGGACATTCCAACCAATTGAGTCACCTGGCTGGCCAGAGCTCTTTGCCTTATTTTATTTGCCTCATCCCACTCGCCTTCTCAGAGGCCTTTGTTCTCCTGGGTTCTTATAAGATGCATACCTTCATTGACACTAGGTTAGGATTGACAGAGTGTATTCTTCTTCCTGTGAGTATTTACATTTTAAAATATTGTACTTAGGGCAATGTTCAACCTAAGGAATAAAATCACTAGTTGTGTAATTTTGATACTGAAGAAGGTGGGTGAGTGTGGTATTTCAGGACAAAGGGATTCCTGGGAGTCCTCAAATCATACTGAGAAGAAGCTGCTCACTACAAGTCTTGGAATGATTAGCCCTGGTGATTCTCCTGCTCTTCTTACGGAGCTGAACGACACAGTGCAGTCACTGCCCACACAGCTGGCCCAGGAGCTCAAACGGAAAGTGAACAGAGAAAATATTCAGGCTATTTTACATGCCCTCCTGGTTTTATAGATCCTAGTTCTGTGAACTTTTGCTTTTTTTTATAGCTTTCCAAATAAAACGTCAAAGCCTTCCAGGGCTGATGGAATTGCATCTCCCACTTGGCTCACCACATGGTGAGTTAGCAGGTAAACCTGACCACAGCATCCCTGTGCTGTAAATTGTTCAGTGGCTCCTATGTCCTACAAAATAAAATCTTACCGCTGGCATGGAGCACAAGACTTCCATAGCTGCCCAGTTTCCTTTTCTTCTAACCATTCTTTCCTCCACTCCCTCCATCTCCTCACTGGAAGACCTGCACATACACTGGTGCTGCAGTAACACGCAGATACGCAGGAACAGTGTATTTCCTTGGGCCTCTCATACAATTTCTTGGATTGTTTACTTTCCAAATGCCCTCTGCTGATAAAATTTTCTTAGTACTTTAAGTCTCAGGCAATCTGACATCCTCTTAACATATGGTCTCTTGTGCCCATACGTCCGGTATAGCACTAATTATATCATAATGTAGTTATTTGCCTGCCAGGCCAACTACTCACAGATTGTGAGCAACTTGGGTTTTTATGCTTCCATATAACCCTGGCACACAGTAGGTATTAAAAACTTCTCAGGTGCCCGGGCCAGTGTGCCTCAGTGATTAGAGTATTGGCCCATGCACCGAAGGGTCTCAGGTTTGAATCTTGGTCAAGGGCATGTACAGTGGGGCCTTGACTTACGAGTGTCCCGACTAATGAGTTTTTCAAGATACGCGCCGTCTCTCGGCCGATTTTCTGCTTTGAGTTGCGAGCTAAAGTTCGGGTTACGAGCCAGCTTCAGATCCCCACTGCTAGTTGGCGCAGCGAACGTCACAGTGAACGCCACAACATCAGCCCAGCATTCAATTCATTGTAATGGTGAAAATTGATTTGACATACGAGTAATTTCAGTTACGAGCTCAGTCACGGAACGAATTAAACTTGTAACTCAAGGCCCCACTGTATCTGTGTTATAGATTCAATCTCTGGCTCCTGTCTGACCCTTTAAAGAATGTTTGCCAACCTCTGTCCTAGGGGGAAAGAGAGAAAAAAAGAGAGCAAGAGAATTGTACATGAAATGATGGCAGGAAAGGGGGATTCAGGAGAGAAGACAAGTAATAAAGTATAATTATGTCCTTAAATTCACCGTGCTCCAAATGGAGGTCGATTTTCAAATGCTGTCTCAGACTGAAAGCACAAGACTCCCACGAAAGACAGGGAAAGTGAGAACAAATTCTCTACAGAAGCCTGAGACACAAGGGTGTAGTTGTCAACTATTTCCAAGGCAAAGAGAAGGGCAAAGCTGATCCCAAGAAGTTAGTTAAAGCACTAATGCCTAATACTAATTGCAGCAAAGAGCTTTTCAGGTGCCCCATTAAAAAGAGTGCTTTGTCCTAGTAAATACCAGAGTAAAAATCTGTTCTCAGAGCCCCCTTCCTGCACTTTATTCTTAACGA
This sequence comes from Myotis daubentonii, assembly GCF_963259705.1. Lineage (NCBI taxonomy): Eukaryota > Metazoa > Chordata > Mammalia > Chiroptera > Vespertilionidae > Myotis > Myotis daubentonii. Next base: position 141,474,827 of record NC_081842.1, on the reverse strand, counting down.
GCCTTCTAATGAGCGCGCTGTATTTATTTCCTTGAGAGACTCATCATCCCCATCTCAGCCTGTTATTTATATGAATGGCAGGATGCAAAAAATCTGGAAAGAAGTCCAAGGAATCTTCTTCACCTTTGCTAATGACCTATGTCAACCCTGCAAGAGAGAGAGCAGACCTGGATTCATACAATAATGGGTCTGTCTTTTAATAATGCAGAATCACAAAAGCTGAGAAATACTGCCAAACCCAGGGCGGTGTTCTAGATATACTGGCTCTTAAAAATGCACAACTCTTAAAAAGACAAGTCCCCTGGCCCCTCAAAACAGAAGGAATCTGGAGTTGGAAGGTTTGCTTTAGAACTAAGGTTTTTCTTACTTCACTTCATTTTTGTAACATTTTATCTTTTTGTTATGTATAAAAAAAATATCACCACGGACGGGAGTTGCACAGAACTCTTGGGTTATGAGTTATTCTGGGTTATCAAGCTTTCCAATTAAATAAAGATTTACTCTTATGTTGTTGTTGTTGTTTTTAATTTTAGAATATTTTTATTGTTTTTTTAGAGAAAGAGGAAGGGAGGGAGAGAGAGAGAGAAACATCAATGTGAGAGTGAAACATTAATCGGTTGCCTCCTGCATGCCCCATTCTGGGAATTGAACCTGCAACCTTTGGGTGCCAGGAACAATGCCTAACAAATGGAGTTACACTGGCCAGGGCTACTCATGTTCTTTATGGCATAGTATTAAAAAATTTTTTCTTCCTGTAACCATAAAATCATTAGTATTGTCTATACTTGTTGGTTAGAATCAATGCCTGTTTCTTAATTTATACATTATCCCTAATCCTATTTTACCTTTTGCAATTTATTCATTAAAGAAACAGTTTTTTATTCTGTACAGTTTCCAACATTCTAAATTTTGCTGTTTATATCCTTGTTGCATCATTTAATATGCTTTTATATATTTTCTATAGTTAGAACTAGAAGCTTGTGATATTTTAAAAAATTATCTTTATTCTCTAGGTATACATACTGCTTAAATGATATAGTTTCTGGGTTTTGCATCAAACTAATATTTAATACTAAATAGTGAGGGGTAGGAGTATAGAGGGAAGGACTATAGATGAAACAAGATTGAATACATTGACAATTTGTTGAAGCTGGGTGATAGGTACATAAAATTATCTTATTTTTCTACTTTGGCATATATTCAAAAATTCCTATAATTAAAAAGTTAAATATCTATTTTAGTAGTTTTAGATGAAAATGTCTGAAACACATCACATAATTTCTATCTTTCCTAAACATTTAATCTTTCCTTAATAACACTGGGTCCTCAATCTAGACAGAACCGTATATTAAAGTAAATATATCAATAAACTAGACGAACCTTCGCATGTGTTTCAGTATATGGAAGAAAATAGGCTAAAATCTTGGGTTTTCTTTGAAATTCAGGTTTCTATAAAATAGTATTGAAGAGAATTTTGTGTCTACATTTTTGACTAATTAAGAATAAAAACAAGTCCAGCCAGTGTTGCTCAGTGGTTGAGCATCCACCCAGGTCACAGTTCGATTCCTGGTCAGGACACATGCCTGGGTTGCATGTTCAATCCCCAATAGGGGGCATGCAGGAGGCAGCCAATTTATGATGTTTGTCTCTCATCATCATTGTTTCTATCTCTCTAACCCTCTCCCTTCCTCTCTTTTTAAAAATCAATTAAAAAAAACAACACAGAATAAAATCTAAACCCACTAAACTATAAAAGCATTTCTCAAATAGGGATCACAACTCCTAGGAGGTGTGTGAGATTTGTATGAAAATCTATTTCCTCTACCTCCAATTTTACTCTTGAGATTACCTATATCTGCTTTGTTTTGTTTTTCTTTTCCTCTCCTTCTTCTCCTTCCCCTCCTTCTCCTCCTTCTCCTTCTCCTCCTTCTCCTCCTCCTCCTCCTCCTCCTCCTCCTTCTTCTTCTTATCAGAAACGTAAATGCTGGACCAACAGAAAGTGATGGGAAAAGTCTGAGATGTACTGATCAGCAAACTTAGAGTTACAGTTGAGCTTTCTTTCCTCTCATTCATTAACTGACATTATTTAGGCTCAGAATTGTCTGGGTGTAGAACCTTCCAGTGGCTCCTATTCTGACTCAGAAAAGGGAAGGAAGGTATCAGCATCTGAGCTAGACATAGGGATTATATTGATTCGGGGATAAATCACAATTCTAGCCACAGTTCCTACCTCTCCTTATAGCTGGGTGATAGGAACATAAGTTCCAATAGAGTGGAATCTGTTTATAAGCCTGAGAGTTAGGCTTAGTTAGAGTTACTAGTAGAGTTAGTTTTTTCCTTTCCACCACTTCAGCTCTAAGAAAGCCACAGAATAGCCCATTGGCTTTGAGGCACGTGAGTGTTGCCTGCTGCCAGGCTCAGGGCAGTTTCTATGCCTCAGAGAATGAGTCTTACACTCACTAGCTACTTCTCAGTGTGATGCTTTTCCTGATTCTCTTCTTGACTAGCAATGCCCAGGCAGCCTCCATTCAGATCTCGCTGGTTGCAGTTCAATGTAGTTGCAGGTGCTTCCACAGAAGGGACACTTAGCACTCAGTACATATCTCTGATCTTGGCAGTTAACCAGTCCCTCAGGGCAAATGAATCCCACATCCATTAACGGTGTGAAAGAGTGTCTTAAAATCAATTTTAGTTCCTTTCATGTAACCTTAGAATGTTGTCTTTGTCTTAATTGATTTGAAATCATTATTGAATGCCCATGTCATTCATACTGTTATTTTTAAATTCTGACTGTTATTTCTCTGTTATCAATAAGTATTCTTAAGTTCACATAAAATTATTCAAACCATCATAAAGGCAACTAAAGGTATTATGACAAGTTATCCCTAATTCAATTTGCAACTGCACAATATCTTGCTTTCTTTCATAATTTCTTCTTCAGGTTAGTTTGTCTTTCTGGGACTCTGGATTATTTTATGTATCTATATCAGTTTCCCAAGGTCTGCTTTCACTTCCAACTTTCTTGAGCTCATGTCTTTCTCAGTCTCCTTTGTCACTAGCGGTGGAACTATTGACCCCCCTTCCACACTGGCCCCACCCAATAGCATCCCCAACATCAGTATTAAGCATCCATGTGGATTTAAAAAATAAACAATTGGGGCTCTTTTGGAATAGAGATATAAATATGCTAGTTATCAGCGTTTTTTAGTCCTAGAAGCCTGGGACTAAATTATTTCGTCTCCTAAAAAGAAGCAATAGCTAAAGTGAAGAAATAATAAAATAACATTGGACACTCTTACATTTAGAAATTGAGTAGGGAAAGAAAAGACACCAAAGGGGACTGAAAAAGAAAAGCTAAGAAAATATTGTGATGTGGAGTCAAGAGAATGCTTCAAAAAGGAGCAAATGACTTGTATGCATGCATATAAGCATAACCAATGGACACAGACACTAGGGGGGTAAGGGCACAAACATGGGGGGCAGGGGAGCAATGGGGGGATAAGGACACATATGTAATACCTTAATCAGTAAAGGAAAAAAAAAGGAGCGAATGGGCAGCCATGTGCAATGAAGCTGTGGTTTCAAGGAATATGGAGCCTAAGTAGTACCTAATGGATCTGAAACATAGAGGCTGTTCTAGGCCTAGTCATGTTTCCAAGAAGTAAGTGGAGCAGATTACCGGTTTGTAATGGGTTACAAGTTAAATAGAAGATAATAGATCCAAAATAATAAAAAATCAAAGACTTTTCAACTGATATGAAAATAGTTTTTACACTTCATTAAGAAAATATTCACCCTAGCTGGTTTGCTAAATGGTTAGAGCATTGGCCCTCAGACCAAAGGGTCTCAGGTTTGATTACCAATCAAGGGCACATACCTCAGCTGCAGGCTCAACCCCCTGCCTGAGTCAGGGCTCGTGTGGAAGGCAACCAATGGATGTGCCTCTCTCACATTGATATTTCTCTTTTTCTCACACTCCTCCCTCCTTTCTACTCTCTCTAAAAATCAATGGAAAAAATATCCTCAGATGAGAATTTTTAAAAAAGCAAAAAAAACCAAAAAAAACCCCAACATCATTTTACAGTGAACCTCCATGTATCATCACCAGTTCTGCCACCAGCTTCTAAATATGCTTGATTTATCACATATCCATCCATATCCACTCTTGTTTCCACCTTTTTTGTTATCTTCAAATGTTTTTCTGTATCGTTCTCCTTGGAGGACTAATGAACTAAAGTGGGACTCAGTCAACTGGCCTATAAGTAAACTCACGCACTGCTAAAGAAAAGATAAGTGCAACATGTGCTTTCACTGCTGACTATTAATATTTCTAAAGAACAAGAATATATTATTTTTGGGACACAGAAAAGCATTCCCAAGTATAATCTTTAAATTCTATTTTATCAAGAATAGATTTTGTTACAAAATCAAGAAGCATGATTCTGTCCCAACTTTAAAATATACAACTAACAATAAATGATGGGAATCTGATATGAAAATGTATACTTAAAATTTGAGCATTTCTTTGAATGGACATTTTATATCAAAATATAAACCATGAAATATTTAAATTGTTATGCATATTGAGGTATTAAGAGTGAAGTGAAATAAAATCTTCATTTTTATCTTTAATGCATTTAAAAGTAGATGGATTGGATGAGTAGAGTAGCACATTATTGAGTTTTGACAAATGCACGTACCAACATACTTAACAAGTTTAGAACAATATCTTCATTCTGAAAAAAAGTGCTCTTCATGTCCTTTTGCAGTATATTCCTCCACTGCTCCTGAGAAGCAACAACTTTTCTTTTTTTTCACACTGTAAATTAGTTTTGGCTGTTCTACAATTTCATATAAATTCAATCAAATAGTTTAACTCATTTGTGTCAGACTTCTTTTCCTTAGCATAGTTGTTTTGAGATCATATGTGTTGTTGTATGTAATAATAATTTGTTCCCTTTTCGAGGTCAATAGCACTCCATTGTCTGAACATACCACAGTTTGTTGATCCTATAAATGGGATGTTTACAGCTTCTTAGCTATTATGAATAAAGCTACTAAAAACATTCAGGTATGTCTCTTGTGAGTGAGTTTTTATTTCCCTTAGCTTGGAATCTAGAAGTGAAATTACTTGGTCAAGGAGTAGGTAAATTTATTTTTATAAAAAACTGACAGACATGCCTGTCCAGTATGGCTCAGTGGTTGAGCATGGATCTATAAACCAAGAGGTCACAGTTCTATTATGGTCAGGGCACATGTGTGGGTTTTGGGCTTGACCCCTCCCCCCTAGTGGGGGATGTGCAGGAGTCAGCCAATCTAATCAATGATTCTCTCTCATCATTGATGATTCTCTCTCTCCCTCTCTCTTCTTCTCTGAAATCAATAAAAATACATTTTAAAAACAACAACAAAAATCCTGCAAGACATATCTTCAGTGGTTCTACCATTTCCAGTGTTTCTACATCCTCAATAGCATTTGTCAATCTTTAAAATTTTAACAAGTATATAAAGAAAGGTACATTATTATAGTTCTAATTTTTATTTACCTGATAATTAACATATCAAGCACTTTCATGTGCTTATTGACCATTCATATATTTTCTTTTGTGAAGTATACAAGCAAATATTTTGCCCATTTTAATTGTCATTTTTCAACTGAATTTTAGTTCTTTATATACCCAGATATCAGATAGTAATAGAGTACTATTGACAGATGTTTGTATTGTAAATATTTTCTCCCAGGATGTAGTTTGCCTATTCCTTTTTAGTGGTTGTTTTTATAAGAACTTTAAGAATATTGTGAAATCAATATAACATATTTTACCTTATGTTGTTGGATTCAGTGTCCTATCTAAGTTACTTAGTCTACCTCCAAGTCAGTAAAAAAAATGTTTGTATAATTTCTTCTTAAATCTTTATATTTAGCCTATGAACCACCTCAAGTTAAATTTTGTGTAATATGTGAGGTATAGGGTGAGGTTTATTTTTTTCCATGTTGTCCCAGCACTATTTTTTAAAAAGACTTTCCTTTTCCAATTGAATTACATTGGCACTCATCTCACACTCACACATGCACCAACACACACACACACACACACACACACACACACACACACACACACACGAAGTCAAAGGACTATTTAAGTGTTAGTTTATCCTCAGGCTCCATTTTTTTAATTGATTTGTCAATTCGTCTGCCAACACTACAATCTGTTTATTATATTAAGTCTTGAATTCAGGTAGTTTGAATCTTCTGTTTATCATAAAGATCCTTTATCAGATTGAGGAAAGTTTTCTTTCCTTCCCAGTTTTATGAGAGAATTTGTGATCAATGAGTATAAAATATTATAAATGTTATTTCTATAATTGAAATTTTTATATGTCTTTTCTTCTTTACTCTATTACTATGATAAATATTTTTGATTGAGCCAAATGTTAAACCAATCTTGCATTTATTGGATAAATTCTACTTGACCATAATGTAGCATTTTTATACATTGCCAGATTGAATTTGCTTATACATTATAAAGGAAAAGTGTATTTATGTATATGAGAAATATTGGTTCATAATTCAGAATATTATCAACACTAATAAAAGAGAAAAATGGTAATTGGCGTACGACGATACCCTTTTCATTGGCTAATCAGGGCTATATGCAAATTAACTGCCAACTATGATTGGCAGTTAACTGCCAACTAAGATTGGCAGTTAACTGCCAACAAAGTGGCGGTTAATTTGCAGATGTAGGCACAATGCAAGGAGGCGAAAGGGAAAGCAGGAAGAAGCCCCCTGCCACTGACAGTGATCGGAAACCCAGGGGGGAGGTAAGAGCTGGGGGGCAGCCATGATTGGAGAGTCAGGCGCCCTTTGCCGCCCTGGCCAGTGATAGCAGGAAGTAGGGGTGGAGCCAGCGATGGGAGCTGGACACGGTCGAAGCTGGCAGTCCCAGGAGCTAGGGGCCCCTTGCCTGGGCCTAAAGCGGAGCCGCTGCAGCTGTGGGTCCCCGCTGCCGGAGCTGGATGCCTCAGCCAGAGGCATTAGGCCTGGGCAGGGGCGGAGCCTGCAACCGCGCAGAGCTGGGGGTCCCCTGTCCAGGCCTGACACCTCTGCCAGAGGCCTCAGGCCTGGTCAAGGGGCCGATCCGGTGATTGGTGATCGGAGGGTGATGAGGGTCAACTCCTCTGGCCGAGGCATCAGGCCTGGGCAGGGGGCGGAGCCGGGGATTGGGGGGATATGATGGTCCCCTTGCCTGGCCTGAAGCCTGGGTCAGAGGCGTCAGGCTTGGGCGAGGGGTGGAGCAAGCGATCAGAGGGAGATGGGGGTCCCCTGCCCAGGCATGTTTCCTGGGCCAGAGGCCTCAGGCCTGGGCGGGGGCCAGAGCCAGTGATTGGGGGAAGATGGGGGTCCCCTGTCCAAGCCTGACACCTCTGGCGGAGGCGTCAGGCCTGGGCAAGGGGCCGATCAGGTGATCAGAGGGTGATGGGGGTCTACGCCTCTGGCTGAGGCATCAGGCCTGGGCAAGGGGCAGAGCCAGCAATTGGAGGGGTCTGGGGGTCCCCTGCCCAGGCCTGATGCTGGGGGCAGAACCAGTGATGGGGTTAAATGAGGGTCCCCTGCCCAGGCCTGACACCTCTGTCAGAGGCGTCAGGCCTGGGCAAGGGGCCGATCCTGCGATTGGAGGGTGATGGGGGTCAACGCCTGAGGGCTCCCAGTATGTGAGAGGGGGCGGGCTGGGCTGAGGGACACTCCCCCCCCCCACCCAGTGCACGAATTTCGTGCACCGGGCCCCTAGTGTTATTATGTTTATTTCTGTAACATCTGTAAGGATAGCCCTTCTTTCATTATTGATATGGGTAACTTGCATTCTTTGTCTTTTATTTTCTTGGTCAATCTTATAAGGGTTTTTTTTTTTAAATCAATATCTTTGTCATGTTTTTTAACCTATTGCTTCACCATTTTCTCTTTCATTAATTTTTGCTCTATAAAATTATTTCCTTCATTTCACTTGAGCTTACTCTTTTCTTAGCTTGACAGGTCATTAATTTTAGAGATCTATTCTTTTATAGTATAACCAATTAATGCCATAAATTTTTGTTCAATCACTGCATTAACTATCTTGCATTTTTCAATGTTTTTTTTCACTTTTTCAGAATCTTTTCTAACATGCCTATGATTTCTTCTTTGATTCATTATTCACTTCAAAGTATATGATTTAATTTCTGAATACTTGATGGTTTCTTAGATAACTTATTTTTATTGATTTTTAAACTTAAATTACTATAAGAAAATATGGTCTTTATAATTGCAATTCTTTAAAAAGGTATTACATTTTATTTCTAGGCCCCCATGTATTATCTATCTTGAACAGTGCATCATGTGCACTTGAAAAGAATTTATGTTTTTTAGTTCATTGTCAAGTTAGTTGATAGTATTATACAGATTATATATGTCATCATTATTTATTTTGTTTGTTTGTTCTATCAAGTCCAGAGAATTAGGAGTTAAAAATCTCTAACTGTGGTTTTGTGAAACTCTCTATTTCTCTCTGCATTTCTGTCAATTTATGCTGGAGGTATTTTAAAGATCTTTTACTAAGTGCATTCACACTTATGGCTATTATGTCTTCTGAATAATTAACCCTTCTTAATTATTAACATGTTTCTCTTTACCTTTTGACAATCTCATTTGAAATTTAATTTAATTTATAATAAATATAGACACTCCAGAAATCTTCCCCCCTTATTTTTTATTAACTTTGTTGGGGTGACACTGATTAACAAAATTATACAGGTTTCAGATGCACAATTCTACAACAAATCATCTGTACACTGCATTCTGTGTTAATCACTCCAAGTCAAGACTTGCTTAGGCTTTGCATGATATAGCTTTTGAGATGCTTTTATTTTCAACTAGAGGCCTGGTACATGAAATTCTGCATGGGGGGACGGGTCCCCTCAGCCCAGCCTGCACCCTCTCCAATCCAGGACCCCTCAGGGGATGTCCAACTGCCGGTTTAGTCAGACATCCTTCTCAGAATCCAGGACGACTGGCTCCTAACTGTTCACCTGCCTGCCTGCCTGATCACCCCTAACTGCCCCCCTGAGAGCCTGATCACCTCTAACCACCTCTTGCTTGCCAACCTGATTGCCCCTAACTGCCCCCCTCTTCTGGCCTGGTCACCCCTAACTGCCTCCCCCTCCAGCCTGGTTGCCCCTCACTGCCCCCATGCTGGCCTGGTCACCCCAAACTGCCCCACCTGCTGGCCTTGTCACTCCTCACTGCCCCCCTCTGCCAGCGTGGTCACCTCTTACTAAACCCCCTGCTGGCCTGGTTGCCCCATGCTGCCTGCTGCTCAGTCCTTTGGTCGTCCCTCACTAACCCTCCTGCTGGCCTGCTCTCCCAACACAGCCTGCTGCTCAGTCGTTTGGTCGTCCATCACTAACTCCCCTGCCAGCCTGGTCACCCCATGCAGCCTGGTGCTCAGTCATTTGGTTGTCCCTCACTAGCACCCCTGCAGGCATTGTTGCCCTACTCAGCCTCTTTGGTTGTCTGTTTGGTTGTTTCGGATGTGATGGCCCCTGGCTCTTTATGTATATAGATGTATGACTTATTAAGTTGTATCTCTTGTTTATAGTTGAGTCTTACTTTGTTTCCATTCTGAAAATCTCTGACTTTTAATTGGCATGTGTTATCTATTAGCACTTTATAAAACTATTAATAGGGTAGGACTTAGGTCTATCCTTTTATTTGTTTTCTACTCATCTCTCTCTCTCTCTTTTGGTCTCTCTAATCTTCATTTTTTGCATTCTTTTGTATTGCCTTAATAATCTTAGCACTTCCATTAGGAATATGTTTTAGTGGTTGTTCTGGGGATTATAATATAGATCCTTCACAATCTACTTGGAGTTGTAGGATACTTACAACCATGTAGGTCCATTTACTTTATATCCTATATTCTATAATTGTCATATGTATTACAAAAAAGTACAATAAAATTCTCATACAATAGCATTACAAATTTATTTTTAGTCCTACGTGGGGCGACCAGGCCGGCAGGAGGCCCGATGCATGAAATTTGTGCATGGGGGTTGAGGGGGCACCCTCAGTCTGGCCTGCAATCTCTCCAATCCGGGACCCCTCGGGGAATGTCTGACTGCCAGTTTGTGCCTGCACTTTTAACAAACGACAGCTCCATTGTTGTTTCTTTCTTTTCATGCTTAAACCCATTGGAATTAGTAGGTATTCAAAGTGTGTATACATTTTGGGGGGACACCCTGTATATCTCTAGTCAGCGATGAAAGGAACCAACGGCAGATTCGGAACCCCCAGACAGGGAACCTCGCTCACTCCCCACATGTCTCCCCACTTCACTTTCCATCTTCGTGGGCAGCAGGAGAATCAATGTTTTCTCTCAATAACTCATAAAAGCACATCCTGTCACCCGCTGCCCGGCAGGAGTACTCTAGGCCCCAAGCAAGCGAAACTCAGGGCAGCCTTCGCTCATGGGTGCTGGCACCCAAAGTGCACATTCCTCCTCTGCAGTCGCCCTGACTATCCCACTGTTTCACTGAGAGGACAGAACTCCTCACCTCCTCTGGGTTTCCTATCTTGAATGCTGACTGAAGGCACCTCAGCAAGGGCCGCTCATGCCCACCAGGTGTGTCTGTCCGCACCTGCTCCCACCTCAGCATCTGCATTAGCTCCATGGAGGTGATCCCATCTCTGCACTGGCCTCTGTGGGAACAGGGCATCGCCACTCTGCCCTCTCACTGTTATCTCACAGGTGCCCACCCTCAGCACCCAGAACACCCAGACACTCTCCAAAGGACATGAGCATGCCGGAGGGGATGTGCGCACGTCCTGTGGGGGATGTAGGCATGCTGGGGTTGACGGAAGTGTGACGAAGGGGCAGTGGAGGAGGGGTAGACTTGTGTGCACCATGATTGCAGGCACACTTGGGTGACAGAACACTGGAGGACATTCACATGCCAGGGGATGAAGAGAGGATGTGCACACCAGAGGCTTGCAGCTTCGCAGATCCACAAACCCCATGGCGCAGCCAGGAGGACATCAATCTGGCCCACCACGGTAGCTATCCTTGAGATCGCGCACCTTCTAGGACAGGAGGCAGGACTTGCGCAGCCACTCCTTGGCACTGATGGCTTGCAGGCATTACTTCAGCTCAGCCCACAGGCTCCACTTGGTGCATTCACAGTTGCCACCATTGCCATGTGGGGAGAACAGGCCACACTCTACTGGCCCACCTCCCCTGCCCAGAGGCCCCACCGGCCTGGAGTGGCCTGGATGGGGCGGGACACCTGTACGTGCTGCCCACCAGCCCGGCTTGGCGACAAAGCCAGATGTCCCACCCCACCCCAGCCATTCCGCGCCTCCGCGCCTGCACGCTACCCACTGACACTCAATTTGCATATTCCCTTCTTTTTGGTTGTGGAAGCCATCATCTTTGTTGCAGAGTTATGGTTAATTTGCATATTATTTTTTTATTAGATAGGATATATATATCCTATCTAATAGGATACACACACACACACACACACACACACACGCACGCTAGAGACCCGGTGCATGAAATTCATGCACGGGTAGGGTCCCTAGGCCTGGCTGGTGATCAGGGCCTATTGAGGCCTTCTGGCTGCTGGCCAGGGCTTTCCTTCCCCCAGCAACCAGCTTCTGGCTGGGGCCTTCCTTTATTCAGCACCACCCCCTGGTGTTCAACGCACATCATAGCGAGCAGTCGAACTCCTGGTCGCTTGAACTTCTGAGGGGACAATTTGCATATTAGCCTTTTATTATAAAGGATTTTTTGAAAAATAAAAAAACAAAATAATTATATCTTACATTTATCCATATATTTACAATATCCAATGCTCTTTGTTCTTTATTAAAGATCTGAATTTCTAACTGGTATTGTTTTCCTTCTGCCTTAGGTAACTTTCTTGCAACACATGTCTGACTGTGATCAATGCTTTTGGTTTTCTTGTACCTGAAAATGCTTTTATTTTTTCTTTATTCCTAAAAGATATTTTTAGTGGGTAAAGAATTCTGGGGTTCACAGTAATCTTAAATGACAGACTAAATTAGATAAATTTAAGTGATATCTTCACAGCATTTCATCCCAAAGCAGCAGAATATACATTCTTTTTCAAGTGTACATGGAACATTTTCTAAGGTAGAACACATGTTAGGACACAAAACAAGTCTCAAAAATTTAAAAAGATTGAAAGCATCTTCTCTGACCATAATGATACGAAACCAAAATCAATAACAAGAAGAAAAAAAACCTGAAAAACACACAAAAATAAGAAGACTAAATAACAATTCACTTAAAAATAAATGGATTAACAATAAGATCAAGGAAGAAATCAAAAGATTCCTTGAAACAAGTGAAAATGAGAACACAGCAAGCCCAAATCTATGAGACACATGAAAGCAGTCTAAGAGGGAAGGTAACATCATACAGGCCTACTTCAAGAAACAAGAGAAATCTCAAATAAACAATCTAACTTTACACTTAAAGGTACTAGAAAAAGAACAACAAACAAAGCCCAAAGCGAGTAGACAAAAGAAAATAATAAACATCACAGCAGAAATAAATGAAATAGCCTAAAAAAACAATACAAAAGATTAATGAATCCACAAGCTAGTTGCATGAAAAGATAAATAAGTTTGATAGACTTTTAACAAAACTCATTAAGAAAAAGAGAGGACCCAAATAAATAAAATCATAAATGAAAGAAAAGTAACTACTGACACCACAGAAATATAAAAGATTGTAATAAAATATTACAAACAACTATATGCCAACAAATTGGGCAATCTGGATGAAATGGACAAATTTCTAGAAACATATAATCTTCCAAAACTGAACCAGGAAGAATCAAGAATCTGAATAGACAGATTACAGCTAATCAAATTGAAGCAGTAATCAAACAACTCCCAAAAAACAAAAATCCTGGATGGGATGGTGAATTGTACAACATTCATTCAAAGAAGAGCTAACACATATCCTCTCAAATTCAAGAGAGGACTCCCAAACTCATTTTATGAGGCCAACATTATCCTAATTCCAAAACCAGACAAAGACACTACAAAGAAAGAAAGTTATAGGTCAATATCCCTGATGAACATAGATGCTAATACCTTCAACAAAATATTAGCACAACAGATCCAGCAATACATTAAGATCATAAACCATGATCAAGTGGGATTCATTCTGAGGATTCAAGGTTGTTACAATATCTGCAAATCTATAATAAATATAATAAAGGCCGTATGTGACAAACCCACAGCCAACATCATACTCAGTAGGTGAAGACTAAAAGTATTTCCCTTAAGGTCAAATTTTAGAAATTTGAGATAATTTGTTCTTCAAATATTTTTCCTGACCTATTTTCTCTCTCTTCTCCCTCTGAAATGACAATTGTATGCTAAATGATTTAATGTTGTACTATAAGTTGTTGAGGCTCTATTCATGTTTATGTTACATCCTTTTTTCCTTTGGTATTCACAGGCATATTTTCTATTTATCTTTATTCTAATGGGCTCTTCTGGCATCTCCATTCTTCTATTAAGCCCATCAAATAATTTTTTTATTTTAGATATTATATTTTTTTTATAGTTTTTGTTACATTTTGCTTATTTTAGCAGACAATTAACTTAGTTATTGAATAAAAGCCTAACACTCCATTCATTTCTCTATCCTTAGCTCCTTTGAGTCTACCCTAGGCATGCATGTTTCAAGAGAGAGTCAGATATTTGGACAAACTTCTCATGTATTGAGGTTTTTATGGGCTTTGGCCTTTATTTTCTTAATATGGTAAATGATATGACAGATTTTAAAATGTTAAATTAAGATTGCATTCCTGAGATAAAGTCATCATGTATTATCTGTTTTTCATATAAAGTGCAAGATTTATACAGTGAAAAAGATAATTAACCCATATTTTTCTTTGAAATATCTTTTTACTGTCTTTGGTCTCAGCATAATGCCAGGTTAATAATGAGTTCAGAATCATCCCTTCTTTCTCTGTTATCCAAACAAATTTGTTTAGGATTGACATTATGTCTTTCTTAGAATCTTAATAGAATTCACCAGTGAAGCTATTGTTGGTAGAAATCAGGCTCTTCCAGGGGAATGCAAGAAACGTATTTCACGGATTTATACACAGGAGAGTGTGGTGTAGCAAGATGATTTATTCATGCCGAAACCGGTTTGGTTCAGTGGATAGAGCGTTGGCCTGTGGACTGAAGGGTCCCAGGTTCGATTCCGGCCAAGGGCATGTACCTGGGTTGCGGGCATATCCCCAGTGGGAGATGTGCAGGAGGCAGCTGATCGATGTTTCTCTCTCATCGATGTTTCTAACTCTCTATCTCTCTCCCTTCCTCTCTGTCAAAAATCAATAAAATATATTTTAAAAATAAAAGATGATTTATTCAGGTGGAAATAGACCTCTGGGTTTCCAGTGTCCCAACTCTGTGTCCCGCCATGGAAAAGGTCCAACTGTGTCTTCATCAAGGCCAAAACAAAGGCCAGTGTCGAGAGTTTCTCTTTAATATGAAAGCTTAGTCCTCTGGAGCCTACTGTCTGCCTTGGGCCCCAGGAGGTGCTTTTTCAAAATAACCAATCAACTTCCCAAGCTTTCACAGGCTTCTGATGGGTCCAACCCTTGACCAATGATCCCTTTCCCAGGTTAGACTGACAGGCTTCTATGGTCAAGCACCTCCCCCTGCGCCATTTTGACTTCTATTGGAGTCTGCTTACCTCCCCCATCTCTCCCACAACAATCCAGTATGGAGAGGCAATGGCGGGGTATTACTCCCCTTGGAGAAAAATGCTACAGTCCCCGGGGGTGTGGGGTGTGTGTGAAGATGTAGCTTCCTGGTGAAGCAAACAGACTCAGTGTCCAATTCCCTTTGCTTTCTTCCAAATATCTAATTACCTACAGTAATAAAGCCAGATGGTCCTGGAACTTTCTTTGTGGGAAGGTTTACAATATGGCTTCAATTACTTTAATAGACATATGGATACTCTTTCTTCATGTGTCAGTTTGGTAATTTTTGAGTTTCAAGAAATTTGTCTATTTCTTCAAAGTTGTCAGAAAACTTGGCATAAGTATGTTTAAAATATTATTATTATGCTAATGTTTGTAGGGAGAGTAGTGTTTTCCTCCTTTTAAATTGCTAATATGAATAAAGTGTATCTTCTGTATTTTGTTCTTGATCAGTCTAGCTAGAGTTTTATCAATTTTAATAAGCTTTTCAAGAAACCACCTTTGGATCACATTTCTCCTGTGTTTCTCTTTGACCTATGCATTATTTAAAGGGTACTATTTAATATAATATATTTGGAATTTGTTTATATATATTTCAGTTATTAATTTAACATGTGATAAAAGAAGATGCTTTTATTATTTTGATTATTTAAAATGTCTTGAACCACTATATCTATCTATATACCCTTGAACAAAAATGTATATTATTCTTGTTTTGGTTGCACTGTTCTATAGTTGCCAACTAGGTCATGTTAGTTTGTAGTGTTGTATGAGTCTTCTATATACTTTTTGATGATCTGTCCAGCTGTTATATACAAAGTGAGGAAGGAATATTGATTGATATTTCTAACTTGAATTATGAATTTGTCTATTTCTCCTTTAAGTTTTATTGATTTGCTTCATGTTCTTTTAAGCTCATTTATAAGATGCACAATCATTTAGGAATATTATGTCTTTCTGATTAATTGATCCCTTTTTTATTATAAAATTCCCCTCTTTTATATCTAGTAATATTTCTTTCGGACGTCTACTTTACTTAGCATATTAATAGCCACTCCAGCCTCCAGCATTCTAATGTTTAGAGATTGCATGATGTATTTTCCCATCATTCTACTTTGAACTTATATGTGTATTTATATTTAGTGTGATTTTATAGATAGTATAGAGTTGGATTTTACTCTTTATCCATGATTACAACTTCTGCCTTTACATTATATTTTCACACTTTAAGGTATACTTGCTGATTGCTGTGGAACTAAAAAAGAGAGACTGAATTATGATGATTATCTTAAAACATTTAATAGCATAAAGGTATGGCATGAGTTTCAAAACTAACCAATCTGCTGAGTCATCTGACCAACATTATAAATTATTGTGAACTGTAGAAATTCCACAAAAGTTGTGCCCATTTTCTAGACTTTGTATATGAATATGGTAATGGCAATGAAAGCAATTAAATTACAGAATTGTAAGGCAACATTAGAGTCCCTCTGGTCCAAGCCTCGTAGTTTTATAGATATGGGAAATAAGACCAGAGGGGTTAAGCAACTTAACCTATGAGCGCATAGGAAATAACATTTCTGAGCAAAGATGAGATTGCTGACTATACCACCATCTCTATATTTCTTGGGTAAACATTTGTCATTTTCAATCTACCTATCACTGAAGATCCTTTCCTCATTGTGTGAATTTTGATGAGAAGCAAGACTTTACCTCCCACTCTGGAGTTAGCTGTTCCCTTGATAGTACATATGTGAGCATTTTACCACAAGTCTGCTAGCTGGGTTCTCCGTTCTGAGACTAAAAGTATTGAGGGAAGGATGCATCATTGAGTGAGGTCAAGATTCCAGCATTAGCAATTAGGAGACAATTGCAGCTCCAGCAAGATTTCAGCAGAAGTGACTTTCTGTGGGGTGACCTCAGCTGTATTCCGGTCTGCACAATCTCCTTTGTTCTTTGATGATTTCCCATGCCTTATTCTCCAGGCTTCCCATAGATTCTCCACCCTTCTGGATATACCTCCTAAAATGAACTTAGATTTTGTTTCTGTTGCTTGTAACCAAAAGAGGAGGGTGAAAACTGGGATCCCATTCTTTGGACATTTGTAGAGATTGCTGATAAGTTGGTTTTATCCATAGATATTTTTTATCTAAACAATTTTTAAAAGTTATATGGAATCTAATGAACAAAATAAACTGATGAATAAAATAAATACAGAGACATAAAAGCATGGAACACACTGATGAATCCCAGAGGAAAGGCTGGGGTGGGGAGAAATTAACCAAAGAACTTATATGCATATATGCATAACCCACGGACACAGACAATAGTGTGGTGAGGCCTGGGATGGGGGGGTGGGATAGGGGGTAAATGAGGGGAAAAATGGGACATCTGTAATACTTTCAACAATAAATATTTTAAAAAATAAACTTATTTGGACATTTGCACCTCTGCCTCGTTTACTTCTGTACATTACTAGCCTTCATAATTGTGACCAAGTGTCTTATGCACTTTGAAGTTTTTCCTGGTTTTACCAGGTAGGGGAAATCATTGCCTCCCTTAAATCAGGGAGAATATATATATATATATATATATATATATATATATATATATATATATATATATATATATAACATATATATATATATATATATATTCATTCTTCTATTTTATCACAATGATTTCTATATATACATGTCTCTTTCTATTTGGTGGCCTCAGAGAAGTCAGGACCCACTGTGTGTGTATGTTTGCACACATGCATACTTTCATCCGGGAATTTCAGGCACCAACAAAAAAGAATGACTCTGTGAACTTGATAAATCCCTCATCCAATACTTTCTTTATAAAATACTAGTAGCAATATTCACCTGCCCCACAGGGGTATCTTAAGATTTTGTTCACATTTACAAAGCACTTGGAAATTCTTTTATTTGAGATGCTGTAGAAGTGAACACATTATTATGATTATCAACTTGAGGCAGCTAAATTGTAAGAAGAATGCACAGGACTGGGATCACTTGATATTTACAATAATATAAGTCTCTTTGCTAAGAATTCTATCTCTCCAGAAATGCATATTATGAATTACATTTTCTTTCCCTAGAAAATAGTTCTTAAAATCAAGCCAGACCTCTGTGCTGGTTACATTTTGCTCTACCTTTGGATTATATAGAGCACAGCAATACTAAACAGCCTGCTATGAAACACTTTGGATAACTTCAAGGTACATATATATAAGCATAGACAAAAAGAAAAGGTAATTTTATATTTTTATGAACTAGCTCAATGAAATGTCATCCTTTTACTAAATCATATACAGTGAGCTTTCTGGATATTAAAAGTGCGAAACCAGAATTTGTTACATAGGTTTTGTTTTTTAATCACAGCCAAGTTTTAGTGGGAAATGTGTCTGTGTCTTCAGCACTTTATTAACTCCTTTTTATGCTACGTAATTTAAAAGGACATGAGCACCTCCCCGCCCCCTCCCCCACATATCCCTTTCTGGCAATGTCCTGAAATTTTTCCCCCTCCCATCAGCAGGTATTTTGATGCATAACCACTGCTTCTTGCTCTGTTTCACTTTGGGGAAGGATTGCATTCTGATAAACTCACTTGCAGAAAGGTCTCCCTTTCCAGTTGCCAATCAACCCCTCCCTTGCACTCTCTTCATGCACAGTCCTCTTTTCTCCCCACTCATTTGTCATTCCAATCTAATCAAGCCTCTATTTCCTCAACTGCACTGAATCTGCTTTGGCAAAAGTTGTCAGTGACCTCTGGATAAGCCAGGTTTCGTGAATATCTCAGATTTCTGAGCCTTTAATCCAGGGGTCCTCAAACTACGGCCCACAGGCCACATGCGGCCCACCAAAAACATTTATCTGGCCCGCCAGGTGTTTTTGCCGCCACTGCCTGTTGCTTAGCAGCTGACTTGTCCCTGGCTGCAGTGCGCATGTGTGGAATGTGCCCCGCACTCTCGGACTCCCCTCCTCCTCTCTGTCTCTGGACTCCTCCTCTCAGTCTTGGGTGTGATTGGATGAGTCAAGAGCTTGCCTGTGCAGAGCCTGCTGCTGCCTGAGGACTGAGGTAAGAACAAGTTAGGGTTTATTATTTTGAAGTTAGAAGGTCTATTTTTTTTTTTTTTTTTTTTTTTGCAGTTAGTAGGCCCTTTTTTTATTTTTTTGAAGTTAGGAGAGCCTTTTTTTTTGAAGTTTTGTTTTTTTACTTCAAAATAAGATATGTGCAGTGGGCATAGGAATTTGTTCATAGTTTTTTTTAAACTATAGTCTGGCCCTCCAACAGTCTGAGGGACAGTGAACTGGCCCCCTGTTTAAAAATTTTGAGGACCCCTGCTTTAATCATTCTGTTTTGCTACCTAAAATGTTCTTCCTTGATAAATCCTGGCTCTCTCTCAACACTCAATGGAAGGGGCATCTATATATATAAAAAGCCAGCAACCAGAATGCTGGAACGACCAGAACAACCCACTACAGCCAGATAGGGGGCAGGGCCGGCCTGACAACCCCCCATGGCCCCCCCACCGGCTCCACCCCTGATGGTTCCCCCCCACACACTCCAATCAGGGGCAAGGCAGAAGGCTACCACCCACAGCCTTTCCCTCTGGCCAGCCCTGCCCCCAATCAGCCCCCCAACCCCAAAAGGGGCAGGGCCCACCAGCCAATCACCCACGGCCCCTCCCTATGCCTCCCCAAGCCATCCCATGCACAAATTCATTCATTGGGCCTCTAATCTTCTTATAACAATGCTAGTCACAGCTTTTGCCCCCACACCCTTCCCAGACTTGGCCTCTATTATACTTCACATGTGATTCCATCAGAATACTTTATTTTTCTTACTTTTATATTTCTGTCTCTTCCTTCTATACCATACAATCCTTTAAATAAAATAATACTAACTTCATCTTTATATCTGTAGGTTCTAGTATAATATATATTGAATAACTGCCTTTATATGGGAAAAATAAATGTAAGGCTGATAGTTGGCATCAGGTTAATACGTTACCTCAGCGGGTATATTTTGATTTTAACAGTGATATATTGATGTAAATTGCACAGTAATAATAATCCTGGAAGGTTTGTGATTGGAAGGGATTTTTGCAGATTGACTGTTCTTAACTTTCTATCTTGGTACCTAGTATTATAAGATACTAACACATTTCTTAAAAGAGGGTCTCATAGTCTAAAATTGTGGGGAAATAATTTACAAAAAGCTAATCATTGTTTGTTTTATTTTTTACTTAAGGATTTCCATGAGCCTTTTTCATATACCACTGATGTCTCAGAGAAATATATGATCATTTCCCAATTTTTTTGAGAGAATAATTGTTTTATTTGCAGAGAATTCCACAGAACCACTGTTCTTTAGCACACACTTTGGACAAACATAGTGAAGCCGATTAACTACATTTGAAAGATGAAAACAATGATGATCTGAGAGACCCAATGAAATACCCATATCTTATTGGCATTAGAACTGGATCTTTCAATTTCAGGCACAGCATTTTTTCCATAAACGATGGTGTAGACTTCTCTTTGGGAGGCCATTTTTTCTTAAGATTAGATATAAAAAGGAGAATCTAACAGTATTCAAGACCTACTGGGGCAAAATATCACTAATGAGTACAATATGATAAGTGTTAGAGTACAGAAAGAAAGATCATTATTAAGGTGATGGACGGAGATGAGAAACAACATAGGTAACAAATTTTGCACAGCATTGTGAGGCAGTGTCCTATGGAAGTGGGAGACTCCTGAGAACGTAACTTGAGAATGGAAAGACTTCCTCACAGCACCAAGTCAACCATTTTTTACTCTACTTCTGAGTAAGGCTAATTCATTATCCATGTAATGAGAAACCATTGCCCATGGAGCATAAGTAGATTTAGGTATTCCCAGGGGGTTGTTTTAAATAAAGATGGAAAACAGACACAGAACGAGTCTATGTGTAACACTGAAATGTATATACAGTGGAACCCAAAAGCCCCTACTCAGCATAGTTTTCTCTTGCTCACTGATTTAAGAGTTTTGATCAGTATTGCTTTGAAGTATCCATTCTGGATAGGTTCTAACTATTCTAAAACATGATGGGTTATAAGCTTGATTGTTCCCAAAGCTGGCCTATAAATATGTTTAGTTTTCTTTTTCCTTTCATAAGCGGCTTAGACTCACCTTAGAATCTTTCAGATAAAATTTCTGCTTCCTACACCAGCTGTTAGCTTGCCTTCCTTGGGTATAATTCAGAAGGAATCAGAGGGCAGAGTCCAAGTGAAACTAATTTAGGTATTAGCTAGAGGGAACTACTTGTAGATCAATTTTTACCTTGACAGATAAATTTGCCTTAGAGATCCAATTATATACAATATTAAGACTAGCATGAATCACCTATCACACTTGGAAACAGCTGCTAATTAAAGCACAGAGATACTAGAACATTCAGAGAACACATTGAAATATAACTTTTAAGGATTTTAAAATGATAAAAGAGAAAGATTATTATTTATTGCTAGAAGATATATCCTAGCAGTGATGTTTGTAGGAAACATGAACCACTGTGAACTTTATTTTTACATTTTCATTTTTCTTTGAGTTTTTTCATCCATAATCATCCCATACAGTATGAAAACTGTAATCTAACCAAAAGCCTATGGAAGTGTTCGTTCCCTAATACAAAGAGAATAGCATACATATAGTAGAGCATAGTGATTAAAGGCATGGGTCAGATTTTTTATTTTAACATCAGCTCTACCAGTAGCCAATTATATGATTTTGTGTAAGTTCCTTAATCTAAATTTCAGTTTTCGGCTAAAAACTAAAAAAACAGAAAGAAGAATGGTGTTGTAGAGAGGATTAAATGAGTTAATATCTGTAGAAAACTCAACAGAGTATTTGAAAGAGAGTGCCTACATACAAGCACACCTACAAATACACACATGATTAGTTTTTGTGTCTTCACTTTTCATTTGGCTTTTTAAAAAGAAATGAAGAATTCTTACTGTATTATGTATGTGCTTTCTGATCCATTAAGAACTACTCCTCACTGTTTGTTTAGCTGTA
Organism: Myotis daubentonii; assembly: GCF_963259705.1. Classification (NCBI taxonomy): domain Eukaryota; kingdom Metazoa; phylum Chordata; class Mammalia; order Chiroptera; family Vespertilionidae; genus Myotis; species Myotis daubentonii. Next base: position 141,452,961 of record NC_081842.1, on the reverse strand, counting down.
TCTGCAAATCATAGATTTCTATGGAATTTAAAATCACATGAATAAAATGATGGCAATATTTTATTTTTTAGGAAGAACAATCCTATCTAATAAAAGAGTAATATTTAAATTAACCACCACTCCCTCACCCCATCACTCCCTCACTCCCTCACTCTCTCACTCTGTCACAAAGATGGCGATGGCCATGGAGATGAAGTGAGCAGGAGACTTGAATTGCCCCGGCGATGGAGGAAGCAAAGCTTCCCACCTGCCCTGACCAGCCCTGAGCTCCACTCAAGGCTACAAAGTTTCAATTATAGAAGATAAATAAACCCCAGATACTTGCTTCCAACTGGTGTGGCCTCCACTCAAGGAAGCACTGGGAGCCTCAGTTGTCAGGGACAATCCAGGCTTCGAGCCAGACCAAGGTTACAAAGTTTCAATTATAGAAGTTAAATAAATCCCAGATACCTGCTTCCAGTATGTGGACATGGCCAGTCTGACAACAGCCATCAGCCCCTCACCCTGGTTGGCAAGGCACCCCATTATGGCCCCCCACCCTGAAGGTGGTGTGGCCAGCCTGCAAACAGCCATCAGCCCCTCACCCAGACTGGCCAGGCACCCCAGTGGGGACCCCTACCCTGAAGGGGCTGTGGCCAGCCTGCTAACTGCCCTCAGCCCCTCACTCAGGCTGGCCAGGCACCCCAGTGGGAACCCCCACCCTGACAGGGGTGTGGCCAGCCTGCAAATAGCCATCAGCCCCTCACCCAGGCTGTCCAGGCACCCCAGTGGGACCCCCACTCAGATCCGGGACACCCTTCAGGGCAAACCAGCTGGCCCCCACCTGAGCACCAGGCCTCCATCCTATATAATAAAAGGGTAATATGCAAACTGACCCTAACAGCCAAACAACTGGGAATGACTGGTTACTATGACACACACTCAATGCAGGAGCTTACCCCTTGCTGGTCAGTACGCTCCCACAGGGGGAGCTCTGCTCAACCACAAGCCAGGCTGCCAGCTGCCAGCACAGCAGTGGTGGTGGGAGCCTCTCCCGCCTCCTCAGCAGCATTAAGGATGTCTGACTGCAGCTTAGGCCTGCTCCCCACTGGCAAGTGGACATCCCCTGAGGGCTCCCGGGCTGCCAGGGGGATGTCTGACTGCCAGTTTAGGCCCAATCCCCTGGGGAGCGGGCCTAATCCAGCAGTCAGACATCCCCTGAGGGGTCCCAGACTGTGAGAGGGCACAGGTCGGGCTGAGGGACCCCCCCGAGGACACAAATTTTTGTGCACCGGGCCTCTAGTATATAATAATAAAAGTGTAATATGCTAATTAGACCAGACAGCCAAACAACCTCCTGAATGTCCTTCCAGATGACCTTCTGGACAAAGCTGGGACTGCAAGGGAAGCCCAGGTCCCAGGTGCCAGAGGGAAGCCGGTGCCGGCAGCCAGGCGAAGGAAGGCCTACTCTTTCATGAATTTTGTGCATCGGGCCTCTAGTAAAAATATAAGAATCTAAAATAATGTAAATATATTTGCACTGATTATAACTAGCTTGCTGTATCTGGCAATCAATGTAATGGTCATCAATCCTCTGGTGATCAATGCCATGCATATGAATTTTAGGGGCATTTATTCATTTTTTTCTAGCAACAGATATTGAGTGTTTTTCAAGGTTTCTGGCATGTATCTAGGCACTGACTTTCAAAAATAAATAAGATATGATACCTTCCTTGAGAATTTACATCTTGTGATTCATACATGCCCTCCCCACATTTTTCCCACTTTCAAATTATACTATTGGTTTTGTGACTTCTCCACTGAAAGCAATGTTTGTTCTTTTCTGTTTTCTAATAGAAATGTAATTGAACATATTTCTCCAGTTTACTAGGAGCACTAAGGCTCTGTAGCATCCTGCATCTTTGCAAACCAGAGATTTCAATGATATGTAAATTATGAGGAAATGGGATGACAACAGCCTTGCTTCATAGAAAGGAAAAAAATTCCAAGTGAATAATTTAAACAAGAAATTCTATTTTTTAGAAAATATGTTTTTATTGATTTTAGAAAGAGGAAGGGAGAAGAAGGGAGAGGAAAAACATTAATGTTTATGAGAGAGAAACATCAGGCTGCCTCCTGCATGCCCCCACTGAGGATGGCGCCTGCAACCCATTCAGGCATACTGACCAGGAATTGAACTAGTGACCTCTTGGTGCATAGGATGATGCTCAGTCTACTGAGCCACACCAGCAGGGCGAAAGGAGACATTCTTGATGTTTTGGGATCAGAAGAGAATGTGAGGTAGACAAAGATATTTTCTTTCTGGGAAAGCTCTCAAAAATGTCAATATTTTTACATATTTCATGAATATAAATTCATGTCTGAATTAAATTCTTTAGGCATTTGAATTTAGAACTATGTAAATCTGTGGTATGTTTTAAGGCTCAGTGTCCTCCTCATTATTCAAATAAACCATCTGAATGACTGGACTTAAATAAAATATCAAGTCTGAACATCCATTTTAGCACTCAAGTTAGAAAGCCTTAGCTGTCTTGAGGTGAGGTATATGAATCAGGTGGTTTAAATCTTCATTAAAAATGGGATCAACTAGAAATTGGTATTTACATTGCTTTTCATTAAAATAAGTGAACCTTACTTAAGGATTACAACATTATAAAGCCTGGTTCTTAAACATTAGTGAAAGGGTTTCATCACAGATGAATTTGAGAGTCTGCTGAAAGAAGCACATATATGCGAAATTTACACAGGGGCTTCTTGGAATCTTATATATGATCAAAATCCAAGAAACTAAATGAATATTTACATAAGGAAAGATATTCATACATTTTGTTTGTGTATGTTTACAATTAGCTAGCTTACAGTCCATTTTTTGTGTTGAAAAACTAAATTTTGGTATGTGTATTAAAATCAAGGATTATTCAAAAAGCTTGGTTTAAGACACAGAACAATAAATACTGTATGAACTCACTTAAATGTAGAATCTAGCAAAGTCAAACTTAAAACAACTGAGAACAGAACATAGTTTCCAGGAGCTGAGGAGTAGGGAAATGGGGAGATTTTTCAAAGTGTACAAACTTTCAGTTATAAGATGAATATGTTCTAGGGATCTAATAAACAACATGTTGATTGTAGTTAACTAGGGGCCTGGTGCATGAAGATTCGTGCATGGGGGCGGGGGGGTCCCTCAGCCCGACCTGCACCCTCTCCTATCTGGCAGCCCTCAGGGGAGCCCTCTCAAATCCGGGAGTTTCTATCTGTCTTTGCAATCATATGAACGAATTGTCTGAGACCCCCAACCCAGTTTGGTTTGTTGCTCACAGAATAATAGAGGCATTTTTTTTCTTTGCTTCATTGGTGGAGATTTCCTGGAAGTTTTAGGATATCCTCCCTTTAATTTTTTCTAGACACTCTGATTTTACTTATGTCTCTCATCTTTGCTTTCCCTCCATCCCCCATTGCAACAGTAACTTGCTCCAGGCTCACTTTGCTCTAGTGCAGGGGTGGGCAAACTTTTTGACTCGAGGGCCACAATGGGTTCTTAAACTGGACCGGAGGGCCGGAACAAAAGCATGGATGGAGTGTTTGTGTGAACTAATATAAATTCAAAGTAAACATCATTACATAAAAGGGTACGGTCTTTTTTTTTTTAGTTTTATTCATTTCAAACGGACCGGATCCAGCCTGAGGGCTGTAGTTTGCCCACGGCTGCTCTAGTGTCTAGGAGATCCGTCTGTCATCAGAACTACTATTCCCAGAATTCCTGGTACTCCCCATGCTGGGAGTGACTGAGGGAGCCACATCCCCCCAAGCTGCTGGCTCTCCACCCAGTGCCTGTGTATGCAAATTAACCCACCATCTTTGCCGGGTTAATTTGTATATTCACCCTGATTGGCTGGTGAATGTAGTGAAGGGACGGTCAATTTACATGTTTTTTATTATAAAAGATAGTAATGTGTTATACATTTGAAATTTGTTTAAAAGAGATTTTAAGTGTTCTCAAAATATACATATACCAATGGTTACTATGGGTAGTGATGAATATGTTAATTTTCTTGATTGTGTTAATTTCACAAATATTTATGTTGTATACCTTAAAAATCATGTTGCACAACCTAAATATATGTAATTTTTATTTGTCAATCGTACCTCAAATAAAGTTGGGAAACTTAATCATCTACACTAATAAAAGACAAACATGCAAATTGACCATAACTTCGCTACACCTTAAGCCATGCCCACCAGCCAACAGAGCGACTATATGCAAATTAACTGAACCAAGATGGCGGCTGGAAACCACAGAGCTGGAACAAGCAGGGGGCTTGGTTGCCCCAGTGATGGAGGAAGCCAAGCTTCCCATGTGCCGGACCTGCTCTGAGCTCCACTCAAAGCAACAAAGTTTCAATTATAGAAGGTAAATAAACCCCAGATACCTGCTTTCAGCCGGCTGTGGCCACGGAGCTGGATCGAGCAGGAGACTTCTCTCCCACCCACCCTGGCCGGCTTTGAGCTCCTCTCAAGGCTACAAAGTTGAATTAAATACATCCCAGAATTAAAAACAAAAAGAAAAAAAGGAGAGGCTGGGAGCTTCCATCACCAGGGGGCTTCGACAGCCTGAAAACAGCCCTCACCCCCTCACCCAGACTTGCCAGGCACCCCAGTGGGGACCCCCCCACCCTAAAGGGGATGTGTCCAGCCTAAAAACAGCCATCAGCCCCTCACCCAGGCTGGCCAGGCACCCCAGTGGGGACCCCCACCCTGAAGGGGGTGTGACCAGCCTGCAAACACCCATCATCCCCTCACCCAGGCTGGCCAGGCACCCTAGCAGGACCCGCACCCTGATCCAGGACACCCTTCAGGGCAAACCAGCTGGCCCCCACCCATGCACCAGGTCTCTATCTTATATAGTAAAAGGGTAATATGCAAACTGACCATAACAGCACAATGACTGGGTATGACTGGTCACTATGACACACACTGACCACCAGGGGCAGACGCTCAATGCAGGAACTGCCCTCTGGTGGTCAGTGCGCTCCCACAGGGGGAGCTCTGCTCAGCCACAGCCAGGATGACAGCTGCCAGTACAGCGGTGGTGGTGGGAGCCTCTTCTGCCTCCTCAGCAGCACTAAAGATGTCAGACTGCAGCTTAGGCCTGTTCCCCACTGGCAAGTGTACATCCCCTGAGGGCTCCTGGGCTGCCAGAGGGATGTCTGATTGCCAGCTTAGGCCCAATCCCCCAGGGAGTGGGCCTAAGCCAGCAGGTGGTCATCCCCCGAGGGGTCTCAGACTGCAAGAGGGCACAGGCTGGGCTAAGGAATCTCCCCCGCCCCGCCCGAGTGCACAAATTTTTGTGCACCAGGCCTCTAGTTTAATATAAATCAAAAAACAAAATGAAACAAAAAGTTTGGATTAGCCCCCTAACTCTCCTATTGCCACCATCTTGCACTAATGAACCTCCTCTTTAATCTTAGTTCTTCCCTCAATCAGTTGAGTCAATCACTGTATATCTGTTTAGCAAGTTCTCTTAGCGATGTGGCTCAGGGTTAGAGTTGTGGTTGGGTCCATGGAAAGGGTAAAAGCAGACCTTGTACTCTCCTACACCACATTCACTATATACCTGAGCTTTTTGAAATCCACAAAGACCTCCATAACAAGTGACTCTGGAAAACTCAGGAAGATTAGAGAGATGCTTTCCAAAACCTAGCTACATTCACCTTCAACCTCTCTGTCAGCTTAATAGTGAATTTCTACAAGGATAAATGTTTGACATTGGGGTTGAAGTGAGGGAGGAGAGAGCATTGTTGACACAGAGTAGGGAGTAGGTGGCAATAGAAAGTGGCTATTGTTTTTATTCTTAAAAGACTGCATTATAAGAGAGAAATTCATAGTCTTCCTAAAAATTACCTTAAGTTGCATAATATTTCATATAGTGGATCATTTATTATTTTTTCTTTAATGTTTTATATATATATATATCGGTGGTACTTAAATTTTATTTAAAATAAATAGTGCTGAAATAAATCTATGATGAACTTTAGGCAAATAGCCTTTTGTACCCAATATGAAATAGTAACTTTTACCAATTATTGCTTAAGGAGAAACGAAAATATACAGCTAATGTTTCTTCTATAAATAGACTGTTCAAACTAGCCCCCTAAAAAATAACAGACAAAAATAGCAGATCCTTTTTGCTCTTTAAGTAATAGATTTTGGACATACCATGACAAAAGTCTATATACATCATCTATACTCTCAATATGTGGATGGAAGACCTGATCTAGAATGTGTCAATATGGAGAGAAATTCAGCCTGTAGAACAAAAAACTGCTCATGAATCTGCCAGAGGTGCTCATCAAGTCAATAGTGATCTTGCAGAAAAGTACCAGGATTTTATGTCAAATAACCTAGTTTTAGGTAAATAGATGTTTTATAGAATATTTATTTACTTAATTTTGAGAATAATCTATATAATGCATGATTTTTTATTCCTATCCCATTAATTTTAACTAAATCATGACCTTCTCAAAGTAGTTTTATTGGGAGGCAGCCAGCCACACTGCCTTTCATAAATTTTACCTGAGATGGTTAATAAGGGATTGCTGTGTTTTTTGAGTTAGATTTCCAAAGGTGGGATTAGTGAGATTATAAGCCTTTTTATGACTCTTGACACATTGGTAGCAATAGAGCACTTGCAAAGTTTTTGATCCGTTTTGCTGGATTATTTTCCCAAAGGAATGTATTTCTCTCTCTCTCTCTCTCTCTCTCTCTCTCTCTCTCTCTCTCTCTCTATATATATATATATATATATATATATATATATATATATATATATATATATATATATTAGAGAAATATGCTAATTAACTGGGACACCATAATGGGTCAACCTGACAGAAGTAGGTTGCATGCGCAGTGTCAGGTGCAGGGCGACAGGGGCCTCTGCACACCTGTGCTGGGGGAGGGCCTGATCAGCAGTGGCTGTGGCTGCTTCAAGGGCCAGAGAGGAAGTGGGTGGCGCCGTGCAATTTCGAATTGCGTGCTGGGCTCCTAGTTAATTTATAATGCCACCAGGAATGCATGAGGCAAGTGATTTCCTTTCACCTTCAAATGTTTAGATTTTTTTCCATATTTAAAATAGATACACATCATTAAAAAACTTAAGAAGTACCCCTCTCAGTCTGAAGCAGCAAAAGAAGTCCACAAAAATTGTTTCAAATTCTATCACATTAAGCTTTTAAATGTCTAGAGCCCTTATATCAAAGACATGTAATTCATGCCACTTTGGCTTGTCCTGACTACCCAGGAAATTCTAGGGTCTTTCCTGGTTCAGTATTAATGTGTGCATAGAGGATGCAAGGTAGTTTTATTTGAGAAAATGACCATTAAAAGGTGACTTTCATGTAGAAATTATATATATATATATATATATATATATATATATATATATATATATATATATATAAATTAGTATTTTAATTAAAGGAAAGATAAGTATTTTGATTATATAATTGTTCTTATTACATGTATTTCTGTTCTTCTTGAATGAAGGAGGAGGCTGCACATGATAAAAATCCCCATCTCTGCAAACATCTGGTAAAGTTGGTGAAAAGCTCTGTGTTCATCAAATTTTATTTTCTATTCCACCTTTCTGGCTTATGGAAAACTAAACTTCCCAATCCCTTTGCAGGGAGTCAAGGCTATGTGATCAGTTTTGGTCAATGAAATTTGGGTCAGAATAATAGATATCATTTCTAAGTTATGGTAATGGAAATTCTCTTTGTAATTCTCCAGGTTTTTCTTGCTCCGGAAAATGTCATGTGGCAATGTTGGTGCCTCTGTCAGCCTGGACCTGAGTAACCATGTGGGGGAGAGTGTCCCTGTCCTCCCCTCATCCTCTACCCCTACCACCTGCATTGGAATGTGTGAGCCAGAAATAAACCGTGGGTGTATTATGAGATCTAGCAGTGAATTTATTTTTGTAGCATGACCTTCGCTGAACAATATCTCAGGTGTGGTCACAGATTATTACTAAATCCGTTGCCCCAGCCCGCTGCTTGAATAGGTAGAGGGAGGACTTCTGGAGAACCCAACGAGGAAAGTTTATGCTGCCCTGAGATGCCCAGTTCTAAGGGGAACTGCCCTTGCATTTCATAAGCACCAAGTACACATGGAGATATTAAAATGGATATAGGAGAAAAGAATCCTCAGAACAACAGCTGAGATTTATAATAACAACTTCAGAAACTCATAAAAGCCCATCTGTTCTGTGAAGCATTCCAACAAAAATGACCACTTGGCGCTCACTCTTCTGTGCCACCGCTTGTCACGCATTTGTGTGTGGTTCTCAGAATCCCAGGTGTGCCTCAAATTCAGGGCCCTGCAGGGCACAGTAGTTTATTGTGTTTTCTGCATGGCAGTTCACCTAAGATAAAATGAGTAGAGGGGGGAGGAAGCAAACAGAACAAAAAACTATCCCTTTCTACAGATGTGTCCTGGAATTTAAAATTTATAAACACATGAAAAACAGAAGAGTGAATTTTATCCATCCTACCAAATTATCATTTCTTAGGACTTTCACCCTCTATTTCTACAGAGAAATGATCTCTGACAGCAGACACAGGGAAATAGAGAAATATCCAGGTAGGCAACCTCCTCTCCCATCTATTCCAAAAATGTATGGCTCGCCCAGCTGCTCTGTACTAGAGATTATGGTTTGATGTAGAAAGAGTTTGTTCTTTGGGGTAAGAAGATTTTTAACTGAGACTGGACATGTTGTCTAAGGAAAGACAAAGAAAATCCAGGGCCACCTACCATATTCTAGGGCCTAGAATCTAGGCTCTTGCTAAGATACTTCACATAAATTACTTTATTTAGCACTCTCCAGATCCCTAAGTTTTTCTCATCTATAATGTTATGGTAATAATATCTGTGAGGATCAAATAAGATTAGTTACATAAGAGTTCTTTGTAAATAGTTTAGGGGTACCACAAAAAAGAAAACTATTATTTTCAAAAAGTTGGCTGTTTCCAAAAGATCAGCTGTTTTCTCCTGGGCACAGGAAAAGTAGAGTTTGTCTTGTGATGCTTAGTCAGTAACAACTACAGTTCAAACAGATATTCCTTTTCTTATGTTGTCTGAGAGAAGTTCCCTTTTAAGTGCATCTTTATGTGCAAGAAAGAATGAGGAAGGGAAAAGAGTTTGAGAAAGAGATAAAGAAAGAGAGAAACCAGCCCAGCAACCAGACAGAAAGACAGACAGAGGAACAGAGAAAGAATGTGTGTGTGTGTGTGTGTGTGTGTGTGTAGTTTTTTTCTGATTTATTTATTTATTTATTTATTTATTTATTTATTTATTTATTATTGGTGTCAGAGAGGAAGGGAGAAGGAGAGAGAAATAGAAACATCAATAATGAGAGAGAATCATTGATCAGCTGCCTCCTGCACACCTCACACTGGGGGTCGAGCCTGAAACCTGGGCATGTGCCCTGACCAGGAATCAAATTGGGACCTGCTAGTTCATAGGTCAACCCTCAAGCACTGAACCATGCCCCAGCAGGTCCAGGGGTTCCCAAAGGTGTGGACAGAGTTGGCAAAGAAGGAATGACACGGAGACAGCGTTCAGTTGATTCTTCCTTTATTCTCCTGTTACATCTGCATTTATACCATTTGATTTTAATCCTATCCATTCTATTCCAAAGGTTAGGGCATTTGTTATCTCCATTCCAAGGTCACTACTCTATTGTTCTGTTAAGCTACAAGGAAGTAACTGAAGGAGATTATCCTAAGTAAAGATTATGTAGCTTAAGCATGATTGTTCGTAGTTAAAATGATTAACTACCCTCCTGGCACGTAGTTAAGGGGTTTTACTGATTCCCTTCCTTAGTCCTGTTAATCCCTAACTCCAGGGAAAAATCCCCACCTGGGGAAACAACCTTTCCTGGAGAGGTGACCTTGGTTAAAACACATAGCGCTAAGAAGGGGAGCAAACATATTAAGAACAGTATGCCATATACCCCAGGTCCCTTGAAACATATGCTGTTCAGATGTTTCTTTCCTGCAGTGACTGTGTCAAGCAGCAAGGATGGACCGGCTTCCAGCAAATTCCCCCTTTTTTATTTTTTAAATGATAGCACATGTAAATCAGCGGCCACCTCTCCACCTCTCAGATTGGGTTGTTTAAGATTCAGAAGACCTGTTTGTGACTTTGCCTACAGGTCAGTCCGAGGCTTAACCCTATTTTGGCTCCCCACAGGCTGCAGTTCGCCCTCACAGGTGTATGATGGATTCACACCACAACTCTTGTGTCTGAGAACTATGCTCTGTCTAGGGATGTTACACATCTGCAGAAGGTCTTGCTCACAAAGAAACCTTGGAGCATGCAGCTAGAAACCAAATTGGCTTTATTCCTAGGATCCAACCACATTGATCTCCTAACTGAAACCTATGGAATCCTTCCAAGCTAAGTACCTGAGGCTTCACTGCACCCAGTCATTTGCAAGTTCAAAGATGGAGGCAGCAACAATAATGAGAGGCAAAGACCCCACCTGCTGTGTTGCAGGCCTGCTCAGCCATGCTTTCCAGGTTTATCCTCTACTCATCTTCCCAAATGCCCTAGGAGGTAAGTATAATTATCCTTACTTTTCAGAAGAAGAAGCTAAGCTCAGAGAGGTAACTTCCCACTAGGCTGCAGGCCCAGTTAGGGGCAGAATCCTGAATCAAACCAGACACTGCCTTTTTATTTATTTATTTTTAAAATATATTTTTATTGATTTCAGAGAGGCAGGGAGAGGCAGAGAGAGATAGAAACATAACTGATGGGAGAGAATCATTGATCAGCTGCCTCCTGTACGCCCCTACTGGGGACCGAGCCCACAACACAGGCATGAACCATGACCTCTTGGTTCATAGGTCGACACTCAAGCATTAAACCACACTGGCCAGGCCAGACACTGCCTTTTTAAATCCATATTTTGGAGGACGGGGAATGGAGGGGAGAGCTTAGCTTGCTGCATATTCATAACCAGTATGTATGTGCTCATATTTGTTGCTCTGTATTTCATTAAAAGAAATGTGAGGAAACTTTCAAAAATATGTTTATTCCAAAAAAAAATCTTACCAATCATATACAACTGTGTGTTGTTTTCTGAATAAGGGTTTTAAATGCTTTCTTTTTTATTTTTCTTTTTAAAAAAATCATTAAAATGTCTGGTTGTTAAGGCAGCATTGTCAAAACTCTTTTCTCCTCAATATTTTATACTTTTACAATACTTAATATTTTACACTTTTTACAATATTTAGATATTTAGCAGAGAGAGGGCTCCTGGTCCGATCCATTTAGAAGACCATGCCTGCTGTTTTCCCCACTAGAATGTTCACAATGAGAATTAGCATTTTGATGACTCTGAGAAGACCTAACATAGATTCATCTTTCAATTTTATTTAATACAGTATTTTGCAATTTTTAAAAATTTATAAATTCTCTCTTTAAAATGTAATCTTCTCCAGAACAGAGCTTGTTCAAGGGAAATGTTGTTTTATGGGACGTTTGTGGAGTTTTCCTTTCTCCCACTGGTACAAGGCTCCTGGGACCAACTGGAGCAGCTGCCCCTTTGCCATCATGGGCTCCACATAGAGCTTTTCACCAGCCATTAACACATAACCTGAGGGGAACAACCTCCATTGGGAGCCAGAAGACCTGAGGCGCCTTTATAAAGGAGAGAAAGTTCATCTTAAAGTTACCCGAATCACTATTGAAGAAGGATAGTGTTTCACTGATTATTGTTCTATACCTGTTTTACTTTTATAGAATCAAAAGAGAAAGGAAATGTTTCAGAGCATTTCTATTGGTTTAATAGGGCAGTGTTATGTAAAAACAAAACAAAAAACAGTAATGACAGGATTGCATGTAAATCTCATTTCTCTTATCCAGTAGAAAAAATGTATCTGCAGAGAACAGCTGTGAGGCCTCAGAAGATTGCATGGGTCCTGAACCTCATTAACTATAAACAGTTACCTGGTGAAGATAACCAGATTTTTAAATACTGTAACCTCAATGCATAAATCATTCTAAGTAGAGATTGTTCTATCACCTCAAACATTTTAGGTGATCTGGTCCATCACATTTTACATATTTTCAGATGTGTTTCTTATATCTCTGACACTAAGAATGAGGCACTAGAAATTAGTCTCATTGTGTTTAACTAAATTTAAGAAATAAGAGAATCAAAGAATCAGAAGCCCTGTAACCATAGTTGTTATTTCATCCAAGCTACTTTGGAAACATAACGCCCTTCATGCTGATAGGACAAAGAGTTTTGCGCTCCAGCAATAGTCTTTGAACTTTGGATAAAGTTCAAATATTAATCTGCATTGACAAGTAAAAAAATTATACCTCTGGTTTCTCATCATTGTCCACACCATAGCCTTAATTGAAATATCAATGTCAAAAGTTCCAGTACCCTAATAATCTGACTTAAAATTGGACTAGAACAACTAAAGTGCTGTAGGGTGAAAACATTTTACATGATAGGGCATCATGCAAGCCAAATAATTAAAATTTCTTAAGAAGTAAAATGGTCTATTATAAATTGTCCTATATATTTCAACTTAGAAAAATTAAATTAGCCCCTTCCTAAAAAATGAAAGAGTAGGTCTAACATGCAAGTATTTTTCATTGGTCACTTGGTATTCTATCCATCAGGCATGAACTAGATTCAGTTTCTGAGAATAACTAGTCATTACCTGTCACATAATTTAATATCACTTATGAATAAAAACCCAAATATTGTCATGGTTTAATTCTAGGTCTCTATGAATTTTCACCATATAAATGTTATAATAATTTTAGCATTTATTTTGCAAAAACAAAATAACAGTTGTTACTCAATAATAATTAATAAATTCTTACTATGAACTGAGTTTCCCTCACTAGATTTTCTTTCTTTCTTTCTTTCTTTCTTTCTTTCTTTCTTTCTTTCTTTCTTTCTTTCTTTCTTTCTTTCTTTCTTTCTTCCTTTCTTTCTTTCTGACATAAAGGACCATCTTTGTATTTCTCACAGAGCCTAGAACAACGTCTTGCATATAGTAGCAAGTAATCAGTGCTTTAGAGTGAAAACAGTTGTTGGTACAGCTGGATATATATATCTCCTATGTAATAAATTGTCCTCTCTATCAGGAGGTCATCTGGGAGTTCAACCAGGGGGTGGGGCCGGCCAGGGGAAGGAAGGGAGTACCCAGCTGTCAGCCACTAGGGACCCTATCAGTGCATGAACTTTTCTGCATTGGGCCTCTAATATATATATATATATATATATATATATATATATATATATATATATATATACCAAAAAATGAATGGGAAGGATGCTACAAACTTGTTCCTTATAAGACTTCAGATGAAAGGTCCTGAGTCAGCCTGACAACCATACCTCCCTAGCATTATACAATAAAGCTCCAAAATCAACAAAGGGTTATAATCACCTATTAATTTTTCTGCCATTATAAAGTAAATTCAGATAATAGAAATAGTAGCGGAAACAAAATTCCTCTGAGGCAGCCAATAACTGCAAAAAAAGATGGCTTTACCTTGGAACAGGTTTTGTTACCCACATGACAAATATGACCTTACATAAATCATCTCCTCCCATCTGTGGTCAATATGACTCAACTTCAAAAACCAGGCAATCCTGCCAAACTCTCTATCAGTCTCACAGTGGTATGATGGAGAACTGTGTCCTGGTAATCAACTTGAATTAGGCTCTATAGGAGCCGTGGGCAAACTATGGCCCGTGGGCCGGATTCCGCCGGTTTGAAATGAATAAAACTAAAAAAAAAAAAAAAAAAAAAAAAAGACCGTACCCTTTTATGTAATGATGTTTACTTTGAATTTGTATTAGTTCACACAAACACTCCATCCATGCTTTTGTTCCGGCCCTCCGGTCCAGTTTAAGAACCCATTGTGGCCCTCGAGTCAAAAAGTTTGTTCACCCCTGCTCTATAGGAATCAAATGATGAAATGTTCCTAACAATAGATTCTTGAAAAATCTCATTTCTGAAACTATGATCACTCTGGTTTATTCATAGAATGCCTAGAATCATAAGATATGGAATATGGAATATATAAATCACCAGTTTAACTCATTCTATCAAAAAAGGAGGACAACGAAAGCTCCCAAAATGAAGTGATTCATCTGAGGTCTTAGAAGTAATTCAAGGCACAGGTAAGGAACCAGGGCTCCATAAAAAACCTTTTAGAACTATAATCTTAGCCCCCTCCCCCCACCATATAACCTTCCTAAAAAGCTTTCACTATTGTGCATGAGAACATTATTCTGAGATTTAGAAGGAAGAGTTGATAAAAGTATAACTACTGCTTTCCTATTATTAACAGTGAAACTACAGAAAAAGAAATAAAAACAATTCATTTTGCAATTACAAAGAAAAGAATAAAATATATAAAAATAAACTTAACAAATAATGTGAAGAACCTATGCACTGAAAACTACAAAGCATTATTAAAAAAGATTGAAAAAGACACAATGAAATGGAAAGATATTCAACATTCATGGATTGGAAGAATCAAGATAGTTAATATGGCCATATTACCCAAAGAAATATGCAGATTTAATGCAATCCCCATCAAAATCCCAATATCATTTTTTCAAAATAGAACAAAAAATTATCAGATTTATATGAAACAACAAAAGACCCTGAATAGCCATAGAAATTCTAAGAAAAAATGAATGAAGCTGGAGGTATCACACTGTCTGATTTCAAATAACACTACAGAGTTCTGATAATCAAAACAGCATGGTATTGGCAGAAGAACAGACACACACAGCAATAGAATAGAATTGAGAGCACAGAAATAAAATAATATGCATATGGCCAAATAATTTTTTACAAAAGAGTCAATAACACACAATGCAGAAACAAAATCATCTTCAATAAATGATGCTGGAAAAATTGAAAAGCAACATGCAAAAAAATAAAAAAGAAAGAAAGAAAAACTAGATTACAGTTTGTTCCCATGTACACAAATTAAATTAATTCAAAATAGATAAAAGACCTAAATATACAAGCTGAAATAATAAATTACATAGACAAAAACATAGATACTAAACTTATGGACCTTGGTCATAGAGAACATTTTATGAATTTGACCCCAAAAGCAGGGGAAGTAAAGACAAAAATAAATGAATGGGACTATATCAAACTAAAAAGTTTCTGCACATCAAAGGAAACAAACAACAAAATCAAGTCAACTAATAGAATGGGTGATAATATTTGCAAACAACAGCTCTGACAAGGGGTTTATATTAAAAATATATAAAGAACTCATACAACTCAACACCAAACAAACAAATAATCCAATTAAAAAATGAGCAGAGGACCTGAACAGACACCTCTCCCAAGAAGACATACAAAAGGGCAACAGATATATGTCACTATGTGCAATTTCACTAGGTATTAGGGAAATGCAAATCAAAACCACAATGAGATACCTCCTCACAGCTTTTAGAGTGGTTATCATCAAAAAGATAAGTAATAACAAGTGTTGAAGAGGTTGTGAAAAGAAGGAACTCTCATTCACTGCTGATGAGAATGTAGACTGGTACAGCCACTATGTAAAACATAAAAATTAAAATAGAGTTACCATATGACCCAGCAATCCCTCTCCTGAGTATCTACCCGAAAAAATCAAAAACATTAATTTACAAAGATATATGCACCCCTATGTTCATTATAGCATTATTCATGGTGGCCAAGACATGGAGGATTGGATAAAGAAGATGTGGTAAATATAATGGAATACTATCCACCCATAAGAAAAGATGAAATGCTGCATTCTGTGACAACATGGATAGACCTTGAGAATATTATGCTAATCAAAATAAGTCAGTCAGAAAAAGCTAAGAATTATATGATTTTACTCATATGTAGGATATAAAACAAACTCCTAGACACAGACAACAGTATGGTGGTTACCAGAGGGAAGTGGGTGGGGATAGTAGGGGATACAGGAGGCCAAATATATTGTGACAGAAGAAGATTTGACTTGGGTGGTGGGCATACAATCCAGTATATAGATCATGCGTCATAGAAATATATACTTGAAACCTAGATGATCTTATTAACCAATATCACCCCAATAAATTTAATTTTAATAAAAGAGAATATCTCACTTATTCTCAGAGGGGAAGTAATTCATTCAGGAATCCAAGAAACATTTACTCAAAGATTTCTTAGGAATAGTCTAAGAGCTATCGAGTCAAATTCAAAATATAAACTACAATTTCTTCCTTTAATTTATATTTAAAGAAAATTAACTTGCAATTTCTTCTTCTTATCTAGTACCATAATGCTGTTGCCTGCTATATAAGTTTCACAGGGAGCTATATATGTAGTGGAGAATAAGCTAGTTCTATACATATGTCTACCTAGTATGTTACTGTTTAAAAACAAACAAACCCACAACAACAAAGCACTGTGTAAACGGAGCCCTAGCCAGAGTGGCTTATTTGGTTGGGTATCGTCCTGTGCACAGAAAGGGTACTAGTTAGATTCCTGGTCAGGGTACAAGTGTTGGTTTCAGCTCAACCCCTGGTAGGAGACATACAAAAAGCAGCTGATTGATGTTCCACTCTCACATTGATGTCTCTCTCTCTCTCTCTCTCTCTCTCTCTCTCCACTCCCTAAAAATTAAAAACAAAAAACAAACAAACAACCACTGTATCAAATGGAAACCAAATGTCAATCTCAAGTCTAGTGAGGGCTGAGTTAGCCTTATCTTTCCCATCTACAGACACATCAAGGAAGTTATAATTTTCTGTTACCCCAAATCTCCTAAAAGAAGGAACTAAAGTAGTTAGCATAGTTCAGGTTAAACAACTCTTTCACCTTTAACTATACTACAAATGTAACTCAAATCCCACTTCCGTTTGTCTCTCCTTTATGTTATCTTCCCTTTCTATTTTAAACAGAAGTTAATTTTATCTAAGGTCTTAATAAGTAGATGTTTGGTTTCCTCATTATTTTTATTTACCAAATACTGCCTTGCAATTTTGTGTGATCCTCCCCCAATATTTTCCTCTTCTTTGAAGCCTCTTTTAACCTCCCCAGGAAGGAATCTGACTCACTCCTAACAGTTAATACTTTTATTTGTCTGCATATCAATCTGACTCTCTGAGAATCCCTTGAAGGTAAAGACAACACCTTAACATTTCTGGATCTTAAAATCTTCTAATACTTCCAAGCACAAAATAAATATTTGTTTAATTAATTAAAATAATAAATTCACGCCCTAACTGGTTTGGTTCAGTGGATAGAGCGTCCGCCTGCGGACTGAAAGGTCCCAGGTTCGATTCTGTTCAAGGGCATGTACCTTGGTTGCAGGCACATCCCCAGTAGGAGGTGTGCAGGAAGCAGCTGATTGATGTTTCTCTCTCATCCATGTTTCTAACTCTCTATCCCTCTCTCTTCCTCTCTGTAAAAAATCAATAAAATATATAAAAATAATAATCATAATAAATTCACTAATTATAGGCTTTTTTCCATTTTGTTGCTTTGTGACTCTTGCACTAATTGTAACTGCCCCCTTTTCTATCTGCCATCATCCTGTATAGGCAGCAGTCAAAGAAAACAAGAAGTCTCAATTCACTTTATTGGCACTTGAGTGTCAACATTGTTGGGACTGAAGTTGAATATGGGGATGCCAGTCTTACACACAGTAATGCTCAGCTAATGTATGGAGTGATCACTTGAATAATCTAGGGGAGAATATAGGAAGTTTATGTTTTCTCTCCTGTCACACAGACACACACACACACACACACACCCCTGGGCTGGCCACATGTCCAGAACAAAATGAGACAGTGCTGTTCAGCTGTCTTGGTTGATGGAACATTTCAGCAGCCCAATGGTCAGACATCTGAGGATTGAGCAGGAGCCCTAAAGCATCCTTTTTTACTGGGGACCCTGGCTTGTTCAAGAGAGATTTGTTAGAGAGTCAGTTCCCCAAACAGCCTGTTTTGTTTTGTTTTGCTTCCTTTGTATGTGGGCAGATTGTCTTAAGCTGCCAAAGTAGGAAATAAATGGCATTAAAAATTTGTTTCTGTGAAGAAGCAAATTATCTCTTTTATCTTAATATTCATCAGAGATTTCCTAAAATTTGGAAAACAACACAGAATCTCCAGCAACTTTCTTGTGATTCTTCCCTTGTACTGCATCTAATTTCAGGGTTTTCTTTCTCACTTGAAAGTTGCTAATGTCTGTAGCAGTATGCAATATCACGCCAGCTTTAATTCAGGTAAAGCTAAAATTAGAGGTAAACTTGCTGGTTAAGTGGTCTCATGTCACATATCACACTGAAGCTCAAAGTAGACACTTAGGGCTACATTTTTAAAAGGCCTCTCCAAATTTGCATTGACAAAACCCTCATTGGTATGCATGAGCAGCTGTCTGGTTACCCACCCCACCTAACTGCAAGCTGGTGACTTCCTTATGAAAGGCTGTGCAAATTCTGGGCTAAGCCTACAATCACAAATTAACAAAGCATTGAAACATTGACCACGAAACTGCAACCAGCATGCCCTTATTCAGTGTGCTAGAATGAGATAATCCATAAGGACTATAAACCATGTACTCAATATTTGAACTTATTTGTAATGTCTGCCTGTGGATTAACTCAATGGTGATACGGAATTCTCATTCTATCAAGTATCACTGAACCATTGCAGAAATAATTTTGTCTGATACAGAACTCAACAGCTGAGGGGGTTGCAGGGGTGGGGTGGGAGGAGCAGTCACATACAATCTAAACCTCCAGAGGCTGATTGGTAAATCCATCCATATAACAATATAGGTCTAATTCTCTCATCTCATTCACTCACTCCCTATATGAAGCTTGTTATGGACTGAATACTTGTATCTGCTCCCCCTCCCCCCGACACCCCAATTCATATGTTGAAGGCATAATCTCCAAGATGAAGGTATATGGAGGTAGGGTCTTTGGTGAGTAGTTAGGGTTAGATGAGGTCATGAGGGTGGGGACCTCATGATGGGATTGGTGCCCTTATAAGAAGACACACTAGAAAACTTGCTTGCTCCCTCTCCCTGTCATGTGAGGACTCATGAGAAAACAACCATGTGCAAACCCAGAAGAGAGCTCTCACCAGAAATCGAATTGGCTGGCCTCTTGATCTTGTACTTCCCAACTTCCAGAAAGGCCATTCACTATGGTATTTTCTTATGACTGAGACAAAGAAATAGTTACAGAAATAATCATGTGTACAAATATAGAAATAAATATTAATATAACAGTTGCAGTGACATAATTCTCATTGTATGGTTCCATGTAAATTTAGGGACAACTCCATATCATTAAGTACAGTTGCAGTTTAAGTCTTCAGCTGGTAAAAGTTTATCTCTGTTTAGCCCATTTGGCAAAGGTATTCCCTGTGGGGGACTGTTTACTAAGTCAAAGACATAATGGAAACAGTGTAGACCTCATTAACATAAGTTCCCTTCACCTGTTTATCACTTGGTCCTAAACCTTCATAACTGCTCAGTAACAAACTATCTGGATGACAATATTACTCAGAGGGGAGGGCTTGTTCACATATCAGTGAAGCCAGGCCATGTGTCCCTCCACCAAAGAGCTTTAAAAGTGCTAAACTCAATGAAAACAAAAGTACATTAAAAATTATTAACACATCAAGACCACTATGTAGAGAAGAATGTGAATATACAGAATATAGAATAAAGAGATGTGTTTTTATCCATCTGAAATTGCGTAAAGCAGGTTTACTCATATATTCCCTTGATTCTAAAATGTAATCAATTGTAAGGCTTACTGTTGATTCAAATTAGCTCTTGGAAATATAGACACACACACACACACACACACATACACACACGCACACGCAAGTGAAGAAGAGGGAAACTTTTAATCTTTGAATTTGCTCTTGTGATTTCTAAAGTGTTGTCAAAGCAGGCTGCACATACACAGCTGCACAGGGAATATGGTTAGACAGAAAAACAGAAGGTCACTGAGGGGGAAAATGAATTGAAAAATAGTAGACTAGATGTGGCCATTTCTTCTTTAATTAACAATGTCTCATTAACAATAATACTAACTTCAGTTTAATTGCAAAGATATATTGAATATACACTCCAAAGCATTATATAAATTTTCATATTGATTAAATACCTACACTCAATATTCTGTGAACTCTATAAGAAATGTCTTAAAGAAATAACCTCTAAAATTTGATGAGTATATGTGTATTAGAGTCCAGAATTAATTGAAATGAATTATGAAATATGAAAACTACTGCAAAAAATGCTGTGCTTTAGAAGTAAATGAGGATCGTCTTCACATAGTAATTAATATCCGTGTCACAAAAGTCTATTAGAGTTGGCCCCGAATGCCTCACCCTGAAACAGTCTTTCTAAAAATGCCTAAATTGAAATTGTATATCTTAAGCAGTTAACAGGAACGGCAGCCATGAGAGGAACAAGTTACATAAGGAAGCGATCTGAGAACTCTAGATGGTGGAACTTTCCACAGCATCACCAATTGGGTCTGCTCAACAGGTGCATGGCATAGGTGAAATAGAGAGGAAGTAAAGGAAGGGAGCATCTGGGGTGCATAAGTTCCCATGAAAAGTTGTTAAAAGACAACAGCCAAATCTGACATGTGGACCTGAATTGGAGCCAACTTTGAACACACTAACATTAAAAGACACTTAAAGGCTAATGGGGGCCCTTGCTGGTTTGCCTCAAGTGGATAAAGTGTCGACCTGCAGACCCGAAGGATCCAGGGTTCGATTCCAGTCAAGGGCACATGCCTGGATTGTAGGCTTGACCCCCAGGGTGGGACATGCAGAAGGCAGCCAATCAATGATTCTCTCTCATCATTGATGTTTCTGTCTCTCTCACCCCCTCCCTTCCTCTTTGAACTAAAAAAAAAATATATGTGAAAAGAATTTTTAATGTGGATGTGACTTTAGTTAATATTAGTTAATATTAAGGACATATGGGTGATAATATAATGGTTAAGGAAAATTTCTTTATTTTTGGAGAATGCCTCCTAAAGTATTTGGGCATGAAATATGGTAAAATTTATATTTTAGATATTTCAGCAAAAATGTATAAAACAAATATGGTGAAATGTACACAATTATTGAATTCAGCTCATAAATGCGTGGGTGTTCATTATGCTGTTCTCTTTAGTTTCCTATAGACTTGAAAGTTTCCTAATAAAAGTCCAAGTAAATGAATCTGAATTAACAACTAAGTTATATTTCAGAAGTGACATTATTTTAGCATTTTTAAAGCATTAAATAAAATAATGTACATAAATGCATCTGAAGATCTATTACTACTATTATTTAACATTATTATCTGTATTATCTAATATATCCATTATTGATTTGCTAAATAATCATCATAAAATGCAAATTCCTGTGTTATTTCCCAGCTGATTTACTTTGTGAAAGCAACTTAACAGCTGGGTTCTCTAGTAAATTATTAAAAGCATTCCTCTTCCCCAAAAGGTTGCTGTGAAAATCAAATGAAGAAATCTAATCTAATAAAAGAGAAACATGCAAATTGACCGCACCTCTGCTATGCCCCAAGCCGCGCCCACCAGCCAATCAGAGAGACTATAGGCAAATTAACACAACCAAGATGGCAGCCGGCAGCCACGAGTTGGAGCAAGCAGGAGGCTTGGTTGCCCGGGCGATGAAGGAAGCCAAGCTTCCAGCCTGCCATGGCCGGCTGTGGCCTCCGCTCAAGGCAACAAAGTTTCAATTAAGAAGATAAATAAATCCCAGATACCTGCTTCCAGCCAGCCTCCACTGGGAGCTTGGGTGGCTGGGGGCTGTAGCCAGCCTGTAAACAGCCATCAGCCCCTCACCCAGGCTGGCCAGGCACCCCAGCCGGACCCCCACCCTGATCTGGGACACCCATCAGGGCAAACCAGCCGGCCCCCACCCAAGCACCAGGCCTCAATCCTATATAATAAAAGGGTAATATGCAAATTGACCATAACAGCAGACCTACTGGGAATGACTGGTCACTATGACACACACTGACCACCAGGGAGCAGACGCTCAATGCAGGAGCTTCCCCCTGGTGGTCAGTGCGCTCCCACAGGGGTAGCTCTGCTCAGCCATAAACCAGGCTGATGGCTACCAGTACAGCGGTGGTGCCTCTCCCGCCTCCTCAGCACTGCTAAGGGTGTCTGACTGCAGCTTAGACCTGCTTCCCGCTGGCAAGTGGACATCCCCTGAGGGCTCCCGGGCTGCCAGAGGGATGTCTGACTGCCAGCTTAAGCCCAATCCCCTGAGAAGCGGACCTAAGCCATCAGGTGGTCATCCCCCTCGGGGTCCCAGACTGCAAGAGGGCACAGGCTGGGCTGAGGGAACCCCCCCCTGCCGAGTGCACAAATTTTTGTGCACCACACCTCCAGTGTTCTATAACAGTGGTTCTCAACCTTGGCTGCACATTAGGATCACCTGGGAATCTCTTTAAAATCCTGATTTCTGGGCCTCATCCTCTGGTAAATTCTGTTTCTTTGTTACTAATGTTGTGGCCTCACCCCATAACAAAGAAACAATTTCCGGAGGATGAGGCCCAGAAATCAGGATTTTAAAAAGATTCCCAGGTGATTCTAATGTGCAGCCAAGGTTGAGAACCACTGTTCTATAAGCTATATGTTGTGATACAAATGTTATGTTCAATCATAACACTAGTTCTGAATTGACTCTTGCCTTGTAGTTAATTTTTAATTGCAAGGAACAAGCTCATTCTTAGCTGAGAAGTAGAAATGTGTCCCTAGATACACAACTAAATCTTCATGGCTTCAAATACATTTCCTATTTTTCTGTCATCTTGCAAGGGAAAAAATAATTGTAACTTATTTCTAATAAAAACTAACATATAGATTAATGCACACATATAAGATGTTCTCACAGTATATGCTTAAATTTCTCCCCAATTCATCTTACATATTTTCTCAATACTGTTAAGATAAGAGACCAGCATTATTACATCTAAAGAGATAGTTGTTTCTGCAACTTACTGAGGCATCTGACAAGAGATAACAGAGTGCAATTATAAAACCCTATACTTTGCAGGTTTTGAGAACATCAAACAAATGTTGAATTCTAAAAATTCATAATCCCCTTACCAATCTCTGCTATGGTTATTTAAACCACAACTCCTTTTGTTATATCACCACTAATGATTTAAAGTGAATTATTTTTTATAAATGATCATGTGGGAACTGATTTAATACAAGTGAGTAAGTTTATCAGAAATTAATTTTTCTTCCAGACATATGTACTCAGCCCTTAAATGTTATTTCCATTATTTAAAAAAATAAGTTACTAAATCATAGACAATTAAGACACATTACAATGGAAAATTTAATATTTAAAGTTACAATGAACCACCAAGGCTATTAGGAACTTAGAATCCTTAAATTTAAACTCTGATGAAGGTCTGGAGTACAGAAAATATGATAGCTACAATACATGTGAAACAGGAATTTTAGGGGAATATAGGCAGGCTTAGGGAATTTTTAGAATTAGGGTCCATGTAAAAACACAGGGCTATAGAGTGGGAGAAGATACATTCCATAACACAAGGAAGCCAGGGGCAGTTACATTTCTATAAGACAGGAAGCAGCAACAGATACATTGCCATAGGAAAAGGGAACTGGGAGTAGCCAAAAAAGGTCTATATTTACAAAATAAAGGAGGAGGAAGAAAGCCCAGAGGAAATAGGAGGACAATGAGGGAGGAGGGCTTTGGGAGTCACTATAGCAGTGATGGCGAACCTATGACACGCGTGTCAGAGGTGACACGCAAACTCATATTTTTGGTTGATTTTTCTTTGTTAAATGGCATTTAAATATATAAAATAAATATCAAAAATATAAATCTTTGTTTTACTATGGTTGCAAATATCAAAAAATTTCTATATGTGACACAGCACCAGAGTTAAGTTAGGGTTTTTCAAAATGCTGACACGCTGAGCTCAAAAGGTTCGCCATCACTGCACTATAGTAACCAATTTGAAAGGAAATATTGACCAATCAGAGGGGATATCAGGGCACAGGAACTGCAGCCTTTATAAACCATGGGAACAGGAAGTCTGTGGGACCCTTTCCCCCTCCCCACGTGGGAGTCTGTACTTGTTTTTCAATAAATCTCTACCTTTGCTATACTACCCTCTGTGCATGGATTCATTCTTCGACTCTGGTGGACAAAGAATCCAGGTTCTAGTCCAAAAATTCCATATCACATGCATGGATATTGAACTTTGTGTTTGAGGAAGTTTCAGGAACTCTTGCTCCTCTGATTAGGGTCATTAAAGACCGGATGCTCATTGGGAATATTTGTTTCCCAATTCCTAATGAGCTAACAAAGCATGTTGAAAAGATCTCTTCAGTAAGTAGCTCAGAGCAAGCCCTTGCCTCCACCAGATTATAGCACTCATTATGGTCATTGCTGTCTTGAGCAAGCAGCCTAGATGTTGATTAGAAGGCAGGTGCCAGCAAAAAAAGACCTGAAAAAGCACCTGCACACCTATTCTATGTCTCTCGTAATGCCAGCAAGGCATGGAGAAAATTCAGAAAAGTTCCTATTGCCCATTTCTTCCACCGGCCCAAGATGGGTACAGAATTAGCTAAGAATTTAAAGTTCAATGTCCTTCCAGACATTTGCCATAATAAGGGGGCAGAGGATCTCAAAGCAGAAGATGTAAATCCAGGAGCCAGGTAGATAATGTCTAAAGGATTTCAAAGAGTGCAGGAGGACTGAGGTGGGCCACTCTACTTGGTCAGTGGGTAATTTAGGAGCCTGGAGCAGTCATGGCTCAGTGAGTAGGAGCTTGAGCTGTTAACCACAGCTCCTGAGAGAGGGAGTTTCTCAGCAAAAGCCAACAGGGACACAGGAGCAGGGGCAGTCTGTAAAGCAGATACTCCACCCTGTTGACATGGAATGTCTCATTCCCTATCCACACACTGTCCTGAGAAAGAAGAGGAGGAGAGAATATTTGAGAGAGGAAGATGCCATTAAAACAGGAACTTTAGGGGAATATAGGCAGTCTTAGGGAATTTTTAGAATTGGGGTCCATGGAAAAACACAGGGCTACAGATTGGGAGAAGGTACATTTCTATAACACAAGGAAGCCAGGTGCAGTTACATCTCCATATGACAAGGGAGTAGCAACAGATATTTTTCCATAACACAAGAAAGCCAGGTGAAGCTACATTTCCATAAGACAAGGGAACTAGAAGTAGCCAAAAAAGGTCTATATTTACAAAATAAAGAAGGAGGAAGAAAGCCTAGAAGGAGTGTAAAGTCTATGAGGGAGGAGAGCCTCAGGAGCTACTATAGTAACCAATTTGAAAGGGAATATTGACCAATCAAAGGGGATATCAGGGCACAGGAACTGCAGCCTTTATAAACCATGGAAAAAGGAAGTCTGTGGAACTCTTTCCCCCTCCCCACGTGGGAGTCTGTACTTGTTCTTCAATAAACCTCCACCTTTGCTATACTACTCTGGCTGTGGATTCATTCTTCAACTCTGGTTCCAGTCCAAAAATTCCATTTCACCATGATTGGGATTTCAAGTTGGTTTAGCAAGTAGAGTCCAATTTTGGAGAAATACAACTACTTTTCTACCTATTTGAATTTTACCTGAAAGTTTTGTTTTTTGTTTTGTTTTTTAAAATATTTTATTGATTTTTTACAGAGAGGAAGGGAGAGAGATAGAGAGCTAGAAACATCGATGAGAGAGAAACATCGATCAGCCGCCTTCTGCACATCTCCTACTGGGAATGTGCCCGCAACCCAGGTACATGCCCTTGACCAGAATCGAACTTGGGACCCTTCAGTCCGCAGGCTGACGCTCTATCCACTGAGCCAAACTGGTTTTGGCTGAATTTTACCTGAAAGTTTTAATCCCACTGCAACCATTTATAACACGCTGCCTAATACTCTGCTCCAGACTCACGGATGGAGATGGAGAACTCCAAGATGGAGAATTCATAGCTACTAATAAGGAGCTGAATTCTCTCACCTTTTCTTCAGCTTGATTTTCACAGGGTATACCTCCCCTTGATGCAGCTTTCCTGGCTTTGGGGATGAAAATTGTCAGCAACTGCCAATGTAACGTGTTTTGGCACAGCAGGCTCATGAAACCTGGCAGCTGGAAGCAGGCGTGAGAAGGGAGCAGGGTCAGTCAGCTTCTAAGAGAAACCAAGGCTTTCCCAGTGAGGAATTTAAAGGCGAATGTGCTTTGTCACCTCTAGGCTAGAACAAAATCAGGAAACCATTTTGGCCCCACTCCTCAGAGGAGAGTAGGGTCAAAGACAATCACAAACACAAATAACACAAGTGGCACCCCTGTGTTTGCATCGATGGGGTGAAGAGAAGGAGCTTAACAACAGGGAAAAGCTCAGAGGTAAACAATACAGGGAAGGAATATAGTAGTTAATATTCAATCCTGCACAGCAACAGAGAAGATGGCACTAAAGACAGTGCAGCACTTAAGCAATTACCTGGACAGAGAGCACAAGCAGGGGGGGAGGGCATTTTTTAAATGGCTCTAAATGTAATAAACCTTTTTTTTTTCTTTGTGGCCAGAGACAATTTTAGTTTATTGCCCTCAAAGAATTTGCTTTGAGTTTCTGCATGTGACAATATAACTTCCTAGACCTCACCTCTCCGTAAATGTGTGTGTGTGTGTGTGTGTGTGTGTGTGTGTGTGTGTGTGTGTGTGTGTGTGTGTGGTTTAAACAGTGGGTAGAATATTCTACATATCCCCAGTGGTTAAAAGATATTTTAAACATTATTGCTAATCCAAAAAATATTCCTGACAGAGTACTCAGAGCAGGATGTTAGAATTTCAGAATTAGGATGTGATTCTAACAAGCAAAGAGTCAGGTCATAGGATTTTACTAACATCTGGTGTTGACCACCTACACACAAATTGATATTTAGAAAAATTACATTGAGAATACTTTTTACTAAATATAAATGCAGTTTGCAGAGTAAATTATCATGATATTGAAACAGGAATTTTGGGGGTGAAATAGGACAGGTTTAGGAATTCTAGAAATTTTGGAAATTAAGGGTACCATGGAGGAAGCACAGGGCTGCAGAGCAGAGGAAGGTTTTATTTCCACAGAATAGGGAAGCTGAAAAGCTGCAACAGGTACATTTCCTGAGGGAGGTGGGACTAGCAAAAGATCTATATTTACAAAATAAAGAGAAGGAAGCCCTTCATCCAGGAGGAGAAGAAGAAAGCCCAAAGGGAATAGGAAAACAATAAGGAAGGGGGGGAGGGTGGAGAGAACTTCACACTCCCATGTGAGGTTGACCTTTGAGCCTAGGAGTTACTATAGTAACCAGTCTAGGGAAATAGTGACCAATCAGAGAGGATATCAGGGCACCAGGATCTGTAGCCTTTATAAGCCATGGGGAAAAGGAACTCAGTGGGACCCTTTTCCCCCTCCCTACTTGGGAGTACAATCTGTGGGACTCCTTCCTTCTTTCCATATGGGAGTCTGTACTTGTTCTTCAATAAATCTCCACCTTTGCTATACCACTTTCTGCCCGTGAATTCATTCTTCAATTCTGGCGGACAAAGAATCCGGGTTCCAATCCAAAAATTCCATATCAGTATCACAGAACATTCACCAAGATATCTAATCTGACACTGTAGTTGAAGCCGGTGACCTGTCCTCACATCAGGTACTTTGTTTTGGTTAAGTTTGTTTTTTCTCTAAAAGCCCTAGACCTTTTTCTCTCACATCAACTTGTGCTTCAATGACTGATGAGGTTCTGATCTCTTCTGAGCCTGACTTCTTGCCTTTCACTCAAGCCTTGACTCGAAGTCCTGAAATATTGCTGTGGACTTGGCTGGTAGGCCCCTATAATCACACCATTTCTGACTGCCCTGGGTCAGAATTACACTCCACCCCAGTCAGCAAAATTTAGAAAGAATATCTAACTCCTTTCAAAATGTATGGCGATTTCTACCAGTACTAACCATCAGGTTGACTTCTCAATTTATTCTATGACCAACAAAGCTTTCGATTCTAGGCTTTAAAATTAACATCTTTCAGCAACATCTTTGGTTTGGTCCCAGGATACCTATACATGCCTAATAATTATCCAGGCCCAAAAGAGTTTTGTTTATATGTGATATATTTGTCACTATTTACTGTATTAGACATTAAAACTAACAAATTCAAACATTCATTTATTCATTCAAAATGAGTGACAACAAATCCATTATTTTAAAAGAAAGTGATATATTTTATAAAAAAGATATATTTCCCAAAGAAAAATATTTTGTCAGAAGAGTGACAGTGTTTTCTGTTTTTGTAAATGTCTTTACTATCTGGCTTAATAGAAACAGCTGGGTTCTCACATAGGGTCTGTATTCAATATGTTGAGAGGTAGCTTTTGCTGAAGTATATGGAAAATATCTAACTTCACACGGATATATACTTGAGGGAAGGAGAAATATTTTAATAGCTCCTTTTCAGGTCATTGTGGATATTATTACTATTTTTTAAACTAAACCAAAAGTCAGTAAGTGGAAAGTTTTTAAAATTTAGTTAAAATGTGAAATCTTAAATCATCTATTACATTTAAATCCATTGGTCCTGGCTGGTGTGGCTCAGTGGTTGAGCATTGACCTATGAATCAGGAGGTCACAGTTTGATTCATAGTCAGGGCACATGCCTGGCTTGTGGGCTGGATCCCCAGTGTGGGGTGTGCAGGAGGCAGCTGATCAATGATTCTCTCTCATGATTAATCTTTCTATCTCTCTCTCCCTCTTCTTTCCTCT
Organism: Myotis daubentonii; assembly: GCF_963259705.1. Lineage (NCBI taxonomy): Eukaryota > Metazoa > Chordata > Mammalia > Chiroptera > Vespertilionidae > Myotis > Myotis daubentonii. The sequence continues at coordinate 141,424,090 of NC_081842.1, read as the reverse complement.
CTGAAATCAATAAAGATATATTTGTAACCACAAAAAAATCCATTGGTCTATTACACACTGAATGTTGTTTTAGCACACATCATTTTGTGACATCATATATTGATACTTACATATTGGTTTACTGAGTCATTCACATCCTCCAAATCTTCACTATATACTATCAAAAATTCACATTTGTTAATATCACCATTGAGGTACTTAGAAAAATATTTAAGAACTGAGAAGTTTTCAAGCTCATGAGGGTAGACACAAATTTTCAAAATTTTAAGTTTTCACCAGAAATTTCCAATTTTCTCCTCCGCAACTTGTATGGTAGTTGTTTTCTCGAATTAGCATTTTCAAGGAAATATTTGTCAAATACACAAATCTGAACAACCATAGTTTGTATAAGTGACTCTTACAAGAAAAAATGGCATTCCATGCAAAAAGCCTGTAGTTCAGCTCAGGACTCAATCTCATGATAGACTTCATACTTCAATATAAAGCAAAAATATTTCACATGTACTCCCCCTTTGGTCATACAAACTATTAAAAAGATGTTTACTCAAGGGTCAATATTTAATAAAATTGCTACATTAGTTTGCTTCAGTAAAGATATTTTTAAGAGAAAGTATTTGTTTGTTTCCACTCTGAAGACTGCAGTGACTACTCCTCAGTTTGGTGCCACAGCCTTAATTAATATTAAGATGCCAGAAGTTGTACCCACCATTGCTTTTACATATAATTGCAAATGCCAATACTGTGTAAAGGAAAATAATGTCTTAATTATTATGCAAATAGTTTTGGTCTTGCAGACCTCTGAGTGTAAGGATCTGAGGACAATGGCAACCTACAACCTTCAGGAAGGATACCCTGGGTCTAAGACACTGGCTTCTGTGTTTAAATTAAAAAATGATTCTATCTGATTTATAAAGATAGAAAACTTCCACATCTGCCTGGAATAATACCTCTGTCCAAGGTTGGCAGAATGCCTTAAAAGTGCAGAGAGCCAAGACTTTCTTGAATTCAAAATATGTTTTTGCTATTTTTTTAATACTTATTTCTTGCCCACCCACTAATAAAAGTTTGTATGTGGGGCAGAATTCAGTCTGAGGTGCCTTCGTGACATCCCACGCAGTAGCAAGGTTGTCAAGAGGGAGACCCAAAATCCTCATTTATCTGAAACTGAAATAGCTTCTTCTGGTTACAAAAAAAATTCTAACATCTGGGAAAAAACAAAATCACTTCATAGCAGAGGCTAGAAAAAATGAGTGTGAAAAAGAGGAAACAAAAAAAGTGGCAGATAGCAGCTGAGTTAGAGAGGCAGCCAGGTAACCAGACAACTGGAGGCATGAAGTACCTGTGCAGGGAAGGATTAATCTTGCCCAGAGAAAGATTTGTCTTTTACCTTTGGCTCCTAGGAGGTAATCTCTAAGCTTTAGGAATGTCTTGCCTGATAAGAGTGTCTGTTCACAGCCCTGGCCTGTTTTTCTAACTGGGAGAATCAGTCCTAACACAGAAGGGTCAAAGGTTTGCTTCCTGGTCAAGGGCACCTGCCTGGGCTACAGGTTCAATCCCTAGACCAGGTCAGGGTGAGTGCAGGAAGCAGCCAATCAATGAGTCTCTCTCACATCGATGTTTCTTTCTCTCTCTTCCTCCCTCTCTCTCTCTACCCCTCTCCCTCCCTCCCACTCTCTCTAAACATCAATGGAGAAAAATAACCTTGGGCGAGGATTAACGAAGAAAAAGAGAGTCTGTTTACAAACCTGGGGCATGCCAGATAGTCTGTATTAAAAATGTGGTTAGAGTCTAAGGCAGCTGTGGGCAAACTACGGCCAGAGGGCTGGATTCGGCCCATTTGAAATGAATAAAACTAAAAAAAAAAAAAAAAAAAAAAAAAAAAAAAAGACCGTACCCTTTTATGTAATGATGTTTACTTTAAATTTATATTAGTTCACACAAACACTCTATCCATGCTTTTGTTCCGGCCCTCAGGTCCAGTTTAAGAACACATTGTGGCCCTTGAGTCAAAAAGTTTGCCCACCCCTGGTAAGGTCAGACACATTGGTGGTCAACCATGTCCATGTACTGAGCCCAATAAAACTCCGGACACCAAAGTTGGGGTGAGCTTCCCTGGTTGTCAATACTCTGGATTATCATCACACATTGTTGCTGAGACAAGTAAACACTGGTCACAGAACTCCACTGAGAGAGAACAACTGGACATTTTTGGCTTGCAACTCTCCTGGGGCCTGCCTTATGCCTTTCCTCCCTCTGTTGACTTTAATCGAATTCCTTTTGCTGTTATAAACCATAACCATGAGTATAACAGTTTTCAGTGAGTTCTGTTAGTCTATTTAGCAAACTATTGAACCTGAAGGTAGTCTTGATTATCCTTTAACTTGCAACTGGTGTTGGAATTGAGGGTGATCTTAAGGACTTCCAAAGTGTGCAGTACCCAAATAAGAAATTATTTTATGTCTCCAGAAACTAAAATGGGATTAAAGGTTGCTCAGCCTTAGAGAAGGGACAGAGAGAGAAAATACACTAAACTGACCAGATCTTCCCCCAAAAGGAACTGGAATGAGAGAAGGGTCTATAAAAAGTAAAAATTAAAATAAAAAACAAACACTGAAAATAGAACAAATTTAAAACTTTAAATCCAAACTAAAATTATGGGATAATACTATGAAATGCGATGTTCAATTCACCTCAATTATGTATGTATGGAATTCTGAATTTCCCTCACACTTTTGAATAGAGCTACTCGTGGAAGAACAAGTATAAAGGGTGGCCAGAGCGGGTAAAACTGCCAGATGGTAAAGCAAAGGAGCCCCAGAGTCATGGTCCGCAAGGAGGACAGCTCCCTCTATTAACCCTAGGATATGGGAGCACACAGTCAAGTTCAGCGCCTCAGTAGAGGCTGGGAAAGGAAGTAGCTTTCAGCCCATCTGATGTCTAAGACAACTGAGCTCCAAAATTCACTCTTTATGTAATGGCAAAAGAGAATGACAAGTCAAAAAAGAAAGGGAAGGCCTCACGTGCCTCAGCGTGGCCAGGGTATATATTTCAAAGTGAGAAGTGTTTGGGAAACATGATGTTTCTAACATCTTGAAGGTGAGAGTTATATAACACCCCAAAGAACCAAGCATCAATTTCTTTCCCCTTCAGACTGTTTTCCTCTCAACAGCTTATGTGTACTGTATACACCAGCTGATGAAGGACAGGTAGGTGGGTTTCAGTAGCCTGTTTTTTTGAAAGTTGAGAAGGCAGCCATATGCAGAGCAGCATCTGTTGTAGGCTGTAGCTGCCTGTTGCCAACAATGTTGCTCTGCATGGTTTGCAGAGCAGTCCTCGGAGCTGGAGGCATGCCCCAGCCATCTGAGGACTCAAGCTCCAATTCCCTTGTATTTTAGTACCCGCTCCCTTTTCTACAAAGGCAAGACCCTGGTACACTGGGAATACTTAAGATGTCACAACAGGCTGCTTTCAAGAACCATGTGTCCCAGAGACAATTAAAATTTAGGTTTGGCCTATCTGAGATTTTGCTTTCTGTGATGATTTCAGGAGACCCATGGAGGTGAATGTGTCCCTGCTTGGTCCTCATATCTATTTTATCTTCAACCTTTTCACCTCAATCAACTCATTCAAGGAGCTTTTTCAAAGTCATGAATAAGCCCCTCATGAAAATCCATTTCTCAAATTTCCAATTTGCAAATCAAAGAAAACAGATTTTTGTTTCATTAAAGAAGCAAGGCTCTGCAATTTATAGATTTGAACATTTTCCCAAACCAGGTGATTTCTTGTCCTTTGACAAGCTCTGAGTGCTTTTCACACACTGAGAACACAGACAAATAAGATCACACCTGGGCTTAGGTCAGAATCACCATGCTGTATAAATCTGTCAAATGACCGTTGATTTTAAGTAGCTTCATTTAGGTTAGTAGCAATTCATTACCAAGAAAATTTATAGAAAATACATTTCCTATTAAGTAAGGTAAAAATTTTCTTAAGCTCCTGACACTGACTTCTCTCTCTCTCTCTCTCTCTCTCTCTCTCTCTCTCTCTCTCTCAACCTATTCTTCCAAAAGAAAACCAGCTGAATTTTGTAATATCTTAAGAATCCAAAATGTAATCAGAGGCGATCTAAGTAGGAGACATTGATCTATGAGTCCTTTCATATATTCATTCTTATTTAAAAGGCTACTGATCATTGGGAATCAAATGGAGCAGGAGACTGTTGTGGTCTCTTAGCATCTGATGGGGAAATGAAATCTAAAAAGGTATTGAGGCACACTTTCTGAACCATATAACCTCTCAGAGGGCAGTGTGACTTACATATTCTTTAGTGATATCTCTAGAAAATACTCTAGCTTCATGTCTGCCAGCGATCCACTCTCAAATGTCTAGCAATGACTAGTATTGAATTAAAAATCACTGGTATGCTTTAGTGATAGGTCTTCCTCCATTACTCCTCCATCCATTACCTTCAGTGGGCTGTACCACAGAGTGACCAATTCTCACACTCTATGTTATTATTGATTCCGTCTTGACATTTAAGAAGCATATAAGTCCTGTTTTATCAACACCCTTTTACTTTCTCATGAATATTTCCTGAGCCAGTCTTCTCCCCTAGCATGCAGACAGAGAGACATAAGAATTTTTATCCAACATATCTCAGCATTTAGTGTTTATTATTTTATATGCACAGATTTCAAGACAAATCTACAAACAGTAGAAACCAGACCTTTTGCGAAAAAGAATCTACAGTAGGGACAGCATTTCTATATTTCAAAACATTGTCAGTAGATCTTTTTATAGAATCCTTAAGAACTCCAGGAGATGAAAATTGACAATATAATTTTGAGGATAAAGTACAAACAGGATAAAATTTAATGAACTTTCATTTTATGTAAATACAACAAAACTTTGGATATATGGAACTGATAACATCAGGGAGCTCATTTAATTTTATATAACCCAAGGTCCCAAACCTAAGAAATTAATCTGTCTAGTTATTACTCTGTTAGATTTAGGGCCAGGAACTTCATAAAATATGTATGCCAAGACACCAACCCTAAGTGGCAGGGTGCAGATTAAAGTTTCAGCTGATGCAATAATAGGAAGGAATGGTTTTCTCATAAATGGAAGAACATGGGCTCACTTACAACAATTTCCCTATTGTAAATAGGAAAAGGGACGTATGAGTAGCCCATTCTTAATGCATTTGCCACTTATCAGAAAGCTGTCTTTAGGGGGTGGTCCCAAGAATGAAGCAGGCCCTGGGAGTTCTGGGAATGCCCTTCAGGAACACAAGGAAGGAAAGTGTCCAGACATGTCTGAACCCAGGTGAAGAAGATAACTTCCCACCAGACCTTAGAGTTGAGGGTAACATGAAAAAATCTGGTAAAACAGGATGCAAAGGCTGAAAATGAGGTCAAAAGTGAGAGGAGTCAGAAAACCATGCTAGATGGTTGTTAAAGAGACTAACAAACTAGGACAGATGTGCAAGGCAGGGACTCCAGCTGTCTCATACCTTTTACTAATCTTTTAGCATGGTGCTAATCAGTCGGGTCCAAGATGAGACAGCTGGCACACTCAAACTAGGGTACTTTAAGAAGGGAATAATAGGGGAACTATTTACAAAGATGTGGGCAGGATGTAGGAATACTAGAAGGAATAGCTCAGCATCTGTTATAGATAATATCTGAGCCACTATCACTCCTGGGCCCAGTGGAGTGAAATAAGGGAGCGGTCATTGGTACTTAGAAGAAAGTATTAAATAGAAAGCCACCTGGAGACCCTAAGACCTCAGGTTGAGGGACACAGACAACCTTGCAGCAACTCCTCAGAGAGGAAGCTAGAGAAATAAATAACTAGACCTCCATCTCCTCCCTCTGATCCCCTGTTGACTGAACCCAACTAGAAGCCAGAGGACACCCTCTGATCCTCTGCTGACTGAACCCAACTAGAAGCCAGAGGACACCCTCTGATCCCCTGCTGACTAAACCCAACTAGAAGCCAGAGCTTGTTTGTGCCATTCATATGAGTCAGCCTCCCATTGCCCAGAGCAGGGTAGAGAGTGAAAGCAGAGAATGCAGCTGATGCTATCCACCTGTAAGAAGCTGAGTCCCATTAGAAAACCTGCAACAAAACAAGAAAAATCATCCCCAAATACATCAACCCCTGAAAGAAGTTCGGAGTCTCCACAATCCTCCAGGAGCAATGTTGAATTCAGTCAGTTCAACGTACTTCCTCAAACAGTTAATAAAATTGATTCTGCACTCAATGCTGGAAGCTTAAGGTATTGACATAGCTCCTAATTCCACAAATCTTTCAATCCAGTTTATTCATATGATTAAACAAATATTTGTTAAATTTCTAATATACAGTGATACAGAGGTATATTGTATCTATGCCTTCAAAGTAAAAGATTCATTTCAAAACTTTAAAGAGTAATATAAGAGAGAATGTTATTGACTTTTAAATGATGTTGTCATACCTCTAAAGAGCATCATGAGTTCACAAAAGAGAAATAATACGTGCACAGAAAGAAAACATCAACAATTCCCAGACATTTGTCTTGATCCCTTACCCGTCACTGGGTGTTACCACTGCGATGGCAGCACTTTGAACTTCACAGTCAGTCCTTGCTCCTTTCATCATGGGTTTCATATGTTCATTTGAGGCCACAACTAGCCTGAAAGTACATTTGTGTAAATTAAGAAAAATGGGCAGATCAACTAGAAAATTGCACCTCTTCAAGGGTGGAAGCAGCCACATGCCGGGGAACCTGGCTTGGTAACCAGAGGGCAAGGTGTGCCCCTTGGCTGGGCCTCTTGTGTAGGACACAACCTGCATAACCGTAAAAGGAAGCTCTGCATTCATTAATTCATTCAAGAAATAGTTATTGTGCACTTATTATATACTAAGATCAGCATATGCTTTGCAATATTTTAGTTTTCAACTTGAGCTAAGAATTACAATAAACAGTTATGTTTAAGTAGGCCATAAAATTAAACTCTAAGTTAATTCTAATCAAATCCTTTCAATATAATACTATTAGCTGCCAGAAACCAAAACATTAAAGAAGCAAGAAACTCAATAGGTCGTCCTGGTCAGTTTGGCTCAGTGAATAGAGCATAGGTCTGCGGACTGAAGAGTTCCTGGTTCGATTCCGGTCAAGGGCACATGCCCAGGTTGCAGGCTCAATCCCCTGTAGGGGGCATGCAGGAGGTAGCCAATCAGTGATCCTCTCTCATCATTGATGTTTCTATCTCTCTCTCCCTCTCCCTTCCTCTCTGAAATAAATCCTATATAATAAAGCGGTAATATGCAAATTGACCCTCACTCTGGCACACCCTCACAAGATGGCTGCGCCTACAGAGGATGTGGGGTTCCTGTAATGAGTGATCAGCGGGGACCTGAGGCTGCATGATGCCAGGCCAGGGCAGGGGACCTGAGGCTGTGCCCCCTGCCCAATGGGACTTGAAGGGGGACCTCAGGCCATACCCCTCCACCCAGCAGGGCTTGACAGGGACCTCAGGCCATGCCCCCAGCCTCGGCTCCAGGCCAGAGGACCTGAGGCTGTGCCCCTGGACCAGGGAGCTTGACAGGGGACCTCAGGCCGTGACCCTGCCCAGAGGTGCTTGAAGGGGCACCTCAGGCCATGCCCCCCCACCCTGGTGCTGAGCTGAGGGACTTCAGGCCACGCCCCTACTCCGGCTCTGGGCCGGGGGACCTGAGGGTGAGCAAGGGGACCTAAGGCTGCACCTCCTGCCCAGCAGGGTTGACCGGGGACCTGAGGCTGTACCCCCTGCCTGGCGGGGCTTGGCAGAGGTGGGGATGGCTGGGTCTGGGTCTCACATGATTTTAAGGTGCACACGGGTGGATGGGGACTTGACTCTGGGTCTCACGGCATACCCCAGACTCTGACAGGAGGAAGATTTTTATATACATTTTACTAATTTTCTTTCACCTCTGACACTTCTATTATAGAGAAAGGGCAAATAGCAATATTAAAATACTCCCTCGGCTCTCTGCTCCTCCTGTGCATCAGACAACCTCTCCTCCTCGCTGTGCCAGTAGCCACAACCCTGAGACATGATGGTGAAGGTCGGAGTGAATGCATTTGGCCACATTGGGCGCCTGGTCACCAGGGCTGCTTTTAACTCTGGCAAAGTGGATATTGTCGCCATCAATGGCCCCTTCATTGACCTCAACTACATGGTCTACATGTTCCAGTATGATTCTACTCAAGGCAAGTTCAAGTGCACAGTCAAGGCTGAGAACAGGAAGCTTGTCATCAACGGGAAGTCCATCTCCATCTTCCAGGAGCGAGATCCCGCCAACATCAAATGGGGTGATGCTGGTGCTGAGTATGTTGTGGAGTCCACCGGTGTCTTCACTACCATGTAGAGGGCTGGGGCCCACTTGAAGGGTGGAGCCAAGAGGGTCATCATCTCCGCCCCTTCTGCGGATGCCCCCATGTTTGTGATGGGTGTGAACCATGACAAGTATGACAACTCCCTCAAGATTGTCAGCAATGCCTCCTGAACCACCAACTGCTTGGCCCCCCTGGCCAAGGTCATCCATGACAACTTTGGCATTGTGGAGGGACTCATGACCACAGTCCATGCCATCACCACCACCCAGAAGTCCATGGATGGCCCCTCTGGGAAGCTGTGGCGTGATGGCCGAGGGGCTGCCCAGAACATCATCCCTGCTTCTCCTGGTGCTGCCAAGGCTGTGGGCAAGGTCATCCCTGAGCTGAATGGGAAGCTCACTGGCATGGCCTTCCGTGTCCCCACCCCCAATGTGTCGGCTGTGGGTCTGACCTGCCGCCTGGAGAAAGCTGCCAAATACGATGACATCAAGAAGGTAGTGAAGCAGGCATCAGAGGGCCCCTCAAGGGCAACCTGGGCTGTACTGAGGACCAGGTGGTCTCCTGCGACTTTAATAGTGACACCCACTCCTCCACCTTTGATGCTGGGGCTGGCATTGCCTTCAATGACCACTTTGTAAAGCTTGTTTCCTGGTATGACAATGAATTCGGCTACAGCAACAGGGTGTTGGACCTTATGGTCCACATGGCCTCCAAGGAGTAAGAGTCCCCTGGACCACCAGCCCCAGCAAGAGGAAGAGAGGCCCTCAGCTGCTGGGGAGTCCCTGCCCCAGATCGAACCCCTGACACACTGAGAATCTCCTGACCACCGTTTCCTCCCCAGACCCCCTGGAGAAGGGGAGAGGCCTAGGGAGCCCTGCTTTGTTGTGCACCATCAATAAAGTTCATTGTACCCAGCCAAAAAAAATATATTTCCTCTAATTAATTCCCTTTTAATATGCACAAAATTTGTGCACCATTAGTGAAAATATACTTTTTAAAAAGAAATAAACTCAACAAGTCAACAAGTTTCACAGTGAACTACAGTACTGCTCCCTAGCAAAACCAACTTCACTTTCCCACAAAGTTATTTCCAAATTCTGGAACCATGAAGAGCTTTGGGACCTTATTCTGTGTTCTCTCTCTCTCTCTCTCTCTCTCTCTCTCTCTCTCTCTCTCTCTCTCTCTCTCTCTCCCTGTCACAAACTATTTTTAAAACACACTTTGAACCTCTCCCTCATATAAATGCAGGTTAGTAAAACACCCTAATGCAATTCATCAAGAGACCAACTGAGAACATCATGTTGGAGGCAAGAAATGCTACCATATGGGCTTCTTAAAAATTCAATGGAATAAGAGAGAGCCAATTTGGATTTTACATCTGTCCATGGAACTAACTTAAACTGTATTAAGGCAAAACTTCTCTGTGCCTTGGTTCTCTTGTTTATATAATACACTTTAATTATATTAGTAAAGTCTTCTTTAGCTCTAACTTTCTGTAGTTCTTGTATGATTAGACAAAGAAAATGTGATTTTTTTTATACAGAGGATGCCAGACTTTCTATTTTGAGTATTCTCTTGGGATATTTATACAATGTTATCATTACTGCTTTAAGTTCTGTCCCCAGTCTCCAAAATCAGGCATCCCAATGTCATTTCCTTTATTTTTCCCATAGCTGAACTTCGCCTTCTGCAACATCTATAATCCCCTTGGTAAAGGAGTTCTCCCTGTTGCCCTCTAAGCCACCTGCTAATTGGCATGTGATGGAGCATCCCACCTGTACAATACTTCTTTCCTGCTAATAAATGACACAAATTAAAATGATCACACTTACCCTATATTCCACTTGAGATTAAATAAGGGAATGTTTTATTCTGGTAAGTATATTCCAGCTGTAGGAAGAAAATGTTAATCAGACATTAAAGATGCCAAGAAAAATAAATTCAATATGTAAATAGCTACTTTGAGCAATTAGCTATTTACTATTTAATAAATGCTAAATAAGATCTCCCAGTTCGCTGCAACACTGGAGAAAAAGTACTTAGAAGGGCACCATAACAGGTTAGTGTTGACAAGAGTCTATAACCCCAAATAAATGTCTAAAAGTTTAATCAGTAAAGACCTAGCATCAGAGCTTGAAGCAAATAGAAATGGTTTGGGTGTGAGGGAAAAAGATGATGGGACAGCTCTTTCATAACAGAGTGAACACAGACATCTAATTCCTGAAGAAGCAATGAATGAATCTAAACCCTGACAATAAATCATTACTTGAGTGTAAAAGGCAAGCTGTTAGGACCCTGATATTTCCTGGGTGCAATGGTTAATTTTGTGTCAACCTGACTGACCTAAGAAATGCCCAGATAGCTGGCAAAACATTATTTCTAGGTGTGTCTGTGAGGGTGTCTCAGGAAGAAATTAGCCTTTGTATCTGAAAATTGAGTAACAAAGATCACCCTCACAAATGTGGAGGGCATTGTTCAATCTGTTGAGGACACTAGTAGAACAAAAGGGAGAGGAAGGGGAAATTTGCTCTTTCTGTTTCTTTAATTGAGCTTAAGAAATTCATATTTTCTGCCTTTGAGCATCACACCTTGTTCCCAGGCTTTTGAATTCAAATGGGGACTCAACCCTGCAATTCTCAGGCCTTCATACTGGGACTGAATTACACCACTGACTTTCCTGGCTCTTCAGCCTGAAGACATGGGGCTTCTTGGCTTCCGTAACTACTGCGTAAGCTAATTCCTACAATCTCTCAATATCTATCTCTCCTCTCTCTCTCTCTCTCTCTCTCTCTCTCTCTCTCTCTCTCACACACACACACACACACACACACACACACACACACACACACACACAGTGGGGTCTCACATCACAAAAGTGCAAATAAATGAACCAAAAACATGAGCAACTTACCAGATATTCGTTATGTGTGGAGGTAGGCTAGAAGGCTGGAAGGCATAGTCTTACTAGTCCATCTTGACACCACAATCTCACTGGAGATGAAGACCTGCTGCCTGAGAGTCCAACAAGGCTGAAGAGCTGTGTATTCCGTGACTTCTCCAAAGTAGGACCCCCACTAGCACTCCCTTCAGAAGTCATTATCAGTGTCTAATGAAACATACAGCTTTGCTGATGCTTCTGTGGTTAACCATGGAGCAATACAAGTCTCATTTCTCATATTCACTTCTCAGAAGAAACACATAAAACAAAATGAAATTAAGCTAGTTACTTTCTCTCCTTAAAACAACTAGGTATATACATGTTACTTGACTCTACAACTAAGAACACTATTTTGAAATGGGTTTTCTACTTTTCAGGCTCTTGCTTACCCTTTCTCCCATTATTTGTTCTCCGTGATTTCAAAGCTTTTACAGCTGTACTATTTAAAAGAGCTAAGATTTGGAAACAGCCTAAGTGCCCATCAGCAGATGAGTGGATTAAAAAACTGTGATACATCTACACAACGGAATACTGTGCTGCTATAAAAAAAAAAGAGCTTTTACCATTTGCAACAGCATGGATGGACCTGGAGAGCATTCTACTAAGCGAAATAAGTCAGTTGTAGAAAGATAAATATCACATGATCTCATTCATCTGTGACATATAATGAACAACATAAACTGATGAACAAAAACAGATCCAGAGACAGAGAAGCATCGATCAGACTGTCAAACCTCAGAGGGAAGGCAGGGGAGGGCTAGGAGAAGAGGGAGAGATCAACCAAAGGACTAGTATGCATGCATATAAGCCTAACCAATGGACACAGACACTAGGGGGGAGGTGAGGGCATGAGCAGGGGAGGGGGGTGGTGGCGGGAATGGGGGGATAAGGGCACATATGTAGTACTTAATCAATAAAGAAAAAAAAAGAAAGAAAGAAAAGAAACAGAGCAGAAGAACAAAACAAAACAAAACAAAACAAAACAAAACAAAACAAAAGACCCATCATCTTACATCATGAAATTGCATTAAAGCTTATCTCCAGGTGTGCATTAAATAAGGAAACTGGGAGACAGTATGTATAGTGGCTGTACTCAAACTCCAGAGCAAAATGCCATGGAGTAATTTGCTCAAATTCTGTGTCAGGAACCTCCAAGTATAAGATAAATAGATGAAATTACACTACTGACTTCACAACTTCACAGGTCTCTTGTGAGGAATGAAAGAATTTATACATATGAAGTACTTAGAACTGTGCCTGACACAGAGTAAGCAGTTATATTAGATACTGTTGTTTTTCATTTTTATAATTTATAAAAGAAATGTTACTCATTCTAAAAATTTTGAGAAAAGAAGACAATGAAAACCATATATATTCCTAAGATCCAAAAATGTCCATTATCAATATTTAGGTAAATTACCAATTTACCAATTCTGCATATATACACAGATATTTTTAATTTTTTAATAAAAATGGTGCCATACTTTATAATTTTTGTTTTCTATTCTTTTCATTTAATATTATGAATATTTTCTTTTGGTCTTAGTATTCTTTAAACACATGATTCTAATGGGTATATTATATGCTACCATAGAGCTATGACATGATTATCTTACCAGTTCTTGGCTGAGTAATGAGCTTTTAAATAACTTTCAGTTTTCCACTATTATGAACAATTAAATTTCTTTTTCATTTCTTGATTGCCTCTGGTATAGAAAGTTGGATCTGAGATGACTTTCTGGTCATCTCTATCATCAGTGCCTTTGTGAGCAGGGAGAGTAGCCCAGTTTCCTGCTTGATACTCATGCTGGTCATTAAGTTAGAAGCTGGGGACAGGGAGGAAGGCAGGTCAACACACCTTTATCAGATGAATGAGGGTGGTCTGTTTCATGAAGCCTAACATGACCAGGTCGTAATACAGGCATGTTTCATCTTCTTTGGCCTGAGTTAATAGAAATTCATTCCAGGTTCTGGCAATAGGCTTTCTATATTGTTTTGTCTTTATTTTAATTAATTTATTTATCAATGAGGCTGACCACCTCTTCATATATTTCTTAGACATTCTGCTTTCTCTTATGGATTATTCCATTTATCCATAGAATTTTCTCTCTTTTGTATGTTTTATAATTGTTTCTCATATATTTTAGATTATTCCTTTATCAGAGATGCTATTAATATCTTTTTTCAATCAAATACTTGGCCAAACTCTATTTTAAGAAATTCATACCTGTCTACTATTGAAGGAATTAGTTAGCGGAGGAGATAATGTTAAAAATAACAGACAGAAAAAGGGGAACACCTGCTAATGCCAACATTAACAATTGTTAATAAAAAAGAAATAAATAATAAAATAAAGTTTTAAAAAACATAACAGACATGTAGTTCTCTTGTTTTCTTGCCTTTTCAAGGTGACTAAAACATTCTATTCTGCCATTTCTAGATTTTATTTTTCAAACAGCAAATAACCTTTTTTTACTGTTTTATAATTCATACCATTAGTGGTAGTGATAATAGTAGTCATAACATGACTTTTATTATAAACATTCTGAATAAAAAAATTCCATAAATGAGAAACTATAATAGTACATCTTGGCATATTATGATCAAAGATTATCTAGATATTCCCATGTTATTAGTGTTCTTAATAATTCTTTCTTCTCATACCTATTATCCTATTGTTCTACATACATGTTGATTTTTTTTTCTATTCCTACTTTCTTATTCTTTAAGATTTTGGTGTTTGAAAAGATGGTTGCTGAAATGGGCAACCTGCATCCCTCACTTGCTACAACCTCTCAGAATTCTGGGAGGAGGTCAGAGTAGTCACAGATGTCCCAGCAACAGGGGAGATGACTACACATAATCCCAGGTTAGGACCACAGCAGCAGTATTGCTCTGGCTCCACCTTTACTTGAACACTTGACCCCTGCCACCATTTGGGGCATACAGTGTCATTGAGTCAATGTTCGGACAAAACTGATGATTCTTCACCAAGGGTTACTGAATTGAAATGTAGATCAAGACCAGTGAGTCTTAAAAAGTATGTGAATAAGAAGTGCTCAGAATATGTGTGAGGGGTGATGGTGAATGTTTTTGCTCACAATGAAGTTTCTTTTTGTGTGGAAGGGTATGAATTAGAGTGGCATTCCTGACCCTCATCCCTTTGCTTTGCTTATCAGCAGAAAATGAAGTGGCTTCCTAGTGATTCTGAAAGGAGAAACATGGCACATTAGCCCAAGGGATTATGCCATTTCCTCCTGGGATCCAGATGGCCTCAGAGAGCTGCCATTCGCTCCTCCTCCATTCCATCAGCCTGCAGCCCCATGGCAAGGCCTTGCTGGTCCAGCAGTACCTCTGGCTGAGAGGACACTTTCCTAAATCTGGGGCTCAGCGTTAGAAAGCGGGCTTACTCATGCACATAAACTCTCTCATCCAACCTAAATCTTAAAGTAATCAAAGTCATATGTTGAATACTTTTTCTTATTTCTCAATCAATTTAGAATTTAGGAGATGAAGAGAATAATGAGGCTCCCAACCAGAAGAGATTTGTTAAGCAATACAGCTAATTAATTTCACCAGCAGGCATTTTGATTTAGTAGGGTTAGGGTGGGACATCTCCTAGAAATCTCCATCCTTTTTTAAAAATTTTTTTATTTTATTGATTTTTTACAGAGAGGAAGGGAGAGAGAGAGAGTTAGAAACATCGATGAGAGAGAAACATCGACCAGCTGCCTTCTGCACACTTCCTACTGGGGATGTGCCCGCAACCAAGGTACATGCCCTTGACCAGAATCGAACCTGGGACCCTTCAGTCTGCAGGCTGACGCTCTATCCACCGAGCCAAACCAGCTAGGGCAGAAATCTTCATTCTTAACAAGGCTCCCAGGTAGAAATGGAAACATTGTTTTAAATGCATTTAGAAATGGTTATTATGTGCCAGCATCAGGAAGATTTTTTTTAAATGCAGCTCTTCAAAGTTATTGGAATTTTTAATTTAATTTTATGTAAAATTTTTATAGCAAATATTAATATTTATTGAGTAGCCAATTTTTATTGGTCACACTGTCATGAGCTTCAGATAGATTATTCCAACATTTACAATAACTATAAAGGCATGTATTTTTTTACCCCAAAGTTTTCCATATGAGGAAACCAAGGCTCAGAGAAACTTAATGACTTTCTTAAAGCTCTGTAACCAACTAAATGACATAAAGGTTTCAACTGGCATCTGTTTGGTTTAATGTTTTTTCACTACACTAGTCTGCTTTCTCATTTATACTAATATGTATTCATGAAATGAACCATTAATCAGCGGGTCCCAAAAGCTAGAGTTTTCTACCACCTTCAAATTGCTACAAAAAATAATCTCATTCCAATATCAAATTGTTGTCTCTAGATCATGTTTGGTACATATAATACTTCCCAAATAATATAGTAATAGTATGTCTTCATCAAGAAAGTAGGTGGATGAATGAAAGGAAGATAAGCACTTTTGATTTGACTCCATGTTCTCTTCCCAGTAGTGTATAATAATTAATAAACAAATTATGGTTACTTTTTAGTCCCTAATTTTTTACATAGTCATCAGGACTAAAAGGTATTGGTTGAATGGAGAAATGAAAAGAACACCAAATGAGAAGAAATTGGAGTAAGGCTCCTGAAATTCTTCTCTTTACTTTCTAGTAAGTCATTTATACTATTTAACCTGAGGTTGACTCAATTATAAAACAAAAGGATTGGTCAAGATCAAGGATGTATTACCATTTATCCAATTTTCTTTCATGGAAAACATTACTAACTGATCATGACTTTTTGTTTGTTTGTTTGTTTGTTTCAATTGATTGAGGAGCATAACTGCAATGGCTTCTCAGTCCAGGGATCTAGAAAGCTACAACCAGGTGAGCAGAGTTTGTATGCAATTTGAACCCTATTTGCCATTATTAAAATAGACCATATCTAAAGTCTCCCCAATCTCAAGTTTAAGATTGTGTCAGTAGAGACCAAAGACACAGTAGCAATTAAGTGAAAAACACTAAGCCAGAAGGCAACACCTAAAAGAGTTTTAGAAAGACCAGACTATCAGAATGCCTTGTGTCGAATATAGTCACTTTGATATAAAAATTTCCATAACTAGTGATTTTTGTTCCCTCTCTGAAAATATGTGGCTTGACATCTCGGTGATGAAAAGAGTAGAAATCTCTTGCCCTGACATCTCTTCAGATTCTCTGAAGCATAACAAGCAATGCCAGCAGAGTTATTTATTTATGAAATCTAAAAGAAAAGTCCTACAGTAAACATAATGCTTATTCATTTCAAAGCCCCTGGGTAAGGAAGGACCCACGGCTATGTATCTGCTTTAGGGCAGGTGGAGCAACCACCACAAATGCCACCAGGGCCTTGTTAGTGAGAGAATGCCAGGCTGCTCCCCAATATGACACAGCCTTTCTCCTTCTTTCCCAGTAGCCCCTTCTAGAAATCATATCTCATTAGTCAGGATCTTCAAGACAAAGATACCTCAAAAATCAAGAACCATCTTTACATAAATGAGCACTCGGGAAAATGTCCATCAGAAAGACACCCAGCAAACTATTATTCAATCCAGAAATTAAGAATAAACAAAATAAGCAAACAAACAACATAAATGGACTCAGATACAGAGAACAGACTGACAGCGTTTAGAGAGGAGGGGTTGGGGGCTTGGTGAGAAAAGTGAAGGGACTACGTAATAAAAACCAAAAACCAACAACAAAGGAAAACTCACAGACACACACAACAGTATGGTGATTACCAGAGGGAAAGGGGGGTGGAGGAGGTAGAAGAAGATATAGGGGGGATAAATGGTAAGGAAAGGAGACTTGACTTTGGGTGGTGAACACACAATATACTATACAGATAATGTATTATAGAATTGTACACCTGAAACCTGTATAATTTTATTAACCAACTAAAGGTCTGGTGCATGAAATGCATGCACTGAGAGGGAGGGTCCCTCAGCCTGGCCTATGCCCTCTTGCAGTCCAGCACCCTTTGCTCCTTACCACCCGCTTGCTCGCTGCTCCTTACTGCCTGGCTTGCTGCTCCTTAGCACTGCCACGGAGGCAGGAGAAGCTCCTGCCACCACCACTGCGCTCACCAGCTGTGAGTCTGGCTTCTGGCTGAGCGGTGCTCCCCCTGTGGGAGTGCACTGACCACCAGGGGACAGCTCCTACATTGAGCATCTGCCCCCTGGTGGTCAGTGCACATCATAGCGACCGGTCATTCTGGTTGTTCCACCATAATGGTCACTTAAGCTTTTATTATATACACTAGAAGCCCAATGCACAGATTCATGCATGGATGGGGTCCCTCTGCCTGGACGGCAATCAGGGCTAATCAGGAGAGCTGGCCACCTGGGGGAAGGAACCACAGGAGGTTTGCCAGCCACCCCTCCCCAATCCGGGCTGATGGGGGGGGGGCAGCTTATGGCGGGGAGGGATGGCGGGAAATTGGCCGGCCGTGGGAGGTTGGCTATGGGAGTGCACTGACCACCAGGGGGTAGCTCTTGCATTGAGAGTCTGTGCCCTGTGGTCAGTGCATGTCATAGCAACCAGCCGACTGGTTGTTCAGTCATTCAGTTGCTTAGGCTTTTATATATATAGATGTCATCCCAATAAATCCAGTTCATGACATTAAATGCCCCAGGTTTCTAAATGATATTACTCATGCTCAAATCCATAGGCACTTTTGTGAGTCTAATCAAAATTTGGAGTTAACATGTTCATCATCTGTGCATCTAAATTATATATTTTTTTCAACCCTCTCTAACCTTCTCCCTACCCCACCCATATAGAACTGATGAAACAGTATTACATGTTCCACTTCTGAGTGTTCACTGTGTGATGCATATTTTCCCTCTGCTGATAATACAAGCTTCCTGCCACCTGTGACCCAATGCATTTAAGTTGTTTGTTTGCTAATAGACACGAAGCTCTCATCTATTTAGCCCTGGACTTGACCCTCAACTGCCTCATATGCTAGAGTCTAATAATTTCCCCTGAGTTCTAGTTACAGCATGCACCTGGTGTTTCCTTTATTACCAGAAGCTTTCCCAGCAACACAATTCTGTGCTATATCCAAAAGCAGAGACACAACGTGCTTTAAGGATGAAAGTCAGGTATTCACAGAATGTAGAATTCAAGAACTCCCTGTCCTTCCCTGCCACACATATCCATGTAGAACACCTTGCGTGTGCTTTCCCTGACAGTTTGAAAGGGCCTTTGAGGTTTAATCAGTAGATAATGGCAAAAGGATAACACAATGTTCATAGAGGGAATTCTTATCTCAGTGCTCCTGCCGGCAGAACATCAAAGACTGCATACTTTGCAATTTATTTAGCTGTAAGGAATAGGGGTCAGGGTGATTCTTGGGTTACCATATATAAAAATACTACTTTTCAACTCAAAGTGATCTCTAGACAAGATGGAACAGCAAATTGTAAGAAGTTCAAGGTGAAATATTTCTTTTAAGGGAATACATTTCTTTCCCCTATAGTTCATATTATAATAATTTCTGAATTACTAATCTTGGTCTTTTGGGTGGATATTCCTTTTTACTTTTATTTTAGCAAATTATCATTCCTAATTAAATCAATGATTAAGAATAAAAAGTAATTCTATATTTATGCACCAAAACAAGAAAAAAAAATATATCCATGACTTTTGGTTATTAATCAAACACTGATTTTTTTAGAGTAGTTAAGACTTAGATTCATAAAGATAATTCAAGAATTTTGTGAAAACACTTGTTTGAAAATATAACAATGTATATATTTAGCATATTTAACATATATTTTACATAATTATTACTTAGGTTTCTATTAGAAATTCTATTTAGCATTATAAGTATTGTATTCAAATTTCCTACAATAAATACATTGAAAACTGCTTTGCTGCTGCTAATGTGGTCCTTGGACTTGCAACATTGGTATCCCTGGGAGTTTTGAAATGAAATATTTTGCATTCCACGCCTACTAATTCAGAATCTGCATTTTTAACAAGATCTCTAGGTGGGTTTAGATATACATGCAAATGTAACAAGTTTTGGGATGAAGAAATGAGCCTGGATATTATCTGTCCCACAGATAAGATCTCAGATTCAAGCTTCATATCTTTTGACTTTAGACACATTTCCAAATTTCTTTAAACATATTTTGTAGAAAGTATATAGCAATATATGTTATAGGCTTGATAAGAGATTAAATATAGTTAATATACATGAAGATAAGTAATTAGCACAAAATCTGTAGTCCAGAAATTTTCAATTAATGTTCCTTGCAACCTTTCCAAAGGTTATAGGCTGTCAAAATAGACTAATACAGAGTTAAGTCATTGACCTGCACATATGATCGATAAATCTCTTCCCCTTACTTTTTTACCCAGAATTACAATTACTATTGTGACATCTTAATAGGTACTCTAGTTTTCTACAGTAGAGCATTTTTTAAAATATATATATATATATATATATATTTTGTTGATTTCAAAAAGGAAGTGAGAAGGAGAGAGAGATAGAAACATCAATGATGAGAGAGAATTTTTGATCAGTTACCTCCCACATGCTACCCACTGAGGATCAAGCTTGCAACCAGGCATGTGCCCTGACCAGGAATCAAACTGTGACCTCCTGGTTCATAGGTCAACTCTCAACCACTGAGACACACTAGCCGGGCAATAGTAGACCATTTAAATCTTGGTAAAAGAGAACTAAATTAATACAAGAAATCCTACCTTTTAGATAATAGAGGTAAAACCTTTATAATAGGTAGAGAAAGATGGTGTGCTAAACAATCTATACTAATAATAAAGGAATATGCAAATTGTCCAAGATGCCATCAAAGTAATGACCAATCAGCAGGCTACATGTGCAGCATGTCCCAGTAAGGCTGCTGAGGCTTTCATCTGTCCCTTTCTACATTGAAGATGACAGGATTCAAGGAGGAAGGGCTCCAGTTTCGTTTTCTCAGCACCTTGCAAGGAAGCCTCCCTGGGGCAGCTCTCCCCCACCCGAGCCCTGCACAGGACAGGCACTCAGACCTGGAAGCCCCAAGGGGAGGTGGAGCGAAGTGCTTTTCCTTTGGGACCCCACTGTCCCTGGGAGTCCGGTGCAGAAAGTGCTCTCCCTGGGAACTCGGAAATGCTTCACAGACATTTGGTTACAGTGTAAAATGTTTCCACCTGGCTATAAAGCAAGTCATGTTCCTTGGCTGAAGAAACCCCAAGGATGCTAGTTACTAGGAAGAGGAAGTCGGGTGTTGCTAAGTGATGTCATTATATGGACGGACACTTAGCATATTAGCCACACACACACACACACACACACACACACACACACACACACACACACACTAGAGGCCCGGTGCATGAATTTGTGCATGGGGGGGGGGTGCACCTCAGCCCGGCCAGCACCCTCTCTAATCCCGGACCACTTGGGGGATGTCTGACTGCTGGTTTAGGCCTAGGGATCAGACCTAAACTGGCAGTCATACATCCCTCTCACAGTCCGGGACCACTGTCTCTTAACCACTTCTGTCTGCCAGCCTGATTGCCCCCTAACTGCTCCCCTGCCAGGCTGATGACCCCCAACTGCCCTCCCCTGTTGGCCTGATTGCCCCTGACTGCCCTCCCCTACTGGCCTGATTGCCCACAACTGTTCCTCTTTTTCCCCCCATAGCTCCCCTCCACATGGTTCCCACCCCACCCCATGCCCTCACTCCCCCCCCCCCGACTGTCCTCATCCATAAGTGTACAATTTTTTTCCAATCTCTTCCCCCAAGAATTGTCAGTCTTCTCCCTTTCCATGCCCTTTATTCTATTACATTCACCAATTTATCAGATTCTGTCCATCAGATTTTTTATTCATTTGATTTTTAGATTCACTTGTCCATAGATATGTATTTATTGTCACTTTGTTGTTCATAATTTTTTATCTTACTTTTTTCTTCTTCTTCCTGTTCTTAAAGAATACCCTTCAGCATTTCATATAATAAGATATGGTTTGGTGGTGATGAACTCCTTTAGCTTGGTCTTGTCTATGAAGCTCTTTATCTGACCTTCAACTCTAAATGATAGCTTTGCTGGGTAGAGTAATCTTGGTTTTAGGTTCTTGCTATTCATCATTTGAATATTTCTTGCCACTCCCTTCTGGCCTGCATAGATTCTGTTGAGAAATCAACTGACAGTCGTATGGGCATTCCCTGTAGGTAACTAACTGTTTTTCTCTTGCTGCTTTTAAGATTCTCTCTTTGTCTTTTTCCCTTGGCATTTTAATTATTATGTGTCTTGGTGTTGTCCTCTTTAGATTCCTCTTGTTTGGGGTGGTTCTCTGCACTTCCTGGACTTATAAGTCTATTTCTTTCACCAGATATGGGAAGTTTTCTGTCATTATTTTTTCAAATAGGTTTTCAATATCTTGCTCTCTCTCTTCTTCTGGAACCCCCATAATTTGGATGTTGGTATGCTTGAAGTTGTCCCAGAGGCTCCTTACACTATCTTCATATTTTTTTTTTGCTCTTCTGGTTGGGTATGTTTTGCTTCCTCATATTTCAGATCTTTGATTTGATTCTCGGAATCCTCTAATAAACTGTTGAATCTCTGTATATTATTCTTTATTTCAGTCAGTGTATGCTTAATTTCTGACTGGTCCTTTGCCATTTTTTTTGGCATTCTCACTAAGATCCTTGAAGGTTTCACTAAGTTCCTCGGAGGTCCCACTAAGTTCCTCAGAGGTTTCTAGAAGATTCTTGAGTAACCTTATAACTGTGGTTTTGAACTCTATATCCAGTAGTTTGCTTTCCTCCATTTCTTTGGTTTGGGACATGTTTCTTTGTCTCTGCATTTTGGCTGCTTCCTTGTGTTGATAGAGTGGCCTTGTGTGGTAGGTGTCCTAATAGGGCCCAGTGGCTCAGCCTCCCCAATCACCTGAGGTGGACACTCTTGGTGCACCCCTTTGTGGGCTGTGTGCACAGTCCTGTTGTATTTAAGCCTTGATTGCTGTTGGTATCACTGGAAGGAATTGACCTCCAGGCCAATTGGTTGTGAGGACCAGCTATGTCTACAATGGAAAGACTACTGTGAAGGAGACACCCTTATGGGGCAGGACTTGCTTCAGTGGGGCTTTGGTGTTCACTGAGTCTACCCCTTGAGTGTGTTGCTTATGGATGTGAAGAGTTGTAATCAGGTATTGTCTCACACTGACCACTGGGTATACTGGCTTTTGGATCTCCAAGGAGGTGCAAAGTAAGCCACTGCCTGAGGCCACCCAGCAGTAACTACAGAGAAATCTTCAGATTCCTCCTCTTTGTATGGGGTTTGGAAGTGCCCAGATGAGGCCCATCTGTGAAGCAAGGCAGGCTGCTGCTGCTGGGGCTTGAGCCTTCTTTTGGAAGCTTTGGGGCTCTCTGACCCAGCTGCAGTTTGACAGGTTTTAGGTTGAGAAAGGACAGGCTATTCATATGCAAAAACTGCTGCACACAGCTTGGATGGGGTTGTAAATTGGGTGGGGTAGGGTCTCAGGGAATCACCAGGGTGGAGCAAACAGCAATGGCTGCCAGTCAGCCCTGCACTGGAAAAGTCCCCACGTCTCAGCATGCAGCGCCCCCATACAGGAACAATGATCACTGTGAGCACCTCTGAGATAAAGCTGCCCTAGCGTTCCAGCCCAATGCCAGACAGCCCAGTTTCTCCCCGTATCAGTCTGGGTCCCCAGAGTCTCGCTTGGAACTGGAGTTCAGAGCAATCAGGATCTTATATCTCCCTCCCGATTGAAAATACAACAACAGTGCACCCAGTTGCCAGCCCATTCCGTGCACACCTCAACACCTCCTACCAGTCTTAATGCACTTTTTTCTTTCCTTCTAGTTGTAGAACTTCCACTCAGCCAGCTTTCCCACAGTTCTGGATGATAATTGTTTTGTCTTTTAGTTGTAGTTTTGATGTGGTTGTGAGAGGCAGCAAGTACAGATGTTTACCTATGCCACCATCTTGGTTCTCCATCTCAGCTATTTGTTTTTTTAAATTTTTTGTTTGTACCTCTTGGATTCCAATTATTCTTGTTTTGACATATATATCCTACATGTTTCATATTCTTTTCAAAATTACCTATCCTTTTATTCAGCACTTCCATTTGGACTTTCTGCTTCCTCCATTCACCAGAGCTTCTTTATGGATATTTAGTTTTTACTTTCAATTATTGTAGTTTAAATTTTTATTTGATTTAACATTTTTAGAGGTTCTAATATTCTGCTAAAATTCTTCACCTTGTGTTTTATTTTATTGAACACATAATCTTAATTAATTTTAAATCTATAGCAAATACTCCAATAGCTTGATCTTCCAGATGCCCATTTTAGTGTCTATACTTACTCTTGCTTTTGAACATTTCTAGTTTATTTTCTAATATATTCAAGTCATCACTTCTATGTACATTGATCATAGAGTAAAGGTAATCCATTCAAAATTTCAACAGGATTTTTGGTTAAATTGGCAATTATATTCTGAGATTGATAAGAGAAATAAAGTACTCAGGCAATATTGAAAAGGAAGGGCAAAGCAGGGGGACTTAATCTATAAGATAAGGTGCTTTATTATAAATATATAATTAAGACAATTTAATGTCAGCATAAGAGCAGAAACATGGACCAATGAAATAGAACAAAGAATCCAGCCACAGACCTATACATATAAAGTCACATGATTTATGACAAAGATAACAGTACAGAGCAATGAGTGGATAATAGATTGCCTCTTCAATAAATGGTGCTAAGTCAACTGCATATCAGTGTTGACGTGGGGGTGATTGGCCATTACACACACAAAAATCGATTCCAGACAGATTATAGATCTAAATGTGAGAAATCAAAAAATTAAATAGGGCTTTTAAAAGTTAACTTAGGAGAAAAATTCATAATGCTGGTATTAAAAAAAAAAAAAAACCTCAATAAAATGGAACCTAAAAATCAATAACCACAAATAAGAAGAAATTTAAATTAGATTACTATAAAACAAAATGCAATCCTTTCTTGAAGCTATCACTATAAAAAGTATAAAGGCAAGCCACAGACAGGAGAAAGAATTTTTCAACACATGTATCTGACAAATGATTTATATCAAAATATACAAAGAAAATCTAAAAATTAATTAAAAATGTCAGGCAACTAAATAGAAAAATAGGAAAAAAAAGTTATTACTTTACCAAGGATGATATCCAAATGGCAATAAACATGGAAAAGTTGCATTTTACTTCATTATTAAATATGAAAATCCCAAAATAATGATATTACCAACTCTTGACAAAATGTGAATTTATTAGTACACTTAAGTTATATCCTTTTAATTTGTGCACTTTCATATATGTATGTTATATTTTTATATAAAGTTAATTAAAAATAATTGCCTACTTAAGATAAACTCTTAACAAATGAAGAAGGAAAGAAATTCCCTTAACCTGATTAAGGATATCTAAACAACACAAAAAATAAACATCACGTTAAATGGTTAAATACAGACATTCTCCCTTCAGATCTAAATCATTACACCTATTTCACATTTTATTTTATTATACGTCATAGCTTGTAGAAAAAGTTAAAAAGCAAAAAGGAAGGAAGAAAGAAAAGAAAGAAGGAAGGGAGGGAGGCAGGAAGTAAGGAAAGAATAAGAAGGAAGGAAATAAGTTTATAGAAAATACATAAGAACCTGCAGATAAACAGTTGGTATTAATATGCAAATTTATAAAATTCCCTGGATAAAACATAAATTTTTGTTTGTTTCTTAATACATAAAAAGTATATAAAGAGAAATTTAAAGATAGGCAACTCAGTATTATTATCAAATTACACAAGCAGAATATTGAAATGGCAAAAAAGCCAAGAATATGTTCTTGATCTCATCATGTATAAGAGAAACACAAGTTAAGACTCCAAGAAAATACATATGAACCAAAATGAATTACTGGGTTTAAGGATTGGCAATTTCAAGTTTTCTCAAGGAGTTTTAAGTAACTGAACTCTCATTGGGTGCTGATGGGAACACAAATTGTTTCAACACTTTGAAAAATGGGAAGATATACTAAATCTGAACTTTTTCATGTCCTATCACCAGCAATATTACTTTTTGGTATACACCCATCAGAAATGTGTGTGTGTGTGTGTGTGTGTGTGTGTGTATGTGTACCAAAAGACATGTAAAAGAAAATTTCTATTCTATCAGCACTATAAGTAACAGCCAAATAGTGGATATAGGCCAATATTTTTTTAAGTAGAAAAATGGATAAGTGAATTGTGGTATTACTGTGCAGTTGATATACAAACAGGATTCTATTAGTAAAGAGTATTTAACTTTATTAGTAACTTTGTATTACTTATATTGGTTTATGCATGTATGAGCATTTCTGGTGTTTCTCTTTAAACAACTTTGTATTTAAAACTGCATATAATTTTTTAGTAACTCTAACCCCCCAAAATGCCCCAAACAGTAAGAAAAATATAAAATAAACAAACAAAAATATAGGTGATTAAAAAACATTTTATTATTCCAAAAGGGAAGAGAGAGAGAGAGAGAGAGAGAGAGAGAGAGAGAGAGAGAGAGAGAGAGGAAAACAGCTTTGTCTTTTGTAAGGAGAAGCTGAAAAATAACACAGTTGTATTTTTCTTTTTATCCCGTATGCAATGATGTATTTATTGACATGAATATATATCCATGAAGGACTATTTTGTGAGAAAAGCATATAACTAAACTACTAATACCTTTACACAATGTGTTAGCTTTATAATCATAAAATTAACAATAAAGACACTGTCTTTAAAAATACAGATGAACACCTTCAGGTTCATAATTTCCTGTGCCACCCTCCACTTCGACCCATACAGAGCAGGAAACAGAATCAGCTGCACAGTGCATTTTGCTCATTCTGATTATAGACTACTTGCTCTTCCCTGGGTCTGGCAATATTTTGGATTTTTTATTTTCTATTAATATTTGGACTTATGACAGCTTTTGTTTCTTTCTTTCTAACTAGAGTTCTGTGTTTAAACTCCAGCATGTGCACACCTTTGGCATTCACTAGACTCCTCTAGATTAGGTAGATTTCAGGTCCTTTCTAGAGTCCTGAATCCATGCCACACTTCACTTTAGCATGACAGTTTTCCACAGCTTTCAAGTCCACCTCATGGCCTCCACCAGCCCCTTTAAAATCACTTATAATTTAAGAGATACTGAATGTTTCTTATTGCTTTGCTTTCAGAGACACAATACAATAGTCAATGTTATGGTGTATTTATGATTTGCAATTTTTTTCACTGACATACACCACATATATGTGTAGCTGTATTAGGAAAAGTCTGTGAAAAAATGTTGATAAGAAAGAATTGAATCTGAACCCTGTTTCTTTTGTGATCTGAGCTAGTATTACTTTGGTAGAAATACAGCATTATCTGACAGAGGTCTTTGGGGTTCTGATTATGGGCCCAAACAAATCACAATGTATACATAGTCGGCATTGGGTTGACTCACTTGATTGTCCTTGACGGTGCTGCTGAATACTTTTATTTTTATTCCAGCCAGTGAGGAAAAGGTGCATTGTATAGCGCAGGCAATCAGACTTACTAGAAAATGCCCTTGGCTTGCCTATTCTATGCATGGAGGTGAAGGAAAGAAAAAAAAAAAAACAACTCACTAGTTATTTCCTTCAACCTCGAAAAGGAAAACACAATTAATCTATAGAAACTTCTGCAATAGATTTCCATGTACAAAATTCAGTGTCATATATTTGGCTACTATGAGGAAGAAGTCTGACCATGAATGAGTATGTGAAGTGCATCTGTGGTTTAGTCAACGTAAGATCTCAGGAGCTGTGTCTAGTCTAGTCCAAATTTCAAATATGCTTATTATGGCTTGCTCAAATCCCATGTGCTGTGGGGTATGATAATTCCTGAAAAAGCAGTTCTTCTGGCAGATTAAGAGAACAGTTTGCTTTCGCCTCAGGCCATTAACATTTTAATAAAACGGTCGTCAACTGTGATAACAATTCATCTTTAGGGGACTTTATCTATTATTAACCTTATTAAGTAACAAGTTTATTATTGCTGACATGCAGATTTTCCAGACTTCATCACACATGCTTCTCACTCCCGCTCCCTTTCACTCTCTCTCCCTTTAAAAATTTAGTTCAATTAAGCTGAATTTCTGTGCCAAGTGCATGTTTACAAGTTTGTTGGTTTGTTTTCCTTTGGAGTGATTTGAAAATGATTCTCATTTCCAATAATAGTTGATTAAGCTAAACACATTTATGTGCTTTGTTGAGGAGCACAATCTGTTAAGCCGGAATAGTTTACTACTTTTGACTGATTTGGGTGAAATAGACAGTTGTCAGTCTCAAGAAAATTTTGTTCTAGAATAGAGCAGGAGGTCAATAGAGACAACTTGAATTTAATTTTACATGGGAATAGACAACATAATAGGCAATTATGTTCCTTAACAAGAGCATGATGCCCAATATTTTTATTGAAATAATCATAAATACATATTTAATCTACACTTGACAAAAGAAAATAAATCAAGCATCAATCTTCTAAAATGCATGAAGAAGAAACAAAAATCTAAGAATGTGATTATTCATAATATGCTTCGAGAACTCAAGATGCTCTACTACAGTGAGAGTCAAGGACTGGACAAAGGCAGGGAATAGTTAGAGGGTACAATTAAAAAATTGCTGTGGAACAAACTTAAAGTATAATACATCATAAATGTTTAATGTAAAGTAAAAGAAAGTCATGAAGGATGTACCAATTAATTTATGTTAAACAGAGAAAAACTTGATTAGATTGGTGTTTTAAACAATTCTTAAGTGAGGTACAAAATCAGCCTTGGTTCACAGGTAAACGCTATAGAAAGCTATGCAAGAGGCTATGGGAAAGATGGTGAGGACCTAGATTTGGGAGAGAAGGCAGTAAGAAGATAAATGATTTATACCCTGGTAACTTCTGAAAAATGTTCAATAGAACTTGATGAAAGGTGAATGATGGTTATGAAAAAGAAATAACTGAGATTTTCAGTTTTAACAACTAGATAGCTATGACCAAAAAAAAGTACAAAGATAAATGTTTTAGTGAAAATATACTGAGTTCTGTTAGTTTGTGTGCATTTTTGGAGTCTGTGACATCTAGGCACAATAACAATGGTTTCTACTGAGCCAGGAACAAACAACAAAGCTGCCTTGGACATGGCAAACCCAACCTTTTGGAGATTATATATATATATATACTGGATGAGCTACCACTTTGCATTTGTACTTCCGAAAAATATCTCTATTACATCCCTTTCTCTTCATTTCCACCCCACTGACTTGTTCAGAACTTTTGTCTTGCATGCTCCACTGCAATGGTGACTCTCCTAACTGGTCAACCCATCTTCAGTTTTATCTCTGACAAGTGTATTTGCTGCATAGCTATCAGAATCATTTTCATGGAATAAAAAAATATGCTATAACAATGCTTCCAATAAGTGGCACTATGGAATATAACATCTGTTTTTATGAAGTTGGTTTTCTCATGCATTTTTAGTGTCCTGAAATAAAATTTAAAGACAGTTAAACTATCAATACATTTAATTTTTAAAATTAGTAAAATAACAAAAATAATAAAGTAGAAATAAAATAAAAGTAATATGTGATAAAAATAATATATATTTCACTATATAAATGATTAGACAACAATCAATATACTAGAAGACATGATATAGTTGACCACTGCTTATACCTGTATGAAAAATTTCAAAGGATAAATGAACAAATGTAGTCCAGTGTACATGTGTGGGTTGGTGACACAAATACCATGTACAGAATCACCATCAATGACATACTTCCTTTGAAAATATAAAACTTTTGAAAAAGTTACCAGCAATACAATAAAATTTTTTTCTTGTATTTACATTGTAGTGCATTCCTGGAAATTTTAATGTATTTTAGAGCAAATAATAAGCACATAAGTGTAAAACAGATTTAAAGTGCAGGTTCAGATTGTTATAATTCAGTTTTAATGCAAATAAGTGTCCAAGAGAATATTTCAAATTTTTCATGCAGAAAATATAAATTATTTATTATGTGAACAGTCCCACACATTTCAGGGGAACACAATATCGGGTCCCCTCCTACTAAATGCCAATAGTACCCCCTAGGCGACATGAAGTCTAAAAATTGTTCAACTGTGGGTCACATGGCCACCATTGAGAACATGCTTTATATCTTTCAAAGGCCCTACATGCTCCAACAAGTAAGGGTAAATTTTCCCTGCTACATGAGGCCATCTATAATCTGATTCCAGCTGCTTCTTTCATAAGTCCTGTCTCAACATTATGCCCAAATCACACTAAATTGCTTTGTAATGGGGAGGGGTATTTATTTGTTTTGCTTTTTCTCATAGAGTCCACTCTGCCTAGAATGATGGTGAAGATGGTGCTGGAAAAGATTATGGTTTTTAAATAACTAATATATAACATTTCAAAATGCTAATTAGTTATATCTTTTTTGCTTTTTAAGCATTGAATCAATAGATCATAAATACAAAGATTTATTGGTGTATAAAAATTTACTATCATGGAGAGAATTGTGCTAAGTGAAATAAGCCAGCCAGAGAAAGATTAATCTATATATATAAAAAGCCAGTGACTGGAAGGCCATAATGACCAGAACGACCAGTCGCTATGATGCCCACCGTGGCCAGTGAACTGGACTGACCGAGGGGCAGGACTGGTGGCCAACCTCCCGCAGCCCCCCCCCCCCAGCTGGTCCCGCTCCTGATTGGCCTCCTTAACCTCCATCAATGGTGGGGCGGATGGCCAACTCCTCCTGTGGCCCTTCCCCCAGGCCAGCCCCACCCCCAATGGGCCCCAACCACCCGATCTGCCCGTAGACCCTCCCCCTGGCCAGCCCCACCCCTGATCACCTCCCCTACCCCAATAGGGGGCGGGACCTGCCAGCCAACCTCCTGCAGCCCCTCCCCCTGATAGGCCCTGCCCTTGATGGGCCCCCCACATGGGTCCCCACCAGCCCATGGCCCCTCTCCCTGCCAGCTCCACTCATGGTTTGCCCCCAACTCTGATCAGGGGCAGGGCTAACTGGCCAACCACCCAGGGCCCATCCTCCAGGCTGCTGGCCCCTGATCGTCCCCCTCCACTTCATTTGGAGGTGGGGCCGGCCAGCCCACCACCCAGAGGCCCTTCCCACAGCTGGCCCCACCCCCAATCAGCTTCCACTACCCCAATCGGCCCATGACCCCTCCCCACAATCATCCCCCCACACACACACCAATCAAGGGTGGGGCTGGCCGGCCAACCTCCGATGGCCCCTCCCCAAGCTGCTGATCCCTTATCAGCCCCCCACCACAATAGGAGGTGGGGCCATCAGCCAATTACCCACGGTTCCTCCCCCCGGCTGGCCAGGTCCTGATTTGGCCCTGATTGGCTGGGCTGGCCAGCTAACCTCCTGCCATCTCCTCCTCCTAACAGGCCCAGCCCCAATCTGCTCTGATTGGGGCTGGGCTGGCCGGAACCCACTTGTGCACAAATTCATGCACTGGGCCTCTGGTATCACATGATCTCACTCATTTGTGGAATATAGTAAACAACATAAACTGATGAACAAAAATAGATCCAGAGACAGAGAAGCATTGAACAGACTGTCAAACCTCAGAGGGAAGGCAGGGGAGGGTGTGTGTCTGGGTGGGGGGGTAGTAAGAGATCAACTAAAGGACTTGTATGAATGCATATAAGCATAACCAATGGACACAGACACTAGGGGGTGAGGGCATGTGCTGGAGGTGGGAGTGGCCGGGGAGAGGTTATTGGTAGGGGGGGTGGGCGGGGGGGAAAGGAGACATATTTAATACTTTAATCAATAAAGAATAAAAAAATTCACTATTAAGAGATCTGCCTTCAAAGGTAGACACTAGACTTGTACCTTTCTTAGATAATTTCTCATTGAGAGCAAGCATAAAACCTAGGAAAAAAAATACAAAAACACCTCTTTCAGTACATTAGAGAACTACCAACATAGCAAAGACATGAGGGGCCAAACATGGGGAGAAGAGAAACATGGAATAATGATTCCAATATTCATTGTTACTTTTCCTATTAGAATTTTTCTAATTCATAAGCAGTGGTTGACATGCTGAGAAGCTGATCAAGATATGGTGGGTGTGAAAAACTTAGCAGAAATTCCAGCAGTGATAAATGCTAGGTTAAGATCCACCTAAGAGAAGGAGTCTGATAATCATAATAGATTCTAAAAAATAGTTTCAAAAAGGTAGTGGTTAACTAGAAATATACCAGAAACTGGATCCTAGCTTGAAATCAATTCAATCATTGGGAAAAGTCTTTTTTTATATAATAACTACCAAGCTGAAGAAAATATTAAAGCACATATGAAAGAAAATAACATCATTCATAGCTTTAAATTTATTTGCAATGGTTTTTAGAGCATTAAACATTGTTTATATTCAAGAAAAAATTACCAACACAAAAAAACAGGTAACCAAAATTAAAAAACAACAACTCAGAAATAGATTAGAGATGTAGAGATATAGGAATTATCACACACAGAACTTAAGATATGTGTGCTTAAAATGCAAAATTACTTAGACTATAAAATACAAAAGTTATCAATCTGAAAAACAGAAAGAAAAAAATTGGTTAAAAAATGAACTGAACCTCAGGGACATGTGAGACAATATCAAAAGCTATGAATACATATAATTTTAATCCCAGTATAGCTAGGTTGGGAAATAATAGTATTTGTATAAATAAATGTGGAAAACTCAGATTTCATGAAAGATATAAGTATCCAATTCAAGAAGCTCAGCAAATCTAAACAGGATAATTTCAAATTAAACCATGACTAGATACATCATAATATAAAATATCAGTTATAAAGTATGAATAACAGCTAGAAAAAAATGTGACACACTAAATACAGGCATACAGTGATTCAAATAATTGTAGATTTCTCATCAAAAGACAGTGAAGCACATCTTTAAAGGGCTGTAAGTAAAAATATACATGAAGGTGGAACAGCATATTCTATGTCAAGATGCTGCTCACTTATAGTTTTCTATCTAAAAGGCCTTTTTTTAAATGAAATATTGCAAAGTGAGCATTCTAAGCAGCTCTTGACATTACCATACCTTCAAAACTGCAAAATAAAATAGCAATTTCTGTAATGGAACATTGCCTCTACCTGCAGTTAGAAAGACATTCACAATAAGAATCCACTGCTAAAAATAATAATAATAAAATAAATTTTAAAAAAAGAAAGAAAGAAAAAAATTTTCTCTAGCAAAAATTTTGAAGATGCTGATTTATTTAAAAGAATTTTAGGCAACCATTAATTTTGAGTCTAATTTGTGCATCTCAATATTCCAGTATGACTTCTATAAACAGTTAATAATAGCTAGATTTCTATATTTTATGGATGTTGGATCATGAGTAAGCATGTTCTTGCTCTGGTTTGGCTAAAATAGAAATTGTGTTGGTTCAGTATTATCCTCATCAAATCATATTTATTACATTTCTTCTTACATATCTCAGTGACTGACCTAAAAGTCTTATCCTAGGTGTTCCCATAGCTTGGTCTTTGGTTTATATGCATCACTGTGGATATTAGACCTCTGAGAAGGTACTAAAGTACTTTTGAACTACACATTTTTATTCAATTCATATTTCTCTCAAATGTATATGCTTTTAGCATTCCTAGGCTGTCAAAAACTGGACTTTAGTGAATTTACAAAATTAGGTCTAAAAATAAAGAAAATTAAGCTAAAAATCTAGCAAAGATTCTAGATAAGTTTACAGTAGTTCTTGCTGATTTTGAAATGTTTTCTTTCCCTCTGACTTGAGGCTTGCCATTTTAGGATGGTTCAAATTTACTGTGCTCATGGGGGAAATCTAAGGTGAAATAGGAATAATAAATTCTCTATCTGGCTACTTCCAAGTCTTATTGGCTACTGCATAGCCATAAAACAAAAATGGATATCTAAGATCACAGAATGACCATGATGGAATGTAAGTGTCTAACCTAGCCGTGGGCAAACTACGGCCCGCGGGCCGAATCCGGCCCGTTTGAAATGAATAAAATTATTGAAAAAAAAGACCGTACCCTTTTATGTAATGATGTTTACTTTGAATTTATATTAGTTCACACAAAAACTCCATCCATGCTTTTGTTCCGGCCCTTCGGTCCAGTTTAAGAACCATTGTGACCCTCGAGTCAAAAAGTTTGCCCACCCCTGGTCTAACCCAAGGAGAGCAACTTCTGAAAGCTTCACATATTCAGATTAGAACAATTTCCTTGACACAGTATCTATCACTCAATGTTAAATCTATACTAACAAAAGCCTAGGTGGCCTTTGAGCCCTTGTACTCTCATGTTGTCACAAAATGGCCACTCCCACATCATCACAAGATGGCCACCCCCATGTCATCACAAGATGGCTACCCCAACATCGCCATAAGATGGCCACCACAAAATGGCTGGCAGGGGAAGGCAGTTATTGGCAATCAGGCCAGCAGGGGGCGAATAGGCCAGCAGGGGAGGGCACTTGTGGGCAATCAGGGCAGTTGGGGGCAACTAGGCCAGCAGGGAAGGGCAGTATGAGGTGACCAGGCCTGAAGGGGAGGGCAGTTAGGGGTGATCAGGCCAACAGGGGAGTGCAGTTGGGGGCAACCAGGCTGGCAGGAGAGTGCAGTTGAGGGCTATCAGGCTAGCTGGGGAGGGTGGTTGGAGGCAATCAGGCCAGCAGGGGAGCAGTTAGGCATCAATCAGCCCAGCAGGGGAGCAGTTAGGGGGCAATCAGGCTGGCAGGCAGGTGAGTGGTTAGGAGCCAGCAGTCCCAGATTGTGAGAGGGATGTCTGACTGCCGGTTTAGGCCTGATCCTGGGCCTAAACCGGCAATCGAACATCCCCTGAGGGGTCCCAGATAGGAGA
The DNA here is from genome assembly GCF_963259705.1 of Myotis daubentonii. Taxonomy (NCBI): domain Eukaryota; kingdom Metazoa; phylum Chordata; class Mammalia; order Chiroptera; family Vespertilionidae; genus Myotis; species Myotis daubentonii. The sequence continues at coordinate 141,389,783 of NC_081842.1, read as the reverse complement.
GGGTGTGGGCTGGGCTGAGGGACACACCACCCAGTGCACAAATTTTTTGCACCAGGCCTCTAGTAGAAATATAAAAGAGGAGAAACTAAGATGGCGGCATAGATAAACACCGGGAAATTGCCGCCTCCCACAACAATTGAAAAATACCGCAAAGGACAGAGCGGACATCATCCAAAACAACAGGAAGGCTGGCTGAGTGTAAATTCTACAACTAGAAGGAAAGAAAAGCACACAGAGCCAGAGGAGCTGCGGAGGTGAAGTGCAGAGGTACGGCGGCTCGCGCGCGCACAGAAAGGGGGTGGCACCTGAGGACGCGGCTGTCTTTTTGAATCACAAGCTCCCGACTGCTCTGAACTCCGGTTCCGGGAAGTCTCTGGGGACCCAGGACTCATACGGGGAGAAGCTGGATGGTCGGGAAGCGGGCAAACTTGAGGGCGGCTTTCTCTCAGAGGTGCTTGCAGCAATTATTGGGTCACTGAGACGCTCGACTCCTTAGGGCTGGGCAGAGAATCAGCCATAGCTGCTTGCTCCGCCCTTTGATTCCCTGAGACCGCGCCCCACCCAGGCTGCAGCAGAGGCTTTTGCATGTGAATGTGCCTAACTGCAGCTGAGCCAGGCAGACCCGGAACTTCCAAGAGAAGACCCAAGGCCCCACAGCAGGTTGCATTGCTTCACAGCTGAGCCTCTTCGTGGCTCCTGCTGTGTGGCCTCAGGCAGAGGCTGAATTAGCACCTCCTTAGATCCAGGAGGCACTGCACCCAGTGGTCAGAGGGGGACCATCCAGATTGCAACTCCTCAGATCCATAAGGGACACACTCAGGGAGCAGACTCAGTGAGCACCAAAACCCCACTGAAGCAAGTCTTGCCCCAGAAGGGTGTCTTCAGCACAGAAGTTCTCCCACTTCAGACACAGCTGATTCTCACAGCCAATTGGCCTGGAGGTCAATTCCTCCCAGTGATCCTACAACAACCAAGGCACCAAGAGTGCACCAAGAGTGTCCACCTCAGGTAACTGGGGAGGCTGAGCCACTGTGCCCTACAGGACACCTGGCGCGCAGGGCCACTCTATCAACACAGGGAAGCAGCCAAAATGCGGAGACAAAGAAACAGGTCACAAATGGCAGAAATGGAGGAAAGCAAATGACTGGATATAGAGTTCAAGGCCACGTTTATAAGGTTTTTCAAGAATTTTATGGAAACCGCCGATAAATTTAATGAATCCCTCAATAAGTATAGTGAGACCATGGAGGACATGAAAAAGGACCAACTAGAAATTAAGCATACACTGACTGAAATAAAGAATAATTTACAGAGATCCAAGAGCAGACAAGAGGATCCCAAGAATCAAGTGAAAGATTTGAAATACAAAGAAACAAAAAATACCCAACCGAAAAAGAAAAAAGAAAAGAGATTCCAAAATATGAAGATAGTGTAAGGAACCTCTGGGACAACTTCAAGCGTACCAACATCAGAATTATAGGGGTACCAGAAGGAGAGAGAGGGCAAGATATTGAAAACCTTTTTGAAGAAATAATGACAGAAAACTTCCCCTACCTGGTGAAAGAAATGGACTTACAAGTCCAGGAAGCGCAGAGAACCCCAAACAAAAGGAATCCAAAGAGGACCACACCAAGACACATCATAATTAAAATGCCAAGAGCAAAAGACAAAGAGAGAATCTTAAAAGCAGCAAGAGAAAGACAGTCAGTTACCTACAAGGGAGTACCCATACGACTGTCAGCTGATTTCTCAACAGAAACCATGCAGGCCAGAAGAGAGTGGCAAGAAATATTCAAAGTGATGAATAGCAAGAACCTGCAACCAAGATTACTTTATCCAGCAAAGCTATCATTCAGAATAGAAGGTCAGATAAAGAGCTTCACAGATAAGAAAAAGCTAAAGGAGTTCATCACCACCAAACCAGCATTATATGAAATGCTGAAAGGTATTCTTTAAGAAGAGGAAGAAGAAAAAGGAACTCTTACCATTTGCCACAGCATGGATGGAACTGGAGCGGATAAATACCACAGGATCTCACTCATTTGTGGAATATAATGAACAACATAAACTGATGAACAAGGGCTGATCCAGAGATGGAGAAGCATTGATTGGACTGTCGGGCCTTGGAGGGAAGGTAGGGGAGGGGAGGGGTAAGGGGGAAAGATCAACCAAAGGACTTATATGCAAGCATATAGGCCTAACCAATGGACACGGACAACGGCGGGGGGGGGGTGAGGGAATGAGCGGGGGGGGGAGGGGTAGAGGGTAAGTGAGGACAAGGACACATATGTAATATCTTAATCAATAAAAAATATATTAAAAGCCGAAACCGGTTTGGCTCAGTGGATAGAGCGTCGGCCTGCGGACTGAGAGGTTCCGGGTTCGGTTCCGGTCAAGGGCATGTACGTGGGTTGCGGGCACATCCCCGGTGGGGGATGTGCAGGAGGCAGCTGATCGATGTTTCTCTCTCATCGATGTTTCTAACTCTCTCTATCTCTCTCCCTTCCTCTCTGTGAAAAATCAATAAAATATATTTAAATATATATATATATATATTAAAAAAAAGAAATATAAAAGAATGGGAAATAAGGTGCTAATCGAAGTAACTTTTCAAATTATTTGAGTATGTAAGAATTAAGGCAAAGAAACTGTACATATGCACTGCTCTAATTGATGAGGTTTTTCTCATGAGAGTACAAGTTAACAATGCTAACACAGCTGTACATGTATAATGAACCTGAATAACCAAGTAAAGAGTTGGTGGGTGATAAGAGCCAGGTTTCTGACTGTTGGACTAGAAGGCTATGGATAAGCTAAGGAAGCAGCCTAGAGTGATCCATGTGGTAACAAGTTAGAGTTGGAGACAGTATGATCTCAGATACAGACAGGTACCTATATAAGTATTTATAGAAATGCATATATATGTACATTTATGTATATATGTACATATATGTATGTGTATGCATGTAAAAATATATAACTATACATACCTAAACTTCCTGCTCTTTCAGCTGAGATGACCTAGAAGCAATGGCATCTCAGTAGCAAGAAGCACACCTAGTGTCCAAATCTGGGTTTCTAGTACCATTCTCTGACAAAGGGTTCCTTGGAGAAATAGCTGATTCTAAGACTAGGGAAGGAAATACACATGATAGTACTAGACCATCTCATACAGTCAGAAAGTTAGAAAATGCTAAAACCAACCAAACAAACAAAACCTCCAAAATAATGGGAGTGTATTAAAGGAACACAGGGACCACCTGAAAGAGCTTGCAATGATCCAAACTGAAACAATTTGAGCAACAAAAATAAATAAGGTAGTATTAGATTATATCCCAAAGTATAAAATAAATATCCATGCGTCCATCTATAATAATAAAAGCATAATATGCTAATTTGACCAGAGAGCCAAATGTCCTTCCAGGGGTCCTTCCAGACGTCCTTCCAGACAAAGCTGCAGTGGCTGCAAGGGCTGAGGGCAGGCAGCTGCAGCGGCTGGCAGCGGCAGCAGTTGTGGGGTGATTGGGGGCAGCACCTTCCCCTGATCTGCCCAGTTGCCTCCCGCAGAGGGAGTGGGCCTAAGCCATCAGTAGGACATCCCCTGAGGGCTCCCAGACTGTGAGAAGGGGCAGACTGGGCTGAGGGATCCCCCCCACCTCAGTGCACAAATTTTTGTGCACTGGGCCTCTAGTACTAATATAAATAAATTATTGAATAAATAAATTAATGAGGGGAATAGACAAATATTCCTGTGCAGAAGTATTCCAAATAATTTCTGTAGCTCTTTCATACTTAAGGAGATAGAGCATAACTCCCCACTCTTTAAGTGTGAGCTATACGCAGTGACTTTCTTCCCAAACATTGTATGGAAAGGGAAGAGGGGAAGAAAGAGTAATTTTATACTGTAAAATTTGAAAAACACTACCTCAAACAAGGTTATCAATGTCATATCAATAGTGACAAGTTATATTGATAATATATGTCCTTGATATGATGTGATAAGAATGGCCCTGCACCTCTGTGGATTTCCTCCCTCAAACTCATAACTTCAATTTAATCATGAGAGAAACAGACAACTCCCATTTGAGGGATATCCTAGAAAGCACTGGATCAATTATCCTCAAAATTGTCAAAGTCAATTAAAAGCAAGAAAAATCTAAGAAACTCACATCCAAGAGGAGCCTGAAACATCTCCATTAAATGCAGGCTGGGTCCCTGAATAGTATCCTGGACCAGAACAAGAACATTAAGAAAAACCTGAGGAAATCTAAATAAGTTTTAGACTTTAGTTAATTTTAATAAATTGATATTGGTTCATTACTTATAACTAATAAAATACACTCATATAAGATGTTAATAGGGAAAGCTGTACATGGGTGTGTCTAGGAACTTACTGTACTATCTTCACAATAATTCTGTAAACCTACAACTGTTCCAAAATAATAAAAAAAGTTTAATAATAATATTCTAATTTGAATTTACCATATGCTTGCAAAAGTGAGGCTGAGCCAAATATATGAAAGTTGTGTACAGTATCAAGTTGACCACCCAAATGCTTGCTCTAGTACACAATTAGTCTAAGCTTGATATCTGTATCTCAGGACTCTTCCCTAACAAAGCCTGTTGGTACCACCAGTTATCAGACTCCCCTCCCCCGCTCGAAGCCATATGACTGCCTCAAACACCAGCACTCAGCTAGTTAATCTAATAAGCGAATCTATAGTACAGAAAAAGGTAAAAAGGTAAGTGCCAGTTAACATAGCAACACATCAACTGTGGCCATTTGGAGGCAAGACACTCCCATTTCTAAGGATGCTCTCAATGGGGTTAAAAGAAGGAAGAAGGGTGGGGCTCAGGGGCAGATGCATATTAAAATAGGTGATCCTAGGTCTCTGTTCCCTAAGGTAATATAGTTGTGCACCTAAAGTAGCTCTACTTTTCTGGAAAATTAATAGAAAGAGTATTAGGCAGTCAGAACTCATAGAAATAACCATGAAAAAGATAGATCAAAATATATTATTCTTCAAAAGACCTTGTCATAGACCTTCCTATTTCATGGGCTTTACTCTTTTGGGGAGATCACTGCTGGGTGTAACTTCCTATTATATTCTTCCATAGCATCTTGCCATTTTCTGTTTCCTTTAGAAGGCCTATGACAAAAATGGCCTCCTGATGAGCATTCAAAGGACTGTCTGAAATACAGGGGCCAGATTACATTGGCTTTCTGAAGCAGGCATACCTCATCCATTTTATCTCTAGCTAGTTATTTCAGTAGCTGCCTCTTAAAAAATCATTTAAATCAAACCACACTTCCCCTTACAGACAGATGAAATCACTTGCAGCTAATCCATCTCCTCTTTTATTGCCCATAGAAATGAAGAACAGGTTGCACAAGCACAGTGTACAACAGGAGGCTGAGAGACAGCAGCCATCCATTTCCTCATAGCATACAAGTTTGATCGTGTTTGCCTAATTATCCCATTAACCTGTACCTAAAGATCCAATTACTCCAGCTGTGGGTGATTGAATAAAGGGCAATTGCAACAGATACCAGGCAGGGGACATGTGCATTCTTCATCAGTAAAGTTTGTAATTGCTTATTCAGTCTTTCACCAAGAAATTCCTATGGCAGCAAAGATAACAAGTATTTCCAAACTGCAGTTTCTAAACTGGTAAATATTCATTTAAGTTTTAAAGGTTTATTATGAATCAAAGTACTCCTCTGTCTTTTAAGTTCACATTTGTGCTATTCTCCTCACTTTCCTGAAAGGGCTTGAAAGATCAAGCCTACTGAATCAGGTTCTTTCTTTCCAAGCATTCTTTTTCCAATTTAGGTAGCTGTCATCAGATAAACAGTGGTCTTCAACTCCAGTTAAGGATGCATGAACTAACCTAGGCTTTCTTTGGGTGTAAATAAATGTGTGTAAATTATTCATTAAATAATTTTCCTATAAAACATAATTCTGTATTAAATAGCCAGCACGAACATTTATTCATGGAACTGTACATAAACACTGTATTCTATTTGGTAATGTACTTTCAATGCTGCCCACAAATCCTTTCTTTTCCTTTTGTTTTTCCTAGTCAGGTCCCCCATAGGAACCCACAAATGTTTTGTCTCCTCATCTTAAATACCCAATCCCATCATCATTGCTGTTAGCCTGAGCAATGATATAGACATCGTCATCAAAAGACCATTAAATGCCTGCTAAATAGAGTCCCTTCAACCACACCCAGTGTCTCTTCCTTGCACCTCCATCAAAGGCTATCTCATTATCTGGATCTCAAGCTCTCCCATCCTCCCAAAGACATCTTCACTTCATTGATTATCTTTTCATTCCTATATCTTCTGCCACTACTTTTCCCTCTCTATTGACTCCCAACAAAATTTATACATGCTCAAGACATTGCTATCTTAAAAAATATCTTCAGCTGGCATTTGTCCCAGCAATCTCACTATCACTCTCTTTCTTTTTACAACTAAACTTCATTTTAAAATATTATCAACACTCTATGTCAGGGGTCGGCAAACTTTTTGACTCAAGGGCCACAATGGGTTCTTAAACTGGACCGGAGGACCGGAACAAAAGCATGGATGGAGTGTTTGTGTGAACTAATATAAATTCAAAGTAAACATCATTACATAAAAGGGTACGGTCTTTTTTTTTTTTTTAGTTTTATTCATTTCAAACGGGCTGGCCGGCCCGTGGGCCGTAGTTTGCCCACGGCTGCTCTATGTGGACACACCTACTCATGGATCAATCAGCTCTAAGGGAATATTTGTGTATGCAGTTTCACTAAATGAATATTGTGAAGGTCACTGATGATGTCCATGCTGATAAATCAATAGACAATTAATATTAATTTTATCTCTGTTGATAAACACATTTTTCTTCTCTTTTCTTGGCTTGTGTGACTCTTCATTTTTGTTCTGCCTTCCTTTCTATCTCCTCTCATCATTTACCTATCCTTCTCTAGATATCCATATGGCATATTAACTCACTTTCTTCATCACTCTATTTAAAACTTTCAATAGAAAATAACAAGTGTTGATGGGGATATAGAGAAATTGGAACCATTGTACACTATTTATGGAAAAGTAAAATGGTGTAACCACTATGGAAAACAGTATGGATGTTCCTCAAAAAAATTAAAAAATAGAATTATCATATGGTTCAGCATAGGTATATATTCATATACCTATGAGTATATTGAAGACAAGAACTTGAATAGGTATTTGTACACCCACATTCATAGCAACATTATTTGTATTCAGAATATCTAAATAATTCTTAAAATCAATAATAAAACAAAAATAGGCAAAATATGTGAACAGACACTTCACCAAAAATCGGCAAATATGTTATCAAATAAGCACTTGAGAGATTCTCACTACCATTTTTAATTAGGATATTGAAAGTTATAATTACACTTAGATACCAATCTATGCATATTAGAATAGAAAAAAATCCTAACAATATCAAATTCTGGTGAGAATACAGAGCAACAAAGATTCTTATCATTGCTATAGGGAGAAGGCAAAATGGCACAGTCATTTTGGAAGACAGTTTAACAGGTTAAGATAAAGTTAAACATAGACTTACCATTCAATCCAGCAACTGTGCTCCTAGGTATCTTAAGTGAAATGAAACCTGTGATCACACAAAAATCTACAGGCGATGGTCATAGCAACTTTATTCATAATTACCCAATCAACAAATCCTCAACTAATGAACGGGTAGACAAACTATTACATTAATACAATAGAATACTATTTAAGAATAAAAATATCAAGCTACCAAAGAACTGGTTTGGCTCAGTGGATAGAGCGTCGGCCTGTGGACTGAAGGGTCCCAGGTTCGATTCCGGTCAAGGGCATGTACCTTGGTTGCAGGCACATCCCCAGTAGGGGGCGTGCAGGAGGCAGCTTATTGATCTTTCTCATCAATGTTTCTAACTCTCTATCCCTCTCCCTTCTTCTCTGTAAAAAATCGATAAAATATATTTAAAAAATATATATCAAGCTATTGATTCTCATGATATAGATATATCTTGTATGCATTTTGTTAAGAAATTCAGACCCCCCAAAAAGCTATCCTATCTAATAAAAGAGAAACATGGTAATTAGCCGTACCTCCACTACCCTTCCCATTGGCTAATCGGGGCAATATGCAAATTAACTGCCAGCCAAGATGGTGGCCTGCAGCCAGGCAGCTTGAAGTGAACATGAGGCTTGCTTGCTTCAGTGACAGAGGAAGCCAACGTTCCCCACCTGCCGCTGCTGGCCTCTGAGCTTGCAGTTTGAAACATTGTTACAAATATAGAAGCTAAACAAAACCCTAAAAACCTGCTTTCAGCGAGCCGGGATCTCAGAGCTGGAGTTGAAAGAGTGTTTTGATTAAAGAACCCAAACAAACCAGATACTTGCTTTCAGCAGCGGAGGCCTCAGAGCTGGAGCCAAGCCTCAGAGCTAAAGCTGGCCCAGAATAAAAAAAAAAAAAAGAAGAAAAAAAGGAGCAGTTGGGAGCTTCATTCACCCGCCAGCCTGAAAACAGCCCACAGCCCCTCACCCAGACTGGCCAGGCACCCCAGTGGGGACCCCCCAACCCTGAAGGGGGTGTGACCAGCGACAAACAGCCATCAGCCCCTCACCCAGGCTGGACAGGCACCCAAGCAGGACCCTCACACTGATCCAGGACACCCTTCATGGCAAACCAGCTGGCCCCCACCTGTGCACCAGGCCTCTATCCTATATAGTAAAAGGGTAATATGCCTCCCAGCACTGGGATCAGCGGAGCCACGAGGCCTCCTGGCACTGGGATCAGCATGACAGGGGGCAGCACCCAAACCCCCTGATCACCCTGCAGCTCCGTGTGTGACAGGGGGCGGGGCCACAACCTCCCTATCCACCCTGCTCTGTTTGTGACAGGGGAAGGCGCCCCAACCCCCTGATCAGCCCTGCTCTGTGCCTAATAGGGGGGAGCTCCCCAACCCCCTGATCGCCCTGCGGCTCTGTGTGTGACAGGGTGTGGTGCCCCAACCCCCTGATCGGCCCTGCTCTGTGTGTGACAGGGGGCGGTGCCCCAACACCCCCCCCACGGTCCCTGCTCTGTGTGCGATGGGGTAGAGCCATAACCTCCTCATTAGCCCTGCCTTGAGTGTGACAGTGGCGGCGCCTCAACCCCCTGATCTGCACTGCTCTGTGGGTGATAGAGGGCGGTGCCCCAACCGCCCCCCATGGGCCCTGCTCTCTGTGTGACTGGGTAGAGCCATAACCTCCCCATCGGCCCTGCCCTGAGTGTGACAGGGTGTGGCGCCCCAACACAGGGGGCGGTGCCCCAACTCCCCTATCAGCCCTACTCTGTGAGTGACAGGGGGGAGCTCCCCAACCCCCTGATGGGCCCTGCTCTGTGCGTGACAGGGTAAGGAGCCCCAACCCCCCTAATGGGCCCTGCTCTGTGAGTGACAGGGGGCAGTGCCCCAACCCCTGGATTGGCCCTGCTCTGTGCTTGACAGGGGATGGCGCTGCAACCTCCCCATCAACCCTGCCTTGAGTGTGATGGGGGCGGTGCCCCAGCCCCCCAATCGGCCCTACCCTGAGAGTTACTGAGGGTGGCATCACAACCTCCCAATCCGCCCTGCTCTGTGCATGACAGGGGGTGGCGCCCCAACTCCCCAATCAGCCCTGCTCTGAGCCCAACCAGGGGCTGCACCTAGAGATTGGGCATGCCCTCTGCCACCTGGGAGCAGGCCTAAGCCAGCAGGGCGTTATCTCCCGAGGGGTCCCAGACTGCGAGAGGGCACATGCCGGGCTGAGGGACCCCCCGCCCCCGTGTGCACAAATTTGTGTGCACTGGGCCTCTAGTCTATTATATGACTCCATCAGAAAAAGACAAAACTTCATGGGTGAAAAGAAATTAATGGTTATCAGGAATTTGGAAGATGGGAAAGGATTACTAAAAAGGGAGGTGCAGGGAAATTTTTATGGTAGTGGAAGTGTACTCTCTGCTGGAGTTGTAGGCTCTATGCATTATCCAAAACCCATAAAAACATACATCACAAAGAGTGAACATTAATACACGAACATTCAAAACAAAATCAAATGAGATGTTAGAGGGACCCAGGATGAAATGCAGAGTGTGACAAATAAATCTAACTGTATTATAAATGTATAAGTAACCTAATTGGGATGGTAGTTTTGACTAGAAACCATAAGGCTAATTACCGATATAGGCAACTGTATATAAACACTGTATTCTGTTTGGTAAATTTGTTTCTCAGGATGAAATGAGTTAACAATTCTGAAATTGGCTTAAATATATACTGGAGTCTAACAGATAAATAAATGGATGGTGGATGGTGAGAATCAGATTTCTCATAGTCGAAGAGGGGAGTTATAGATGATGGAGGGGTAGGAGGGAACTCAAATAAACCATGTGGTACTGGATTAGAGTAAGAGACATTAACTCATGTTTAGTTTGCTATATATACAGGTGATTAGATGCAGAGATAATTAGAGATATAGGTGTATAGATGGGTTAGTATACATACATATATTTCATAACTAAAGGACCTAAAAGTAGTGATACCCCCGTAGTGGTGAGCACACCTAGTATCTAAATCTTGGTTTCTATGTACCATTGTCCAATGACAGAAACCAAAGCTTCTTGGATAAGTGGTTGATCCCAGGACTATAACAGAAATATCCCAAGTTGAGCCTAGAGCATATATCAGGGCCAGAAAATAAAGAAAGTAAAAAAAAAAAAAAAAGAAAGAAAGGATGGAGTTAACTCAAGTGACATTGAAGCCAAACTGAACATGCCAAAGCTGGAAGAATTTGAGCAAAAATAAATAATGTAGCAAAGTATTATAACACAAAGGATAAAATAAATACACATGAATCCATGTCTACATAAATAAATGATTGACTAACTAATTAATGGGCTAAATCTTTCTTATAAAATAATCCTATATAATAAGAGAGGGATATGCTAGTTAGCCCAGATATGATAATTAGTCATGACCAGTATGCAAATTGACTATTATTCCAACATACAAGATGGCCGCCCCCATGTGGTCAAAGATGGCCACCCCCATGTGGCCACAAGATGGCCTGCAGGGAGGGAAGTTGGGGGCGACCAGGCTGGCAGAGGAGGGCCATTGGGGGCAACCAGGCTGACAGGGGAGGGCAGTTGGGGGCGATTGGGCCGGCAGGGGAAAAGTTAGGCATCAATCAGGCTGGCAGGGGAGTGGTTAGGGGGTGATCAGGCAAGTAGGCAGGCTAGTGGTTGGACATATTGGAGAAATTTGAAATAAATTATGAAGTTCAGTTCATTGTAATACACCAATGTTCGCTTTGTAATTGTGATAAAAATATCATGGTAATGTAACGTGTTAGGAGAAAATGGGTGAAGGGTTTTGGGATTCTATAATTATCTTTGCAACTTTTGTGTTAGTCTAAAAATATTCCAAAATTAAAATTTCATTTTAAAATGTCAGAAGATTTAATGAGTTTTACAAAATAATAAAAAAATTCATTGTACTGATGCTAATGTAGTATAATTTGCAATATTCCTTGTCATTTAAATTTTAAAAAATTTATCTTTATTGTCAAAAGTATTACAGATGTCCCCCATTTTTTTCCATTGACCCCCTCCACCCTGCACCCATCCCTTCCAAACCTTCATACACTATTGTCTCTGTCCTTGGGCTATGCATATATGCATATAAATTCCCAAGTGAATCTCTTCCCACCCTCCCCTTTCTTCCCTCTGAGATTCTGCTGTCTGTTCCATACTTCTATGTCTCTGGATCTATTTTGTTCATCAGTTTAATAGGTTCATTAGATTCCACATATGCATGAGATCCTGAGATACTTGTCTTTCTCTGACTGGCTTACTTCTCTTAGCATAGTACTCTCCAGTATAAAACATGAGAAAGTAATAATTTTAATTTCATTTACTTTACATTTTATCATTAATGAAAATACAAGTTTGGGGGATTTCATAATGTATTTAGCATTACTTTGGATATAAGACATTATATAAAAATCTTGATTATAAAAAGCAAGCAAAATAATTTTTTAAAAAAACAATTGTAAACTCAAGGGCTTGCAACTTCCAACTTCTCTGTCAGAGATCTCTCTCCTGTGCCATGGGCTCTTGCTGAGACAGTATACAGCATAGCCCCAAAGTATAGAAAATTCAATACTCTCAGAGACAATAACCAAAGTCAACGAATAATTCCCCCAGCTCCCTGTCTCACTGCATGAATATTCTTAGATGTGATCTGCGCTAATGAGGGGCACTAATGAAAATATATTCATGTTAACCAGCTTTTATTAGAAAGGAGAAATAGTTTCAGAAATGCTTCAGAGAAAATAAACTAATCAACCTGAAAACATGCTTTTGGCCTAGAAAATTAATTTCCTGTCATTGAACTACATAGTAAAGAGAAACAACTTTATCGTGAACATATACAAAAGCAAAATTGGGTGTGTATTTTTAAAGATATTGCTGCAAGGAGGACCAAGGTCCCGATGTCCACAATGGTAAGCTGTTCACTAACATCCACATTTTGGCTTTTCTCCCTTCCCTGCCTCACTTTTCCTGTTCTCTCCCTTGTGCCTCCTTGGATAAGGTCTTAAATAAGTTAACTGCACCAGAATCCTTTCCTCAGAACCTACTTTGTGAGGAAACATCACTGTACAATCAAGAGAATACTCCAGTATGTGAAATAATAAAATAATAATAAAATAAATAATAAAATTCAGCTATCTCTGCTTTTTTTGCTAATTTTTAATTATGCCAAAAACATACATTGACAGCATTATTTATATTGCTGATGGTGCATTTTCCAGGCTGGTAGGATAGACCACATTTCATTTAGCAAATGTGTATATATATATATATATATATATATATATATATATATATACTAGTGGCCTGGTGCATGAAATTTGTGCACACTAAAAGGGGATTAATTAGAGGAAATATTTTAATATTGTTATTTGCCCTTTCTCTAAAATAGAAGTATCAGAGATGAAAGAAAATTAGTAAAATGTATATGACAATCTTCCTCCTGTCAGAGTCTGGGGCATGCTGTGGGACCCAGAGTCAAGTTCCCACACACCCACCATGCCTCAAAATCACGCAAACTCAGACCCGACCGGCCCCATTCCCATTGGGTGAGATCCAGACCCAGCCGGCCCCACCCTTGTTAAGCCCTGCCAGGCAGAGGGTGCAGGCTTAGGTCCCCTGGCCTGCCACCAGGGTGAGGGGCATGGCCTGAGGTCCTCTGGCCTGGCACTGGGGCCAGGGGCATGGCCTTAGGTCCCCCAACCTGGTGCCGGGGTTGGGGGGTGAGGCCTGAGGTCCCCTGTCAAGCCCCAACAGGCAGAGGGCGCAGCCTGAGGTCCCTGCTGATTGCTCGTTAAGGCTCATTACAGGAACTCGGCCTCCGCTGTGGGCACAGCCATCTTGTGTTACGGAATCCCTGCCTCCTCTGTGGGTGCAGCCATCTTGATCATTACGGCATGATGATCAATTTGCATATTCCCTTTTTATTAGGTATGATATATATGGACATGTAAAGTGTGTTGCCTCTACCCCAACCCCAAAATGTTTGAGATAGACCTGTTAGGAGCAAACACTAAGCCAGGGCTATAATTCTGACTAGTGGTGACCTTTTAACCAGTCCCAGGGAAAGAGGCATCTATGTGGTCTTTTTAAATTATAGCTTTGGCTTGTTTTTGTTGTGTGTGTGTGTGTGTGTGTGTGTGTGTGTGTGTGTGTGTGTGTGTGTGTTTAATTTTTTAATTGATTTTAGAGAGAGAGAGGAAGGGAAAGAGAGAGAGATAGAAACATCAATGACAGAGAATCATTGATTGGCTACCTCCTGCACACTCTCTACTGGGGATGAAGCCTGCAACCCCAGCAAGTGTCCTGACCAGAAATCACATAGGGAAGCTCTTGGTTCATGGCTCAAAGCTCAAACACTGAGCCACACTGGGGTTTTATAAAACATATTTAGCAGTAGTTCTCATTGGGGAAACAAAACTAGCGTCTTAGTCTGGCCAACAAAAGAATCCTGCATGCCAAAACCGGTTTGGCTCAGTGGATAGAGCGTCGGCCTGTAGACTGAAAGGTCCCAGGTTCGATTCCGGTCAGGGGCATGTACCTTGGTTGCGGGCACATCCCCAGTGCAGGAGGCAGCTGATCAATGTTTCTCTCTCATCGATGTTTCTAACTCTCTTTCTCTCTCCCTTCCTCTCTGTAGAAAATCAATAAAATGTATTTTTTTAAAAAAAGAATCCTGCAGTATTTCTTTGTGTCATGCGCCCATGCACTGATGGCCATTGGGTTCTTGTTCACCTCTGGAGGAGACCCTTAAGGCTCTCTCTAGAGGTGGTGCTCTGTATCTCTCCCAGCAAGCATGGATGGACATCTCTTTTGAGAAAGTTCTAGCTTACTGAATAGAGTTTTGATGATAACACCCTCCCTTCAAACAATGATTCTTTAAAAGGGAAATTATCATTCTACTAAAAGAAAGAGCTTTCTATTCGCAGCTATTTCATTCATTCAATATGGACTCATGAATTCTTATATTATTATTTCTATTTTATTCAGTGGGTTAGAGCCCATTGCACTATGTTTGGTGCTCTAATATCTCAAGATTTAGCTAGTAGAGCCCTTCCAGACTTGTGCTGGTGTCATTTTGACATGTTCCCATTATTTTTATAGAACCACCATGCTTTCTTGTGTCATAAGACAGTTCAAGCTTATTTTGCATTTTCCCACCCCCAGCCCTGGAACTGATCATTCTTCAATAATCTAAGTTCGAAAATAGAATTCAGTGTTAATAAATGAAGATAGAATTCTGGAGTTAAAAAAAATCATTATTTGGCAACTATTGTACTAATAATTGCTTTCACACAAGAATCATTAATGGATACTAAAACCAAACTTTTCACCAGTGGGTGAAAGTTTGATAAGGAGCAGGATATTTTACATAGCTTCAACGTATACTTATTAATGAGAGAAAATATAGTAACTTTAAAGTGGAGAAGCCTGTTAGACACCATCTTAACCAAGTGATCGAAATGATCATCACCAGTAATGGTTTGAAATGACATTCTGTGCCTCCTGATGCAGTGCACTGAGAACACAGTATCACTGACATGATAATCTTGCAAAAATACATAATCTAAATTTAATAATAAAGAAACATTAGACAAACACATATTGAGAAATCTTATACAAAATCACTGGTCTGTCCTCTTAAAATATATCAAGGCTATGAAAGACAAGAAAAAAAATCAAGGAACTGTTCCAGAGTAACTATATGCAGCCCATACTTGAATCCTGGACACAATTTTTTTTTCTTTAAAAAACTAAACTCAGACACTGATTGAAATTTGAATAAAAAATGTATATTAGTTATTAGTATTTATTATATTAATTTATGCTTTTCATAATTGCAATATGATTATGTCATGGAACATGTTTCTTTCTTAGCTAATATACCTTGAGATATTTGGTGGTAAAGAGTATCACGTCTGCACCTTACTATCAAACGGTTCAGAAAAATAGTGTATATCTTGCCATTTACATGTGTATACACACATGAGAACAGGAGGAGAAAGAAAAGAGAGAAGATGACAAAATAAATGTCAGTATTTGGTATATCCATGGTGTGGGATATATGAGAGTGTTTTGTACTATGTTTGCAACTTTTCTATAAGTTTAAAATATTTTTCAACATAAAAAGTTAAAAAAATAAAATAATACAGTTGGTGCTGAGACTATATTCTATGTCAAGGATCCACAGGGAGAGCTGGAGGAACTAGCCTAATGCAAAGTCTTGGAGAATGAGCACTGTTAACTCAAGTACCTCACAGGGCAAGTCTTTCGTGACTATCAAAATGGGAAAATAAGCCTCCAGTTGTGCAACATGGCAGCACCCTGCCTACCACACTCAGCAAATGCACGGGAAATGGCACTTGTATTCATGTCCCCTGACCCATGATAAATTTAATGCCTTTTCCCATTAAACCACACTCCTTGCTTGAAATTGAGTTTCAAGATTTTCAGGGTCCTGGTCCTATAACATTGAAATGTATGTGAACAAAATTTTCATGTGAAAATAAAATACCAGCCTCTTGAATCATTTTTAAAGGGTGAGTTGGGTAACACTGATTTATAATCTCAGCACATGAAGTATTTCTATTCGCATTGCATAAGCAATTTTATCAGCCCTAATAACTTTGTGGGGGCTGATATATTCTGTGGATACTTAGCAGAGAGCCCTCAAAGAATCTATGCAGGGACTAAGACAAAGCTCTGATAAGAATGCCTTCAAGTTAATCAGCTATTATTAGGAAAAAAATGTTGTCAGAAATGCTTCAGAGGAAAAATAAATGAATCCCCTTGTAAACATGCTTTTGGAACAATTTAATTTCCTTTATTGAAGAGAAGCAGCTTCTTTTGATAAAGAAGGAAAATGGTTTTTTTTTTAAATTAAACATATTCCTTGTTGCTAAATATATTAATGGTATTTCCTACAAACAATCATGAATAAAAAACTCATAGTGCTTAGGTGATCACTGCAAAAACTGGGCAGGTGCTCATTGCTTTTGAGGGTGGGACAGGGAAGTGATCAGAGCACTTAACCATTTGGGTGTATTTTCAGTTTTATTCATTTTGGTGTTAGCCATAAGATTTCCAGACATGCCAGTTTCTTCACCTACCATTATTTTGAAGAAAAAAAGTAATTCTGAATGTTCTGAGCTTTGTGGGAAGGATTAACAAATTAGAGAGCACGGGCAATGCGCTCACAGACACGCATCAAATGTTCTTTCCTCAATAAGAGGTGGGTGTGAAACTACATTCTCAACTCTCAACTTCCCAGGACTAAACTGTGAGCCATGGTTCTTACTTGGGACTCTGAGAAAAAGGCCATTTTAGATCATTTTCTCCTGAATCCACTTATTTTGTCACTGTGCTCTGTTATGCTCTTCCTATCCCCTAACTCTTCCTGTCACTGTTCAATTCATTTTTTGCCCTTGAACAAAATTCCAAGTAGTATCATTTTATCCTGTGTGGTTTTTC
Source organism: Myotis daubentonii (assembly GCF_963259705.1). NCBI lineage: Eukaryota > Metazoa > Chordata > Mammalia > Chiroptera > Vespertilionidae > Myotis > Myotis daubentonii. Next base: position 141,372,675 of record NC_081842.1, on the reverse strand, counting down.
ATATTTCTTATAATAAAAGATTGATTGATACTCATGTATCTCATTGAATAATTTTACTAACAATAATATCTGAATCATTAAAATATTAGTACTAATATCATGATTAGTAATTATTCACAACTACTAAGCATGTATTAAAATGCACCTGCTCTTTCAGAAACGTCATTGACTATTTAAAGGTTGAAACCATATCTCCCATCTCAATGAGTCCATTAAAGTACATCTTTATGAAAATTAGCATCACTCACATTTAACGGTTGAAAATTTGATTCTAGCAAAGGCCCATTAGGGTATTTCCTGGCTTGCTACCATAGATGACTCACAGGTGCTCTATGCAGGGGTTTTGAATGTGAGAGAGGACCTTCTCTCTAAGGTAGTGGTCATAAATTTAGGGGAATAGGAGTGGTATGGGCCGCCAGGGGACATTTGGCAAGGTCTGGAGACATTCTTGGTTGTCACAACTGGGGAAGAGTTGTTACTGACTGACATCTAGTGGATAGAATCCAGGGACACTGCAAAACACCCTGCAATGCATAGGACAGCCACCCACAGCAAGAGTGATCCTGCCTTAAATATCAGTAGTATTGAGGTTGAGAAACGCTGCTTTAAAAAACCATAGGTTGAAGGGATCCATAAAATGATCTGCAATGCGGAGTCAAAATGTGCCAGGTTGAGGAGATATATACTGAAAAGGATCAGAGTATAATTAAATGCTGTCATTCATTTAATTATACCATTGAGGCTCAGCTAATCATTGAAAGAATTTTGCAAAAAATTTTGCAACCACAAGCCATTTGCACATATTGATATACCGGCACACCATATCTAAGCAAAGCCCAGGTATCTATAAAAGTCATAACTGAGTTTTAAAACAGTTGTCTAGTTTAGGGTCCTACCCTGCTCTCTGAGATTAGTCTGGAAGCAATTAATGGGCCTTCTGATAAATATCTCGGGATCCCAGCATTAGTAAAGTGTTCGAAAAAATACTCAACTACGAAAGCTTTATAGTTATGTGGAAAATATAGGAGAAGCATTTCTTTCACAAATATAGACATCTAGCCTTTACTTCACTTCCTGTGCCTAAAGCTATAATGGAATAGTTCACATTTATTCAGAAACTGACTGGTGAACTATGAGGTATTATTGGTGATAAAGCACTCCAGGTATTCTGTTGGCTGATGCCCAGCTATTCAACAGTCTGTACCATTCAGCACAGCAGTGTGACAAGGAAGCCCGGGTGTGTTTTTATTTGTATTCACGTTATTAGAATAATATTCAGCTACTGTCACTTTCATTAATTAATGTGAAAGTCATTAGTCCCAGTGTTATTGTTAGAAATGTGCCTTTTCCAAGGCATTCAAACAGTGTGCTGTCTCATTGCAGCTACTCATTTCCAAGCCATCCTAGCAGATGACATGAGGAGAAAGGAGCTGTAGAACCAGCCCTCTGATCTCTTTTCAAAATATTTCTTACGAATTCATAGATCCTGGGATCCTTGATGTCATTCCTCAATGACCATTGACAATTCACAGAGAAATGGCCTTAACCCAATAGAAAGCACAAAAATGATTTACTTTACAGAAATAGTAATAGCATCATTGACGGTGATATGTAATTAAGGATATGGGAAAGAGGGTATTCAAACTTTAAGATGCTCCTTAAGAACCTTAATCTATGTGGTCCAATAGTTTTACAGTTAAAATAGGATACAAAATGCAACTCTTCCTTTTGACTCAAAGGAAAACGTGAAAAAGGACATAGTACTTTACAAGTATTTCTAGACACAACTTGTCTCTTAGCTTGAGCATTAAAAAATTGTCCAGGCTAAGTATCTTAGCCTCACTCAGGGAAATAATCAAAACTGAATGTTTATCCAATGTAAAAGTTTTGATTATTCAAGATGAATGTGTTCTAGGGATCTACAATCTAGTGCTCATAGTTAATAATAGTGCATTGTGCATTTAAAAATTCGTCAAGAGGATTAATCTCATGCTAAATGTCCTTACCACAATGAAAAAAAATGTTCCCTCCCTTAGATCAGACCTCTTTTAGGCTAAGAAATTGATGAGGAAGTCAGGGGCACATTCAGTTTCCTTGCTCTTGCCTAACTCTAACCCTAGTTCTAAACTTTTCTCTACCTCCTTGTTGAATCAGTATGTCTAATTTCTATCCCTGTAGGGGCTGGATTGCAAGAAGCACAGAAGCTGGAGGGTTAATTGTGCCTACTTGAAAGAAAAGCAGTGAATCCCTTAGCATCTATAAAATTTCCCAAAAGATAGACTCTCTTTTGGACACCTGCCAAGTCTAGGTGGCAGCAACTGAAGATCACAGAGGTACCAGGTAAGGGAAAATTCTGCCCTTCTCTATTAATTCCCTCATTATCCCCTCTAAACCCAGAGGGGTTAAAAACTACAGATAGAAGCATTGAAGAAATGACCCTGACCTTTCCCTGTACTCTAGGATCTCATGCCTGGGCCAGGCCCAAAGTTGGCAAAGGGAGAAGATTTACTTGGATGTACAGTTGAAGTCTTGATTAATATTCTGGACTGGACCGGAGTTGTGTGATTATTAGATCAGACTGAAGTTTTAATCTTCAAACAAGGGACCATTTGTTTATCCTCTAAAAGGTAAGACCTGCCTAAGGGTTCATCCAGGGGCAGAAAAAGAACTAATCCATAGAGAGTACTTAAAGGAACTGAAGACACAATTTGAAAGGAAAATTACATTGTTTTATGTTTGTATTCTACAGAGTCCAGATTATTCAGTGAACCAGCTACACCATTATTTCATTTTGGTGGGATACCTGCCAGCACAAACTAAAAGCACATTCTCTTCTTCATTTGCACTCAACCATCAATACCTCCCCAAACACCTTTTCACACACAAAAAAACCACACACACACACAAAAACCCCACAAACAAACAAACAAACAAACAAACAAACAAACAAACAAAAAACCCAACTCTTTAAAAACCCACAGTTATCTGTCTTTATTCTGTCTTTATAATAATATGGGCATGCTTAAATCTGGAAACTCTAATAGATTAAATAAATGGACAAAATGTGAGTACAGAATTGTAAAGTTAAAAGTTGTCTATATTTTCCTCCGAGTTTAACCATACTTATGGAAATTAGGCTACACATACACTAAGAAACCGGCTACTGAGATGTGATCATGTTACAATGAGGAAGTTGAAGCTCACCTAAAGAAAGACAGAGCGTACACAATAGCAGCTTTCCACCAGGGTTTCCTAGTCTAATAACCTTGCTCCTGCCTTTCTTTAGTTATTTTTTTTTCACCCATTAACTTTTTTATTTTTATTTTTTGCTTCTTGTCAGGAGTGTTTAGTTTAGACCATACATACAATAGAACTATAGATTGTTTATGTTCATATGGTCTGATGCAGAAACAAACATATATATATATTTCCTTCCCTATGGTTTAGACAACTGATCATTTCAACAAATCATAATGTAGTGATGTGCTTACTAAGGGGAAACTCTCTATGCAACACTCACAAAGCACTGTGCTCAAGACACCATTGTTAGAGTAGCAAGAGGGCCATTAGGCTGCCATTTTAGACACGGTACATAATGTGCACGTAGATCATTTCTGCACTGAGTACCCTATACATCTTGCCAAATTAGATTTACTTAGTGCCAAGTTTATGGGTATTGCCAATTTTTCTCTCACCCTGGAAAATTATAGGATTTTCTTTTTCTGATGAAAGAAAGGACTCGTAAGCAGAATTGTGAGCACCTGCATCCCGTTGTTGGCCTGCCTCTTGCTTTGAGAACCACTTTGGCTGGCCTGAAATACCTGTGGGGGCTTCAAGGACCATGGGCTCTATAAACATTATAATATCCATCCTACCTGCTGAGTTTTTTTTGAAAAATTAAAAATATAACCTGCTTAGAGGAGAAGAAATTTCTTTCAAATAATTGAACATCTGGGGATTTTAGTGGGGCATTTGGTATCTTTAACATTTTCAAACAGAATGTTTTCTTCCAGTTCATTATTAAAATAATATGCGCAGCAATTTATAAAGTGATAACAGAGCAGCTATTATGCTTGGAGAAAGAATCTTTGGATAAATAAGTAGACCTGAGTCAAGTGCAGTGTCAGTGTCCCTACTCTTTAATACTGTAAGCCACTGATCTCTTGGACATCTTTAAATTTTCATGTATTTGGACTGGGGCCATTTGGTTCAGGTAGCCTTGTTAAAAAGGGATTTGCAGGTCTTTGCAGTGTTATAGCCCTGCCAAGTTAGAATACTCAAGACAAGGTCAATGTCTAGGACTCTCTTGTATTAAATCAGCAAGTAAGCTTATATGCATTGCAGATTCCTTGCCCATGAGATCTCTTGTCTAAAGCAATCTGCTGAAAGGTGATAGGGTTGAAGCATGGGCTAGACAACATGCATATGGCAGAAAGTTTGTAATATTCTAAGTGGCATCAACAGTGTCCCCTTGGGTCAAGACAGGAAAAATATTGGTAAATCAATAGTTTAATACATCCAAAACAAGATTATTTATCAAAACTATTTCTTATTAAGCACAATTCTGCAAAACAAAATCCTTTGCTGACTTAGTTGTCAGGAACCTCCTTGGATCAGATGGCATATCCTACCCACACGGAAACGCTAATCAACAGCTACAATCTCCTTGCATTTGTGCTCTGACAGAAGGTTTGCTAAACAAACCAAGCGTTTCCCTTATGCTTAGGCACATGGCTAGTAAGTAAATTCTGACAAATTAAATTGTACTTATGGAAGATTTGGAGAGTAATGACATTACTCAAATATTAAGTCATAACTGAAATCATTAAATCACATGAAACATTCAAAAATTTTTTCTGAAATATACAATGGCTCATCTGTAACTTAGAAAGAAAATGTCTTTATATAATGATTGGTCAAATATATGGAGAGAGAACATTTAAAACAGTCTGTATAATGAAACCTGCCTGGTTTTCTAAACAAACAAACAAACAGAAAACGGGGTGGGGGAAGAGAAACAAAGGAATAAAACACTCTATAGGTTCTCTATTGGTTCTAAAATATTCAGTGAGTTTCTGTGAAAAGAATAAAAAATTAAAACATTAATTTTAATATATTGGAAACCTTCCCTGAACTTTCATGTTCTCAAAAGAATGAGAGATTAGTGCAAAAACAAGGAAAATCCTCCTAGTGACCTTATAAACCAAGAGCAAGTTTCAGTGGCAGATTTCTCAGTAGATTGATTTCCTCACATCTCACAGCATCTTCCATTCTCTGTGCCCATAGCTGGGAACTACAATTACTGCTGAGGGATAGAATTTTTTGAACTTCCTCCAAGGTATCCTTCTGCAGGGAGCAAAACAACCATAGTCACTCTTATAAGTCTATGTACGGGCAAATTATTCTCTCTGCTTCCCACCTCACTCTCTTATAAACTTCTATCAAGTGAATATTTCTCAACTGGTACAAAGGTCATAAGCTTTCCAAGACATTGAGCAGCTGGAGGTTTACAAATTATGTCAGCCACTAACTCTGCTCTTGCTACCTGAACAAGGATATGGGTTTGCTGATGATATATTTGGTTCAAGGATCAGAAAAGCATATTGTTCATAAATATTCCTTTAAATTTAAGACAGATGGTTAATGTAAGCTCTTCAACAAGGGAGATATTGGAGATAGAAGCCTACATAGAAAAGGGTAATAGCCCAACAAGAATTTATCTCTTTTCTCAATCCTGATGGGATTTTACCTGCTTAGCATGTGTTAGCAACTGAGGAATGTGAAGACAAAGGAAAATCCTTTGTCAAAGGATGAGCTGCATTTGGTCCTACACTGTGTAGCCTCCTCACTGACAGGAAGTTCTGTATCATTGCCTAAATAAGCCAAGTACCCGTAGTGTTTTATGCCAAGTATGTATGTATGTGGTGATGGTGGCAGTGGGTTAAATTTAAGAACACTAGAAGGGAAATCGGTCAAAAGGACTCAGGAAACTCCATACTGGTCTCCACAGTGGCTGCTCCAGTCTGCATTCCCACCAGCAGTGCATGAGGGTTCCTTCTCTTCATATCATCTCTAGCACTGTCCTTTGTTGATTTGTTGATGATAGCTGTTCTGACAGGTGTGAGATGATACCTCATTGTTGTTTTGATTTGAATCTCTCAGATGATTAGTGACTTTGAGCATGTTTTCATATGTCTCTTGACTTTCTGTATGTCCTCTTTTGAAAAGTGTCTATTTAGGTCCTTTGCCCATTTTTTTTTGATTGGGTTGTTTATCTTCCTTTTGTTAAGTTGTATGAGTTCCCTATAAATTTTGGAGATTAAACCCTTGTCAGAGATAGCGTTGGCAAATATGTTCTCCCATGCAGTGGGCTTTCTTGTTGTTTTGTTGATGGTTTCTTTTAAAAATGGGACTCCCATTTGACCCAGTAATCCCACTTCTAGGAATATATTCCAAGAAATCAGAAATACCAATCAAAAAGGATATATGCACCTCTATGTTCATAGCAGCAAAATTTACAATAGCTAAGATTTGGAAACAGCCTAAGCGCCCATCAGCAGATGAGTGGATTAAAAAACTGTGGTACATCTACACAATGGAATACTGTGCTGCTATAAAAAAAGAACTTTTACCATTTGCAACAGCATGTATGGTCTTGGAGAGCATTATGCTAAGCGAAATTCACCAGTCAGAGAAAGATAAATATCACATGATCTCACTCATATGTGGGATATTATGAACAACATAAACTGAAGAACAAAAATAGATCCAGAGACAAAGAAACACCAAACAGACCATCAAACCTCAGAGGGAAGGCAGGGGAGGAAGGGTGAGTAAGAGATCAACCAAAGGACATGTATGCATGCATATTAGCATAACCAATGGACAGACACTTGGGCAGTGGGGGCTTCTCCTGGGGGGTGGGAGTGGCTGGGGAGGGGTCAATTGGGAAAAAGGAAACATGTAAAACTTTAAACAATAATAATAATAAAAAAAGACTCACGTATCCTTGGAAGAGTGGTGTGAAAGATAGAAGAGATTCTGTTTTTGTGTGAGGTTGGAAAGTTGTGAAGTTGATTTAATGGTATCATTCTCCTAATATGTGTTATCAATAGCTAAAAGTATTTGTTACCTCTGTAAAGTACAGGGGCCTTGACTCCATTCATGGTGCCCTAGGAAGAACTCTGTACACAATGCTAAGTCAAATTAATTTTCTCAGACAAGTGAGATTGGTATTATCTCCTTCAACTATGTGTATCCTGGGTGTACCCAGATTTACAGCTCAGGAATCACCCAGATGAAACATTCATCGAAAATAAATAATTCGAGAGTTCCATACTTTTATCTTCTGGAAATCACATTAGAACTGAGCTCTAGAATTAGAGAAAAAGCACAGCTATTCATTCAGAGCTCCACTGTTGGCCTTAGATGTCCCAGCAGTCAATGCTTATCTCTGCCCTGTTTTCCTAGTCTTTTTCAGACCCTTCTGCGTCCTGAGCTCCAATTGCAGCATCCCTGCACTCACTGAGCATCAGTGGTCGGGCAAACCCTAGCACACTGTCAACAGCTTCCCAGTTTCTAAAAAGATTAAATGCCCAGCTCCTCTATTTTCTGGTTCTGGAAGCAGAGGAATCAATGATTGTTATCTAGTGTAGTACTGGATCTCACAGTCATGCCGCACTCTACCATTTACCAAGTGCGTTCATGAACATTTTCTTATTGGTTCTTCACACAAATTCTATGAAGTAGATATTGTTATCTCTGCTTTATGAATAAGAACACTGAAGCACGGACTCAGATCCAGGAAATTTGACAGCAACTCTTCTACAACTTACTCTTACGGGTCAGAAATCCTCAGTTTATTTACGAATAATTTAGTAGACTGTGGTTTATGCTTTAGTAAAGATGTGATTCTAAACTGGATTTTCTTAGGTGAAATTATGGTTTTTCTGGCTTCCTAGCCTGCTTCCACCCTTAGTCAGTATGTGCTCAGGCAATATGAGCAAATTCACTTCATCAGTATCATAAGCAGAATTTAATCATGAAGGTAAAAAAAAATCATGAGGGAAAAATGGCTCATACAATGCATGAGAGCTCATCTAATCTTTACACTGGTAACAGCTGTGGAAAAGATGGGATTCCTTCCATGAAAATATGTACCTTTAAAGCATCTCCTCCAAATAGTTGTGCACAAAATAATTCATTCATTGATCAAGAATTTTGAGTATTGGAGTACTGTCTTTTTAAAAATATGTTTTTATTGATTTAGAAAGAGAGAGGAATAGTGAAATAGAAACATCGATGAGAGAGAAACATTGATTGGCTGCCTCCTGCGTGTCCCCTATTGAGAATCAAGCCCACAACCTGAGCATGTGCCCTGCCTGGGAATCAAACCAGTGACCTCTTGATTCATGGGTTGAGGCTCAACCACTGAACTGGCCAGGCTGGAGAACTGTCTTAAGTGCTAAGATATAACAGTGACTATAATATAGTTCCTGCAGTCAAAGATCTACCATCTAATAACCAGGCAACTGGAGTAGAGTTATATACAGAAACAATACCAGGGACCACAAGTACAGACAGAAAGGTCCTATGCAAGTTTTTGAGGGTCAAAAAAAAAAATGGCCAGAAAGCCATGTCTGAGACAGGAAGAACACATAGTAATGAATGTGGCATGGAAATGGGCGGTGGGAAGCTGAAGCTGAGCGCTTTTCAGCTTGGATACTACCCTGTGGCGCAGGTATTTCTCCCCTGGCTGCACTCCAACATTCACCAGCCTGTTTCTTATTCCCATTTTATAAACTAGAAAAGGCATACTAAGTGAATTTGAAAGACTTATCCAAGGTCACATAGCTAGTGAGAGATCCAATAACTAATACCAAGTCTGTAAGACATTATGGTTTTAGAGAAGAAAGCACCAGACTTAAAGTCGGGCAAATGGAATTCTATTCTGTCACCAAATCCCTATACAACCTTCAACAGGTCACTGAACAGCTATGCTCTGCTTCCCTTATCTGTAAAATGAGAGGATTTAAACCAGGTGACCTCTAAAGTTTCTGAGTTTTCAGTCTGATACATTTAACTCTTTCTTGTCTCCTGCTCAGATCAATTCAAGTTCAAGGAAATCCTGAAAAATAAAGAGAAACTACTAACCATAATAATAGATATATAAGCAATAACCATCTTTTTCATACATATAGAGGGAGAAATATACCACAATTCTCTCTAAAGCCCAATGTAATTTTTGACATGATGGCTGTGCCATTTTGGACTAACCACTCTTTTAGATTAACAGAGGTCATTGCAAAATGATTACAATATGATTATATTTCACTTCTACCATTGTTTCAGGATAGTGACTGGAGCACCTGACCTACCAAGGGATTTTTGTGGCTACATCTCATTTGTTAAGTTTTGCTATGTTTTTATTTTTAGTTACTAGGTAGGCTTGGGAAAACCAACCCTCTAAGTATAATGAATAAGATCTTAATCTTCCTTAAAAAAAAAAACCTCATATACCCAGGAAAAGAAATTATTTAAACACATAAAAATGAAAGAAGGCAGAAAAGCATTGTTCAAGAATGTTTATGAACAGTTGAATTTTAAGGTTTGTACTGGAGATAATTTTTTAAACTAAAATCTTGTTATGACCTATTTTTAATAATTAAAAAAAATCCTAACAGAGTTTTAAATTTAGCTTCTCCTTAACACTGCTTTAGAAATGTATATTTTAAATATATCTTCAGATTTAAAAGTTAAAGTAATCTTTATATTTCTATAGTAGCCCAGTGCAAGAAATTCATGCACATTAAAAGGGAATTAATTAGTGGAATATTTTAATATTATTCTTTGCCCTTTCTCTAAAATAGAAGTGTGAGAGATGAAAGCAAATTAGCAAAATGTATATGAAAATAATATATAAATTTATTAATAAATAAACAGTAACAAAAGGATATAACAACAACAGAGGCATGATATAAAAATGACAAAAACATGATATGAAAACAACAAAAACATGATATAAAAACAACAGTGATGCCAACAATGACTGATAAAGTGATTAAACTTATTCTAATATCTCCCTGTATACCACATTGAGAATTAAAACACTTTCAGAGTGCATGACTAATTTCCCTTGTGATGAAGTATTTAGAACTTAAACTGTAACGTCACATGCTCTTCAAACTCGAGAGAAAGCAACATCTAACTGACCATGTGCGAAAACGGGTTCAGGTAGGAATATGCCTACTCTGTCTAGAGTTTGTCCTTGTGATTTGTTAATAGTCATCACAAATGCTGGCATCACGGGAAACCGTCGTTGAATCAATTTAAATGGGAGGCCAGTGTCAGATGGGGACAAATCAATTCTTGGAATCAGAACAGCCTCTCCCTCTGCAGATCCTGTTAATACTTCAGCTTCCATAATGTTAGGTCATAATCTTTTGATAATAAATCTGGTGCCATTACAAAGACCCCATTTACTATTGAGATTTCTCAATAGCGTGATGATTGCACCCACTTTCAATTTTAATTTATGACACGGCATTCCTGAAGGAGTAATACTATTAAGAAATTCGATGGAAAAAACTTTTTTTTTCAGCATCATCTGTTGAATCAATGGAATCATCACTCAAATATGTGTGAAAATCTCCATCGAATATATCCACAATTTCTTCATTTAATTTTTGAACATGCTCATTTTTTGGACAAAGAATTGCATGTTTAGATATATTTTTAATATTATCTATAGATTAGTATTTCCAAAGGTAGCTTCAATAATAGATCCATTACAAATCATTTCACGGGGGATTTCAAAAATATCCATTCCTAAATGAAAACTGCTATCAAGTTTGCCATCTCCACATTTTATTAACCATCCACTATAAGCAGAATCCTCTGATCTCATATTTGTTGTAAGAGACAACTTTCTGAAACATCCCCAAACATTATACAGTACTTTAAACTCATTTGTACTATGGACAATCGCATAGCATGTGGTACAATACTGAGGCATTGTTGAAAATCCCCTCCAAGAAAGAGAACTTTCCCACCAAATACAACATTCAAATTCATAATTTCTCTTAGTCATCTGTCTATGGTGTTTATAGCATGACTGGATGCATTGGTGCATTAATGAATAATGAGAAGCTGGGCCTTTTTAATAGTTTTAGCAAGTTCACTGTTTATATCGAGTCCAGTAATTGAAGTTTCATTTAATGGAATCACTAATTTATATTGGGAATGAAAGGTGCTTCCACCGAGAAGTAAATTTGCAGCAATTGCTGTAGACACTGTGGGTAAAACAGTACCACCATGACCTCTAATATAATGTATTAAAACTTTATACAGATATGCAGATGAATGGGGTTCCTGGCTGGCAGGCCACTGACAGCAAGCTATCCAACAGCAGATTCTGTGAAGAATTGGGCTCCCTCCTCCCTACTGTCAGGGTCTGTTGGGCCAGACCCAGAGTTCTACCACAACGTGGCCTCCTCCTCAGCAACCCAGGACTGACTACTGCTGGGCACTCCTGATGCTCCGAGGGTGGGTTCTTCCCTCAGGCCTCACGGGAAACAACTCAGGGAGGGCACAGCCCTTGGCAACTCGACCCAGGGCTCAGTGCGTCCAAGCTCCGAAAGCTGGTTCCTGCCTCAAACCTCACCCTTACCGGAAACAGCTCAGGGAGAGCACAGCCATTTCCAAGACGACCCCTGCAGGACTGACTTCCTTCTGGTTGGTCAAGCTTCGGTCGTGACGTTACACCCAGGGTTTTTATATAAATAGATAGCAATTCATCCTGATGTAATAGATGTCAGAACATTTTTCACATATATTACATATATTTTTTTTACTTTATAATATCATGGGAGTTAGATAATGTATTTGTTTCCTAAGACTACTATTACAAATTACCAAAAATTGGGTGGCTTTAAACAACAGAATTTAGCCTGGCTGGTGTTGCTCAGTGGTTGAGCATCGACCTATGAGACCTATGAACTAGGAGGTCATGGTTCAATTCCCAGTCGGGGAAAATACCCCAGTTGTGGGCTTGATCCCCAGTAGGGAATGCCAAATAGGGGTGTGCAGGAGGCAGTCAATCAATTATTCTCTCTCATCATTGCTGTTTCTATCTCTCTCTCCCTCTCCCTTCCTCCCTGATATCAATAAAAATATATATATTTTAAAAACAAACAGTTTATACTCTCATAGTTCTGGAGGCCAGAAATCCAGAATTAAGGTGTCCTTCAGTCCATGCTCCCACTGAGACTGTGGGCAGGGTCCTTCCCTGTGCCTTCCTAGCTTCTGGTGGCAGGCTTTGATGTTTGCTGTTCTTGGTCCAAGGTGCCCTACTTCAGTCTTTATAGTCACACGGCCTTTTCCCTGTGTCTGTGTCCAAATTTTCCTCTTCTTATAAGGAAAGCAGTCACATTCAAGTAGAGTCCACCCTAGTGACCTCTTAACTTGATCACATATTCAAAACCCCTATTTCCAAAAAATGGCCATAGTCACAGTTTAAGGCTTTGCTATATTTTTGAGGATTATAATTCGACCCATATTAGGTAGCCTTGGTGTGGTTGTCATTTCCATTTTGTAAATAAGGAAACTAAGATTTGGACACATAAAGTCATACAGAATGTTACTAGCAAAAAAGACACAGGAGATTATGTCTTCTAACACTTAAACCAGGCTTATTCTATCAAAGAAGTATTAAGGTTTTCGAACAAGTTAATTATTTGCCTAGAATCAGAACTTACATCACTCATTTATCTAGACAGATGTCTTGCCTCAAGTCCAAATTGCTTCAGGCTCTTGAAGGATGCTTGGGTACATGCTAAGTTATTATTTGTGAAAATCAAGTCTAGTCGCCTTTGAGTATAATTGTACCTCATTACTGGGAAAATATATTTTCTTGCTAAAATACATTTTATGGTGCCTATTTTCAGCTAACTTATGCACAGAAATAATAGATCATTCTTTAACTGCCTCCATTCGTAACCCCAAACATTCTTTGGCTTCTGTAAATTGTGCTGAAATAAACCTGGAATATTCTGCGGTAAATGGGACATGCTGGAACCTTTCTCTTAAGCACTTATGCCAAGAAATACTTCACTTGGGATCATGGAATAAGAGCAGCAAAATTAAAACACAGATTTTTCAAGTGCTAGCATAGGTGTCCCAAGGAAACTGAGTCATCTTTCCTTTCTCAACTCTCTGCCCTATTCGTCAGCAGTACTCTCTAGCCAGACAACAGTCTTCTTTTCATAGGCATCCTGCTCCACTCTGGGATTTCAGTTATTTACTGCCGTGTTGGTCCAGCTGTGAAAAGAGGCCGTGGGCCAGGGTACAAGACATAAATTAAACCATCCCTTGGACTCGCCTCTCTAACACATGTGATTGTTTTTTAATAAGAATCTATTTGTAGGAAATTCCCCTGAAACCTCTTGGCACATGGCCAACTGCCTGCTGGTCAAATGAATGACTTCTGATTGTATGGAACTTCACTGTGAGCCTAGATGTTCTAACCTAGAGATGCAGGTGGCAGAGAGAGGTTCAGGTGACTAACAAGATACTAATGGTTAAGATCAATAAAGCCAATAAAAAATTCAAACTCTACATGCCTTTTGATTGTATATCTTACTGGCAAGTCTAGATCAATTGACTTTTCATGATATCCTATAAGCTGTACTTAATTTTGACAAATAGCATTTATTTTATTCATTTATTAATTCCTCCGTGAACATATATTGAGAATCTCCTACATATCAGGCACAATTCTGGCACTGAGAATGCAGTGGTGAATGAAAGAGACAAAGACCTTCCTTTTATGAAGATAGACACTTTCCATTCCAAAAAAATACTGTAATGTCCCACACACAAGGAAGGGCGAGATAGAAAGGTGACTCATCTGGGAACTGAACAGCCTGCCTCTGTCACGTCTGTGTGCCCTCTGCTCTCTGGAACTTTGGTAATTTGTTTACAAAGTGAGAGAAAGATTTTTTTAAAAAATTGAAGACTTCCTTTCATTCTTCCCCTCCTATTAGCTACTTCTCTACCCTACCCGCACACACCAGATGCAACAAAGTGTCTTGAATACTGGGAACTTACAGTAAGGCTTTCTCTACAATGCAGGCATTACAAGGAGGCAAGCAGCACTCAGAGATTAAAGTACAAAGTCAACACAAAGGTATATAGCCCCTCCTCCAGGAAAGAGGGCAGACACCAGACCAGTACATCTTGACTACTGTAATAATATTAGTTGAGACTGTGACACTGCATAGTAATAATAGCATATCATAAATATGTATTACACAAATAAATAATCCTTTTAATCCAAAAATGATATGATATTATGGCATTGCATAGAAGTAGTTTTTTTAAAGAAAGATTTATTTAAACAAAAATATCTTTTTATCTTAAATTTGGTTACTTCTTACTTTCTAAAATAAAAAACTATACAGTTTGGCTATTCATAAAATTACCATGAAGGTACGGACTGTGTAAATCTTGTTCATCACTAGAACCCAAGACTTAAGATAGCTTCTGGCACTCTGGAAATATTGACAGAATGAATACATTAATAATAACTAATGAAAGCCCTGACCGGTTTGGCTCAGTGGATAGAGTGTCAGCCTGTAGACTCAAGGGTCCTGGGTTCGACTCCAGTCAAAGGCATGTACCTTGGTTGTGGGCACATCCCCAGTGGGTGTGTGCAGGAGACAGCTGATCGATGTTTCTCTCTCAACGATGTTTCTAACTCTCTATTCCTCTCCCTTCGTCTCTGTAAAAAATCAATAAAATATATTTAAAATAATAATAATAACTAATAGAAAGAATTATTTACAAACAACATCTCAAAGGCAGCTTGACCAGCCAAAGAATCATTACAATATCCTATCTAATAAAAGAGAAACATGGTAATTAGCCTTACCTCTGCTACCCTTCCCATTGGCTAATCAGGGCAATATGCAAATTAACTGCCAGCCAAGATGGTGGCCAGCAGCCAGGCAGCTTGAAGCGAACATGAGGCTTGCTTGCTTCAATGATGGAGGACTCCAATGTTCCCCGCCTGCCACTGCCGGCCTCTGAGATTGCAGTTTGAAACATTGTTACAAACATAGTAGCTAAACAAAACCCAAGAAACCTGCTTTCAGCCAGCCGGGATCTCAGAGTTGGAGTTGAAACAGTGTTTCGATTATAGAATCCAAACAAACCAGATACCTGCTTTCAGCAGCTAAGGCCTAAGAGCTGGAGCCAAGCCTCAGAGCTAAAGCTGGCCCAGAATAAAAAAAAAAGAAGAAGAAAAAAAGGAGCAGTTGGGAGCTTCAGTCACCCGCCAGCCTGAAAACAGCACTCAGCCCCTCACCCAGACTGGCCAGGCACCCCAGTGGGGACCCCCACCCTGAAGGGTGTGTGACCAGCTGCAAACAGCCATCATCCCCTCACCCAGGCTGGCCAGGCACCCCAGTGGGGACCCCCACCCTGATCCTGGACACCCTTCAGGGCAAACCAGCTGGGCCCCACCCATGCACCAAGCCTCTATCCTATATAGTAAAAGGGTAATATGCCTCCCGGCACCGGGATCAGCATGACAGGAGGCAGCACCCAAACCCCCTGATTGCCCTGTGGCTTTGTGTGTGACAGGGAGCGGGGCCACAACCTCCCTATCTGCCCTGCTCTGTTTGTGACAGGGGAAGGCTCCCCACCCCCTGATCAGCCCTGCTCTGTGCCTTATGGGGGGAGCTCCCCAACTCCCTGATCGCCCTGCGGCTCTGTGTGTGACAGGGTGCGGTGCCCCAACCCCCTGATCAGCCCTGCAGTGCGGCGCCCAACCCTCCCCCCCCCACGGGCCCTGCTCTGTGTGTGATGGGGTAGAGCCATAACCTCCCAATTGGCCCTGCCCTGAGTGTGACAGGGTGCGGCACCCCAACCCCCTGATCCACCCTGCTCTGTGTATGACAGGGGACGGTGCCCCAACTCCCCTATCGGCCCTACTCTGTGTGTGACAGGGGGAGCTCCTCAACCCCCTGATTAGTCCTGCTCTGTGTGTGACAGGGGGGAGCTCCCCAACCCCCTGATGGGCCCTGCTCTGTGCATGACAGGGGGGAGCTCCCCCACCCCCTGATCGACCCTGCTCTGTGCATGACAGGGTACGGAGCCCCAACCCCCCGATGGGCCCTGCTCTGTGAGTGACAGGGGTGGCACCGCAACCTCCCCATCGACCCTCCCTTTAGTGTGACAGGGGTGGTGCCCCAACCCCCCAATTGGCCCTACCCAGAGTGTGACTAAGGGTGGCATCGCAACCTCTCGATCCGCCCTGCTCTATGCATGACAGGGGGTGATGCCTCAACTCCCCAATCAGCCCTGCTCTGAGCCCGACCAGGGTCTGCACCTAGGTTCTGGGCCTGCCCTCTGCCACCTGGGAGCAGGCCTAAGCCAGCAGGTCGTTATCTCCCGAGGGTTCCCAGACTGTAAGAGGGCACAGGCAGGGCTGAGGAACCCTCCCCCTCCCCCCGAGTGGACAAATTTTTGTGCACCGAGCCTCTAGTCTATATAATAAAAGTCTAAGCAATCATTAAGGTCGAATAACCAGAACGAACAGTCGTTATTATGTGTACTGACCACCAGAGGGCAGATGCTCAATGCAGGAGCTGCCCCTTGGTGGTCAGTGCGCACCCACAGGGGTAGTGCCACTCATCCAGAAGCTGGGCTCATGGCTGGGGAGCACAGTGGCGGTGGTGGGAGCCTCTCCCACCTCCGCAGCAGTGAGAAGGAGCAGCAAGCAGTCAGGCAGTAAGGAGCGAGGGGTCTCGATCTGCAAGAGGGATGTCCAATTGCTGGCTTAGGCCCACTTTTAAGCTGGCAGGTTGACATCCCCCAAGGGGTCCTGGACTGTGAGAGGGCACGGGCTGGGCTAAGGGACACCCCCCACACCCATGAACAAATTTCATGCACCAGGCCTATAGTTCTCTTATAAAAGGCCAAACCAAAATATGCTGAAACAATCTTAAATGTATATTTAAACAGAGATTTTAACACATGCCTTTCTCTTTTTTTCCCTTTCATTCCTACCTGCCCAGTAAAGGATTCTTCCCCATTGCTTTCCAGTGCGGTGTGTGGGGCCCTTCTACAGTGCCTGCACAGCCAGTTGAGGGACCCAGAGGGAACTCAGAGGCAGCCTGCATTCATTGTCTGTGCCATGCACTTAGAGGGCTCCTAGTTCTCAGTTCCCTGTTCACCAATATTAGGCCTTCTTATTAAAAATGCTGATTTCATACTCCACTGTGTCCATGAAATAAGGTAATAAAAGGTCCTTAAAGGATTTGGGAGAACATTATTTAAATAGTGAAGAATTAATTTCTAGTCAAACGTCTCATAAAAGACCAAAAGCATGAATATATAGATACAGATATAGATACAGATATATTATCTATGTACCCTCTTGTTTCTATAAGGGTCCTAGTGCAGACTCACACAATGTCCCCAATCTAGTATGAAGACCCCATTATACATCACAATATGTGGAATTCAGAGAGAGAATATTTAAAATCCTATGTCTGGTCATTGTAGAAGTCTTCAAAGTATCCAGTTACAGTTAAATAGCACTAACTATTCAAGAACCTGCTTTGTAACTATCAATATGAGTAAGCTAATTTTTTAAGACAAAAATCTATGGTTAAAAAGTGAGACCTCATTGGCTATATTGCCTCCACAAATTCTACTTATCAGGAGTGGAGATTCTTCGGTACCATTTCTACATCTGTAGGAGCATCTGCCTTGATGCAAGTCAAACCCAATTGACAAATAGAAATTTTCCAGGGTGCTTGTCTGTACTTAAATCTAGTCAACCAGCAAAACAAATAAAAATAAAGATCTTACCTTTTGTCAAGCTAACAACTAAATATCTATTACTTTTTTCCAGCATGAAAGTACATAATGAAAGTGAAGACTGACCTTGATTTGTAGATAGAGAAAAGAAAATGTAAGTATAAACTAACAAAATAAATGCATAGACAAAGCACACAGTGAACCTGGTTATTCATCCTCATGATCCACTGTATTTCTTTCCACTAGTGTAGATCTTTACTGTATTACTGTCTGTTGTGGCTACTGAGGTATGAATTAATACTTTAAGAGTTAATTCATTAATTATCACTCAAAATAATGTTGTTTAGAGTATCGGGCACAGAACTTTATAACAAGAAAGAAATATTCAATATATGATTTTAATTAGAAAAATCTAAGACTATTTGCTTGCTGAAAGATGAAGAGACACAGTGAGGATAGCATTGTCTTCTATTATTTAATCCTTTCAGGTAAAAATATCAACATTTGGTCATTCTTAGAAAGACAGTGTTACTTGGTGGAAATCATTTAGACTGGGGGAATCAAACAGACTAAGGTTAAAATCTTAGTCTCTCGGTTATTTTCTCTAAGCCCTTAATTCAATTCTCAATTCTTGTCTATTAAATGGGAAAGACACACCTACCTCCCTAAGTTGTAATGATTAATTCCAAGTGAAGAATAATATAAAGCATCTACTACATAAGTGTTTGGCTTAGAGATGTGATTAATAAAGAGTACCTATAGTTTTCATACTTTTGTTTCCAAATGGCATAACTAGTGATGCTAGTGGGAGTATTCAGAGGCTCATTTTGGCTCAGTGAAGAAGATAATTTCTAAGAGTTAGAACTGCCCAAAGACCATTTCAATTGGGTTGCTTATTATGAGGCGGTGGCTTCCACATCATTGAGAGCCTTCAAGCAAAACCTAAATGACCTTTACCAGGCAGGCATGATTAATAGGGAATTGAGTATAAGGCTTAAATTCTAGGCCCTTTTAAGTACTAAGTCTCTATGATGCCTTGAAATTTCTGATAGATTCTGAAATGATGAACACAATTTTTCTGATTATTCTTGAAAAGCAAAGATAATGACATTAGACAGAAGGGAGGAAATTTGTCATGAAGCATTGAATTTGACTTAAATTATATCTTTGCATGTCCAAAAAATTAATGTTCAGATTCATGATTTCCCCCCCAGCAATAGGCTTTAGAAAAATAGAAAGGTCTAAATGTTCTCCAGCCTCTGGCTTTCAGTTGTCAACTTAAATAGTTCTCACTGTTCCACTTCATGTTTTCTCTCCAGTTGAGAAGCAAACATGGCAAAGGTAGTTAAACAAGTGCTGTTGATTAGCCCTAGAAAAACAACCGTTTACTTCTAATTCATCAGGATATGTCCTGGGAATTCTTTTTCTCCAATTCAGTTTCTCAGTTGGCCAAAGTTCTGTCTCTTCTTTCTCCAACCAGAAAGAGAAAAAAAAATATTTTCTTATCTCATGCATAGTTTTCCTCTCAACTCAGTGTACTCAGCCCTATAGAGAATTGCTTATCCTAAGAGGGTCTCTCAAGGAAAATTCCCCAAAAAACTATTCTGTTACCAAATGGAAGTGTCATACCACCCACCAAACCGATACTAGAAGACATGTTAAAGGGCCTACTTAAAAATAAATAAATAAAAACAATAATAATCAACACTAATAAAAGAGAAACCTGCAAATTAACCATCCCTCCGCTATGCTCAAGCTACGCCCACAAGCCAATCCGAGTGACTATGCAAATTAACCTGACAAAGACGGCGATTAATTTGCATATGACAGCGGCCTCGGCCACGGGTTTCTGGGACCATTGCCAATCCAAGAGGTGAGGCCTGCCGCGCCAAGCCATGCCCATGGGCTCCCAAGACCTTCACCGGCCCTGGGAGGCGAGGCCGTAGCCATGCCCGCGGGCTCCTGGGACTTTCGCCAGTCTGGGAGCTGAGGCTGCCTGCAC
The DNA here is from genome assembly GCF_963259705.1 of Myotis daubentonii. Taxonomy (NCBI): domain Eukaryota; kingdom Metazoa; phylum Chordata; class Mammalia; order Chiroptera; family Vespertilionidae; genus Myotis; species Myotis daubentonii. Next base: position 141,352,847 of record NC_081842.1, on the reverse strand, counting down.
CTAGCCATGCCCGAGGGCTCCTGGGACCTGGCCGGCTGAGAGCAGGATGTTTGGAGGACTTGGCAGAGCAGGAGACTGCTGGACATAGAGCAGACCAAGAGAGAGGGCTGCTTGGAGGGCGCAGCTCCCTCTGTCACCCCAACTTCCTCATTGCAGCTGTGGAAACTGACAGCAGGGAGGAGGAAGTCCCACCCCCATACAATCAGCCAGAATCAGCCATTGGTCAGATAGCTCTCTGCGCCTGTCAGCCAGGACTATCATTCACCTGCATCTCAGACCATGACAGTAGCGAGGTGGGATTATGTATAAAGAACTGTTGATACAACGTAGCTCTGCAACCGAAAGATGCCGGCGTTATTGACAGAAAGTGTCTGCAGAGCAGCATGCATCTGATCTTGAACGAAGGCAGCGCCTGCGACAGGATGTATCTGAACACCAGCTACGGGAAAAACATCGCTCTGATGCCAAAAAATACTGGCGTTATCGACAGAAAATGTCTAAAGACCAACGTGACTTTGAAGTTGAAAGAAGGTGGTGGCGGCGACAGACTATGTCTAGAGAACAGTCATCAACAAGTATTACCAATACCGGTAGGAACTGCCTTCTCAGTGAAAATGGAGTACATGAGGATGCAATCCTCGAACCTAGTTGTGGTAGAATGACAGTTCAATGTGAATTTTTTGCCTATCTCTAAATTTCTCTGATGAAAAACCATCTGATGGGAAATTTGCTCAATGTTGTAACAAAGGGAAAGTCTGTCCAAATGATATACATTTTCCAGATTACCCAGCATATTTAAAAAGATTAATGACAAACGAAGATTCTGACAGTAAAAATTTCATTGAAAATATTCGATCCATAAATAGTTCTTTTGCTTTTGCTTCCATGGGTGCAAATATTGCATCACCATTAGGATTTGGGCCATACTGTTTTAGTATACATGGACAATTTTATCACCATACTGAAACTTTACATCCTTCAGATAGTGTTTCTCAGAAGTTTGCTCAACTCTATATTTTGGATATAGCCGAAGCTACAAGTAAAAGATTAGCAATGCCAGAAAACCAGGGCTGCTCAGAAAGACTCATGATCAACATCAACAACCTCATGCATGAAATAAATGAATTAACAAAATCATACAAGATGCTACATGAGGTAGAAAAGGAAGCCCAATTTGAAGCAGCAGCAAAAGGTATTGCTCCCACAGAAGTAACAATGGCGATTAAATACAATCGTAACAGTGATCCAGGTAGATATATTTCTCCCTGTGTAACCAAGGTTGCTGTCATATTCAGAAATGAAGATGGAGAACCTCCTTTTGAAAGGGACTTGTTCATTCATTGTAAACCAGATCCCAATAATCCAAATGCCACTAAAATGAAACAAATCAATATCCTGTTTTCTACTTTAGATGCGATGACCTATCCTATTCTTTATCCACATGGTGAAAAAGGCTGGGGAACAGATAATTGCATTAAGACTCAGAGGCAACAGTATAATCGACAATAATACTAGACAAAATGTAAGGACACGAGTCACACAAATGCAGTATTATGGATTTCATCTCTCTGTTCGGGACACGTTCAATCCTATTTTAAATGCAGGGAAATTAACTCAACATTTTATCGTGGATTCGTATTCAAAAATGGAGGCCAATTGGATAAATTTCATCAAAGCAAATCAATCTAAGTTGAGAGTTGAAAAATATAGTGGTTTGATGTATTATCTCAAATCTAGATCTGAAAATGGCAATGTGCTGATTGGTAAAATGATAATACTTCCATCATCTTCTGAGGGTAGTCCCAGAAATATGCAGGAGCAATATCGGGATGCTATGGCACTTGTAACGAAGTATGGAAAGCGCGATTTATTCATAACCATGACATGCAACCCCAAATGGGCAGATATTGCAAACAATTTACAACGCTGGCAAAAAGTTGAAAACAGACCTGACTTGGTAGCCAGAGTTTTAAATATTAAGCTGAATGCTCTTTTAAATGATATCTGTAAATTCCATTTATTTGGCAAAGTAATAGCTAAAATTCATATCATTGAATTTCAGAAACACGGACTGCCTCACACTCACATATTATTGATATTAGATAGTGAGCCCAAATTACGTTCCTCTAATTAATTCCCTTTCAATGTGCATGAATTTCGTGCACCGGGCTACTAGTTAATAATAATTATAAAACAAAGATACAGAGTTGAACAAATAAAATCACAATAAATATGTACCTATCAATAATCATTTTAAATGTAAATGGCTTAAAAGCCTTAGGGAAGCTGAATGGATAAGAAAATAAGAACCATATATGTACAAGAGACCTACCTTGGAACAAAAGTTGCATATAGATGAAGAGTAAAGGGATGGAAAAAGATATTTCATGCAAATGGAAAGGAAAAAATAAGCTAGGGTAGCAATATTTATATTAGGCAAAATAGACTTTAAAGCAAAGTATATAGACTTTAAGAGACAAAGAACATTACATAATGATAAAGGGAGCAATCCAAAAAGAGGATATAATCCTTTTAAACATTTATGCACCTAACATAGGAGCCCCTAAATATATAAAGCAATTATTTATGGACATAAAGGTAGAGACTGACAGTAATATAATCATAGTAGGGGATTTTTAATACCCCATTAATATCAGTGGTTACATCTTCCAGACAATCAATAAGAAAACAGTGGTCTTAAATGACACACTAGATCAATGGATTTAATTGGTATCTTCAGAGCATTTCCATCCAAATCAGCAGAATACACATTCTTTAAAATGCACATGGAACATTTACTAGGATAAACTATGTTAAAACATAAAACAAGTTTCAAATTTAAGAAGATTGAGATCATATCAAACATCTTCTCTGACCATAATGGTATAAAACTAAAAATCAATCACAAGACAAAAACTGAAAAACACTCAAAAACTGGGAGGCTAAATAACATGTTACTAAACAATGAATGGGTTAGCAATGAGATCAAGGAAGAAATCAAAAGATATCTTGAAATAAATGAAATGAGAACACAACATCCCAAAATCTAAGGGACACAGCAAAAGTAGTGCCAAGAGGGAAATTATAGGCCCACTTCAAGAAACAATAAAAATCTCAAATAAACAATCTAACTTTACACTTAAAGGAACCAGAAGAAAAGCCCAAAGTAAGTAGATGGAAGGAAATAAAGATCAGAACAGCAATAAACAAAATAGAGTAGAAAAAAATAATACAAAAGATCAATGAAATCAAGAGCTGATTCTCTGAAAAGATAAACAAGATTGACAGACCTTTAACCAGACTCATCAAGAAAAAAGAGAGAGGACCCAAATAAATAAAATCAGAAATAAAAGAGGAGAAATAACAACTGACACCACAGAGATACAAAGGGTTATAAGAAAATATTATGAACAATATAAGCCAACAAGTTGGACAACATGGGTGAAATGGACAAATTCCTAGAAACATACAATCTTCCAAAACTGAATGAGGAAGAATAAGAAAATCTAAGTAGACAGATAACTACAAGTGAAATTGAGACAGTAATAAAACAAACAAACAAACAACTCCCAACAAACAAAAGCTTGGGCTGATGGCTTCATGGGGGAGTTTTACTAAACATTCAAAAATAACAAAAAACTATCCTGTCAAACTATTCTAAAAAATTTCAAGGGGAGGGAAGACTCCCAAGCTCATTTCACGAGGCTAGCATTATCCTAATTTCAAAACCAAATAAAGACACTAAAAAGAAAGAAAATCATAGGCCAATATACCTGAGGAACATAGATGCTAAAATCTTCAATAAGATAACATACCAGATCCAGCAATACATTAACAAGATTATACACCATGATTAAATGGATTTTATTCTGGGGATGCAATTGGTACAATATTCATAAACGTAAATCAATAAATGTGAACACCAAACACACAAAATTAAGAATAAAAACCACATGATCATATCAATGGATGCAGAAAGAGCAGTTGATAAAATCCAGCACCTATTTATGATGAAAACTCTGAGCAAAGTGGAAATACAGGTAGCATGCCTCAACATAATAAAGGCCATATATGGCATACCTACAGCCAACTTCATAATCAAAAAGCAAAACTACAAGTGTTACTCTTAAGATCAGGAATAAGACAGGAATATCCACTTTCAACACTCTTATTCAACATAGTACTAGAAGTCCTAGCCACAGCAATTAGACAAGAAACACAAATAAAAGACATCCAAACTGGAAAAAAATAAATGACATTGCCATTATTTGCAGATGACATGATAGTGTTTATAGAGGATCCTAAAGATTCCAACAAAAAACTATGAGAACTGGTAAATAAATTTAGTAAAGTAGCAGGATATAAAAGAAATATTCAGAAATCAATTGCATTTTTATACACCAATAGTGAACTTTCAGAAAAAGAAACTAAGAAAATAATTTCATTTATGATTGCATAAAAAAATACATATATTACCTAGAAATAAATTTATCCAAGGATTTAAAACACCTATATTTGGAAAATTATAAGACACTGAAGAAAGAAATTGAAGAAGATACAAATAAATGGAAGCATATGCATTATTAAAATGTCTATACTACCCAAAACAATTTATAGATTCAACACAATTCCTATGAAGATACCAATGATGTATTTCAAAGAACTAGAACGAATTTATATGGGACCACATAAGAACATAAATAGCCACAGCAATCTTGAGAAAGAAGAACAAAGTTGGAGAAATCATGCTACCTGATAACAAACTAAACTACAAAGCCATAGTGATCAAAACAGGATGGCATGGGTATAAAAACATACATATGGAACAGAATAGAGAGGCCAGAAATAAACCCACACCTTTAAGGTCAATTACTATTCAACAAAAGAGGCAAAAACATGCAATGGATTAAAGATATTATATGCAATAAATAGTGTTGGAGAAATTGGACAGATATTTGCAAAAAAATGAAACTAAACCACCATCTTAAACCACACACACAAAAAAATAAACTAAAAATGGATTAAATACTTATATGTTAGACTCAAAATCTAAAAATCCTGGAAGAAAAAAAATAATAATAATAAAAAAATAAAAATCCTGGAAGAAAACATGGACAGGAAAATCTCAGACATTTATCATAGCAATAATGTTTCTGATATATCACCTCAGGCAAGGGAAACAAAAGAAAAGAAAAATAAATGTGACTACATCAAACTAAAAATGTTTTCAATAGCAAAAGAAACCATCGACAAAATGAAAAGATAACCCATTGAATGGGAAAACATATTCACCAATGATACATCTGATAAGGGGTTACTATCCAAAATTTATAAAAAAATGTATAGAACTTAACACCAAACCCACAATCCAATACAAAAAAATTGGCAAAGGACCTGAATAGACGCTTCTCTAAAGAAGACATACAGATGGCCAACTGACATGTGAAAAGATGCTCATCATTACTAATCATCAGAGAAATGCAAATTAAAACCACAAGGAGATATATCACCTCACACCTCTCAGAATGGCATATCAATAAATCATCAAACAACAAGTGTTGGCAATGATGTGGAGAAAAGAAAATCCTGTGCGCTGTTGGTGGGAATGCAGATTGGTGTAGCCATTGTGGGAAAATAAATTAAAAATGGTACTGCCTCATGATCCATCAATTCCACTTCTTGAAATATATAGGAAGAAACTTGAAACACTATTTAGAAAGAATATATGTACCCATTTGTTCATTGCAGCGTTATTTACAATATCTAAGATTTGAAAGCAGCCCAAGTGTTCACCAATAGATGAGTGGATAAAAAAAACAACAAGACTGTATTACATTTACACAATGGAATACTTCTCAGCTATAAAAAAAGAAGAAGGAAATATTACCTCTTTCAACAGCGTGAATGAATCTGGAAAATATTATGCTACATAAAGTAAGAGTATTATGCTAAGTAAAATAGATTCATATATGAAATCTCACAAACAAAATAAACTAACAAATAAGATATGAAGCAGACTTATAGCTAAAGAACAAACTGACAGCTCTCAGAGGAGAGAGGGGTTGCAGGATTGGGTGAAAATGGTAAAGAGATTAAACCAAAAAAACACACACAACAACAACCAAAAAACAACACAAAAAACTTATAGACTAAGACAACAGTATGGTAATTACCAAAGGGAAAGGAGGTTGGGGGTAGGGGGGTAGCCAAAAGTAAAGAGATGATAAATGGAGATGGGAGACTTGATTTGGGGTGGTGAACACAATTCAATACACAGATGATGTATTATAGATTTGCGCACCTGAAACCTATATAATTTAATTAACCAATGTCACCCCAATAAATTCAATAAAAAAGATGGTTTATTACTAATGTGACTGACATCTCAGCTTTCTCTCTCTCTCTCTCTCTCTCTCTCTCTCTCTCTCTCTTTCTCTCTCTCTCTCTCTCAGAACCACATGTTGCTTGGGCTTCTGAAAGCACTGTTGTCTCAAGAAAGTCACAGTTCTTGCATGATGCTGACTTCTAAGAGGGTAGAAGCAGAAGCTGTCAGGGAAGAGCTACACCCTACACCCAGAACCGGCACAGTGTCACTTGTGTTGTACTCTTTTGGTCAAAACAGTCAGCCAGCCTGCCCAGCTTCAAGGGAGAGAGGGAATCCACTCCACCTGTTGACATAGGGTTGGCAAGGTCACATTGCAGGAAAGTATGTGGGATAGGACATATTTTTGCAGTCATCTTTGGAAAATACAACCTGCCACATTCGGGTTCTCATCCCAGACAATTGCAGTCGACCTTTTGTAATGCTCCCAAGTCACTCCTACTACCAGCTACCTACTCTTTGATTAGAAAATGCAGAAATTGGACCAGAGTTCTACTTAGGATTCTTTTATTGCAAATACCAGGGAGTTAAGTTATCTTAAGAAAAATAGAATTCACATTGGAAAACACAACAGTTTCCCACTAAAGCAAGCAAACTCTCAGGCACCAGCTATGGGAATGTTGGAATGTGTGATTTTCCTCTTGGGAGGGTGGTGTCCTATAATTCTGTTTTCATCACTGTCCTAACCCTTCCTCACAAGTCCACACTCAGTACAGTCTATCAGTTTTAACGCCCACCCCAATTTAAACAATTACATCCACTCCCAGTTCCAGATTAAAATTCCACAGAAAATATATTGCCCCCTCCCCTACCCATTTACTCCTTCACATCTTTCTGCTATAGGCAATCGCACAAACCTCTTGCTGCTCCAAGGATTGGCTCCATTTTTTGCCATTTATATCTTTTATCTAATCAGCAGTAGCAGTTAAGGGGTGGTTGGGATTGAAAATCAAGATTATATTACTTGGTACAAAAAAAAAGGCCATCTAGAAGGCATGGGGATCCATGAGTAATACAAGTAAATAATCTCCAAAGTCATTCCAGCTCCAAGTATATATGGATTTTGTAAGGGTAATTTCCATTAGCTTGTGCAGTAACACAATAGCCTACTCATTTCACAATGCCTCACAGAGTGTTCTAAAAAAAAGGAGCTACTGAGCAGTTCCATTCCCTAGAGAGAAGAAAGAGTGCTCTGGGGACCCAACCTAATTTCCTATAGCCATTCTATTATCCCCGCTGTATCTCTGGTTTCTATTAGCCCTCTGTGCTATTGATCAGCCTGGTCACAATGAAAGAGCTTTATTGAATTCCAAGTAATGGAAACTCATTACATGGCCTAGATAATTAATTATCAATTCTTTCCTTTTAGTGAAATTGAAACTGACTGTGGAGAGCAAGCTGAGTAAGCTCAGTAATGCAGCCTGTTTGAAGCTTTATTTAATGTGTATGAAGAACACTCTACACTGGCCTTGGAAATATGTTTGATGTACTGCAGACCCTTGATATAACCCAAGTACTTCCTTTAAAAATAAACTACCTTTTCAACAATTGGAAGGAAGACTCACTTAAACCATAAAAAGTAAAAAATCAGAAGAAAAATATAAATCATATAAGGATATGAATGTAGGCATCACGTCACCAATACTGTTAAAACAAGTTAGCAAAATGTTTGTGTTTGAGTAAGTTAGATGAAGGACTTGGATTCATATCTTCAATCTTGTCTTTTGCCGGGAGCCGGTCCATCCTTGCTGTTTCAAGGGACCTGGCATATATGGCATACGGTTCTTAATATGTTTGCTCACCTTCTTGGCGCTGTGTTTTAACCAAGGTCACCTCTCCTAGAAAGGTTGAATCCCCAGGTAGGGATTTTCCCCTGAAGTTAGGGAGGGAATAAAACCCCTCAACTAAGTGCCAGGCGGGTAATTAATCCCTTTAACTATGAACAATCATGCTTAAACTACATAATCTTTTCTCCCTGGAATGGAGATAAGAAACGCCCTAACCTTTGTAATAGAGATTGATAGGATTGAATCAACTGATATAAATACAGTTGTAACAAGACAGAAACACTCAGAACTTAGAACAGAATCAAGAAGACAGAGCCTACACGGAGCCTAGAGACAGAAGAGCTTCGCTGGAGAGAACATGGCAAGGGATCCTGGACTGAACCTGACTGCAGAGGCTGGCAAGAGAGCCTGACTAGAACCTGGCGACCAAACCTGGCTGGAGAAGTCTCCGTGTCATTCCTTCTTCGCCGACTCCGTCCACACCTTTGGGGATCCCTGGATCTGCTGGGGCTGGACCCTGGCATCTGGCGCCCGAACAGGGACCCCTACGTAAGCCCCACTCTCGGGATGGATAGGACTCCACCATAGGAAGAGGGTGGATAGTCTTCGCCGACTCCGTCCACACCTTTGGGGAACCCCTGGACCTGCTGGGGTTGGACCCCGGCATCTGGCGCCCGAACAGGGACCCCTAGGTAAGCGCCCCGCACTCGGGACGGATAGGACTCCACCGTAGGAAGAGGGTGGATAGTCTTCGCCGACTCCGTCCACACCTTTGGTAACCCCTGGAAAAGGATTCCCCTAGGTAAGCCCCCCCCCATTGAGAACCCCCACACTCGGGACGGATAGGACTCCACCAGGGTGCTACAGACCCCCCTATAGAGGATAAATAGGGTAAGAAGGTGGATAGTACAGAACTTAGATTGAGAAAATGTGCCATACTGAGTCCAAAGAAAGAAGACTCTGTATTGATCCTTAGATTGAGAAGATGTGCCATACTGAGTCCAAAGAAAGAAGACTCTGTATTGATCTTTAGATTAAGAAGATGTGCCATACTGAGTCTAAAGAAAAAAGACTCCGTATTGATCTTTTAACATATATGCTTGTTAGCAGAGGAATTAAGGTTACTCCCAGTCAGACAGAACATTTTATACAAGAAATACGTCCATGCTTTTCTGAGGAAGGAAAGGTGCCGGAAAGGTAAATGTAGAGGCATGGGAGAAGGTAGGTCCAAGGAGCCTTAGCCTTAACCCCACTGCAGCCTTTCCACCCCGGGAAAGTGCAGGATTGGCAAGCTCTCCCTGGGGTGATAGATCAGGACTCAGGTAATAGCAGAAAGCGCCAATCCTACTCTTAAAATGGATACAAGAGAGCGTTTCAGGTTTTTCTTTTTAATGCTTGCTTTTAAAAAATAAAAAAGGGGGAATTTGACGGGAGCCGGTCCATCCTTGCTGTTTCAAGGGACCTGGCATATATGGCATACGGTTCTTAATATGTTTGCTCACCTTCTTGGCGCTGTGTTTTAACCAAGGTCACCTCTCCTAGAAAGGTTGAATCCCCAGGTAGGGATTTTCCCCTGAAGTTAGGGAGGGAATAAAACCCCTCAACTAAGTGCCAGGCGGGTAATTAATCCCTTTAACTATGAACAATCATGCTTAAACTACATAATCTTTTCTCCCTGGAATGGAGATAAGAAACGCCCTAACCTTTGTAATAGAGATTGATAGGATCGAATCAACTGGTATAAATACAGTTGTACCAAGACAGAACACAGAACTCAGAATAAGACAGCAAGAGACAGAACTCAGACAGGGCTTGGAAGACAGGACCAAGAGAGACAGAGCCTAGGCACAGAACCTACACAGAACGTTCTCTAGAGACAGAAGAACTTCGCTGGAGAGAGCATGCCGGAGGATCCTGGAGAGGGACTGGCCTCGGAGCCTAGAGACAGAGCCTAGCGGGAGAACATGGCAAGGGATCCTGGACTGAACCTGACTACAGAAATTGGCAAGAGAACCTGACTAGAACCTGGTGACTGAACCTGACTGGAGTACCTGGACAGAACCTCTCTGGAGAGCCTAAGCAGAACCTCTCTGGAGATCGAGACCAGAACTTGGCTGGAGATCCGGGCTAGAGATCCTGGCTAGGCTGCTGATCAACTGAACACTGTCTCCGTGTCCTTCCTTCTTCGCCGACTCCGTCCACACCTTTGGGGACCCCTGGACCCGCTGGGGTTGGACCCCGGCAGTCTTTTATTCTCCTAACCATATATGACTACTAGGTACATTGTCGATGTAATTTTTAAGCAAGATATGTAGAGAACTGACAACACCATCATTGGATGAATTAAAGAATGAGGGAGATGGTTAATAGTAATAGTTGGTATGGATTGAATGCCTACTATGTGCCAGCCACTGCATGAGGCCTTTTACATATATTACTTTATTTAATTCCCTGTAATCTAAGTTATATTAATATCTATTTTGGAGGCGAGGATAACAAAGCTCAAACTGCCTCAAATCACAGGGCTATTATTCCATAAATCCAAATTTAGCTCTGCCTGAGTAAGCCCACTCAATCCATTATGCCGTACTACCTCTCCCAGAATTAGTAGGATATGAAGACAAGCCTTTTCAAAAATTGTTTACAGGAAACACTTAAAAAGACTTATATAGAGAGATCAAAGTGAAACATAGAATAGGCAATTATGCCTGAAGTTTGAAGCATAAGAGAAAATAGTTATTACCCTCATATCTCTTCTGATGGAGAATACTGGTGACAAAACAAAATGTAATGTTAATTTGTTTTTGTAAAACGTGGTTGTAAGATATTGAAAGCCTGGATGACAAGTATAAAAGCTAGAAACGATAGACATCCAAAGCCCTTTTCAATCATATATGTTATAAGAGGTGGATATTTGTAATTATACTGGATGAACCTGAAGCCATTTTTTCCCAAAAGAAACACAAGTCAGACTCCAAGAAGCATTGAACTGGCTTTGATGTTCTTTCTCTGTATCAAACTGCATAATAACTATGGCACATCGAACACTTGAAGATAGTATGCTGGTCTTCTCCCCGGTACAATGGCATTCTTCTGCTGCCACCAGTTAAGTTCTCTGCTTAACTAGAGTCAGGAAGTGTCTCCCAAAACTGCTTATACCAGTTGTACTTGTTTAATTTATTATTGTGTAAACCAATGAAATGGGAAGTGTGAAAAACAACAGTGTTGGTTATGCTGAAATAGCAAACAAGGTTGGATGCTTTGTAACACATGAATATTATTTAAAATACTAGAGGCCCGGTGCATGAAATTCATGCACAGTTAGGGTCCCTAGCCTGGCCGGGGACCAGGAATTATCTGTGGGGCTACCAGCAGGGCGATCAGGGGGCCCCCACTGGCACCCACCTTGGCCGGCATGGCACCACACACTCTCCGGCCCTGGCCCCCGCCGCTGCTGCAGCCACCAGTCACCTCACTCTGCAGGAAGCGACTGGCTGGGCTATCTGTGAGGGCAGTGCTGGCCACATGGCCGGCCGGCCCCACCCCCCACCACCACCACCTGGGATCTGCGTTGAGCATCTGCCTCCCTGGTGGTCAGCGCACATCATAGCTACCGGTGGTTCCACTGGTCATTACACTGTTCAGTTGATTTGCATATTAGGCTTTTATTATATAAGATTGCTGTTGAGTTACATGTTGAGACAACTGTTAAAGATTAGAAATGATCTCAAAACATACAATCATTTGTTACTTAAGTGACTTTGCAGGTACTTCAAAGGGTTCATGTCACTTTAAAGGAAATAAAATTTTAAATTGACTAATAATGGGTAGAGTTTATGTAATAAGATAACTCAGATATTTTATCAGTTTACTCAAACTCATTTAGTAGTCTTTGGCTCTACCTCAAGGTATGTGCTTTCACTTCATTCAAAATAAAACTCTTATATGAAACATGATTTTAATCCACACAATAACCATATATTTTTAAAAATTAATTAACCTGTTACCAGTCCAGCTTGTCTGGGCTAAGAGGATTTTTAATATGTCACAGATATTCACCAAAGGTTTCTTCAGAGGAAGCAAAGTAAGACTTTATATGACACACACTTTAAAAGAATTTCTAACATCCTTTATGGACATCGCTCCCTTTTCCTTATAGGTCCACTCCTTCTTGCAGCTGTCATATATCTATCTAAGTCCCCCAACTCCTCATTCCTCAGCCATCTGGCTGTCACTTGCTTTCTACCTCCTATTATCTCTCCTTCACCTTTCTCAAAGAGATCAACTGAGGCGCTATGGCTCTCTCCAGTTATCTATCCCGGCCCAGTATCTAATTAGCTTAAGAAAGAACAAGGAAGCCCCCAAAACATAAAAACAAAGGATCTTCTTTTAAAAAATGAAACAAAAGAAAATGTCACACCTGCATATATTTTAATATTTTATCTCCTTTACATTTGAATAACTTATTTGAGCAACCTCTATTCATTTGAAAAAGCCTCCCCAATGGGCCTTTTGCTTGAAAAATATAAAGCAAAGACCCTGTGCTAAAATAAATGTCTTTGAAGAAATCTGTCAGCATTAAGTAGCCCAAACTCTACTTTAAGGATGAGGTGAGAAAATTCAAAGGTACTCTGCAGGGGAGAGAGAATTACATGCAGGAAGAATAGTGGAGCTTTTTTGAAAGATGAATTAAGTGGAGAGGAGAAAACATCAAGGAGGCATTGACCTGGAAGCTTCTTAGTTGAGATCTAATTTCTAATGGTTAGAGTGGCAGGGGCCAGAAGCTGACGGAGCAGTCCTTGAAGGATTCGCTGTAGTTCTTGACATAAGCAGGCTTGGGGAGGAAAGGACTATCTGCCAGGAAGGTGGGGGAGCTTGTAGATGTTTTCTAGTTTATAGAGCGTGGATGAGGGGCCTGAAGCAAGATGCGATGAAGAGAGCCAAGCAGCTATTTAGATATCTCTGGGAAGAATATCTCAGGCAAAGGCAACTCCAAAGTGCAAATATCCCAAAGCAAAACTGAACTTGGTGTGTTTGAAGAACAGCAAGGAGGCTGAGGTCAACTGAGCAAGGTTAGAGGCAGTAGAAAAGATCAGAGAATGGGGATAGCCATTTATGGGCCACTGTAAGGCCACTTTTACTATGATATAATCAAGAAGACTTTAAAGAAAACCACAATACAGATTTTTAAAAACCATGTAAAACTTGTCAGGCCAGCGTGGCTCAGTGGTTGAGCACCGACCTATGCACCGGGAGGTGATGGTTCAATACCCTGTCAGGGCACATGCCTGGGTGGCAGGCTTGTTCCCCAGTAGAGGACATGAAGGAGGCAGCAGATCATTTATTCTCTCTCATCATTGATGTTTCTTTTTTTTTTTAAAATATATTTTATTGATATTTTACAGAGAGGAAGAGAGAGAGATAGAGAGTTAGAAACATCGATGAGAGAGAAACATCGATCAGCTGCCTCCTGCACATCTCCTTCTGGGGATGTGCCCGCAACCCAGGTACATGCCCCCGACCGGAATCGAACCTGGGACCCTTCAGTCCGCAAGCCGACGCTCTATCCACTGAGCCAAACCGGTTTCGGCATCATTGATGTTTCTATCTCTCTCTCCCTCTCCTTTCCTCTCTGAAACCAAAAATATATTTAGCAAAAAAAGAACACACATAAACGGAAAGATGAAAAAAGATATTCCATATAAATGGAAAACAAAAAATGTAGAGTTAACTATACTTCTATCAGAAGAAATAGATTTAAGCCGAAGACTGTAACAAAAAATAAATAAGGTAATTATATCATGATAAAGGGGGTCACTTTATCAATAAGATATAACAATTATAAATATTTATGCACCCAACATTATAGCACCTAATGATGGAAAGCATATATAAATTATCCTAAAGGGAGGAGAAATAGACAGTAATACAATAATAGTAGGGAACTTCAATACCACATTTTCAACAATGGTTAAGTTAACCAGACAGAAAATCAATAATAAAACATTGGACATGACCTATACTTCAAAATGGACTTAACATATACTAGTATTTACATAACATACCTTCCAACAACAGCTAAATACACCTTCTTCTCAAGCACACAAGGAACATTATCCATGATAGATTATACGTTTAGGCCACAAAACAAATGTTAATATTTAAAAAGATTTAAATCATATCAAGCACCTTTTCTGATCATAGTGGCATAACACTGACACATAGATGAATACAACAGAATAGAGAGCTCAGAAATAAATTCTCACATATGTGGTCAACTAGTTATAAACAAACGCACAAAGAATACAAAATGGATAAAGGATAGCCTTTTCAAAAATGGTATTGGAAAAGCTAGGTATCCACCTGCAGAAAATTAGAATGGACTACAATAAACAAACAAATTAATACTAATTGCTAATAAGAAGAGAGCAAAAATCAAAAGTACCCTGAACTCCACTACTATCCTTTGTGCAAGCAACAAGCTTCGGTTCTTAGCCATTTAGTAGCAATGTTACCTTGATTAAATTAATTACTTTTACAGTTAGCCCTATACTATTATATAAACTGTCTTCATAGTTTTTCCATACCTTGCATACGCATCAATTCTTTTATTTTACAAGCTACAAATTATAAATGAGTAGCTAATTAATTTCCTAGGTCACTTGGCTAATTATTAATGGAACCAATATTCTGATTGTCCAATTCTTAGCTCTTTCTTCTCTATTATCTTTAACATGAAATAAATTTGTGGACAAATTGTCATGGAGCTAATGATTGAACAGAAATAGATGATATATTGCTGATAAGAAGCAGACCAAATCAACCACCAGAGCTCTAGGAAGACTAAGAAGTTGTAGGTATCTGTCACCATGACAAAGTGAGAGCTTAAATAGGGAATTGTATAAAAGACCATAAAGAGTAATTGGACCTTTAGGTTATTGTTGCCACTCAATATAGAAGGCAAAAACTCCACCCCACATTGCAGGAGAAGAGGTATAATCACTAGAGATCTTGAGCCAGAGAACTCTGGACCCTGCAACATCAACACAGGAAACTTTGTGGTTGAGGCAAGAGTCTGGAATCAAAGTCAGACAGACAAAAGGGTAAATTTTGTATAGTTCCATTTATATGAACTTCAAGAATAGACAATACTAATCTAGAGAGATAATCAGAATAGCCAATGAGATTCCTGGCCAGATACCGAAAGGTTTTGGGTAGGAGCCTCAGTCAGAGCACATACAAGAAGCAACCAATGAATGCATAAATAAGTGAAAAAACAAGTCTCTCTCTCTCTCTCTCTCTCTCTCTCTCTCTCTCTCTCTCTCTCTCTCTCTCTCTCTTTCTCTCTCTCTCTCTCTCTCAACTTAAATTTTTTAAATACTCAAAGAGAGTGTAATCATTGAGAGGGAAATGACATAAGGAAACTCTCTTGGAGGATAGTAATATCCAATTCCCAGTTACTTGGGTGCATACCTATGCAAAAATTTGTGGAGCTATGCACTCAAGATTTGCATATTTTACTAAATATAATGCAAACCTCAATTTATATTTTAAAGAAAGAATATAGGATTTTTACTAAACTGTGCGAAGCATGGATTTTTGTCAGGAAGTACTTCTTGATATGAGACTTAGAGATTAAAATCTCTACGTATGAAAGAGCCTTTCAGGACCAGTAAAGTTTTCATAGAAACATAAGAAATTCTCAACATATAATTGATTCCCTTGTTTTGGTTCTAATTTTTACCCAGAACACTTGGTTCTTTTTTTTAAAATTAAATCATTATTGTTCAGATTATTACATTTGTTCCTCTTTTTCCCCCCATAGCTCCCCTCCACCCGGTTCCCACCCCACCCTCTGCCCTTACCCCCCTCCCCACTGTCCTCATCCATAGGTGTCAATCTTTGTCCAGTCTCTTCCTGCACCCCCCACACTCCTTTCCCCCCAGGGAATAGTCAGTCCACTCCCTTTCTATGCCCCTGATTCTATTATATTCACCAGTTTATTCTGTTCATCAGATTATTTATTCACTTGATTTTTAGATTCACTTGTTGATAGATGCATATTTGTTGTTTATAATTTGTATCTTTACCTTTTTCTTCTTCTTCCTCTTCTTAAAGGATACCTTTCAGCATTTCATATAATACTGGTTTGGTGGTGATGAACTCCTTTTGCTTTTTCTTATCTGTGAAGCTCTTTATCTGACCTTCAATTCTGAATGATAGCTTTGCTGGGTAAAGTAATCTTGGTTGTAGGTTCTTGGTATTCATCACTTTGAATATTTCTTGCCACTCCCTTCTGGTCTGCATAGTTTCTGTTGAGAAATCAGCTGACAGTCGTATGGGTATGCCCTTGTAGGTAACTGAATTTTTTTCTCTTGCTGCTTTTAAGATTCTCTCTTTGTCTTTTGCTCTTGGCATTTTAATTATGATGTGTCTTGGTGTGGTCCTCTTTGGATTCCTTTTGTTTGGGGTTCTCTTCACTTCCTGGACTTGTAAATTTATTTCTTTCACCAGGTAGGGCAAGTTTTCTGTCATTATTTCTTCAAATAGGTTTTTAATATCTTGCTCTCTCTCTTCTTCTGGCACCCCCATAATTCAGATGTTGGTACGCTTGAAGTTGTCCCAGAGGCTCCTTACACGATTTTCATATTTTTAGATTCTTTTTTCTTTTTGTTTTTCCGGTTGGGTGTTTTTTGCTTCTTTGTATTGCAAATCTTTGACTTGATTCTTACGATCTTATAGTCTGCTGTTGGAACTCTGTATAATGTTCTTTATTTCAGTCAGTGTATGCTTAATTTCTAGTTGGTCTTTTCTCATAACCTTGAGGGTCTCACTAGATTTCTTGAGGGTCTCACTAAGTTTATCGGTGGTTTCTAGAGAATTCTTGAAAACCCTTAAAAGTGTGGTTTTGAACTCTATATCCAGTAGTTTGCTTTCCTCCAGTTCTGTCATTTTTGACCTGTTTCTTTGTCTCCACAATTTTTATGCTTCCCTGTGTTGATAGAGTGGCTTTCTGTGCTAGGTGTCCTATAGGGCCCAGTGGCTGAGACTCCCTAATTACCTGAGGTGGACACTCTTGGTGCACCCCTTTGTGGGCTTTGTGCAGTCTTGTTGTAGTTAAGCCTTGATTGTTGTAGGTATCACTGGGAGGAATTGACCTCCAGGCCAATTGGCTGTGAGAATCAGCTGTGTCTATGGTGGGAGAACTTCTGTGCTGGAGACACCCTTAGGGGGCAAGACTTGCTTCAATGGGGCTTTGGTGCTCTCTGAGTCTGCCCCCTGAGTGTGTTCCTTATGGATCTGAGGAGGTGTAATCTGGATGGTCCCACTCTGACCACTGGGTACACTGGCTCTTGGATCTCTAAGGAGGTGGTAATTTAGCCTTTTCCTGAGGCTACCCAGAAGGAGCCCAGCTGTGAAGCAATGCAAGCTGCTGTGGGGCCTTGGGCCTTCTTTTGGAAGTTTGGGGTCTCTCTGACCCAGCTGCAGTTTGTTAGGTAATTTTCAGATTGCAAAGGGCCAGGCCTTTCATATGCAAAAGCCTCTGTGCTCAGCTTGGGTGGGGCGGGGTCTCTGGGGATCAACAGGGCCAAGCAAGCAGCTATGGCTGCTCTTCAGTCCTACCCTAAGAGGACCCACTTCTCAGTGTCCTGGTAATCACTGCAAGCACCTCTGAGTGAAAGCCACCCTCGAGTTCTGACCGACACCAGACAGTCCAGTTTCTCCTGTATGAGTCTGGGTCCCCAGAGACTCGCCCGGAACTGGAGTTCAGAGTAGTCAGGAGCTTGAGACTCCCTCCCGATTGAAAAAGACAACCGCATCCTCAGCTGCCAGCCCTTTCTGCGTGTGCCTCCATACCTCCGCACTTTACTTCCACACCGCACCTCCTCTGAGTCTCAGTGTGCTTTTCTCTTTCCTTCTAGTTGTAGAATTTCGACTCAGTCAGCCTTCCTGTGGTTCTGGATGATGTCCGTTTTGTCTTTTAGTTGTATTTTTGAAGTGGTTGTACAAGGCAGCAATTTCCGGTGTTTACCTATGCCACCATCTTGATTTTCTCTCACATAGTATTTTTCTTAATTACTATTCTAGTCAGAACACTTGGTTCTCAACTTTTCATAAGTGTTAAAACTTTTTCCGAGCTTATTAGGTCACCAGTCCTTGCTATTCCAGAACTTTCTTTAAAATTCATAAAAATTAGTGCATCACCATTCTATTTCCCCAAATCTAACCATTGCTTGTAATGATATTTAACTCTACAAGTTTTGAAAAGAATATACAACATGTTGTTTGTGAACTCTAATAAGCCAATCAGGACAAACTTCCCTTTCACAACTCACCCCTTTGTCAAGGTAACTACTATTCTAACTTCTGTCACCATAAGTTAATTTTGCCTGATATTGAACTCCATATAAAAGGAACCACACAACATATACTACTTGATGCTTGGGTTCTTTCATTCAATTTAAGGGTTTTGAGAAATAGTATCTTGATATATACAGACAGACAGACAGACAGACAGACTCAACTGTACAAAACTGGAAACTCAGGAGACTCAGAATCTGGAATGAGTTCTACCCAGTGTTATAAGAAGATCCCGGAGCACTTAACCCACAAGGTTCTGTCACTAAACCAATTTGATGTTTCTAATATTTCATTCTAGATTCAGGCCCCAGGTAAAATCATTTAAAAATCTGAGGGGGAAACAAAAACTTTTTTAAGTTCTTTGAAGTTATTTTATTTTACAGATGGGAAAAAGAAACAAAAAAGTAAAATATAGGAACTTTCAGATTTGTGTGTTTTCCCAGTTAAAACATTGCACAATAATTTGGTAATGTCTAATTTTAAGGTACAAAATTTACTTATTATATTTCATATTTATCCACATAGGGGCTTTATCATTATTTTTGCAGAAATATAATTATGTCAATGTTGCTCTTATATTTTTACATTTTTTATGATTTCCTTCCTTTGACAATAGAATGAACTTCCTAAATTCATAATTTTAAAAGAACATTCTGTGGTTTAAAATCTTGGCCATGTGTATTTATCACATAATTTGTTTTCTCTTCAAAAACCACAACATATTTTCAAAAGTTATGAGATATTTTGACTATTTCTACAACCATCAGTATATTATAGTTTTCCCCAATGTCACATTATTAAATGTTCCGGTTCCATAATCAGTAAGTAGGTCTTAGGTATGAAAGTGATAACTTTGATATAATTTCAAAAACAAACATACCACAAGGACTAACTGACAGTGTTTCCAAATTTACCCAGCCATTTTACAGTCTCTTCTCTATCTCCTTTCCATCGATGATAGGGATGAAGTTTGGTGTTTATTAAACACTACCTCCACTGTTGTCAAGGGAGTAGCAATAATGTACAATCTGAATGTGACTCACAGAGGGTATGAATTATTCTGTCCGATTCAAAACACATCAGTGATACCAGAGAGATAGAAAATGTCTTACTTCTTGGTGAGGCAAAGAATGTATCTTCAACTCTACTTGAATCATACAAAATCTCACAGAATCTCAGACTCGGAAATTAATATTTGACTCATCTGGATATAGAATAAGAAGTAAGGCCAGTAGTGTTTTCCTTATTATTAATATACAGGGTAACACTGTAGTCAATTTTGGAATTCCTAATTAAACTACTCTTGGTTTTGAAATTGTTTTGTTTTTTAGTTTTACTGAAATACCCTCAGGAGGATTAAACTTTGCTTAGATGAATTCCAATTATCATAAAACTTCAACAAGCCAACTTATGAATATTTAGTTTTCTCCTGATGTTCAAAAAATCCAAATAAAGATGATAATATAAAGAAATGGTCCCTAACAAGCATGATTATCAACTCTCAAGAAATGTCAGTGACTATGGATTTGAGATATGAAATGTATTTAATATTTAAAAGACTCTTTAACAAGGTAGGAGCTTCCCTCTTCAATTAATTATTGATCCAGGCACTTGTCTCCCTTTCATTTGAAACTTTTAAATAACTTGTCTTAAGCATGTGGGTTTGGTACAAGAGGAGGAGGCAGTCATTGAATGGTTGTTTGGAGATGTGATCAGAAAGGGATTTTCACAATGTGATACCCTGTACAACCATCTTCCATTATTCCCACGTTCAATGCTGCTGGTGCCATCAAGCAAGCACTAAATAACAAGAAAATTCTGTTGAAATGTTTAGCTAACTGGAACCAACACAGTCACAGTAAACAATGTTATAAATACATTAATCAGAAGGGTCTCCAAATAGCATGTGATTTTGAATTATTAACATAAAACACTGCATTATAAATGACTACAAATTGCATTCCTAGTGTTCTCCATGCTTAATTTATTATGCCGTAGGAAAATTTTCAAATTACTTTACTGTTTCATACTCAATGGCTAGTTTTATGTGTGTGTTATTACTTTAAGATAAAATTAAATCACAGTGTACATACGTGATATGTGGCATAAAAAAAGCGATACTCAAAATTGGGTTAAAAAAATGGCCAATCTCCCTTTTATATGAGTACTTTGCTTTTACAGTGATTTGTTTTTAAGATTTCACTTAAGCTCAGGCCACCCTCCTCTGTCTCAGCACTCTCTTTTCTTTCCTTAAGATGCAGTCCATTCATAATAGTCCATGATTTTTACTAACCTGTGCAAAGTATGGGTTTTTGTCAGGAAGCACTTATTGATATCATACTTATAAGCCTATAAAAATTTAAATTCTCTAAGTCTGAAAGAGCCAGGAATCTGGCCAAATTTACTTTGATGGATGTTCTCATTTACATTATGTGGAAAAATTCTGAATATATTTCTTTATTTGAAATGAACAATCTGCATGAAAATGTTTAAATATTGTAATTTACCTAAGCAAATACCTTTCCATGTCCCTATTTTTTATTATTTTTATTTAAATTTGTATTTCTGTTTTATCCAAATGCTTTCTAAAAAGTGGTTTCCCACTTATTCTTTCTCTCTCTCTCTCTCTCTCTCTCTCTCTCTCTCTCTCTCTCTCTTATTTTTTAGCTCTAGAACTCCTTTATTAAGTAAAACTTAAAAGCTACTAATCTCCGTCTCAGTGGAGTAGGACTTATCCAGATATTTGAGAAGCTAACATAGTATGGGTTGTAAAATTACATACAAAAGTGATTTAATTGTATTTTAGTGTATGCATCTAAAGAGGCATCTTCTCCGGGTTCTCCCTTCTAATACAGGTTCTTTCCCTCTTCTCGGGATGCCGAGATACTGACTTGCCCACATTTTCTATAAAAAGTGGCCACTATAATTATAAAGCCTTGCCCTGCACTGTGGTTTTCTACTCATCTTCATCTTCCATCTGTGTTGCCAGAACTGTAAGGTGAATTCCTCTCCTCTCTTCGTTTTGGATACATATTATCACCAGTGGTATTATTCAGCTTTTAGTTACAGGACATGAGGCCCTCAGGACTTGTCTAGCATAGGCCATATGCTCCAGCTCAATTCACTGGTGTCCTGAAGTAGAAACTCATATGTAAACCAAGACAACAATGGAACGTTTTCCTTTAATATTGAGTTCCAGGCAGTAGATTATTCATTATCACAATGTTTTAACTATTACAGGGATTTTAAAATAATTATGATTAATATACTAAAGTACTGGGGAGGCGACTGGGCAAAGTTTATGAACAGATGAGAAATTTAAGAGTAAAATGGAAATACTAGACAAAAAGTAATTATAAGGAAAATGAAGAACCCTGTTGATAGGCTAATCAATAGGCTAGATATAATTGAGAGGAAAAAATATTGAACTTGGAGAAAGATCAAAAGAATTTATCCAAACTGAAACACATAATTGTGAAAAAATGAAACAGAGTTTCCAAGAGTGAATATATATACAAGCAAAGACAGAGAGCAGGCAAAAAAATATCTGATGTGATGATGGCCAAGAAGTTCCATTTTTATAACATTCTCAAAAGGGTTAACTATAGAAATAGAAAAAGATCAGTGATGGCCCAGAGCTGGGAGTAGGAGAGGGGATGACTACAATGAGAAAAGGTATATTTTATTTAACCTATATATTGATTGTAATGATGGTTATGCTGCTGTGTACATTTGCTAATTCTCATAGAACTGTACACTAAAAAGAGCAAATTTTACCATATTTTTAAAAGAATAAAAAATGTATTTAAGCATGTCATTATGAACTTATAGATGCAGAGAACTGGAAAGAGCATTGTTCCCAATGTTATGACAAGAAACAAGCTAAAAAAGACTTAAAATTAATTTTTATTGAACACATGGGTCTGACCCTAAACCCACGAATTTAGGGTAAATAAAAAAACCTGAAATATGAGAAGAGAGAAAGCCAGGGAGAAATAGGACCCCAGTATTTGCTAACCAAGGAAATCTACTACTAGATACCATATAAGCTAGCAAGATTTAGCTAAACTTCTAAAAGAATTTACAAAATAAAAGGGCATATTACTGTGAACCCCTGGTTGCTACAGACATGAGGCTCTAACCTTCTTGAAGACTTTTCATCCACAAATATTACCAGGTATTCACAAGAAAGATTGAGGAGAATCTTGAGAAATATTCCTTTAAAGTGCTGTCTGGGACAGGAGGATTAGCACCCACAGGTGAAAGTCCACTAGACCCATTCTTCCTCTCTGCCATCCTATATAATAAAAGGCTAATATGCAAATTGACCTAATGGTGGAATGACCAGTCACTATAATGTGCACTGACCACCAGGTGGAAGCTGGACTCACAACTGGTGAGTACGGCAGTGGTGGTGGGAGTCTCTCCAGCCTCCACTGCAGTGCTAAGGATGTCCAACTGAAGGCTTAGGTCTGCTGCCTTCTGCAAGTGGGCCTAAGCCTTCAGTCGGAGATCCCCCGAGGGCTCCTGGACTGTGAGAGGGTGCAGGCTGGGCTGAGGAACCTTCCCACCCCAAATGCACAAATTTCGTGCACTGGGCCTCTAGTATTGAATAAAAGCCTTAATCTGGAGAAGGGAGAGCACCAAAATCATAACCTTAGGATAATAATGGCACACAGTGAAGCTATGGGAGGGAAAAATGTACTCTACCACTAGGGAAGAGGCAAGCATAGGTGGTGCTAGAACCAGTATTACATCTAGATGAGAAATATTATATAGATCAGAACTTTGGGTCAACACAAACAAATAAAGAACCCTAGAAATGGGACATGCCATTATTCAATCTCAAAACAACAAAGAAGAGATTCTAAAAGATTCCAGGAGACAAGAATGATTGGGTGCATAAAACTTCAGAATCATAGGTGATCACATGTTTCATCAGCAAAAGTAGATACTAGAAGACAGTACAGTGAGTCTTACTAAGAAGAAAAGATATTTTTAATCTAGAATTATATACCTAGCCAAACACTCAAGACTTAAATCAGAATAAAGACATTTCAATTTTTTCTTGGGAATTTATTTTGGATGTATTCCTACAATTCTGCAAATAAAACAAGGCAAAAATGATTGGATCCAGTAAACAATGTATAAAACCAAGAAGAGTTGTCAGTGACTTTCCAGGTGGTATCCATTCAGTCCAGGCAGAAGCAGAAAGAAAGATGTCTAGATTTAAAAGAAATTGAAGTAAAGGGTAAAATGATTAACAGTTTGGAAGAATTTGAGATAAACTAGCTGATGGATTGTATAACAAAAAGAATTATTAGTAGGAGGTAATTTTTCTATAAAACAGTAGAAATTATTTTATTTTTGTTAATCCTAACCTGAGGATATTTTTCCATTTATTTTTAGAGATAGTAGAAGGGAAGGGGAGAGACACAGAGAGAGAAACATCAATAGGAGAGATACGTTGCCTCCTGCATATGCTCTGACCAGGACCTGGGGCTCAGGAGGACCCTGCAACCAAGGTACATGCCCTTGACTGGAATCGAACCTGGGACTCTTTGGTCTGCAGGCCAACACGCTACCCACTGAGCCAAACCAGCTAGTGCAACATTTTGTTTTAAAAAGCAAGAAGTAGCCCTGGCCAATATGGCTCAGTTGGTTGAGCTAGGGCCCGGTTTCATTTTCTAATTTTATACTAGGAAAATTCTTATTTAAATAGCACTAAGCCCATAGCAAAAAAAAATACAATCCTACCACACTATGTGAAATAGAAGAACAAAATAATCTGACTCATTTTTTAAAGAATTACTAAATGGATATATTAATTGCATATATGAATCATAAGAAGAGAAATCAAATAACTATATAAATTTGGATTTCAATAGCATATAGATGCAATTTAAAACCATAAATGGCTTAAAAAATTTAAAATATGTTTTTATTGATTTCAGAGAGGAAGGGAGAGGGAGAGAGAGATAGAAACATCAATGATGAGAGAGGATCACTGATAGGCTGCCTCCTGCATGCTCCACACTGGGTATCGGGCCCACAACCCAGGCATGTGCCCTGACTGGGAATTGAACCATGACCTCCTGGTTCATAGGTCCACATTCAACAACTGAGCCACACCAGCAAGGCCACCTTAATTTTTAAATAAAGTCAGAAAAAAATTTTTTAAAAAATCATTAACTGAGTGAGAGCATCTGGGAAATTCATATAGCTGGAGAACAGAATAAATAATAGGATTGAGCCCTGAGACATTCCACATTAAAGAGATCAGTTAGATAAGCTGAATCAGCCAGTGAGGGAGGAGGGGCACCAAGTACCCTTGAAGAGAACAACAAAATGGTTTAAAGGAGGAATAATCAACTGTGTCAAAAACAAATATGCATGAAGAGGAAGACTAAGATGAGGCCATTGTATTTAGCAAAGAGAGATAAAATATAATCTTCACGAGAGCACTTCTGTGGTGTGGTAAAGCTGAAGACTGGAGTGGGCTCAACAGAAAATGGGAGGAAAGAAAGCAGAAAAGCAAAAGAAGTAGAATATACAACTTCTTTTTATGTATCAACTTTATTGAGATGTATAATTCAAACACCATACAATTTACCCCTTTAAAGTGCACAATTCAATAATTTTTATTATATTCTCGTATACAACTATTTCCAGAAATTTTATCTTTAGATAAATGGAGAATTGGCTTGAAAGATAAATCAAGAAATGAAGTTTTTAAATCTTAGATGTAAGAAATTACAGATTGTGTGTATGTTGATGCAATGATTCAGAGGATAGACTATGATGTAAGAGGTAGAGGGGACAATTAATTGTTGGAGAAATGTCCTAAAGTAGGAAAAGGCTGATTTGATTAGGATACAAGTGGAGAGGCTGGCCTTAGATAAGAGCACAGAGAGTTCATTCATAGTCACAGAACAGATACTGATAAGATGATGGTCAGAGCCTTCAGAAATTCTCTTGCCATTGTTTTTAATTTCCCTGTGAAATTAAAAATAAACTAATATTTTGAGAGCAGCTATGAAGGGGCTGAAGAATTGAGGGCAAGATATAAAATAGTGCTTATAATGGTAAAAGTATCAATAAGCTGTGGAAATATAATATGAATACTGGGCAACAGTAAAGATATCCTATATAATAAAAGGCTAATATGCAAATAGACTGAACAGCGGAACAGCCGAACAACCAGTCATTATGATGTGCGTTGACTACTAGGGGGCGTGCAAGGAACATAGTGGGTGTGGGCAGCAGGTGGCAGAGTGAAAAACATGGCGGTGTCAGCCATGGTGGGATAGTGGAGAAGGTGAGTGGGGGTGCCAGACCAAGGCAGGGTGCTGGTTACTGTCATGAGGCGAACCTCTGGTGGTTACTGAAAATTCTTTGAGCCTTGCTCACACCTGCTGCCAGTGCCCATCTCCAGTCCCGATTGCTTGGCGCCATCAGCGGGTGCAAGTGGTGGCTGCCAACCCCAATCACCCCTGAGGGATTCTCCACATTTTCCCTCTCCCAAGGGGCAATTGGGGCAGCAGCCCCCACTTACACCTGCTCACACCTATAGCCCTAATCGCTCTTCTGTCAACAGGTGCGAGCAACAGCGGCAGGAAGGGTCAGGTGGGGGCACAGAGGATGGGCCGAGACCTGCCCCTGTGCCTACCACAGCCTTGCGGCCCACAGTTCCTTTCAAGGTGCATGAATTAGTGCACTGGGCCCCTAGTCTATACTAATAAAAAGGTAATATAATATGTTAATTAGACCAGACATCTACTGGTCAACCTTCCGGATGTCCTTCTGGACAAAGCAACAGTGGTAAGGCCGAGGCAGAGGCATTAGGGGCAATCAGGCCTGCAGGGGAGAGCAGTTAAGGGGATCTGGCTGACAGGGGAGCAGTTAGGGGCATCAGGCTGGCAGGCAGAGCCAGTTAGGGGTTATCAGGCAGGCAGGCAGGCGAGTGGTTAGGAGCCAGCAGTCCCAGATTGTGAGAGGGATATCCGACTGCAGGTTTAGGCCAGATCGCTCTGATCTGGCCTAAACCTGCAGTCGGATATCCCCCAATGGGTCCCAGAATGAAGAGGGTGCAGGCCGGGCTGAGGGACACTGCCTGCCCCTCCCCCCAAACAAATTTCGTGCACCGGGCCTCTAGTCTATAATAATAAAAGCATAATATGCTAATTAGACTGGCCGTCCTTGGGAAGACCTTCTAGATGAAGACAGAGCTGTGAGGGAAGCCCAGGTCCTGGGTGCCAGAGGGAAGCCAGTGCTGGCAGCCAGGGGAAGGAAGGCCTACTCTTTTACAAATTTCATGCATTGTATATTGTATATTATTGTATAGTATTGTATATTAGTGGTCATGAAAGTAGAGTGAGACCATTCACCTCAGTTGTACATTTACCTTCAGACATGTACAAGCATGCAGGTACTGACAAGAGCAGGTGAAGATGTAGATATACCAGGAATGAGGCTTTGCTATATGAGTAAGACAAAGAGAAGAGAGGAGAAAATTATAAAGGGGAGTTGCTATCATGATTAAATCTAAACTAGATAAGTAAGGAATTGAATCTAATCAAGCTAAGTAAGGAATTGTGGCTGTGAGGGATAAATGAAGGTGAAAAGATAATAGAATCAAATCTCTGTAGGTCTCAACAAAGATAGTGGAAATCACAATCCCAGAGGGAGGTGATATTCTATAGTCAAGTAATAAGAAATAGTTACAGTACAAAATATTAATGTTAAAAAAGCTGGATTCTATACAAGCAAAGTTAGAGCTGGAAAAATATTTAAAGTAATAGGAAGGATGTAAGGTGGAAAGAAAGCAGGATATAATACTGCACAGAATAGAAGTCACAAGTCACTGCCTATGATTAATGGAAGAATAAATAGAAAATTAAGTGTATCTTTTGAAATTGTAGTGATATCCAGTGTAGAAAGACTGCATAATTTGAAAGGAAAGAGGAAACAAGTTGGGGTGGTATGAGGAGGTTAAGTCTTCATCTATTATTATCATTAATAGATAACATCAATTTAATAAAAATAAAAATGTATCAGCATGTTTGGGAATAAATAATACAAGATTATGCCTAAGAGTTATCCTTCCATATATTTGAGAGAATAACTAAAACCAGTGTTTTCCCCTAAGAAGCAGGAAAAATGGAGAGAATGAGTAAGAGAAGAGTATGTTGCTTTTCATGAAAAAGTTGTTTGCACTATTTGAATTTCAGCCCTCTTAAAGCATTGCTTTAATTTTTTTAATGTATTTCAAAACTCACAGATCTATAAATCAGCAGTCAGATCGATGATTCATTTGAACTTTATCTTAAATATATAGAAAGAACACACATTTTCTGATGTTTGGAAAATGCTGTTTCATCATGAAACTAAGAGAATAAAGTTGGCTGAACTCATAACTCTCTTGTTGGTCTAGTCTTATTAAGAAATCCAAAGACAGTGTCTTTATATCAAGTTCTTTATTTCACTTCTTATTCATAAGGGAGAGTAGGAAAGGTTTTGGCAAATTTCTAAGAAAAATTTTCTAAGAAATGTTACTTAGCAAATAGATTTTACCCACAAACATTTTGATGAATCCCATAAACATTTTGATGAATCCAGTGGAAACAAACCAAATGTCGTAAAAACTAAATGTGGTTTGTGAGGGTAAAGTGTTAGAAAAACACATCTTGCTTTTCCTTATTGCAAAATATTTGAAAACAAATTTGTGACTTTGTTGAATGTGCAGTGCAAGTAGACTCTCCACCTCCAGCTTTTGGTTTGTTTGCTGAATTCCAGGATTTGAGTAAGAAGAATATGGGAATTATTGGCATATGGGATATAAGACTGTTATCATGCCATAAATTCATCATATCTCTCTCTCAAGAAGAGAGATTGTTATTTTTTAAATTTTATTTAAAAGTTCCAAAGAAATACAAAACTAAAGAGGATGGTATGAGGAACTTTATGCACACATAATCCAGCTTAAGCAATTATGAAATCATAGTGGGTCCCTTTTAAAATATACTCCCACCCACACACCCTATTTTCTTATTTTAAAGTTAACCTCAGATGATATATTATTTCCTCTTTAAATATTTCATTGTTTATTGCTAAAAGCTTAAGTTTTTTAACTTAACCACATAATATCACATAAAAAATTAGAAATTTCTTAATATCATGAAATATCTAGTTAGTGTTTACTAACCCCAAGCCTATAGTTTTTTAATAATATGTTTGAATTATGAAAATTCCCATTTGACCCTGTGATCCCACTTCTAGGAATATATCCCAAGAAACCAGAAACACCAATCAGAAAGGATATATGCACCCCTATGTTCATAGCAGCACAATTCACCATAGCTAAGATCTGGAAACAGCCTAAGTGCCCATCAGTAGATGAATGGATTAGAAAACTGTGGTACATCTACACGATGGAATACTATGCTGCTGTAAAAAGGAAGGAACTCTTACCATTTGCAACGTCATGGATGGAACTGGAGAGCATTATGCTAAGTGAAATAAGCCAGTCAATAAAGGAAAAATACCACATGATCTCACTCATTCGTGGACAATAGAGACCA
Source organism: Myotis daubentonii (assembly GCF_963259705.1). Classification (NCBI taxonomy): domain Eukaryota; kingdom Metazoa; phylum Chordata; class Mammalia; order Chiroptera; family Vespertilionidae; genus Myotis; species Myotis daubentonii. The sequence continues at coordinate 141,323,736 of NC_081842.1, read as the reverse complement.
TTATAAACTTTTGAACAATAATAGATACAGAGGCAGAGCTGCCTCAAACAGATTGTCGAGCTGCAGCGGGAAGGCCGGGGAGGGTTGGGGGGCAGGAGGTAGGGGGGTAAGAGATCAACTAAAGGACTTGTATGCATGCATATAAGCATAACCAATGGACATAAGACACTGGGTGATAGGGGAGGCTAGGGGACTGTCTAGGGCGGGGGGATAAAATGGATACATATGTAATACCCTTTGTAATACTTTAAGCAATAAAAAAAAAAAAAAGAAAAAGAAAAAAAAAATAATAATATGTTTGAATTAGAATTCAAATAAAGTCCATATATTACAGTAAGTTAATATGCCTCTTAAGACTCATGTAGAAGTTCCCACTAAACCTCTCTTCCCTTGTAATTTTTTTTTTGAAGAAACTCAGTTGTTTGTAGTGGTAGCATATGTCACAATTTTGATTTCATGTTATAATGGAATCCTTTAAACAAGTTTCTCTCCTTTAACCCCTAGAGTGCCGGGGAGTGGGATCATAATCCTCCTGTCTTTTGCCAAAAGTGACGGGAGTGCTATTGCACTCCTCCTGCAGTGTCACTATTAGGTGCTAGTAGTTCACTCTTTATTGACAGATGGCACCTAAGTGCAGATTACTTATGATGCCGAATGTTTATAGTTCTAAAATTGACCACTGGCATTTATCTGCCTAATTTTTTACAGGTACTACGATTTTATGAAGTTTACTCAGATTTTGTAGCCCTAAAGCTTCGAAATGGAGTCCAGTTCTAAGTCTGCTTTTATTAGTGATGATGATATTGCTAAATATGTCAATTCTTGCTGTGAAGATGACGATTTTGTGGAAGATATTGGAGAAAGGTGTCCCTCTATTTTAACATTATATGTTTTGTTCAAATTTTCTACTAGTATTTTATAATACAATCAGCAAACAATATATGTCAAAGATGAAAACAAATGTAGTAAAGGTTTCCTTAAGTTTTTGAATATGTAACTCATTTACTTGCGATTCATAATTTTTTCCCTAAACTGCTGTAAAATCAGCAAAAATGCCTTGGCAATTTTAGCACAGTTCCTAGGATATTGGTTGGCACTCAAAGGGTTAAAATGACAACTCAATCTAGAGGTGTAATCAGATTCAGCATGAAAAGTTTTAAAAGATTAAAACCACCACAGTAAACAATTCTCTGGATGCCAGCTATCCTACAATTCAATTCAGTTCTGACACTGTCTCCCAGAAATTGCTACACATTCTACAGGTTAAGATCTCACTCCCACAAGATTGCCCCCCTCAACTTTAGACACCACTGCAAAGCCCAAATTATTAACTGTGCTTCTGACTGACCAGCTACAAGTTGGAGGTTCCAATGACCCCTTCCAGCTCAGGATGTCAATCTGAAGTCCAAGTTGTTACCTGTACTTTTGACTGAATGGCTATAGCGATAAGAGGTTCCCATGACCCCCTCCTCAGGTTCTATTATTTTGTTCACAGTACTCAGAAAATGTTTACTTATATTTATCAATTTATTATGAAAAGATATGATAAAGAATTCAGTTGAACATCCAGATGGAAGAAATTTGCAGGACAAGCTATGTGGCAAGGGTGTGGAGCCTCCATGTCCTCTCCAGGCACACCCCTCTCCCAACACCTTCACATGTTCACTCACCCGGAAGCTCTCGGAATTGGTCTTTTTAGGTTTCATGCAGGCTTTATTCCACAGGCATGACTGGGAGGCCTGAGGTGAGACTCAAAGTTTCAAAACTGTCATCTTATGGTTTACGCATCTTATTCCTTATGACAAGCCTATAAAGTACACATGCCATTATTGATTCCACTTCTCAGATGAAGAAACTGAGGCACAGTGAGTTTAAATAAATTGCTGAAGTTTACGCAACTACTGTAGCCAGTGGCAGAGCAGAGTAGCAAGACACACTGAGAATTCATCCTCTCAGTATGAACAGAAAAATAAACATGCTTACTTTAGTAGATAATATACATAGCTCCATGCACAGAAGGAAATACTGACTCTGTACTATGTTCCTATTCATATCAGGTCATATGAAGATATGGAGATATTTTGTCTTTTATGGGCCTCTTAGCTGTGTCATATTCTTTCCTCCACTTACTGAATCATTTGACCTAGTCTTTTCTCATCACCACTGCCGGACCTATTCTGTTTCCTAAACTCCTGCTTTGAATCATCATCAGGACTAGCCCATCCACCTCTTCTCCTTGTTGACTCCCAGGTCATTCCCTATCATTCCTGTACCTCCCAGCTCACTCTTACTCTAAACTCCACTCCTGGTCATGATCCTTTCAGTAGTCTGGCCTCTCCATTCCTTGTATTCCTATGCACAGAGGAGCCTGTCTTCCTATTCTCAATCACACATTATCGCACTCTCACCTTGTCTTTAGAGTAATTGCAAGTACTTTTAAAATCTTTACTCCCATACCCTTATTTAACCACAAGCTCCTAACTTTTTCAGTTTATTCTCCATAACATACCTAATACCAATAATTTTTAAACAACATCGTGACAATCTAAATTAATTGACCAGTGTCCCCTCTCCCTCCTTACTCAGATTAAATTCCATGGTTAACCACTACAACGTAGCTTTTTGCAAACACTCTCAACTCCTTAATTCCTTTCTCATTTTAAAGTATTAGCTTGATAAACCACATTTTTATTCAATTCAATTGTTCCTTCATTATGTGTCTAACATGGTTAAAGCAAACCACACAGCCACCATATCAGGTCTCATGAACGTCAAGACCTTACTGCAGCCAGAATTCATACATTTTCCTTGGCTGTCATCCCCTTTTTTTCTAACTGACTCTTCCTTCCTTCTCTTGTTCACACCCCCAACACTTCTGATCTTTATTCTCAGCAGATGACCAAACTTTCCTAAAAGAATTGAAACAATCGCAAGAACTTATACTGTCTCCCACCACCCCCACATCTACTAACCTACCAAGTGTGCAGCCCCATGCCACTCCTCCACCTCTCAGCTGTCAGTGTGCTCCTAACACCAGTCCAGCCATTAGTGCCGTCTCACCTACTCAAGGATGCCAAAACTCAAGCAATTTTCCTATCTTCATGTTATATATTTTTTGTCCTTTACTAGAGAATTCTCATCAGCATATCAAATCACAGCTATTTCTCCCACCTGAACAACAACAAGAAAAACCCAATCTTCCCCTAATTGTCCCACCAGTTCTCTTTTCTGGTTCTGATTCGAACAAATCCTGAAAGGCCCAGACCCTTTTTTTGCATATATAAGATATTTGACTCCTCTAAGAACCTGGTATAAATAAATTCTTTAAGAACATAATTATTCTTAGCTACAGTTTAACAGCTTTTATGTTAATGATCATAGAATCAATGCTAAAGTTAGAGTTCCTTTATGCAGGTTATTTAGTGCAGGTAGCTCTGCAGCTGGTAGATTACCTTCAACAGTAGGATGAGACAGCTAAATTACTCACCAGGCTGTGAGTCTAAAGAATTTCTGTAATTCCTTATAATAAAGATGAAATCAACAATCCTTGTATTTACTCAACAGATACTGAATTTTCATTGTGTCCACCTACCACAGTAGGCTTTGAAGCATAAAACAAAGGTGACACAATTTCCCAGGAGTCAGAAGCACACACTATGTCCAAACAAGGAGACACTGGATTATTTTCACTACTTTTTCATTTTTTACCCCTTTTCCTTTTTAAAGAGACATTTTGACTATAATGTCACCATTGCTTTCATAGTACTTATCTTGAGGAATTAGTCTTCATAACTAGTGCTCTGAGGAAATCTGCATTATCTGAACTCGTGTTAAGGAATATATTCAAAAGAATTTTCAATTTTCAAAATGGTGTGAAAAGTAACTAGAGCCAGCTTTGACTCGATTGTGACACTGAGTTTAGCTCCTATAGAGTATGTTCATCAGCTCAGTGTGGCTCAGTGGTGGAGCATCAACCCAACCACCAAGTAGTCGCCAGTTCTATTCCTGATCGGAACATATACTGGGGTTGTGAACTCAATCCCTGGTGAGGGGCGTGCAGGAGGTAATGGATCAATGTTGATGTTTCTCTCTCATCAATGTTTCTCTCTCTCACTCACTCTCTCTTCCTCATCCCCCTTAAATCAATAAACATATTTTTAAAAGAGTATGTTCTTCAAAATGTAACAAGTTTCTGAGGTCCCTGAGTAAATGAGCATAGTCAGCCTGATTAGTAAATTGGCTTCATTCAGATAATGCTCTGGAGAGGGTCAGACCTCAGAAATATCTACTTGGTATTAGCAGTAGGTATTTATAGAAAGGGAAAAGAGGCAAAATTGTTTTTGACTGTATGGACAAAGTAGAATGTGACACCAATCATGTCTGTCCTCACAATGCTAATTCACCCTTCAAAAGTCACAAGACAGCAGGAATACACAGTTGGGTGGCCTCTACAGGTGAGTCCCTACCAAGCTTTTGTCCAGGAAGAGGTGAAGGGCTTGAATTCATTGTAAGGGCATCTTCTAAATAAGAAGGAGATTCCGGTCCATTAGGCAAACCTCATAACTGTGGCTCAGATTTCACATGTTCCCTCTTCTTGTTTTTCTCTATCAAAAGTAGGTCTAGCCCTGGCCGAGTAGCTCCGTTGATTAGGGCATCGTTCTGATACACCAAGATAGCAGGTTGTATCCCATCCAGGGCACATATAAGAAGCAACCAGTGAATACATAAATATGTGGAAAAACAAGTCCGTGTGTTTTTGTCTGTCTCCCTCTTTCTAAAATGAAATAAATAAATTTTAAAAAGAAACCTATGTCTACACCTCCCTGGTCCATCTTCCCAAGGTTGCTATGTCAAAGTGGACTTAACTTCTTCATATCTTCTTTACTTTAATTAGAAGAAGAGAGAATATAATCTGATGTTCATCAGAAAACAAAGATTATACATTCTTCTCCAGTGCACATGGAACTTTCTCAAGGATAGATCATATGTAGGGTAACAAAACTAGGCTCAACAAATTTAAGAAAATTAAAACCATACTAAGTATATTTCCTGACCACAATGCTTTGAAATTAAAAATCAACTGCAAAAAAGAAGTGAAGAAACCCAAAAATATGTGGAGATTAAACAGCATACTACTAAATGACTTGGTCGAAGAAAAATAAAAGGTGAGATCAAAAGATACATAGAAACAAATAAGAATGACAATACAACATATCAAAACTTCTGGGATGCAGCGAAAGCAGAAATAAAGGGAAGCTTATATCATTACAGGCCTATTTCAAGAAACAAGAGAAATTCCAAGTAAACAATCTAACATTATATCTTAAAGAACTAGAAAAAGAAGAACAAAAGCAACCCCAAATTAGCAGAAGAAAGGAAATAATAAAAAAATAGAACAAAATTGGGGTATTAGAACCCAGTAAAATAACTCTTAATACTACTAAAAAAGATTCGACTGTTTAAAGAAAACATGGTATATTAAAAAATTAATTGTTCTGCCTGGCCAGCATGGCTCAGTGGTTGATACAAAAATATAAATAAATAAAAATTAGAACAAAATTTAATGAAATAGAGAACAAAAAGACTATACGAACAAATTAAGACAACAGAGAGCTGGTTTTTTGAAAAGATTGATAAATAAAAGACTAATATAAACAAAACCAGGATGAAAGAAGAAAAGTTACCACAGACATCACAGATATTCAAAGGATCATGCTAAAATACTATGAAAGACTATATATGCCACAAAATTCAATAATCTAGAAGAAATGGATAAGTTCCTTGAAATTTATAACCTTCCTAGACCAAATCATGAAGAACTGGAATAAATAGACTGATCAACGGTGAGGAAATTGAAGCAACCATCAAAAACTCCTCAAAATAAAAACCCAGGACCAGATTGTATAACTAGTGAATTCTACCAAACATTCAAAGATTTGATGCCTATCCTTCTCAAATTCTTCCAAAAAATTGATGAAGAGGCAATATTTCCTAATGCATTTTATGAGACCAACATAACCCTAATACCAAAACCTGGCAAGGATAACACAAAAAAAGAAAACTACAGACTAAGGTCTCTGATGAATACAGATGCAAAATTCCTAAACAAAATACTAGCAAATCAAATACAACAATACATTAAAAAAATTATATATCACAATTCTAGGGGCATAAGGATGGTTCAACATATGCAAACCGATTAATGTCATACACTACCTTGACAAAACAAAGTATAAAAATCATATGATCTTAAAAATAGATGCATAAAAAGTACTTGATAAGATACAACATTCATTTATGATTAAAACACTCAATAAAATAGGTATAAAAGAAAAGCACCTCAACATAATAAAAGCCATATATGACAAACCCTCAGCTAACATCATACTCAATGGTGAAAACTGAAACCTTTACCTCTAAAATCATGAATAAGACAAGGATACACACTCTCACAACTCTTCTTCAATGTAGTTCTGGAAATCCTAGCCAGAGGGATCAGGCAAAAGGAAGAAATAAAAGGTATCCAAGCTGGGAAGGAAAACGTAAAGGTGTCATATTTTGCAGGTGACATGAGTCTGTATATAGAAAACCCTAAAGACTTCACCAAAAAGAACTATTAGAAACAATAAACAAATATAGTAAAGTTGCAAGATATAAAATTAATGTACACAAATCCACTGTATTCCTGTATACTAACAATGAAATTTCAGAAAAAGAAATGTAAAAAAAAAAAAAAAACCTTTTGCAATTGCAACAAAAAGAATAAAATATCTAGGAATAAACTTAACAAATGATGTGAAGGATCTATATTCTGAAAACTCCAAAGCATTATTAAAAGAGATTGAAAAAGATACAATAGAATGGAAAGATATTATATGTTCATGGATTGTAAGAGTCAACATAGTTAAAATGGACATATTACCCAAAGAAATTTAAATATTTAATGCACTCTCCATCAAAATCCCAATGTCATTTTAAAAAATAGAATAAGTAATCATTATATTTGTATGGAATCACAAAAGACCCAAAATAGCCAAAGCAATCTTGGGGGGGGGGGGGGACGAAGCTGGAGGTATCACACTACCTGACATCAAATTGTACTACAAAGATATGATAATCAAAACAGCAGAGTATTGGTAGAAAAACAGACACACAGGCCAATAAAATAGAATTGGGAGCCTAGAAATAAAACAATATGTATGTGGGCAAATAATTTTGACAAAGGAGCCAAAAATACACAGTAGAGAACAGAGAGCCTCTTCAATAATTGGTGATGAAAAATTTGGAAAACCACATACAAAAGAATGAAACTAGATTATAGTTGGCCCCCATGTTCAAAAGTTAACTCAAAATGCATCAAAGACCTAAATATAAGACCTGAAACAATAAATTACATTAAAGAAAATATAGTACTAAACTTATGGACCTTGGTTGTAGAGAACATTTTATGAATTTGACCCCAAAGTAAAGAAAAGTAAAGGCAAAAATAAATGATTGGGACTATATCCAACTAAAAAGCTTGTGTACAGCAAAAGAAACTTATAACTAAACAAAAGGGCAACTAACTGAAAGGGAGATGATATTTGCAAACAACAACTCTGACAAGGTGTTAATATCCAAAAATACATAAAGAACTCATACAACTGAACAGCAAACAAACAATCCAATTAAAATATGGGCAGAGGACATGAACAGTCACTTCTCCCAAGAAGACATACAAATGGCCAACAGATATGTGAAACGATGTTCAACTTTACTAGCTATTAGTAAAATGGAAATCAAACCTACAATAAGATACCACCTCACACCTGTCATACTGGCTATTATCAACAACACAGGTAGTAAGTTTTGGATTGAGGAGAAAAAGAACTCTTATACACTGCTGTGGGAATGTAAACTGGTACAGTCACTTTGGAAAATAATATGGCGGTTCTCATATGAGCCAGCAATCCCTCTTCTGGGTATCTACCAGAAAAACTTGAAAACATTTATTTGCCCCTGTGTTTATTGCAGCATTATTCACAGTGACCAAGACATGGAAATAACCAGTGTCCTTCAATAGAGGATTAGATAAAGACTATATAGTACATATAGTATACTATGGAATACTACTTAGCCATAAGAATAGATGCAATACTGCCATTTGTGACAGACAATATGGATGCACCTTGAGAATATGCTAACTGAAATTAGTCAGTCAGAAAAAGCTAAGAGCTATATGATTTCACTTATAAGTGGGATATAAAACTGAAACACATAGACACAGACAACAGTATGGTGGTTTCTAGAGGGAAGGGGGATGGAGAAGTAGTAAAGGGGAAAGGGGGCCAAATACATGGTGATGCAAGATGATTTGACTTTAGGTGGTGGGCACACAATGCAATAAACGTACAGATCACATATCATAGAAATGTACACTTGAAACCAATATGATCTTATTAACCAACATCACCCCAATAAGTTTAATTTTAAAAATAGAAGAAGGGGGAAGCTAACTGACTTATTTTGCTAGGCAATAGAAAGTCTTGAAGTAATAGAAGAAAATGCTCTTATAATCAAATCTTGCAGACAAATCCAAACTATCTCTACAGGAGTATATTCTAAAGCCTAAGTTAATAGCTCACATATTTTCTGTTCTCAAGATAATCACAACAATGATCTTTAATAAAATTCCTCATTAACCTTTCTTTTTTCTTAATTTTCCCATGACTTCCTTAAGAAGCCAATGATAAATAAAGGTGTTTCTTCCCAAAATGGGATACAAATATGCCTACACAGTGTTTGTGTGTGTGTGTGGTTTTGTGTGTATATGTGTGTGTGTGTGTGTGTGTGTGTGTGTGTTTTCAGATAGCTCATTTGTTAATCATTAAAACAAAATATGGGGCTTCTTCCTGTATTCAAATATTTTGGGTAAAAACACTTAAGATTAGAACAACCATGAATGCATGGTTAAGTGGAATGGAAAATTCACATTAACTGTTAAGATAAAATATTAGACTTCAAAAACATTTTTTTCTCTGCTGCAGCAGCTGGCTGCTGACCACAACCATCACTCCCTCCCCCATTCTCTGCTCTCTTTTCTCTGCCATTGAAAATGCTTTAAGATTACTTCAATAGAAAAGTTTGAAAAACACAGTTTATGGTAACATCTTAAGGTGAATAAGAGCATTGTAATTTTACCATGTAATCTGAGACACAGAAATCGGAAGACCAAAATGTCTCCTGAGTATTTTATGTTTTAGCCTTTGACTAGTCCTAAATTTGGGGGAGTTGTGTAAGCTTGCATTTTAATGTCTGCACATTGATCTATGTGAGGAAATTCTTAGTTAATTTTAGCTACTTTACTGGTACTTTAGCACAATTTTGGACATCTAACACACACGCACATATTCCTATACAGAGAATTTTTGAGCTAATAGGCCCGAGAGAGTAAATGTGGAAATTTAAAAGCTAAGGGCTCCTGATGAACAAAAATAGATACAGAGACATAGAAGCATCAAAGGGACTGTGAAAGCTCAGAGGGAAGGCAGGAGAGGTTGGGAGTGGGGAGGTTGTGGCGGGGGGGCGGGGGGCGAGGTAAGATATCAACCAAAGGACTTGTATGTATGCATATAAACATAACCAATGGACACAGACAATAGGATGTTGAGGGGCATGTGCTGGGTGGTGGGAGTGGGTGGGAAGAGCTCAATGGAGGGAAAGGGAGACATATATAATACTTTCAACAATAAAGAATTTAAATTAAAATAATAAATTAATACATACATACATACATACATACATACATACATACTAGGGCCTCACAAATACTCTGCTAAAGAGAGCGGTGACTTACAGCGAAAACATGAATCCTGTAATACTGAGCCCTAAAAGTTTTCAGAAAATATTTTCCTACAGCTTCAATGTTTCTCCCCAACCCTAAGCAGCCATGCTCTCTCTGCCTGGCTTCCTAGAGTCCCTAATGCAGCAGCACACCAGGACCCCAGTAGACTTTCTTACTATTCGCCCTAGTTTAAAATGTATCCATTGTGTGGCCTAGTCAAGCAGGACACTGCTTTCCCTGGGCTATTAACAATGCAGGGTCATATTTTGCCTGCTTTCTATTTTATTTTATTTTGTTCTCTTTTATTTTAAATATAAATATGTCAGTCCCTACTGATGTATGTATTAATTTGTTTCCATTCTACAGTGCCATAATTCTCAAAATGAAAAAACTGGCATACCTGCTATACACCATGGAGAGACAAATCAAAATCTCTGGCACAATGTTGAAAATTTGGAGGTAAAAATGGCAGCAAATTTTTAAAAAGTTATTTCACTTTCTGTTGGGCCAAAAAGAACTTGAATTATCATTGAGAGAGGGATGTTGGATATCTTAACCTATTCTCCACTTCCATCCCCTATTGAATAACAGAGATGTAATGATTAAGAATACTGATGAGTATGTTGCCCATAGAAATGATGTGAAGGCAGAAAATTAAAGATTGTGACTTAAGTCTATAAAATATTGAGTAATTCAGACTCTGATTTTCAGTCAACAGAGCCTTCTGATATCTCATAATTGGCTGTAAAAAAACAAAACAAAACAACAAATGTCAGGCCCTTATTAACTGTTCAATAAATATTTGGTGGAGTAATTCTACCTAGAGTTATACAGAATTTAAACACAATAATTAACCACTACCAATAAACATGAAGGCAAAATGACAATGTTCTGTGAATAAAATTGGCAAAGCTGGAATAGTAAGAAACCAAACCAAAGTTACAGACATATCTTCTGAAAGACATAACATGCCACACAATCTGGGACAAGGAAGGAAAATGATAAAGGAGGTAAACAGAAATGGGTTTAAATGAAATTCAGATGGATGACTTCTTGTTTTTCCATTGTAACTGATCTGATTAATTAAGATTGTAGGCTCTATCCCTGGAAGTACCTTCCAAACTGTTCAAAACTGGAAAATCTCAAAGTCTACTGCCTGCTTCGGAAAATCTCAAAATCTGCTGTCTGTTTTTATCAACCATTTCTCTTGCACTGGTATCTGGGAGAGCAGCTTGCCCTGGAGCCCTAGAGATTAGGAAAAAGAAGTCAAGTGGGAACATTTCTCCTATTTCTATGACCTGAGGAGGTATACTGTGTTGTAGGGGAAGGGAGCGGACTTTAATCCATTTTAGATTCTTGATACAGATGGTAGAGTTCAACATCAGCTGCCCCAGTGGGCAAAGTTAGGCTGATGTAGTAGATTCCTGTGGAATAGGGCCTGGAGTCTTATAAAGCAGCAATTCTCAACCAGTGTGCCACAGACACATTGGTGTGCTGCAATAATTTTTAAAATATGCAATACCTGACCATTTAGTTAGGGGCCCTGACATCCTTTCCCTTAGATTGTCAAACGAAAAAAAAATGACAACGGCTAATACAACAATAGCCATCCAGTATGAATGAATCATAGTTATACCTAATTTCTTGTTAGATCAGCAAAAACTATTATATTTCTTGGTGTGCCACAGAATTTTAATAATTAGTTTATGTGTGCCATGGAATGAAAAGGGCACCCCAACCCCCTGATCCGCCCTGCTCTGTGTGTGACAGGGGGCAGTGCCCCAACTCCCCTATCGGCCCTGCTCTGTGAGTGACAGGGGGAGCTCCTCAACCCACTGATCAGCCCTGCTCTGTGTGTGACAGGGTACAGAGCCCCAACCCCCCTGATGGGCCCTGCTCTGTGCATGATAGGGGGCAGCGCCCCAACCCCCTGATCGGCCCTGCTCTGTGTGTGACAGGGGGTGGCGCCGCAACCTCCCTATCGACCCTACCTTGAGTGTGACAGGGGGCGGTGCCCCAACCCCCCAATCAGCCCTACCCTGAGTGTGACTAGGGGTGGCATCGGAACCTCCTAATCCGCCCTGCTCTGTACATGACAGGGGGCAGCGCCCCAACCCCCCAATCAGCCCTACCCTGAGCGTGACTGAGGGTGGAATCGCAACCTCCTGATCCACCCTCCTCTATGCATGACAGGGGGCGGCGCCCCAACTCCCCAATCGGCCCTGCTCTGAGCCCAACCAGGGGCTGCACCTAGGGATTGGGCCTGCCCTCTGCCACCCAGGAGCAGGCCTAAGCCAGCAGGTCGTTATCTCCCGAGGGGTCCCAGACTGCAAGAGGGCACAGGCCAGGCTGAGGGACCTCCTCTCCCCCCTCCCCCCCGAGAGCACAAATTTTTGTGGACAGGGCCTCTATTATATTTATAAAACCTTAATTGCAAATAGACCGAACTTCAGAACAACAGAAAAACCAAACAACTGGTCGCTATAACATGTGCTGGCCATCAGGGGGCATGTGCGGAACATGGAGGGCATCAGCAGCAGGCGTCAGAGCAAAGAACATGGCGGGTTGGTGGAGCAGGTGGGGGGGGGGGGGCGGCGGTGCCAGACCAAGATGGGGCACCAGTCGCTGTCATCGGGGTCAGCCTCTGGTGGTTACTGAAAATTCCTTGCTCCCACATGCCATAGTCCCGCCTGGTGCTTGCAGCTGCTGCTGGTACCCAAGCCACTGCTTGCATCCACTGCCAGCGCCTGGCTCCAGCCCCAATCACTCGGCACCATCAGTGGATGCCAGCAGCGGCTGCTGGCACCTATTGCCCCTCAGGGCTTCTCCACCTCCACCTGCTCCTGAGGGGCAATCAGGGCAGCAGCTGCCACTTGCACCCGCAGACAGCACCAGCCCTGCTCGCACCCACTGCTGGCGCTGGCCCCAATCGCTCGGCGCTGTCAGTGGGTGCAAGCAGGGCCAGTACTCTCAGCGCATGGGAGCAGCAGCTGCTGGAGCAGGGTTGCCTGCAGACAGGAGACCAGGGCCGTGGTGGGAGGGGCTGAGCAGGGGCACAGAGGATGGGCTGAGACCCGCCCCTGTGCCCACCACAGCCTTGCAGCCCACAGTTCCTTTCAATGTGCATGAATTCATGCACTGGGCCCCTGGTATTAAGTAGTACCCAGGTGGTTTTACAAAATACCCAACTACTCACAGCAGGCCGCTTGTGTCCTAGGATAATCTGTCTTGTTGGCCATTTATCTTGTGTCATACATTATACCCAAACTTGCATTGTATAATTTTAGATGCCTGTATCATATTAAACTCTCATAATCTAATTAAAATGCAAAGAGCACACACTGTAGGCACTTTTTTCATATTCCTTCAAATATCATCTCCAGATATAATCAAAGCAGGAACCTGCATTTAAAGCTGTTTATTATTCTGAACAATGTAAAAATCCAAACCATTTTCATTTTCTTGTCCGCACAGTCTGCCTTTCAGACTTGTTTTTAAGCCAAATCACTTAAGCCTTGCACCTAAGTACAGTGGGTATCATGTTTTCACGGAAGAACCCACACACCCTCTCATCTTCTTTTCTTCGCAATTCCCACAAAAAAACCTTCCATCACTTCCTTGTGGTAGTCTTTGCTCAGCTAGCCCAGCAGCTAGCGTGTTCATGGTAACAGAAAGTACAGCAGAGAAAACCCTTTCTCAGAGAAGGCTTGCTTGCTGCAAGGCTCAGACATAATGAGTTTCACTGTCCTTCATAAGCATCCAGTGCTGTTTGTTTATTACCCTTAAATCTTGTTTGGAATTTTTTTTTCATTTTCTTGTTTCTTTCCCACTCTTGGGTGATTTTTTTTCTATTTTATCCTCTTTTATTCTATCGTTCCTCTCTCTCCCTCTTGAAAACATGGTCCTTTTTTTTTTCCTGTGAAATATAATTACTAAATAACGTAAAATATATGGCCATGTACATTCTAAAGGAACAGCTGCAAAATTGCTAATATTAGGTCTAATTTAGCTACAATAAATTAGTAAATGTGTGGAAGCACAATGATGACAGCATAATTATAACAAAAAGTCGATGTGTTGAAGTATATGGATGACAATACATACTAATTTTAGAGAGGAAAAAAGAACCCTACACCAAATGAAATGCATGCGATGAACAGACGGGACTAATAGCTCAGACACATATCCTTAATGTGGCCAGTCACTGTAAAAACAAAAAGATGGATGAAGCTGTTCAAAATTCTAGCGCTAACAAGCAATGTAGTCTGAAACCATTAACTGTCAGGGGTAATAACACTCCAAGTGTTGAAGTGCACTAACCGCAGCGCTTTCCAGGGCTGGTGGCGGTGGTACCGTGCACACCTGTGAAGAGGGCGCTGAATCCATCCTCGCATTCATTATAACGGAGGGAGGAAAAACAACACTAATAATGTAAAGTATAAACGGAAATAGCAGACAGCAGAGAGTGACATTTGCATGGTCCCAGTCAGCTTGTTAGCTGAAGTGGGTTTTAATTAGCTATTTTCCAGCAAGCAAACGAGCAAATTAGTGGCAGCTATAAACAAGAAGAGACAATCAGGCCCAAAGAAAAGGAAAAATGATCAGGGTGCCTTTGCAGGGGGTGGAGAGGGGAGGGCATGGAAATACAAAGCTTTTATAGAAAACTTTTCTCGATCATAGAATTAAAGAATGTTTTCTCTCGAGCACACCTTAGGTGTTATCTAGTCTTTCCTTCTTTTACATGTGAGGAAACTGAGGTCCATTGGAGCCCTCTGGCTGCTAGGTTACACTTCTGACCGAAAAAATAAATAAATGAAACAAAGCAAACAAACAAAAAGCAAGGGTATCTTCCTAGTCTAGGTTTTCCCAAAGTCTGCTTCTATAATAGTGTGAGCGGATCACCCCTGAACAACAGAAAGAAGTACAAAATCATGTGTAAAATTTGCATGATAATTGAGGTGTACTACGGGCTGTATATGAATTTAGGTTCAACTATACTGAGATAGAAAACAAAATGAGAAAGAATATAAGAAACAAAATAATGACTCCTTCCCAAAGCCAAAAACACCTTTGAAAAAGTTATTATTCGGGAAGGGGATTTGACTTTGGGTGGTGAACACACAATGCAATACACAAACGATGTATTACAAAATTATACACTTGAAGCCTATATAACTTTCATTAAACAATGTAACTCCAATAAATGTAATAAAAAATAAATGCAACTGATTTCCGAAGATTAAGAAAAGTATTGTTCTGAACAAATACTCATCACATAACCAATGAGCGTTTATCGTGTACTAAGCACAGTATGAAGTGCTGAGGGTGAAACTTTTGCTATCCAGTAGGATGTGCAGACAAGTACACAGACTTTACAAAACAGTGGATGCAAACTCTGCACAGCAGGAGAGAGTGCTGAGGAGCTGGATTTTGGGGAGTGGGGAAGAGCATTTGAGAAGAAAGGCCATCAAACCAGGACCTGAAGGATGCACAGCAGGATCTGGCCTCCTCATAATGCCCCAGTAAGTAAGAGCCTATGTACTTAAGGCAGTCATCTCTGTCAAAAGTAAATTAAAACCACCATTTGTCTCACTGGACTCGATAAGAGAAGAGCCCCCAAATGCATATGCAAAGGGATGGATTATATAGTTTTAATCTAATCTGATTCACATTTTGCAATATGCTGTTAAAAAAATGATTGGGAAGCCTAGCCGGTTTGGCTCAGTGGATAGAGCCTTGGCCTGCGGACTAAAGGGCTGCAGGTTCGATTCTGGCCAAGGGCATATGCCTGGGTTGAGGGCTTGATCCCCAATAGGGAGCATGCAGGAGTCAGCCTACCAATGATTCTCTCATCATTGATGTTTCTATCTCTCTAACCCTCTCCCTTCCTCTCTAAAATCAATAAAAATATATTTTTAAAAAATGATTGGGAAATCTTGAGGGGGAAAAGAGCAGAAACCAGTGGATTTAATCCCGTATGCCATAAATTTGATTGGCATATTAAGAAGAAGTGAATGTTTTGAAGCATGGTATGACACAAACAGGAAGTAGAGGGGAGATATAATGACCAGGATAGAAGACTGAAGCAAACATTACCACAAACATTCGTTAGTGTTGCAGATAATCAATTCAAGGAAAGTTTATATAAGGCATTAGGAAACATGGAAGCTATATTCACCAAGAGACATCAGCCTCATGATCATTATAGCTTGCATCTCCAGAATCACATCTGTAAGGGAGATATTGCACAGGGAACAACATAGGCCCTGCAACCAGACTTCACTTATCCAAAGAACGGCTTCACATGTGAGGTACAAAAAATATGAATTGACACAGGAAAATAAAAAGAGTGTGTGAGACTGCCATATCTCAGAGGGAGGGCAGGGATGGGTGGGTGGGAAGAGAATTAACCAAAGAATTTATATGCGTATATGCATAACCCATGGACACAGAAAATAGTATGGTGAAGGCCAGTGGGGGATGGAGAGGTGCAGGCTAGAAGCGGTCAATGGGAAAACAAAGGGGACATGTGTAATACTTTCAGCAATAAAGATAAATTTTTAATAAAAAAAGTGTGTGTACTCTCTCAGTGACACGGTTAAATGAGATGCATATGCAGTGTCATTAATTTTTCATTCATCCACCAAACATTTATTGAGCTCCTACTCTATGCAAGGCATTGGATTAGACACTGGGTATACAAACATGAATGACTCTAAAGGCCATTCAGGCATGTCTAATTCCTCTCCCATAGCTTTTCAAACACTGAAGACAATTATCATGTTCTTACTATTTTTTATATCAAAAATCATATTTGTGTCATCTTTTTCCATAAAATATTCCCAAGTGCTTTTAGACTCTTTTCTAGCATTCAGAAAATTGTTTTGGTTTTGTTAATCTTCACCCCAGGATATTTTTTTCTATTAATTTTTAGAGAGAGTGCAGGGAGGGAATGAGAGAGAAACATGGATGTGCACTGACTGGGTGCCTCCCACAGGGCCCCAACTGGGATGGGGATCCAGCCTGCAACTCAGGTACATGCCCTTGACTGGGAAATCAAACCCAAGACCCTTTGGTGTGTCAGCTGATGCTCTAACCATTGTGAAACACCAGCCCGGGTTCAGGAAATTGTTTCTATTCTATCAAAATCAGGATGTTCAGAATAGTATTGTCTGTGTTTTGTGAAATTAAGCATAATTTCCACCTCCTTTGGTCTAGGTATTACTTCATTAATCTAACTCATAATCACATCTGCTTCTTCAGCAGCCACACCCATTAACTAACTTTCTGTTTATTATTAACCAACTAGAGGCCCGGTGCATGAAACTCCTGCATGGGGAGGGTCCCTCAGCTCGGCCTGTGCCCTCTTGCAATCTGGAACCCCTCGGGTATGGTCCCCAGGCGTGAGGTGCAATCGCTTAGCTGGCCTGGGCCTTCCTCTTCGGGGTGATTGCTGGCCACCTCTGCACACCTGCCACAGCGTCACTGGCCAATGGTTTGGGCCTCCCTCTGAGGGGCGATCCTGGGGCGATGGTGGAGCCCCCCGACCAATCGCATTGCACTCACCTTGGCTGGCCTGGCATCAGTGCTGTCATAGTGTGGTCGTCCGAAAAGTCATTCGGACAGTCATTCTGCTGTTCAGTTGTTCGGTTGATTTTCGTATTATGCTTTTATTATTATAAACACATCCAAAATTTTATCAAATGATGATAATCACATATTTGAAGAGACTCAATTACAGGGTCTTAAGATATTCATGTAAAAGTTTTTAGATTTTATCCATTTTCCAGCTTATTGAAAACTGCATGGAGTGACATGAGATGCAGCAGAAGGCAGCTAGGACATGTGCACCCTTGCTCCTTAGTCTTTCTCACTCCCTCTTCACGATAGTGGCAGAGGCCACAGTTCAGTTGCCAACATGCAGCTCTTTGTCCTCACCCAGGAGCTACACACCCTCAGGGTGATGAGCCAGGAGATGGTTGCCCAGATCAAGGCTCATGCCTTGCCAGAGGGCATCTCTGCAGATAAAACCTGCTCCTGGCAGGCACGCCCCTAGAGGATGGTGCTGCCTGGGCCAGTGTGGGATGGAGGCTCTGACACTCTAGAAGTAGCCAGCCACAGCATCATTCCCTGGCCCGGGCTGGGAAAGTAAGAGGTAAGACTCCCAAGGTTGCCAAACAGGAAAAAGAAGAAGACTGGTTGAGCCAAGCAGCGGATATAGTACAACAGGTGTTTTGTCAATGTTGTGCCCCGCTTTGACAAGAAGAAGGGTCCCAGTACCAACTCTTAAGTTCTCTGTAATCCTGGCTTTCTCTAATAGAGTCACTTAGTGTAGTTTAAAAATAAAATAAGCGTGGATCCTGATTCTGAGTGTCAACTAATATATTCATTATATCTCCCTTAAACCAATGCTGTGTCATCTTCGATTTCGTTAAGAAACTTTCTATATTTTTATTCAGGCATTGATCAAAATTGAAAAAGGTGAAGCAAAAATACCTTCAAAGGGTATAATTTGAAACTGATTGTTAGCCCAGACGCTGTGGCTTAGTGTTTGAGTGTCAACTTATGAACCAGGAGGTCACAGTTTGATTCTGGTTAGGGCATTTGCCCAGGTTGTGGGCTCAATCCCCAGTAGGGGGAGTGCAGGAGGCAGCAGATAATGACTCTCTCACTGATGTTTCTATCTCTCTCTCCCTCTCTCTTCCTCTCTAAATTCAATAACAATATATATATATATATATATATATATATATATATATATATATATATATATATATATATATAATTTTTGGACAAGTTCACTGATATAATAGAACACCAGGCATAAGCATTGCATCTATAATATTAGGTAATTTTTTTTTTAAGAAAGAAACTGATTGTTATATCTGACTTACATAACCCAATTAGCAGTAAACTGGATTGTGAAATGATTCACTTATCCTAGAATCTAGGCCATAATTCTCCATGTCTTAGGTTGGGTTCTTCCAAGAAATAGACCCTAAGACTAGGATTTGAGGAAAGGTGGAGTAGTGGGGAGGTTTTCCTCAGAAAGTGCTGTGGAGGAGAGTGGTAAGTGAGACAAGGAAGGAAGCTCACATCAGATGCTCTGTGGAGGTATGAGGACCATGGGTATGGAGCCACGGAGTTGACTCTCACTAATTGAGTGCTATTCACAGGGGGTGTTAACTCCCTGACCTGTATATGGGCCACGAACACTGCTGGGGACAGAGAAGTCCTCAGGCAGAAAGTGGCAGGTGCTTGTAGTAATGAGCTATCAGAATGCTGAGCACTGAGGGAACATGGATGGAGCACCAACATCTGCTATCTGCTATGCTGCAACTCATCCAGTAAAACTGCACAAGACTTCTTTTCAAATGTCTCCTTTAAATTGAGATACATAATATCAATCCCATCACCCATTCTCTCATTCACCCACTTAAATTTGTTGAACACTCTTTGTTACCTAATATTATAGATGCAATGCTTATGTCTGGTGCTCTATTATATCAGTGAACTTGCCCAAAAATGATATTTTTCTTATAACTTATATTAAATATTTCAATTCTAAATTCTCATTCTTTTTGCTTATTTTTTTCCTACTAACATTTATAATATTCCATTGATCTGACAAAACATAATATATTACAAACTTATAGGATACTTTTTTGTTTATTATTTTTATAAATTAAGCATCTCTATTATTAAAATATTTATTTTGATCTTTTATGTCCCCAAGATTATGTCTCTTTCAAAGATTATAAGACTAGGTATTCCCCCATGACAAACAATCAAAGAAACTAGAATTTCTGAGGGAATAAACATAACAAACATCCTAATAAATGCGCAGCTGAACTCTCAGGAAGCAAGATGCTAAAAACCAGAGTGCTGAGCAGGCTGTAAATCTTTGACTTCTTTGAGGGTATTTGTTAATCTCAGTAGTCAGGAGACTTGGACTTTAATGGCATATTATATAGGATAGATTTTAATAGTATACTGTGGGAAATTTGGGCTCACACAAATTGATAACTTGAAACTACCCCCTGTTCCCAACTTGAATTTAGCTTTAGAAGGCTATACCTTTACTCAAAAGTTTGGGTGGATAAAAATTATTTTTGTCACCAAAAAGAGATGAAAAAGAAAAACAAACAAACAAAAAAATCTTTTCAGTCTCATCATGCAATCTAAGTACAATAAAATGGCCTCCTCTAATAATTTGAACCATGCAAGATTGGGGCTAAGATATACACTAGTACCCCAAAAACCTTAAGGCAGTACAATTACTTTACACAATATTATAATGGCAGATACATTTCATTACACACTTGTCAAAACCCAATAGAATGCACAATGCCAAAAGTGAACCCTAATGTAAACTATGGATTTGGGGCAATAATGTGTCAATATAGGTCCATTGATTGTAACAAATGAACCACTCTGGTAGGGGATATTGATAGTGAGAGAGGCTATGCATATGTGGGGGCTGTGGTATATGGGAAATCTCTGTGCCGTCTGCTCAATTTTGCCTGTGAGCCTAAAACTGCTCTAGTTAATAAAGTTTTTTAAAAGAAAAGAAATAAAGTCATAACCATTAAATGCACTGATTTAAAAGGGTTAAAACCCATTACACCAAAAAATAAAAATTAAAAACTGAACTCTGGATAATTATAATGTTGCTTTAATCAATCAAGGAAAGATAAAATTCCAATTTTTACATAAACTGTTCAAGGAATAAAAATTTTAAAAAACAAATGTACTTTAATTAACTTTATGAAGTATATTGTACCCTGATGCAAAAAAAGGAAAAAAAAATAAGATTCAAGAGTAAAACATATATATATATGTATGTATATTCATTTGGCTTTTAAAAAAAGATTTTTAAAAAATCCTAAATACAATGAAACTAACAATGTATTAAAACAGCTACCACAGCCGAAACCGGTTTGGCTCGGTGGATAGAGCGTCAGCCTGTGGACTGAAAGGTCCTGGGTTCGATTCCGGTCAAGGGCATGTACCTGGGTTGCAGGCACATCCCCAGTGGGAGATGTGCAGGAGGCAGCTGATCGATGTTTCTCTCTCATTGATGTTTCTGACTCTCTGTCTCTCTCCCTTCCTCTCTGTAAAAAATCAATAAAATATATTAAAAAAACAAAACAAAAAAAACAGCTACCACAACATCATGGCTTAATTAGATTTATACCAAGAATGCAAGAATTCATTAGAATTTAAATATCTATCAATTTTTACCAGTTGAAATGAGAAAAAAACACTAACATCTTAATAGATATAAGAAAAGAAGGTCTAATATTCTGAGGCCTAATTGTGTTTAAAAAGAAAGTCTTAGAAACTGAAAAAGAGAGAAACATTTATCATCTCATAAAGTGTATCTCAAAAAAAAAACACAGCAGACAATGTGTTTAAAGGTTAAAATTTAGAAATGAAAATGAAGGATGAATGTTCTACCCAGTTCAAAAATCTTTAAAAAATATATTAGACGAATTGCAAAAAAGTAGCAAAATGTCACTTTCCTGACAACAACAACAAAAAAGCATTTTTAACCAATTTGAATTAATAAGAGCTCAGCAATGTCATGGAATCAATATACAAATTTATCTCATCTCTATAGCTCAGCAAAAAAAAAAACACACACACACGGAAAATATAATAGCAGTATCAAAATATCAGCAGTCATTCAACAATCACAGTAAAATGACCACTGATGGCCTTGGAACGGAGTGTTTCTAAACTGGAAACTTGCACTCATTTTTGTATTTGTATACTCATGTTCTCTTTACTTATGGGCTTCCTTCGTCCTCCACGTAAGTCTTTGATGGCCTTCTCAGCAAGTTCTTTTGCCTTTCTCCTATGTATCCTTTAATATTCCACCAACTTCAAACACAAAACCTATCATTTTCTTGTTTTTCCTCTTGTTAACCAAATCTTTTGTTGCCCTCAGCTATTTTTCAAGTTTCATAAGGTGTTTTAGTTTCCCTGAAGCTTCTCTGGGTGGTTGTAGCCACTTAAATGTGTCTTGGGTCTATTTCTTTCTTTTCATTATTTACTAGAGGCTCGGTGCATGAAATTCGTGCATGGGAGGGGTGTGTCCCTCAGCCCAGCCTACACCCTCTCCAATCTGGGACCCTTCGAGGGATGTCCGACTGCCCGTTTAGGCCCGATCCCTCTGGTTGCAGTTGGACATCCCTCTCATAATCCAGGACTGCTGGCTCCCAACCGCTCGCCTGCTTGCCCGCCTTATTGCCCCTAACCACTTCTGCCTGCCAGCCTGATCACCCCCTAACCACTCCCCTGCCAGCCTGATTGATGCCTAACTGTTCCCTTGCCTGCCCGATTGCTCCTAACTGCCCTCCCCTGCTGGCCCGGTTCCCCCCACTGTCCTCCCCTGCAGGCCTGGTCATCCCTAACTGCCCTCCCCTGCTGGCCCGGTTCCCCCCACTGTCCTCCCCTGCAGGCCTGGTCATCCCTAACTGCCCTCCCCTGCTGGCCCAGTCACCCATAACTGCCCTCCACTGCAGGTCTGGTCGCCCATAACTGCCCTCCACTGAAGGCCATCTTTGACCACATGGGGGTGGCCATCTTGTGTGTTGGAGTGATGGTCAATTTGCATAGTACCTCTTCATTATATAGGATTTGTATCTTTTTTAAATCTGGACTAGCAAGAGAGCTCTTTACTGTCTGCCTCAGTTTCATTAGGTACTAATCACCTTCCTTCCATAATAAAAATATTTGCATAGTTTGGATTGTTAAGGGCTTTGCAAGATATATGAATATTCTCTTTTAGAGTATCATGCTATCAATCTGCCTTTGTTTTCTCTGACTTCCCCAGAAGGTGCAGTCTGAAGTTAACCTGCCTGCCTGTATCAGTTGGGGTTAGGCTGTGTTAACAATTCCAAAATCACAATGGTTAATGACAACAATTATATCTCTTGCTCCTGTCACATGTCATTTGTGGGCCCGCTATGTCTCTGCTTCATGTCATCATTATTCCAGACTGATGGACCCACTTCTATCTAGAACAGTGGCTGTCTCAAGGAAAAAAGAAAAGAAACATGTTACTCTTATACTTCCTGTTCTAAAGTGACACATGTCACTTTCACCACATTTATCTCTTTCATTTACATGGCCATAACTAATTTTAATATGGTAGAGTTGCATAAAGCCTGGAAAGGACTATTAGTCATAAAATCTAAGACAGTCTATCTGCCCAATCACCAAATACTGAGTTCTGATACCTCCTAATTGGTGTATAAACATGCAACTGATTTCTGGATATTTATTTTGTATCCTGCTACTTTACTGAATTCATTTTTCAGTTCTAGTAATTTTTTGGTGGAGTCTTTAGGGTTCTCTATATACAGTATCATGTCATCGGCAAATAATTAAAGCTCTTTTCTTTTTCAATTTGGATGCCTTTTATTTCTTCTTCTTGTCTGATTGTGTGGCAAGGAATTCCAGTACTATGTTGAATAGGAGTGGTAAAAACAGACATCCCTGTCCTATGCTCAATCTTAAGAGAAACTCTTTTAGTTTTTGCTCATTGAGTATGATATCAGCTGAGGGTTCATCATGTATGGCCTTTTTATGTCGAGGTACTTTCTTTCTCTACCCATTTATTGAGTGTTTTAATCATAACTAAATATTGTATGTTATCAAATATGCTTTTATGCATATATTGATACGATTATATGATTTTTATCCTTTGTTTTGTTAATGTGGTATATTACATTGATTGATTTGCATATGTTGAACCATCTTAGCATACCTGGAATAAATTCCACTTGCTCATGGTATATTGTCTTTTTAATGTATTGCTAGATCTGTTTTGCTAATATTTTATTGAGGATTTCAGCATATATGTTCATCAAGGATATTGGCCTATAACTTGCTTTCTTTGTAGTGTCTTTATTTGGTTTTGGGATTAGGATAATGCTGGGCTTGTAAAATCAACTTGGGAGTCTTCCTTCCTCTTTAATTTTTTTGAATAGTTTGAGAAGGTGTTAGTTCTTCTCTGAATATTTGGTAAAATTGACCTGTGAAGCCATCCCATTCAGGACCTTGGTTTGTTGGGAGTAATTACTGCTTCAATTTGATTAGTTGTAATCTGTCTACACAGATTTTCTGATTCTTCCTGATTCAGTCTTGGGAGATTGTGTGTTTCGAGATTGTCCAATTTGTTGGCATATAGTTGCTTGTAATATTTTTCTTACAACCTTTTGTATTTCTGTGGTGTCAATTATTACTTTTCCTCTTTCGTTTCTGATTATATTTATTTGGGTCTTCTCTCTTTTTTTCTTGATGAGTCTGGTATCAGCTGAGGGTTTGTCATGTCATTGATCTTTTAGACTCTATTTTGTTTATTTCTGCTCTGATCTTTATTATTTCCTTTCTTTTCACTTGGGGCTTCATTTGTTGTTCTTTTTCTAGTTGCTTTAATTGTAAAGTTAACTTGTTTATTTGAGATTTTTCTTGTTTCTGGAGGTAGGCCTGTATGATACTCATTTCCCTCTTAGGACTGCTTTCGCAGTGTCCCATAGATTTTGAGTTGCTGGGTTCTTATTTTCATTTGTTTTAAGACATTTTTAATTACTTCCTTGATCTCATTGTTAACCCATTCATTGTTTAGTAACATGTCATTTAGCCTCCATGTCTTTGTGTACTTTTTCGTTTTTTTCTTGTGATTGATTTCTAGTTTTTATACCATTATTGTCAGAGAAGATGCTTCATAATGATTTCAACCTTCTTAAACTTATTGATATTTTTTTGTGTGTCCTAGCATGTTGTCTATTCTAGAAAATGTTCCATGTAAACTTGAAAAGAATTTATATTCCTCTGCTTTTGGGTGAAATGCTCTGAAAGTATCAGTTAAGTTCATCTGATATAGTGTGTCATTTAAGGCCCCTCTTTCTTTGTTAATTTTTGGTCTGGAAGATGTATCCATTGATGTCAATGGGTTGTTAAATACCCCTACTATGACTGTGTTACTGTTACTGTCAATCTCTCCCTTTATTTTCATCAAGATTTACTTTATATATTTAGGTGCTCCTATGTTGCTTGTATACATTTTTACAAGGGTTATATCCTCTTGTTAGAATGTCACTCAAATTTTGGAAGTGGGGAGAAAAAAAATGATAGTAAGGATAGAGAGGTTATACATATCAAGCAAAACTTGACTTTTAAAATAAGATAATACATAGGAATGTGAACACTTGGACCATACTTTCATAACTGTCCCTAGATGAATAAAAAATGCATTGTTTAAATATTTTTCATGACTCAAAGTTGCATAATTTCATAACAATATTGCCTTAAACAAACTTTCCCAAAATCGTTGGCTCTGTGGAACATTTTAAATGTTTATTTACAGATGCCAACTATTTCTCTCATACCCATGGTCTCAGAAATATAAGCCTGTGCCTGTGGCAGATACATGTAGAATTTTACCAATATATAAATGTTTTTATTCAAACCAAAGAAGAGTAATTGTAAACAAAAGGAAAGTATATTTAACATGTATCAGGACCCATTGCCAATCATATCTTGTTTTTGTTTGTTTTGTCACCAGATATGAACTGTGGTATGAAAGTTTTTAATGGGTAATAACTATTCAACCATGTAATGCTTTTACAAATTCTGGACATTTTTATAAAATGCCTCCTTTAAAAACATACTACAATAAAACCTCTTGCCCATAAAACAATCAAGACAGATTTTTGAGTTCTGTAAAATACAGATGTTAGAGATGCTTATACCTTCCTCAACAGATATTGAAAGATGATGTCACCAACGCCAAAATGTTTGAACAACATGTATTTTAATTAAAATTCACTCTTTCTTCTGCCTAAATTTGAACAGAACCTTCATCCCCAGCATATAGCTAAAGCAATCATAGTGTTCAAGGGCCAAGCATGTTTTAGTTTTATTCCTGATATTTTTTTTCATTACTACTCAGAAAGTATAGTATGCCAGATTCAAATATATGATTACAATAATTTAAATTGTTTCTGAAATCTTGAATGCACTTTTGTTTTTTTAATTAATATGCATGCTTTCATAGTTAACTTGCTATGTTTGCAATCTCTTTTCTTTTTTCTTTCAAATGTCACAGCCATTATGTATCTAAAATATTGTAGGTTTTTCTGTCTTTCAGGATAAACATATTTCCAATTGCTTCTACATAAGTTTGGAAAATTAAGGAATGCTTTTTATGGTGTAAAAAGAAAAATGCATATACCATTTATTATATCTAGCATTAATATCTCATTTTCCATCATGTGCTGTCACATAATGATATAATTGTGAGTTTATTTTTATAACTGATATTATTTGCCCTAAAGGCCATAAGTTTTCTGTTATGGCTCCAAAGATATTCCTGATACCTATTATTCTGGTCTATTAGGCATTGTAATTATGTAATTAGATGTTCTTTAAAAACTATCTTAGGTACTTCACAGATTCAAATGGGTCCTCTGAAACATTTATCAGGTCTATTATGTAATTACATAATTAAGTCCATGTATTAAAAATCTTAACAAAACTCTTTAAAGAAATAAACAGCCTGTACTGAAGCAACAGATGACTTTGACTGCAAGTTGGAAGTGGTAAGAAAGTGGTAATATATCCAATGTCAAGAGTAAAGGTCTCTCAATACTAATTTTTATTTTGGGAGCTCACTCCTCAAAGGAAAGTCAAGGGAGTTGGATCTGTCCTCTCATTAATCCAGAGCATTGGCTGATGGTTTCATTAATAGCACTTCAAGAGAATTTCCTCTCCATAAATTTGTCAATGAAGACTGTCCTAGAAACTTTCATAAACTCAGTAGAGTTTGGGGGCCACCAAAAATGGCAAAAGGTGGCTAAGACAGTACTAAATAAAATGAAATTTCTTTACATTGTCATTTTGTATATTTTTAAGTCAATTAAACTCTGACACATCCTATGTAGCCCAAACATATAATCTTTTTTAAAATGTATTTTTTATTGATTTCAGAGAGGAAGGGAGAGGGAGAGAGAGTCAGAAACATCAATAATGAGAGAGAATCATTGATTGGTTGCCTCCTGAACGCCCTCTACTGGGTATTAATCATGCAACCCAGGCATGTGCCCTTGACCAGAATTGAACTTGGGACCCTTCAGTTTACCTGCCAATGCTCTATCCACTGAGCCAAATCAGCTAGGGTGCCCAAACATATAATCTTAACTGCCAGTTACAAATAAAGTAAATTAAATAATAGAATAAAATTCGTAGTTAGTATACACCCTAAACTCACAAGATGATATTTTTTTAAAAAAACACCATTGGAAACTGAATACATATACATCATGTTAATAAATCATCCTAATATGAAATCAATATATTGTGAAATATATAGACCCTGCCCCTAGATATTGGCCTTTCTGGCACTATATGAGACAGAAACAAAAATCTATCAATCAATCTATAACAGGACAGACAGTCAAAATAAAAAGTTGTTTAACTCTTCAAATTTCCTTCCAAAACATCTTATCTCTTAGTCTCCCCAAATCCCCAAGCCACCTCAACCTTTGACATGCATACTGTACCAACTGATTCTTAATGACTACTTGACCAGGCCTCTTTCAATTCTCTCTGCCATCAACCCCATGTGAAACCTATGCCCTGCTCATTTATTAATTACCTTCCACTTCTCCACTCTCATCATCAATTAATTTGGAAATGTTATTTACTATGACAGCATTTTGACAACAGGTATCAGTGACAGAGCCAAAATTTACTTGCTGCAAATTTTTAAAGAAGAAGTATTTCATTTACTCTCTGTATTTCCTCTGTATTAATCCATTGTATTTATTTTCTGTTAATATACAACAAACCATCCTAAAGCCTTGTAGTTTAACAGGGGTGGGGAATGTCCCACCCTCAGGCAATATAATGCCAGAAAAATCATTTGGTCTGGCCCTGACAAGGCATTAGGGGTGAGTTAAATAATGTTTGACCAAATATACCTAGCTAATTTTTAAGTTGATAATTTTGTATGGCCCGCCAATGATATTAGAAATATCCAAATAGCCCTTGGAAGAAAAGAGTTTTCCCACCTCTGATTTAAAACAATGATTTATTATTATTGCTTATGGTTCTGTCCGTTGACTATATGTTGGGGAGCACACGAGACTTGGTTGGAAAGTTTGTAAGGAGGATATTCCAAAATAAGAGAAGTGTGCTGAAGGTGGCCTGTCCTATTTATCGGAATTCCAACTTAGGGGAGTGGTGAAGTCAGCACCCCTAATTATTCCTTCACCTTTCCAAACAAGTCTGTGCAGACCCCTGGGTGTTTACTGGAATCCTTATGCTTAATCTTTGGGTGTCCTTGCTTAAAGGACACTACAAACACATGTGTGCTCCCAAGATTATTTACCTACTAATTGTATCTAAAAGATAAATTTTACCTCAAACTGCTATTACAATGAAAGCCTAATGAGGCAGGAAATTGAGGTTGTCTGGTTCCTTTAGCCAGGCAGTCCCTTAGCCCTCTCTTTTACAGCAAATGTTGTGTCAGAGTAATCATTCATCCATCACTCAAGGTCTACTAGTCAGCCCCAGAAACTATACTCACCTGGGTTGTTATCACTTATGTTCTTCCCCTTGGTAATGGTTATACATTGGCTGGGGCTAGGATTAAGTGAAGATCTGACTAGACTTCCTTCCCCTGGCTGCCAGCACTGGCTTCCCTCGCAGCCCAGGCTTTGTCTGGTCTAATTAGCATATTACGCTTTTATTATTATAGACTAGAGACCCAGTGCACAAAAATTTGTCCACTCGGGGAGGGGGGGCCTGTACCCTCTCGCAGTCTGGGACCCCTCGGGTGGTGTCTACCTGCTGGCTTAGGTCCCCTCCCCGGGGGATCAGGCCTAAGCTGGCAGTCAGACATCCCTCTGGCAGCCCAGGAGCCCACGGGGGATGTCCACTTGCCAGCGGGGAGCAGGCCTAAGCTGCAGTCGGACATTCTTAGCGCTGCTGAGGAGGCGGGAGAGGCTCCTGCCACCACCACTGTGCTGGCAGCTGGCAGCCTGGCTTGTGGCTGAGCAGAGCTCCTCCTGTAGGAGTGCACTGACCACCAGGGGTCAGCTCCTGCATTGAGCGTCTTCCCCCAGGTGGTCAGTGTGTGTCATAGTGACCAGTCATTCCCAGTCGTTCTGCTGTTAGGGTCAATTTGCATATTACCCTTTTATTATATAGGATAGGGTCTTTGAAGAAGTTATCAAGTTAAGAGGAAGTCATTGGGGTGAGCTCTAATCCAATATGATTGAAGTCCTGACAAAAGGAGGAGAAGAGACACACAGGTACAGTATCATGTGAAAACTGAGGCAGAAATTAGAGTGATACATCTACAAGTCAAGGAATGCCAAGAACTGCTATCACCAGAAGCTAGGAGAGAGAGGCATGGAACAGATTCTCCCTCAGAGCCCCTAACAGACAATGAATACTGCTGACCCTCTGATTTTAGACTTCTAGACTTCTGAACTGTGACAAAAATTTCTGTTGTGGCACGCCATCCAATTTGTGGTCCCTTGTTATAGTAGCCCTGGGGGCTTTGCACACTATCCATTTATAACCCTTTTTTTCCATGTGATGCCTGGTTACCTATCTCTAAGTCTAAGCCCATGCCTATAGCTTTAACTTGTAAAAAAATCCTTAGGGAAAAAAATAAATCTTAATTTTGTTTCTTCTTATGCAGAGATCAACCCTTATTTATGTTAAAGTTTCCAAATAAAATACAAGACACCTATTTAATTGAGCATCTTATATTTTATGTGCTAACTCAGGCAACCTTAATTTATGTACAAAATGGATTATAAAAAAATCCCCTAATAAATAAATGTGTGAATCCCTAGTTTATCAATTTTTATGAAATTTTTCTTCTCAATATTTATAACAATCAATCATCAATAGAGATACTGAGAAACTTTAACTATGGTGAATGAAAATTCATGCACTCAAGGAGGGTGGGGGTCCCTCAGCCTGACCAGCACCCTCTTGCAGTCCAGGAGCCCTCAGGGGATGTCCAACTGATGAGCCTAAGCTGCAGTCTGGCCTCCCTCTATGGGAGGCAACTGGGTAGGCCAATCAGGGGATGGAGCCAGCAAGCAGCCAGCCCCACCCCCCCATCACCCCTCCACCTCTGCTGATGGCCACTGACCCTCTTTCACCCCCTCTCCCGATCGCAGTCCCTTCCCTCTACCCACTGGCACATGCCTTGGCTGGCCTAGTGCTGCCTGCTTACCGGCTTTGGCCCCCACCCCCCACGCCCCTACCAACTGGTAGTTCCACCGTTTGGTCTATTTGCATATTACGCTTTTATTATATAGAATCAAACTTCGATGGCCCACGCCTGGAATATTGAGTAAGATATTAAAAGGATACCCCAAAAGTAGAGAAGACCAAAAAAGAACAAGTAGAATGGTCACAATTATAAAAGCAGATGCCATTGTGAGGGCAGAAACTAAAGAGATTGGGATGCCATTTGAGAATATTGAGTTGAAAGATCTATGATCAAAATCTAGAATCATAACAGACACATGAGTGAAATTATTGAAATGATTAGTTCTCCCAAATCTGGAACAACTGGGATGGGAATGAACTTAATTTTAATTAATTTTTATGTGGCAGACCTTTTACATACATTCATTTTACCTTACAGCAATTATGTTAGGAGGTAGGTGTCAATAGCCTTGCATTGCATAGATAAGAGTGCAGAGGTGTTGGAGGGTAGGGTCAGAATTCAAACTCAATATCCAAATTCTGTGTTTATTTCACACTCCTAGATTGCTTCCCTAAACCTTTATTCATAAGCAGTGCAAATTAGAAACAATTAAAGTAAGCACACATTCACTAAGTAGATAATATATGGTTAAAAATACATTGATACAAAGAGAAGCCTAGCAGCAAATACAAAGTAATGAAAAATGGCACATGGACACAGACAATTGGGGTGGTGAGGTCCTGGGGCAGGGGGGCAAGAACAGGCTGGAGACGGTCAGTGGGGGAAAAATGGAGACATATATAGTACTTTAAACAATAAATAATGATTAAAATTTAAAAAATAAAGTAATGAAAAATTTATGGACAAATTTTAGGTAAGAAAGCCATTAGTAGAAGAGGATTTACATGGAACTCACCTTTGGAATTGACTGCTGTATGCTGCTTTTATTTTATAATCAGAGCAATGCTTTGCAACTGGTATACTGTTTCCCTCATATTTTAAGTAGAATGCTTCTTCTCTTTAAACTTAATTCATTTATTCGATTAATTGATTTCCTACTCTATGTCAGGCACTGTCCAAGGCACTGGGATATATGATGAACAAGAGAGACAAGGTCCACACTTTTATTAAGATTATAGAACAGAAAAGAATAATTAGACTGATCAGAACTCTAAAGGCAGGTGCCATTGCTGAGATTCTAAAATAATATATAAATAATTTAAATTTTAATAAATGTTTTGAAGGACAATTACAGAGTTTGACGTAATTTAAGTTTCTGGGGTTAAGAAAAATTTTCCTGAGGAAATTAACATGTGAATTCAAATGTGAAGGGTGAAGAGAATTTAGCATATAGAAAGGTCAGAAAAGAACATTCCTGGTTGAGAAAACATCAACTGTAAAGGCTCTGATTCAGGGAGGAGCTGGATGCTAAAAGGAAACAAAAGAAGTCACCAGCCAAGCTCACCCCAGTCAGTGAGAACACAATAGCTTGAGATGTGGCTGGATAGTCACAAAGGGACAAACTGGAATGCGTTAAGTAGAGTTTAAGAGTAGAGAATGAAACTTTTTAAAACTTAAATTTTTTTTATTTATTATTTTTTTATTGATTGATGTATTGATTTATTTATTTTAGGATGTACTCTATTTGCTGTTTGGAATAGATCACATGAAGAAATGACAAGAGAACAAATTTTTTCTGCCTTCTTTTCAATCAGGCATTTTTATGATTCTATTTTATCTCTACTGTTGACTTATTTAAAATTTTTGTTGTTGTTGCCCTAGGGTTTACAATATACACACTTAATAATATCACAGTTTCATGTAGTTTAAAGACCTTACAACATTCCATTTCCAAGTTCGTCTTTATGCTATTATTGTCATTCATTTCACTTTTCATGTGATATAAACACACAATACATTTATATTCCTCTTTCCACTAAGGGAGAAATTAAAATTAAGAAAAATAAATAAATGTACATTCACTTTCATGTATGCCATTTCCCATACTCTTTATTTCTTTGTGTGAATCTAAGTTTATCTATGATATTATAATCCTTTGCCAAGTTCGTCCTTTGAGATTTCTCATACACTGCTACAATACATTTTCTCATTTTTTGCTGGTCTAAAAAAAAAAAAATGCTTACCTTTCCTTAATTTTCCCTGGGTTTAAAATTCTCAGTTGGCAATTTTTTTTCTTTGTTTTGTCTTTAGAATGTTAAAAATGTCACTCAATTGTTTTCTAGATTAGTAGGTTTTTAAAAATATGTTTGCTCTTGTGTATATAATGTCTTTTTTTCTCTGAGTACTTTGTCATTATTTTTGATTTTCAAGTTTGAATGAAAACTTTTTAGATACATCTGGAGGGAAGAGTATTTACTTAGCATAGTATTTTCTGAGCCTCCTTTTTGTGTCTGTTATTGATTTTTGAAAACTCTTGTCCACTATAACTTTAAATACTTCTTCTGTCCTGTGCATTTTCTCTTTTCCTTCTTAGATTCTAACTAACTAACCTTTTGATATTATCGCAAAGCTCCTGGAGTCTCTCCTTTTTTTATTTTACTCCTTTTTTTTCTTTTTGTGTTTCAGTTAGGGTAATTTCTATTGACCTATCTCATGCTAGCCCAAATTCAGCTTTCAGAATTTAGTAAACCTTTTAGCTGAAGTCTTCTCACAAGATTGTATGAAGTCCATCTCTTTTTGGAGTCCCTGGTCTTTCTGTACAATTTACATAATATTTTTTCTCTGAGACCTCAACTCTCTAATATTTTAAGAAAAAAATGTAAATTTTCAGATTACATCATTTTTTGTTCTTGTTGTAGTAAGAGTAGAAATGGTCTCTTTTTACCTTTCTATATCCTAAGTAAAAAACAGTACCTTCCACCTCCTTTTTAGTTATTGAATTTCTCTCCTTTTTACAGTAAAATCCCACAAAGAAGTTGTCAATATCACTGTATACAATTTATCTCATGTAATTTTTTGTGGTTTTGTTCTTACCAAACTTATAAACTGTGCCATGCCAGCACAGCCAA
This sequence comes from Myotis daubentonii, assembly GCF_963259705.1. NCBI lineage: Eukaryota > Metazoa > Chordata > Mammalia > Chiroptera > Vespertilionidae > Myotis > Myotis daubentonii. The sequence goes on along the minus strand of NC_081842.1, from coordinate 141,290,636 downwards.
GGGTTCGGTGAGCCTGAGGAGGGGCGGTGAAGGATTAAAGAAAAGACAGACAAAGAGAATATAGCTGGGGCTTTGTGGATCTCCTGTGCCTGGATGAGGCCATAGAGAAGGATCCAGCTAGCAAGCTGAGGCTTTATTTTATAGTCAGAGAAATACAAGGTAGTGGTCAACATAGTTACAATGTTCTTGTGAGTTTCACTCGTTTTGGCAGCTCTTGCTGCACCTCCCACAGCCCATTAGCTACCTAGGAAGGATCTAGGGAGCGGCCATAAGGTTAAGCTTAATTATGCTAAGAGGGCTCTGCCCTATAAGCTGGGACTTGTTTGTGGCTCTGCCACAGGTCACTCCCAGGCTTAACTCTAGAGCCATTCCTTACAACAAACCATAGTATTATCTATGACCTACATATTGCAAATCCCAGAATTAATATGTAGTCCTCAATCTTATTTGACATGTGCATAATTCTTTACACAACTGACCTTTCTTGTCCCCTCAAGATAGTTTCTTATTTGCCTATAGAAGATCACACTCCTGGGATCATCTCCTTCCTCAATGGCTACCCCTCTCAGTTTTCTTTGCTGAAAAGATTCCTTAGTATTCCTTAGGCTATAGTATCAGGGGAACCACTCCTTGGACTTTTCCCTTGTGTCCACAATTATTTCTCTGACCTCGCCCAGACTCAAGGCTCTATAAATGGATAACCCCAGATTTACACCTCCAAATGTATAAGTTTAAAAAACTTCCCTCTGAATTCCAGATTTGCATGTTTAACTTCCTACTTGATATTGCCATCACTTGGTTTATCTCAAAGCCATTTCAAAAGACATATCCAAAACTAAGCACCTGGTCTCCAATAACACTGCTCTTTCTATACTCTTTCCTATTTCAATAAATGGCAAAATCCATCCTTAGTTGCTTGGGCTAAAAATTCTTGCATAACCATCAATTCCTCTACTTCTTTCATACCATCAACATCAGATATGCCTTCAAGACACAGCAGAATATAACCACTTATATTTGTCAGGATGACCTTCTCATACTGGCAATCAATCATCAGATCCTGGTAAAGTGTAAGTTAAAATCTCATTTTTGGGCTCAAAATCCTACAATGACTTCCCATTTCACTCAGAATAAGAGCCAGCATCCTCACAGTGACCAAGGAGGCTTCACAATCTGACCCCACAACACAGGCCTGTCTTCACCTTCTGTTTTCCCTCTGTTTCTCTCTGCATCATCTTCACTGGCTTTTTGTTGTTCTTCAGATATACCAGACAAGTGCCTACTTCAGGGCCCTTGCAATTGTGATTCGCTTTCTTGAAATGTTTTTCTACCAAAATTCCACATGTTTTATTCCTTCACCTTCTTCAGGTCTTTCTCTACTCAAATATCACCTCCTTGAAGGCTTTATCTGGCCCCCTACCCTAAAATGTCAGCCTCTTCTCCCACAACTGTCTCTTGCCCTCATACCACACTTTATTCTTCTCCTTAGTACTTACAGTCATCCAACCTGCTATATTTAAATTATATATATTTATTGTCTTAATTTATCCCACAGGAATGTAAATACCATCAAGGCATGGAATTTTGTATACATTATCTAGGGTTGTATCTTCAGTCTCAAAAAATATACCTAGCACATAGTAGGGACTCAACAACTATCTCTTGCATCAACAAAATCAGTCACAGTCTAGAGTTGTTTTTTTTAATGGTTGGGAACTTTGTTCAACCTTTGATTGGGAGCCACTAATCTCTTTTTCTTTTTTTTTCTGAAACCCTGAAATAATGCTGACACCTCCTAATGCATCAGGACATTAGAAGAAAAAGTTTTATCTGCTCCTTGCACTGGCAGTTCACATGTTCAGATTTACTGATCTCTAAGGGCACTTATGTACCCACTGTTTATTTATTTGGAATTATTTTATTATCACCTTTACATGGTTATAAACCGCTGCCAGGATGGAATGCCCTCAGAGGACTGTTATTACTCATCCTTAAGACTCTCTCTGACCTGACCTTGAAAAATAACTGCAGCTCCTTGCAGAAGCTGAAGATAATAAAATCATTCTAACTTGCTCTGGGCCAAAGAGATTTCTACCCAGAACCAAGAACAGGCTGCTGTTAGCCAAGAAGTACTATAAGTCTCAAGAATCACAGGTCACCCCAAGCCCCTCAAGAGGCACACCCTCCCTCCCATTAGTGGAATCAGCAACTTTCAGGTGTCTCTGGAGGTTTTGTTAATGTGTGTGTCTCTCTCCCCACCAAAAGCAAACAAAAATATGATCCCTGCCTTCATTCTTTTTTTTTTAAAAAAAGGAAGAACATTATTCTAAGAAACTGTCAAAAATGGAATAAATTGCTCATAATCACATCATTCCAAGGCAACCAATTTCTCCAGTTTTGTATAAAACCTTTCTGTCTTTTTTTAAATTTTATTTTCTTTATTGATTAAGGTATTACATATGTGTTCTTATACCCCCATTGCCCCTCCACCCTCCCCACTCATGCCCTCACCCTCCTGGTGTCTGTGTCCATTTATTATGCTTATATGGATCCATACAAGTCCTTTGGTTGATCTCTCCCCCTTACCCCCACCCAGCCTGCCTTCCTTCTGAGGTTTGATGGTCTGATCAATGCCTCTCTGTCTCTGGATCTGTTTTTGTTCATCAGTTGATGGTCTTCATTATATTGCACAAATGAGTAAAATCATGTGATATTTATCTTTCTCCAACTGACTTATTTCATTTAGCATAATGCTCTCCAGGTCCATCCATGCTGTTGTAAATGTTAAGAATTCCTTCTTTTTTGCCGCAGCATAGTATTCTATTGTGTAGATGTACCACAGTTTTCTAATCCACTCATCTGCTGATGGGCATTTAGGCTGTTTCCAAATCTTAGCTATTGTAAATTTTGCTGCTATGAACATAAGGGTGCATATATCCTTTCTGACTGGTGTTTCTGGTTTCTTGAGATATATTCCTAGAAGTGGGATCACTGGGTCAAATGGAAGTTCCATATTTAGTTTTTTGAGGAAACGCCATACTGTTCTCCACAGTGGCTACACCAGTCTGCATTCCCACCAGCAGTGCACAAGGGTTTCTTTTTCTCCGCATCCTCGCCAGCACTTGTCATTTGTTGATTTGTTGATGATAGCCATTCTGACAGGTGTGAGATGGTACCTCATTGTTGTTTTGATTTGCATCTCTTGGATGATTAGTGACTTTGAGCATGTTTTCATATGTTTCTTGGCCTTCTGCATGTCCTCTTTTGAAAAGTATCTATTTAGGTCCATTGCCCATTTTTTGATTGGGTTGTTTATCTTCCTTTGTTAAGTTGTATGAGTTCCCTGTAAATGTTGGAGATTAAACCCTTATCGGAGATGACATTGGCAAATATGGTCTCCCATGCAGTGGGCTTTCTTGTTGTTTTGTTGATGGTTTCTTTTGCTGTGCAGAAGCTTTGTATTTTGATGTAGTCCCATTTGTTTATTTTCTCTTTAGTTTCCATTGCCCTAGGGGCTGTATCAGTGAAGATATTGCTTCAGCATATGTCTGAGATTTTGCTGCCTGTGGATTCCTCTAATATTTTTATGGTTTCCCGTCTTACATTTAAGTCCTTTATCCATTTTGAGTTTATTTTTGTGTATGTGTAATTTGGTGGTCTAGTTTCATTTTTTTTTGCATGTATCTGTCCCAATTTTCTCAACACCTTTATTGAAGAGACTGTCTTTACTCCATTGTATGCTCTTGCATCCTTTGTCAAATATTAATTGAACATAGAGGTTTGGGTCAATTTCTGGGTTCTCTATTCTATTCCATTGGTCTATCTGTCTGTTCTTGTGCCAGTATTAGGCAGTTTTGAGAAGAGTGGCTTTGTAATACAGCTTGAATATCTGGTATTGAGATCCCTCCTACTTTGTTCTTTCTTCTTAGGATTGCTGCAGCTATTTGGGGTCTTTTTTTATTCCAGATGAATTTTTGGAGAGTTTGTTCAAGGCACATGCCAGAGGGCATAGGGAGGGGACGGTGATGGTGGGGCAGTGGTGGTGATCAGTGGTGGTGGAGGGGTGATGGGGGTGGGTAGGACCAGCCACTTGCCAGCACTATCCCCTGATGGGCCAGCCAGTCGCCTCCCACAGAGGAAGGCCAGAAGGGAGCGGGCCTAAGCCATCAGTCAGACATCCCTGAAAGCTCCCAGACTGAGAGAGGGCACAGGCTGGGCTGAGGGGCACCCCCGCCCCCATCCCTGAGTGCAAGAATTTTCGTGCACCTGGGCCTCTAGTAGTTATATAAAGAGTGTCCCAAAATTCACGCAAGAAGTAATTTTGATATAAAACACAGATTTATAATTAAAAATTGCAAATTTTTTATTGATTCATAAAGTATACAGTATAGGGTTATGTATTGAATAGCATATCAGGTAAATGGCCTTCACAGCTTTGCTGGCACATACGCCCGAGAAACAATTCAATTACTGTATGAGTCATTTCCTGGTCTTGTAATTTCCCATTTTGGTGATCAGAATTGGCAGCCTAGATCATGAGATTTAACACCGTTGGACTTTTTTCTTTGGGGTTTTTTGAAGTCTAAAGTTTATGCCAACAAGCCCAAGACCACCCACGCCTTGAAGGAGGAAATTGAGTGCTGTATCAATGAAATTCAGCCACATTTATGCAAAATGGTCATGGAAAATTTCATCAAAAAAGTGCGTATGTACCAGCAAAGCCGTGGAGGCCATTTACCCGATATGCTATTCCATACGTAATCCTATACTATATACTTTATGAATGAATGAACATTTACAATTTTTAAATATAAACCTGTGTTTTCTATCAAAATTATTTCTTGTGTGAATTTTGGGACACCCTTTACATTGAAAACTTCGATTTCACACTGATAGCACCAATTATAATCTAACCTTAAGGGGTTCATTTTTGTTTTCTCTATTTCCAAATTTGTAACTCCTGTCTCTGAGAGTGAACAACTGACTCCCATTATCCTCAACTTATTATTTATTAGATAATTCTATTTTAAATGTGCCCAATTTTCCATTGCTGCTACCACTGCTAAATCACACAAACAGACACTCTGCTTTCCTTCTTGAACTCGGACACTCCTCTCCCAGACACCGTGATGCAGATGCCTTACCCACCCTGCTCAGATGACATTGTCCTGCACGGGGCCTCCACCTGATGACACCCCTTACATAGTGCACTCCTCACCACACTCAGGCTCTGACACCTACGCCAGGTACCACTCCCCAAAATCCCCAGGAATTCTGCCTTGCTCAGCCCCATCTAATAGCTTTTGTTAGGAATTAATCAGGAAGGAAAGTAGAAATGAGGCAAGAGGTTATCAGGAAGGAATCATGATTTGAAATAGTTTTTTATTCTTGCAAAAAAAGTACATGAGTTATGCCCTGGCCGAGTGGCTCAGTTTGTTGGAGTGTCATCTCAAGATTTCTGGTTTGATTCCTGGACAGGGCACATACCTAGGTTATGGGTTGGATCCCCAGTTGAGGTGTGTACTATAGGCAACCGATCAATGTATCTCTTTCACATCGATGTTTCCCTATCTCTTCCTCTCTCTCTAAAAATCAATGAAAACATATCCTCAGGTGAGGATTTTAAAAAATGTATATAACCTGTATTTTTAAGGTTCTCCTTCCTTTATATTCACATTTTGCCATAGTATTATTCAGAAACTTGTCTCCCAATGATCAACCACTTATCGCAATCATCAAATCTAACCTCAAAAGAGAAAAATCACTGAAGATAATCAAAAGAGTATTATACAAGGTCTGACACCCATTATAATGGCTACCATTTAAAACACACACAAAACAAACAAAAAATAGAAAATAACAAGTGTTGGCAAGGATGTGAATAAATTGAAATAGTTGGGCAGTACTGGTAGGAATGTAAAATGGTACAGCCAGCCCAGCCAGCATGGCTCAGAAGTTGAGCATCGACCTATGAAACAGGAGGTCCGGTTCCATTCCCAGTCAGGACACATCCCCGGGTTGTGGGCTTGATCCCCAGTGTGAAGCCTGCAGGAGGAAGCTAATCGATGATTCTCTCTCATCATTTATATTTCTACCTCTCTCTCCCTTTCCTTTCCTCTCTGAAATCAATAAAAATATATTTTTTAAAAAAATAAAATAAAATAAAATGATACAGCCACTATGGAAAACGATAAGATTCCTCAAAAAATTAAAACTAGAGTTAGCATGTGATCCAATAATTCCACTTCTAGATATATATATCCTAAAGAAGTAAAAGCAGAAACTAAAAGAAATATTTGTAAAGTCGTGTTCATGGCAGCATTATTCAAAATAGACAAAAGGTAGACACACCCATGTGTCTATCATTATAAATGGGCAAGTCTTAAGGAAATAATGCTAAGTAAAACAAGCCAGTCACAAAAAGGACAAATGGTATATGATTCTACATCTTTGAAATACCTAGGGAAATCAAATCCATAGAGACAAAAAGTATATTAAAGGTTATCACTCACTGAGGGGAGAGGAAATGTAGAGTTATTTAATAAATACAGAATTTTAATTTTGCAAGATGTAAAGAGTTCTGAAGATGTATGGTGTGATGGCTGAAATACAATGTGAATTACTTAGTGCCAGTGAACTATATATTTAAAAATTTTAATTATGGTAAATTTTATGTTATATATTGTCTTATTTCTGTCTGCTATAAGAGAACACTGTATGAACTGGGTGGCTTACAGACAGTACTGATTTTCACAGTTGTGGAGGGTGGGAAATCCAAGATCAAGGTAACAGCAGATTGGGGTCTGGTCAGTTCCCATTTTCTGGTTCATTAATAACCATCACCTTGTTGTGTCTTCTCATGGTGGGAGGGGCAAAGGAACTCTCTGGAGTCTCTTTCATAAAGACACTAAACCCATTCATGAGGACTCCAGGCTCATGACCTAATCACCCTAGCTCATAATACCATCACATCGGGGGTTAGGTTATGACATATGAATTGTGGGGAGGATACAAACATTTAGTCTCTAGCTTGTATATTTTGCTACAATAAAAAAACTTAAGAATATTATATAAGCTCTATTATTTCAAGAGATGTTTTAGAAAAGTCCTATGTATACAAATGTATACAATGGAGCAATTGTATAGTTCCTGTTCAATGCCTATGTTGAAAGAATAATATTCATATTTCTATACTATCTCATAGAAATGCCTTTATATTTATAGTAATCATAATAGCTATTTTAAAATATAAGAAAATTAATCTTAGATAAATAATATTCTATTCTGGTCTTAGATATGTTAATACAAAGTCAAGGTATCCATATTTTTGAAGAAACATATTTTCATGACAATTTTAACTAAACACATGTGTGAAACATCCATAAAATGCCCTCAACCATACATATTAACTATTAGTGAAACATAAAGATCTAATTTCTACTCCAATTTATCTGATCCAAATTCTTACTCTGTCTCTAACCTTACCATGATGTATTAAATTAAACCAAGTTGTATCACACACTGGAGATAGATGTGGGACTAAGTAATTACAGCCCACTATAACATAAGTGATACTAGAAGTACTCAACAACACAGAGAAGTGACAGAGAAGGAGTGATCAACTTTGCTCCTTGGGGTGGCTCAGACACGCCTAAATAGAGTGGTGAATTCTGCAATGCAATTTGAAATTAGGTAGGAATTTTACAAATGGACAGGGAAGAAAGAACACTCAGTGACAATTAGAAAAAGCCAAAATACTCTTTGTCTCTGTCTCAGGATTTTTGCCTCTGGTAAGAATTATCCTTCTTTTTTTTCTCCCTAACTGTATGCTTTCTCTCTTTGAAAAACTGGACCAAAACCCAGCATTGCACAATTCTGTCTCTAATTAAGATGTCTTTTCTCATTTATTCACCTTCCAATTCCCTCCTCTGGTCTGTAGCTCACTCATAAGAAGGTAGGCCATTTGTGTGTTGCTTATAAATGTTCTCAGATCTTTGCCAAATGACAATGCCAGTTTCACTGTTCTCTTTACATAAATATATGCTTACATGTACATGTCTTTGATGATGTTCTTTATTTTTATAATATATTTATACTGGTATATCTTGGTGTGTGTCATATACAGTGTATGCTGCAGCATAACATCTTCTGTCTCTTTTGCACCCCTATACAATGCCTGTAATAGTTTTCAGCACATAAGGGATGCTCAAGAGAGATTATTAATTGATTTGTTTTATCAAAGAACATTTATTATCATTATGGCCACAATGGAAAAGTGTCAGATGTCAATGTCTGCTTGGTAGAAAGAAATTGACTTGTGAATGTTAATACCTTGGTAAACAATGTTAATACCATAGATAGTAATTTTTTAGGAAAATGCTCTTTTGATGTAATGATTGCATGTTGGCTCATTCTTTCCCTGGGAAAAAAGGCGCCCCTACAACACACACTTCCCAGTCTGGGTTAGTGATGGGGCTAATACAGATACCTAGACCTACATCCCTACCCAGAGCTGACATTCTTTTTATCTATCATACCTCAAGCATCAGATCACTAATTCATGTACAGGATAAGACAACTGCCAAATTACTAGACTACAGAGAGAAGCTCTTCAGACACCTGTCATGTTGATGAAAGCAGCACCGTCCTCTGACCTTTGACGGTTCAAGGTTGATAATGAGACAAGTCAGGCAGGAAGAGCAGCATTTGCAGACTCCATTATCATGCGCTATGTGCGCACTCAGGAGCACCGCGTCTCCTGTCAATTAGTGTGGGGAGACTGGGGACTGCTGATTACCGGAGACGTGGCACAGTGAGGCTCAGGTACCTTCACTACTGTACCTGCTGCATTTCAATTAGGCCCAGTCCCTCAACTATTTCTTTATTGCCACCTTCAAGAAACTCAAGTAGGGCTTTTACACTTTTACATTTCACATCATTAACTGGAAGAAACATTGAACGTGGAGTTAGATGACACTGGACTCTGGGTAAAGGCTTTGCGGGGCTCTGGGAACAATACAGTCATGAGATGCTCAGAACTGTGTGTAGCAGGACCATCAGAGAACCACAAGGAGAGATGGACTGTTTCTGGCAGGGAAGTTGTGGACGTACAACTAGGAGTCAAAGTGAACACATGATAGTGCCTACACAGACTGACATGTCCATGTAGGAGTCTGTCTGTACTCTTACAAAGAAAAAAAATTACAAATAAACAATCTTTGAATCCACAAATAAAGGAATAAAAGGAAGGAATCTAAAAATCTGAAAAGGAAAAATTCTTCATACTTTTCATGCTTCTTTCTTATAAAGAGAAATTGCCTAAACCTTTGCAAAAAAAACAAAACAAAACAAAACAAGAAAAAACAACACAAACATTCTATCCAGATATACTTAGCAGAAAAGTATTTCAATATTGAAGTCATCAGACTTTTGTTCTCATAAACCAACATTGTGGTTCTTGGTGTTTTTCAAACTAGAGTGAACATCAGGGTCACCTGGAGAGCTGTGAAAATGCAGGTTGCTGGGTTCACATCTCTCCTCCTTCAAGTTTTTGACTCAGTAGGTCCAGGATGGGCTAGACTTTGCATTTCTAGCAACTTCCCAGATGATACTGATACTGCTAATGAAGTGAAGGGACCATACCTTGAAAACTACTTTCCTAGAGAAAGCTATCCAAATAGTAGGTTGGAATCCCTAAAAGAAATAATTACTCCTTGCTTTTTTTAAAAAAAATAGGTTTTCATTGATTTTAGAGAGGGGGATGGAAAAGGGAGAGAGAAAGAAACATCTTGCACCCTGACAGGAACTCACAACTTGGGCATGTGTTCTGAATGGGAATCAAACCTATCACCCTTCGGTGCATAGGACAACACTCAACCAACTGAGTCAAACTGGCCAGGCCTAGTCCTTGCCTTTTAAAACAAAATGTTGCCCTAGCTGGTTTGGCTCAATAGATAGAGTGTCAGCCTGAGGACTGAAGGGTCCTTGGTTTGATTATAGTCAAGGGCATGTTCCTATGTTGTAGACTCAATCCCTTGCCCTGGTCAGAGTGCATGCGGGAGGCAACTGATCAATATGTCTCTCTCAGATCAATGTTTCTCTCTCTTTATCTCTCCTCATCCCTTCCACTCTCTCTAAAAATCAATGGAAAAATATACTTGGGTGAGGATTAACAAAAATAAAATTTAAAAATGTTACACATAATCACCTTAGTAAGTTATTTAAAAGTTAGCATGAAACACTTTATATGTATTATCTTTATTTTATTTACTCACAATAACTGAAAAATGTGTTTGTTTTAGTGAAATTCATTAGTGCAAGAATGTTTATAAACAGTTTATTTGTAATGTAAAAAGGGACTCTCTTGCTTAGGACATGACTCCTTAATGCCATCCTCTGACCCTAAGAAAATTTGTCTTCATTTATCTAGGATAAAGGATAACTTTCCATACACTGAGCCATAGGAACAATGACCTGATAAGTATTTGAAGTAATTAAATGCATATGTGTTGATATCACAGATTATTTGTCTATTCTAGTCTTTGGTTTATCTAAAAGTATTCTGAACTAAATATTATACATTACCACTATGACTAGGGAACAATTTGTTTTAACCTATATAGACTGCAGTTCCTTGCCTGCAAAATGTGGAAACGCACTTAAAAACCCTGGTTCCTGGTGGGAATGCAGACTGGTGTAGTCACTGTGGAAACAGCATGGAGTTTCCTCAAAAAACTAATATGGAACTCCCATTTGACTCAGTGATCCCACTTCTAGAAATATATCCTAAGACACCTGAAACACCAGAAAGAATATATGCACCCCTATGTTCATAGCAGCACAACTTACAATAGATAAGATTTGGAGATAGCCTAAATGCCCATCAGCAGATGAGTGGATAAAAAAGCTGTGGTACATCTGTACAATGGAATACTATGTGGCTGTAAAAATGAAGGAACTCATACCATCTGCAACATCATGGATGGACCTGGAGAGTATTATGCTAAGTAAAATAAGCCAGTCAGAGAAAGTATCACATGATCTCACTCATATGTGGAATCCAATGAACAAAATAAACTTATGAACAAAATAGATCCAGAGACATAGAAGCATGGAACAGACTGATGAATTTCAGAAGGTAGGTGAGGGAGTGGGGGGGGGGGTAATTAACCGGGGAACTTATATGTTTATTTGGACACAGACAATAGAGTGGTGTAGGCCTGGGAAGGCCAAGTTCTGGTGGGGGGGTCAATGGGAAAAATAAACAAACAAACAAACAAACAAAGGGGACATCTGTAATACTTTCAAAAATATAGAAATAAAAAGGAGCAAAAACAAACCTTGGTTCCCTCTAGTTTTAAGATTTCACAACATGGATCCCAATTTTCTTTTTGAGTCAACATGTTTGGTTCCTGGTAAGAATTCAGATTTGCAGCTTTTTAAAATTCTGAGCTCAGTATATTTAGCAATTTGTTTTTAATCTGGATCAGGACCAAATCGAAAATACCGCTTCACTTGTATCTCGTCAGTGTTCCTGCAGGCAGGAGTTCAGAACTGCACTTCACGTTCCAAAATAGCTACCAACCCAGCTACTCCTAGAGTAGGTTGTCCATAAGGAGGGTCCCATTCTGTACCACAGAGAGATCAAGTCTTTAGAGAAATTATTCCCACGGCAGGAAGTGTCTGTCCATTGAAATCCTTGGAAAGAGCAGTAGGAGATCATTACATCCAAATTCAACAGAAAACTTGCTTGAAATTCACAGATACTTTCTCCATCTACTTTATTTTGACCTAAATTAGAATGTCCAGTGCTGCCTATTAAATATCCTAATATTCTGAAGCTAGTGAACTCTAAATTCCCCTTTATAACATCAAATTTGCTCAGAGCTTCCAATCAATTCTGAAGTTCATACTAATTACATAGAAAGCCTGTTAGTCAAAGCCTGACTATACTAAGTCTGGATTATTAATTTTTTAAATGAGAGTGTAAAAAATTCTTGAATTCAGGAGTCACACATATTTACAGGGATCACAGAAATGAGTCTACTGACTTTTCATATCTAATATACCCAAAATCTCATGGCCCAAGTTTTCATTTTCACCATGTATTTTGGGAGCTTCTGAGACAAGACCAGATAATTTTATTGTTTTCTTCAGACTATGAGAGTAAGGGTCTATATACTCCTCACACAAACCCAGGGAAAATGGTTAAGTCTTCACAAATCATATCAACACACCATGCCCACACATAAGCAATAGTGAAAGTAGTTTATACATTAAAGTTCTTTAACCACCTACTCTCTGAAGCATAACATTCCGCCAGAAAGCTAGTGTAACAGAAGGAAAAGAGGATTGCGTGTATGTGTGTGTATGTGTGTGTGTATTTGTGTGTGTGTGTATGTGTGTGTGTGTGTGTGTGTGTGTGTGTGTGTGTGTGTGTGTGATCAGACTGCCCTCTGGTGTACATCATTTATTTCTTTATGGTTTTAAGATACAACAAAGGAGAAAGATAACCAAGAAAGAAAGGGAAATTTGAAAATGAAAGGAAGAAAAATGGGGAAAGGAAAGAGTATAGAAAAGAATAAAGTCAAAAAAAGGAAGTGAATTAGAAAATACTGGATAAAGAGAACCAGGGAAATCAAGAATAATATTTAGGTTAAGAAAAAGAGGTAACAGTGAGGATTATGAGAAAAACAAAGACCAAAAAATTATATCTCACCTTATCATTTGATCAATCCCAGAATTATTTATGGAAAAACAAAAATAATTATAAATGCTGAATATATAAAGCATGTTAAGGATATTTTTTCAATATACCTGCTTTGTACATTTAATCTATGTTTCAATAGCAACTGTTAGACACAAGAATTAGGAAAACATTTTGTGGAACAACTGAAAAAAAAAGTTTAGAAATGAAAAATTGCTTTTTCTTGCACTATCTTAAGTTGCACATAAATACCAACAGAATATAGAAGTCACAGACATATAGTGCTGGGTCCTCTACATATTACCACAAACAGGGCAGGGGAGTGTGAATTTTTTTAATTTTTAAATTAGTTTGAGAGAGAGGAAGGGAGAGAGAGGGAAATAGAGACACATTGATCTGTTGCCTCCTGCACGTGCCCTGACTGGAGATCAACCTGCATTTTTGGTGTACAAGACAACACTCCTACCAACTGAGCCACACTGGCAAGGGCTGTTCTGTTGTTGTTTTGACACATTGAATTTGCTCACAGAATTTCTAGCTGTTTAGAAAACTTGCATGGGAAATTAACACAGGTTAAACTATTTATTGTACAATTTAGGATAAACTGGCTTTTACAAATCTGGGTTATTACATAAAGACTACAGTAGAAGCTGAAGTCTTATTCACAGTTGTCAATGTTTCCTCCTGCATTCCATCACCAAACTCTGAAACATGAAAGTGGAAGCTCACAGCACCATTCTCACCACCACATTCCTACGTTTCCCAAATATATCAACCGCAGTAGCCAGCATATCTCTGTCTGGGGGTACAAATGAAACTTCCACTGCCCACCCATGTGAAAGGGTTTTAAGAGCCCAGGAGAGGGGTTCCAAAGCCCAGCCCCTAATTCTCTCGCCAGCCTATACCAGTGTACAGCTCCGTGTCTTCTGAGCACTGATCATCACCCTCGTTTCACCACTGAAACAAACACGGTGGCCTCCACCTTGTTGAATTCACAATCTCTATCTACTACAGAACTAAGCCCACTTAAATAGCCAGGGGGATACTTTGGAAAGGGTCAAAATTAGTTAGGTTTATTGAAAACCTTCAAGACATCTTGGGGCATGTAGCCAAACTATATAGTCAAATGATGGAGAAAGGAAATGCATACACATCGAGTTGTGGGCAGAAATCACAGGCCTAGATATAACAGAAGAAGAAAGAAAGTGTCAAACTCTTATTTTATGGACAGATTGCTTCCTTGTATCCCAGGAAAGGCAGCCAAAGAGACCACATGAGCGTCCCTCCTTGCCTACAGGTAAGATGAGGATGTGACCACACGTGCCTCCTTCTCACAGGTGCACCTGGACACAGTGGCATCTCCTGGGCTCATTCTTGACTGAGTTCCGTTCATGGGACTGAAGGGAAATTCAAAGGGCAGTCAGGTTCTAGAAGACAGACAGTTACATAGAGCAAGTGGCCAACCTTTGGCTTTAATGCTTGGCCAATGCATTACTTTGAAATACTGAGCACACTGACGGATTGGAGACATTCTCATTAGTTGCAAACCTAAACATGCTGGTAATTAAAATGCATTTTTGTTTTTTAAGTGTTCCGATTCTAGGGAACCGTGTCCTGTCACCTCTTGCCCTACACAAGTTACATAATGATATGAATCTTGGTTTCTTCCTCCTCTCCTTCTCTCTCTCAATTTATTCACTACCGTCATGTGTTTCCATATTAACAAGTAAAACCTTCTCTAAGAACCTTCATTTTGCTCAAGCACGAGAAAAGGAGCTTCCCCCTCTGCCAGCAGCAGCCCCTGATCAAAAAAGACATCTGTCCCTCTTGGAGAGCAAGATATATTACATTCAGGATCAGGCAATGGGAGAAATGGCTCCACTTGGTGAAGCAGCAATTCTAAATATCATGAGTGAAAAAAAGTCTCCAAACTTTAGCATGGTAAAGGTTTAATATCCAGAGTGAAATCCATTTTCCATATTTAACAAGTTTTAACTTGGAAGATTATTGTTAGAAAGGTTAGCTTTGTGGGGGAGGTATTGTCAACTACAAATGTGTTTACACCAGGAGGTAAGTCACCAACTTTACAATCAGACTCCAGCAAAAAATTTTTCCAATGTTTTCTTTAGAGAAATTACAAACTCATTAAAACCAAAAATGTGTTGTTTTTTTCTCACTAAGCTAAAGGGGTCAGTCTTACCAAATGTCTAAATCAATTCGTGATTGCAAATTGGACAATAGCAAAAATATTTTAAAATATAAAAATAATGCATTTATTTTTGCTTTGCAGTAATTTGGGGTGTTCATAAACAATAATGCTAATGGTTGACATTTATTAAATGTGATGAGTAGAATACCTCTCTCAACATAATCCAGGTTGCTAATGCCAGAATGATCAGCTCAATTTTAAACTATTTATAATACAAACTTCAGCAATTTCAGAAAAGCAAGAATGATTGCAATTTTTGAGAATTACATCCTATTTAATATAACTAAAAAAATGAAGCTTCTATTAATCAAGTTAGTTAAAAGAGCATTTCTATAACTAGATTAAAGCATGTGATTATCATTTATAAGATTAATTTTACATAAGACTTATATTTCCTTTGTAATCACTAGCTTAAACCCACAGCTATTGACTCTAAAGTTTCTTTTTCATTCAGAAAACATGTATTGACTGTTCTATGCAAAGGATAGAACATTGTTTTATTTCTAATAGATATTTTTCAGATGCTGACATTAGACAAAAGAGATGTATTTAATATAGTTTTATAAATGTCTTGACCATCTTTTTGCAGTTGCACAATGGAGGGCCACTTGATCAAACCTTGAAAAATCAGGAAGGCTTCCTGGAGGAGGTGTCACCTCAGTGAAGTTTTAAATACTAATAGTGATAATAACAACTATGCTTTCTAAATGTTTCACATTTCTTTTTCCATTTAACTTTTACAGCAGCCCCATGAGAGATTACTAATATTATATAATTTATATATAAGAGATATATATATAATATATATATAAGGGATTACTAATATTATATAATTTATATATATTACTAATTTATATATAAGGAGCTAGGGGCAAAGGGGGTTAAGTTATTTGCCCAAGGCAATACAGAGAGGAAATTGAAGTTTCCAAATATGAATCTAGACTAGCCTGAATTTGGAGCTCATTCTTAACCACCCATTATGATGAACTCTTTCAAGCAGAGGGAAGAATGGGTTCAAAAGCTCTGAGGCCTAGAAAAACAATAAGCATTCAGAGATCAGCAAATATAACATTATAGTTAAAGCATAGTGTATAAGATAGTTAATGAGCACCTAAAATCAATCTAAATTTATCCATGAGGATTGCAGGCTCTGTTGGTTCAAATGATTGGATTAGTTAGGAAAGACTGAGGCTATGCTGCTATAACAACACAGCTCCAAAAGCTCTATGGCTTAAAACAACAAATGTTTATTTCTTGCTCATATGACATGTCCAATGTGAGAAGCTCTGCTTATGAGAGCCACACAGAGATCAAGGCTAATGTGGGCTCCACCTTAACTCATGGCTTCTGGAATTTTTCTGGCATGAAAGAGGATTGTAGCATCAAGCCCCAGCGGTTAAATGCTTTGGCCCAGAAGTGATGTATGTCAGTTTCACTCATATTTCATTTTCCAACAATAGTTACATAATCTGGCCTAACTTTAAAAGGGCAGGAAGTACACTCCCACTTGTACTTTGAAGTCGAGCAGTACTGGATATTAGTAATTATGAGTAATGCACACCATAATGATATCTTTTAGTATTAAAAGGTAATAGCATGCAGCACATAAAAATATGATTTGAAGTCATTCATAACCAGATTAGAATCCTAACTCCACAGCTCATTAGTTTGTTTTATTCTGATTAAGATACTTAACCCTCAAAATTGCATTTTTTTGGGGTTTTTTTTTTGTTTGTTTGTTTCTTTTTGTAAATATAGGGACATTACCCTTCCAAGACTGTTTTGAGGTTTAAATGAAATCACATATTAAACACATAAGTGCTTATGAAATAGTATGATCCCAATCAATAGTGGTTTTATTTTGGATTGGTCAAGAAATTATAACTTAGAAAAAGTCAAGAGCAGATTTTACCCAAAAAAAAAAAAGGTTGTAATAAAACAGCTAATTAGAGTGATTACCTTAGGTCTGTGGTCGACAAACTGCGGCTCGTAAGCCACATGCGGTTCTTTGGCCCCTTGAGTGTGGCTCTTCTTAAGCCTTAGGAGTGCCCTAATTAAGTTAATAACAATGTACCTACCTATATAGTTTAAGTTTAAAATATTTGGCTCTGAAAAGAAATTTCAATTGTTGTACTGTTGATATTTAGCTCTGTTGACTAATGAGTTTGCCGACCACTGCCTTAGGTTATATAATGAAATATTCAGTGAAGCAGAAGCAGAAATAAATTAGAATATGCCATAAACAAGGGATTCTTTACCTTGTTTCTTTCCTATATTAGCTTTTTAGTGCTGCATCACCAATTATCACAGACCACGTGGCTTAAAACATTTTCCAACTGCATTGGTTCACACGGCTCACATGTCACAGAGTTCAGGTTTCCTCCAGTCTTACGTGGTTATTGCAGAATTTACTTCCTTCCAGCTGTGAGGCAGCTGTCAATCAAGAGCCTCTCTCAACTCCTAGAGCTGTTCACAGTTCCTTGCCTCATGGCCCCCAAAGGCAGGTCACAACATGAATGTCTGCTTTCTTCCAAGACAGTGAGAACGCTACTCTCTGACTTCTTCCTCATGACCAGCCAGTGAAAACCATATGCTTTGAAAGGGATCACCTAATTAGCTCATGCCCACCCCAGATAAACTTCCTTTTGCAATATTACACAACATAATCATGGGAGTGATATCTCATATTCAGAGGTTCCCACCCACACTCAACAGGAGAGGGTTATATAAAGGTTAGGATCATCGGCAATCACTTATAATTCTGCCTACCACATCTCTTCACAGTTCCTACATGTTGATTATAGCAGCGTCTCAAGATGTGATTCATGGAAGTGAAGTATAGGAGGCATCTATGGAATATAAAACACAACCCTTAGTGCCAACTAACCTATGATGAGAAACATGGCACATACAACCCTTAGTGACAACTAATACAGCTTTCCTAGGAAAAAATTTTTGTTCTTTTTTTCATTTGGAAATCCATTCCTAAAGGTTGGAATGTTGTAAGACAATTCTCCATATGTTGCATTTCTGCACATGTTGCAAGCAGAGAGGTAAATACTACCTTTTGTAGTATTTTTAAAAAGATATTTGTAAAGCAAAGA
Source organism: Myotis daubentonii (assembly GCF_963259705.1). Classification (NCBI taxonomy): domain Eukaryota; kingdom Metazoa; phylum Chordata; class Mammalia; order Chiroptera; family Vespertilionidae; genus Myotis; species Myotis daubentonii. Next base: position 141,272,617 of record NC_081842.1, on the reverse strand, counting down.
ATCTTGGAAGATAGGTATTGTGTCTCTCTCCAGAGGAAAGAGCATGTTTGCTCACCAGCATGTCTAATAAAAATAGTATCTCCTTTCAAAGCAAAGGGCAGGCATGCTTCCTGCCCGTTATAAAACAGACTCCCAAGTTGATATCCCTTTCCTGGAACACAGTTCTCTGTATATGAGACATTCATCTGGATTCATCTGCTAAATCTCTGTACAACATGGGACAAAGGGAAATTGACCAATCAGCCTGGCTACTGTTACTGCTGTGAGTAGTAAACTGTCCTTCATTTCTGACCTTGACATCTCATGTCTTCTGCCAGCACCCATGAAATTGTGTCAAGCTAATATATTATCATGTGAGTAGAGTAAAATCTTAGACTTTTCATGGTTGTTGGCAATATTCAATGTTTTATAAGAGAGACTATAAGGAGTGGACAGTGAAAAAAGATTCTATACTCAGAAGAAAAAGATGACTATACTTACTTATAAAAAATAAATATACATATTTTCCCTCTTAGGTGATAAGCATTCTGGCAGGATGCACTTAAAATATATATAGATTGATAGACAACTTGAGTGATTTAGATGGCATGGGTTTTGTTACTTAGTAGGAAATCATGCATCTTATATGAATATTTTCAACATATGTTCATTTTTCTTTTCTTTAGTATAGATCATATTATCTATATTGGTATAACAGATTTTTAAATCTCTACAATGTGCTATAAAAGTTGCAATTCCAAATTATTTCCAATTTTTTTGTAAAGGCAGAACACTTGTAATCACAGATCTTACTTTTAAGGAAATATGTAGCCCTAGCCAGTTTGGCACAGTGGATAGAGCGTCGGCCTGCGGACTGAAGGGTCCCAGGTTCGATTCCGGTCAAGGGCATGTACCTTGGTTGTGGGCACATCCCCAGTAGGGGGTGTGCAGGAGGCAGCTGATCAATGTTTCTCTCTCATTGATGTTTCTAACTTTCTATCTCTCTCCCTTCCTCCCTGTAAAAAATCAATAAATTATATTTAAAAAAAAAAGAAAATATGTAACTCAATGTTTAGAAGAAACCATTCCACTATACCTCAGTTAGATGAACATCTTTCTGTAGTTGTTTCTAAAAACAAATAAAATGAAGGAAATTCTTGTAAAAGTCTGATTCATAACCAAAAAATTTCTCCACCTCTATTCATTAGTTCTACTGCATACTGAAACACACACACACACACACACACACACACACACACACCTAGATTCCTGTATAGAAAAGAAAATTTATTAAGAAGCATGAATTTTTTTTATAATTCACTGAAATCTAGGCTCCTATCCAGACTGATAGTATTGACATGTATTAATATTTCTTGCATACATTTATTTCTCATTTTCTAGCATTAGATTCACATTTTCAATGGCACAAGAAATACCCTGGCCTCAGCTCTACACTAGTCAATTTCTAGAACTGGGAAGACCCCAAGAGCATTTCTGTACATTCTGCCCAAGATTATTTGTCTTGCACAATTTGTTAGCTCATCACACTTAATATTTTTTAGTTCAGTTATGGGTATAGCATCAAATCCTTGTTTATGTTCAGTTTGGGTGCGGGCTAGTCAAAGTTTGAGAGTCAAAGGCTCTATTTCAGTTGGTTCAAATTAAAATGATAAAACCCTTTTCCACAGCAGGCCTCTATTTACCGTTGGGCTTTGCCTCATCACACACTGAAAATCACTAGCTTGGTTCAAAATTAAATCAGCAGGCATATGAAAATATTTTCTGCAAACATGAACATTCATAGTTCATAGTTTACAAAAAGTTCATTTTTCAAGGAGATCAAAGACTGAGTCATAATCTCTTAGATTAGAGCTTTTCATGTTTTCTCCTGTTACTCAGTTTTTCTTTTGGAAACTTGCTGACTCTATAAGACATCAATTCAGTCACAATGGTATCTCTTCTATATCATGGCAGCCAGGATAAATGTGTCATTCTTTGCCCTTTTATTAATTTGAGAAGTCAGAATCATAATACAAAAATAAATCAGAAGTCAGATGTAAAATGGATAAGAGAATGCATGACATATAAGCCATTCTAAAAATCTCAGCTTTGAAAATCTATTGTATGAATTAGATTTTGGAACTTAGAGAACAGGTTTTAATTCAGTTTTGTGAATGTACAATAATAGGCAGAGGTAGAGATATACATAGCAATATTTAAATTTATTATAAAACTTGAAACTTTGAAAAATATAGAAAAATATTTAATCCATTCTGTATTATCTCACTGATAATAATCCCTATTAACATTTTGGTGTAATTCCATCCAATATTTTTCCTAAATATGCAACATATATATATGTATTAGAAACTGGAGTACTGCTTTTTATCAGTTTCCAATGACATGAATATTGTTGAAAGTTGTTCTAAGAATGTACATGTTGGATATGTAGGGAAAAGTTACTGTGGCCACATGAGGAAATAAGAATGAAGTCTGGAAAGAAGTTTTTATAGTCACAGGACTCAGAGTTGAGGTCTCCACGTGCCAAGCAGGGCCACAGGGAAGCCCATGTTTGGTCATGAGCATAAGACAGGTGTGGAAAACCAAGATCAGAGTCCTTATTGGGGTTTCTATAGGAAAGAAAAGGCAGAGCAAGATAAAAAGCTTAGAGTGGATGGTTTGAATGATTCTGGTGGACTTTGAGGCATAGAGGTGGTCTTTAGTTTCCTGACCCTATGTTGATTTACAGCACAAAAAATATTGGTTTGGTGTTTGAGAGTGTGATAATGAAGTGGTTGGCAAACATTGAGCTTGAGGTTGGTTGGTTTGTATATGAAAAATCTGCCCTAGACCGAGTCCTTTGTTATCTTTAAAAATTGGCTCATAGCCCTGGCCTGGTAACTCAGTCACTTGGAGCATTGTCCTGTACACCAAAAGACTGCAGGTTCGATTTCAGGTCAGGGCACACACCTAGGTTGTGAGTTTGATTCCAAGTCAGGGCCCATATGGGAGGCAACTGATTAATGTTTCTCTTATATCAATGTTTCTCTCTCACTCTCTCTCTCTCAAAAAAAATTAAGAACATATCCTTGGATGAGGATTAAAAAAATAATAATAATTGACTCATAGATTAACAGAGAATAAAAAATATAGCAAATAAAAATATATAGCATATAGCCCTAGCCAGTTTTGCTCAGTAGTTAGAGCGTCAGCCTATGGACTCAAGGGTCCTGGGTTTGATTCCGGCCAAGGGCACATACTTCATTGCAGGCTCCTTCCCAGCCCCAGACTTGGTTGGGGCTCTGTAGGAGACAACCAATTGATGTATTTCTCTCACATCGATATTTCTCTCTGACTTTTCTTCTGTCTTCCACTCTCTCTAAAAAATGAATGGAAAATATCCTCAGGTGATGATTAAAACATATATATATTTAAATTATGGATATAGCACCCATATCCATATATATAATTGGCCTTATGATAAATAGGTGCCAAATAGACAAATATAGAATCTAAGAAAACAGAACAAAAATCATGATTCCATCATGACTGCCTAGTAATTCATCACAGGAATATCCCATGATTTAATAGTAATTTGTTGGGGGCCAGATATAAGCTGGCAAGGTCCTTGCACCTAAAGGGGCTAGCAAGGCTAAGACCCTTACCCACACAATTTTCCCAGACTTGTTTGGATGGCGGTTATCAGTAGAATGAGATCAACCTTTGTAGAAAGAGAACAGCCTTTCATGGCTTACCAAGAAGTCTGTAACTATTTACTGAGATATGCTGTACTGAGAACTTGTCCTTTTGCTGTGTCTCTCCCTTAGAGATTAAGAGGAACAAAGAATACATTCCTCTTGACAGACCTCCTATTCAGTGTGTTTTGTATAAATAGGATTGTGTAGCTAATAAACTTGCTTCAGTTCCTCAAGAACTGGAGTCCTCCCAATCCCACTTTCCTGTCTTTCTTTTCTCAATTCCCACCTCCCTACTTCAGCCCAGCTCAACCTGTCAGGCTGTCCCTGACAGTAATTCTGCTATTATCAGATGAAAATAAATTTGGGTATTTAAAAAATGTGGCAACTAATGGACAGAGAAGAAGATACAGGCAAAAAAGATGAATTGTTTTATATAAAATATTATATATAGCCCAGCCAGTGTGGCTCAGAGGTTGAATGTTGACCCATGAACCAAGAGGTCACCAGCTCGATTCCCAGTCTGGGCACATGCCCAGGTTTCAGACTCCATCTCCAGTAGGGGGTGTGCAGGAGGCAGCCTATTGATGATGTTTCTTTCTCATCAATGTTTCTATCTTTCTATCCTTCTTCCTTCCTCTCTCTCTAAAAATCAATAAAAAACATTTTTAAAAAGTCATATATAAATAAATAAATATATATGTAATTTTTAGACCGATTGAGATACTCATTAAGCTTTTTGTTTCCCCCTTTATACCAATTAACTTGATTATATTAATAGTTAAAAATACTAAGTCATTCTTGCATCCTTTAACTACCACAACTAATATTAATTTTAGTAGATATACATGAAGTTAAGCCTAATTCCAGTTTGCTTGTGTTTGCCCAATATATCTTTTTCCATTTTTCTCTTTAAAACAGTTCTGATTACTTGGCTTTAAGTATCACTTTTAAATAGAGATTGGTTAAAAATTGAATCTGAACATCATTTTATAACAAATATATGTTTATTTTCATTCCTCAGATATTCAGTACTATTGGTAACATCATGGCTTATTTGTTAGTTTCCCTTTAAGTTAACTACATAATTATGTTATCTCTTAATTTGTTTCTCCCCCTCCCCATTGACATCCAGCTTATCTTAATTTCCTAGTGGTTAATTCAATATGTTATATCTAAAACTCTATTCTAGAGTGACCAAGAAGGAAACTATCTATTAACATCCTACTAAGCAAAATAAGAAATTCAGCATACATTTACTCCTTAGCTGATGATGACTTCCATAAGCAAAACTGCTCATTTTTATTCAAGATATTTACTTGTTTTTATTAAAATATCTTCTCTTTCAATAATTAATTTTGACATTGATTCTAAGTTTTTATTAATCTAATTCACAATATTTTACTAATATTGGACATGTGGTATGAGAACCTTCATCTATATACTATTATTCCTTGCCCTAGGTATATTTGGTGTGAGACTATTCACTGCAATCAAAAAACTTATAAGATTATGCTGGCCAGCATGGCTCATTGGTTGAGCATAGACCTATAAACCAGGAGGCAACAATCCAATTCTTAGTCAGAGCACATGCCTGAATTTTTTGGGCTTGATCCCCAGTAGGGGGTCTGCCGGAAGAAGCCTATCAATGATTCTCTTTCATCATTGATGTTTCTATCTCTCCCTCTTCCTTTCTCTCTGAAATAAATAAAAAATGTTTTTAAAAAAACTTAAAAACTTGTTTCCCATTATGTTTAAAATAGATTACAAGAACAAGGTTTTTGAACATGATATAAATATTTCTGATAGGATATAATGATTGAATTGGTATTCTTTTCAGTTTCAAAGTGCTTTTAGGTATGGTCTACAAGAATACTATAAAATACTCTGCTTAGATGATTGACGTTTCTTTTTTAATTTGGTAGACTCCAATGGATGATCATTCACTAAATAATGGCTTCTCCACAGTACTTCCTTCTGATTATCTGGGTAGAAGTATGGTAGGTGGGAGTGGGAGGCAGAGAAAGAGGAAAGGGGGGCAAGGGATACAGGAAGGAAGTGGAGGAAGGGAGGCAAGGAAAAATGAAGGAAATAATAAAACTGTAGCTTCAGTGTAAACTCTAGTAAATAACTTGAAGTTGGGAATCTCAGAATAAAGCAATTGGTTTTAAATGGACACTGAGAAGAACTTCAGGACTAATCAACAATTATGAAATATTTAGTCAATGTAAAACCAGCAATAATGTTTTTCTTATACTGAAAACTATCAAGAACCGATAGTGCTTGAAACAAAGGCTTTATTGAATAATGTTAAAAGGCAAATATAATATCACTGAGAAAATTCTGGTGTTTTTTTAAAGACTCAAAATGCTCACAAACAGAACCAAGAATTTTGTTATGACATATAGAAAGTCATCATGGACAATTGCTTTTACCATAGAAACTAGAAAGAAAGCAGTAAAAAGAAACCAAGTATCAAAAACTAGATGGGACAAATATGAAAAGATGGGACAAATATCAAAATAACAGAATAAAACTCAACAATATCTGCATTATTATGTAAATGTACTGAACAGTCCAAATAAAGACAGAGATTGTCAGTGGATTCCAAAAAATGACCCAACTGCATTTTTTAATAAAAAATACATTATTAAACATGTATCATAGACATGAGATACATGGGTTTATAGTAAGGGAAAGGAATCAATAATCTTAAAGTATGGCTATATTAGCACAGGAGACCTCGGGACAAGAAATATTACCAAAAGTCAAAGTTAGGAGGACATAACAATGCAAAGTATAAGTGCATCTAACAACATGACTTCAAAATACTGCTGAACAGAGGCTTTAAACCAGTTTCTGGCACCTGATTCTCTTAGGGAGCATAGACTACTCAAAATAGGAATCTTTCTCTCCAGCAGATTTTTATTGGTATTGACATATTTCTTAGCATAAAATATCACTGGGAAGGTGCCTCACTCATGATTAATAATGATAAAAACAGCAACTGCAAGAACTGCTTACTGGTGTTTGCATGCTTTATATCTTCCAGGTAATACACGAAGAAGTTTACAGACATTTTCCATGAAGATATTATTAATTTTTCAAAGATGAGAAAAGTAAAGATTACAAAGAAGTTAAAGGATTTTCAAATGGTAAAATTACTAGGAGATGACAAGTCTAGGGTTTGAAGTTCTTAACTGTTCACATTGACATTTTAAAGGGAATTACTTCAATGAGCCAACAGGTTTTCTCTTTCTAATAACTACTTAAATAATTCAATCATTAGATGTGAGATAGAGAAAACAAGAAACAAAAAGTTAAAGAATGGGAACTTTGGGAAAGAGCAGGTTAAATGAAGGGAATATTAGGGGATGTGATGTAAAGTCCATGAATTCCTAAGAATAAGGAAGAATTGGATCATGATGGTGGAATAAAAATAGGAGAGGATCACAAAAATAAATAATTTTCCTCTGTGTCAGTGTTTCCAACATTTATATTCCAGCCAACATTGACACAGTAAAATCACCTTTGGTTGTGACTACTGCCTAAGACTTCCCTTGAGGTATATGTACCACTGTATGACATTAAAAAAATGAAATCCTCACTTAACCCTGAATCGGGAAGATAATTGTGGTTACTTGGATGAATGGAAACATACATTTAAGACTACCTTCTCCCAAACCCCACTAAACTGACAGAAATGGGATAAAAATGTTTAAAATCCTCATAGACAAAGAATATGCAGGGGATGACAACAAACTGGAAATATCAACTAATTTTCAGAAGATGGAGACAGGATACAGGAGTGATAGTTGACTTTAAAAAGAAGCAAAAACCAATGGGTCCCAAAGGAGTAATATCATTAAGAAGCAAATTGGTTCATTCCGAAAGAAACTTTAAAAGGTTCAGGAATTAGAAAATAAGGTATTACACAACATGAAGGTTAAGTTTGGTGGTGAGAAAAGGGAACCTGACTTAAAATATGCATAATAAGCAATTAAATGCTCAGGGTCCCTCTTCTGCCTCAAACTTTAAGGTAACTACCCACTGCTTATTCTCTCTCTCTCTCTCTCTCTCTCTCTCTCTCTCTCTCTCTCTCTCGGAGAGGAACATCAAAGCAAGAGAGACACATCTATTGGCTGCATCCCCATTCCCCCACACACACCCTGACCATGGATCAATTCTGCAATCCAGATATGTGCCCTGAACAGGAATTGGACCTAAGACCTCCTGATGCACAGGAGGACACTCCATCTGAGCCACACAAGCCAGGTCACCCATTTCCTATTCTCATAGGACAATTGTCCTTCTATTAATGAAATTGAACCAGAAATGTTCCATCTTGAAGACATCAGGCTTAATGAAAGCAAGAATAAGATGCTAGATGGAAAAATGATAGAGATTAAATCTCTGTTTACTGAAAAGGTGACATGACCCTTACAACCTTTCCCTCCATCCAGTTGCCAGAATGCCCGCAGACTGGATAATACCTCTTGGGCATTGTGGTTGGCAGCCTTCCAAAATAGTTCCAAATAATCTCTCTCTCTCCTGGCATTTACACCCTTATGTAATAGTCTTACCTTGTATCTGGGCTGGACCAGCGTCTCATTTCTATAAAATAAAAAATGTAATAGTGGTGGGCAGATTAGGTTATAAAAGAGACTGTGAGTCTCATCTTGCTGGCACTCTGTCCCTGGTTTTCTTTTCCTGCTTAATTTAATGAATCAATTAATCATGTTGAAGAGACTCATATGGCAAGTAACTGGGGGCAGCCAACGGACAGCAAGGAACTGTGCTGCTCAGTCCAATAGCCCACCCGGAACTGAATCTTGCCAACTTCCTTGTAATTAACTTGGAAGAAGATCCTTCCCCAGTCGAGTCTTGAGATTACTGAACCCTAGCCAGCACCTTGACTGTAGCCTGTGAGAGAGCCTGAACAGAGGAGACAGTTGAGCCATACCCACAACCCTGACATACAGAAATTGTAGAATAACAAAGGTTGTTGTTTCTAGCCACTACATTTTGGGGTATATTTTTAGGTACCAACAGATAATGAATAAAAGCATTTGAGTCCATCCCACTATCAAAGAATTGAGTGACCAAGAGTAAAGACCCAAAGATATGGACACATGATAGACTCTCAGTAACAGCTACAAAAAAACCCTGATCATCCTATAATAAACTGTACACACTGATACACATCTACCAAACAATCCTTAAATAAACAGGCAGCCAAAGAGGATCACCAGAGTGGACTGAAACTTTTATCTCTGTAATTAGTGAGCTAATGTTAATAACAGGAAGAAAGCAAAGGGGAGGCCAACATCATAAGCACTAAGCACGGTCGTCTAGGAAGCTTCACGCTCCCCAGGGAACCGCTGATCATTTCCTGCAGATCACCAGAGGGAGGAACTGAGCAAAGGAGAAGATGGGTGACGCACAGTGAAGTTGGGGTGATGTAGGAAAGGTCTAACCTGAGAAAAAGATAACTGGGCAGAGGGGTGGAGCCAATGCAAGCCCGTGAAAATGTGGGAATACAAACCCTCTACAAAGAATTCTCTCTCTCTCTTGTGCTCTTGCACTCCTGTTCCTCACTTGCTCCATGACCCTAACTCACCCGTGCACTAGCCTGCCACGCGGCCTGAGCAGCAGCATGGCCCATGGCCATGTGGACCCCACTTGGAATGGACTGTATCTGGGAGCACAAGCTAACCCAGCCAGATGCTGGACTGGACTGCGCTTTAATGTAGAGCACAGACTTGGGCAGTGGTTTTGATCTTAGCCATGCTGAAGACCAGGCTGAACTTTTTCCATGGCAAGATGAAGGGAGATGGATATTGGAAGGGAACCCCCTTACTGTTACATTATCAATTAAACTTTCCACAATACTCCATCCTTCCGTGGGGGCCTCGGGAAAGTATTTTCCCCATGGCATCCCAAGAACTCCACTACCACCAGCAACAGGTGCAGACTCTGAGGGCACCCAGCTGATAACAAAACAGCCAACAAGGAAGGCAGGCTAAATAACACAAATATACAAAAGAAAGAAGCTTTAAGGAAATAGAAGCAGTTCAGAAAGCAGGTGAAAAGTTAAACTACAAACTAAAATGACTATTCTCAGATCAAAAGAGATACTGCATCTAGGAAACAAGGAGAAAATTGTAGAAGAGGAGGAAGAGGAGGGAAAAGGAGAAGGGGGAAGAGGGGAGGAGGAAATGGAGGAAGGCAAACAGAAATGGTTCTTAGAAAATAAAAATGACTGATGAAAGAAAAAATTTAATAGGATTGAAAATGTCACTGAGGAAAATCTCAAACTATAAAACAAAAGGGAGAGAAATGGGTAATATGAGATAGAAAAAAAAATAGACAACCAATCCAAGATCTTTAGCATCTGACTAATAAGAGTTCCAGAAATAAATACAAAAAGAGGGAATTATTAAAAAATAATAAATTAAACCTTCCCAGACTAGAGAGCATGCCTTTTTGGACAGAAAGAGGCCCCTGAGAGTTAAAAACATCAGAAATAAACCACAGTAAGATATATGATCATGAAATTTCAGAACATCAGAGATGAAGAGAACCTAACGGTTTCCTTGGATGGCAGATATTGATCATTTGCAAACCATCCAGAATAAGAATAAAATTGGAATTTTCAAAAGCAACATTGGAAACCAAAGACCAGCAATGACTTCAAAATTCCATGGGAAACTAATTTTCAACCAGAATTCTATACCTAGCCAATCAACTGGCTGTGAGAGCAGAACACACTGATATACATGGTCTAAAAATGATGTACACAAAGTACCTCTATATAGGCAGCTATTGAAAATTACGCACCAATAAAATGATGAAATAAATCAATAGAGGAGAAGAAGGTCCAGGCTCGGGGAGATTCAACATAGGAAAAAGGATAAGATCATCTCTAGAATAAAGATAAAAAGAGGCACCAGGACAACAGCTGTATAGCAGGCCTAGAAAGGACACTGCCCAAACTACCTCAAGTCAACTAAGGCTCCCACAAGGGAAAACAGGTCCTTACAGACTCCCTGATAATTATAGTGAATAAAGTTGGAAATATGAGGGGGGGGGGAAGCTGTTGGATATATGAGAAGACTTAGAATTAGTTTATATAAACTATGCAAACAAAAATATTTTATACAATACCTAACTGCAGGAAAAAATGTTCTAGAAGAATCCTCAATCGTAGGATACTATATGATTCACCAGTGAACAGTATTTCATAGTCATAAAGTGTATACTCTGAATATGCTTTAAATAAAAAATTTGGAATTAATTATAGTAGAAGAAATGGAGATGAAATGCAATGACAGACAAAGGTGAGACAGAGGTGTAAGAGAGACAAAGCCTTATATATCAAAAAAAGGAATTTGATAAAAATACCTCCAAAAATGATAAACCAATAAATGGTAGTGAAGGAATATTATTTATAATGTGTAATGGAGTAATCCATGAGATAGACAAAATAAGTGAAAATGGTTTTCTAGGAGAAGTAAGATGGGTGGAGGAAAGTACTAGAGTTTTTTATTATAAGCCTTTTATTTGCCTTTATATACATATATTACTTTAATTAAAAAGAGCTTTAAAAACAAATCAAACAGTTACACAAATCTGTTTCTCTCAAAGGATCTTCCTAATCTACAATTAAATAGAAAAGCTGTGATGCATCTTAATTTAATGTGTTGTAAATTTCCTAATTTTCACAAAATCAAAAAGAAATAAATACACTTCATATGTGTATAAGTGAGAGAGTATAGAAAATACAGAAAAATACACCCATGTTGATTCTGATTTATTTGAAGGAGGTAGGATTGGAGTGGGAACAGGGCTTTAGGAAATTAGAGCTTTATGTCTGTAACTTATTCTCAATCAATTCATTAAAAATATACATAAATGATGGGTTGATAGGTTGGTAATGGCTGGTGGATAGATAGATGATAGATGATAGATAGATAGATAGATAGATAGATAGATAGATAGATAGATAGATAGATAATTGATAGACAGGAATAGAGATAGAAAGAAAGAGAGAAATAAAACAGGTATGATAAAATTTGGGAGAATGTAATAAAGAGTTTCAGGGAATTCTTTGTGCTATTTTTGCAATGTTTTAGTACATCTAAATTTAGTTCAAAATAAAAGGTAAGAAAAAGATTAACCATGTATAAAAAGATTCTTAAGGTGCTCTCAGGAATATATTCTTGAGATTGGAACAAAAATGCTGTATTTTTGTCATAGTGTTATTAGCAAAGTTCCACCATCAGATGTTCATTACAGGAATCATTTAGGAATCAAGACTTATGTCTGCATTCTTCCTAAGACAGAAGGAAGTTAAAATGACAAATAAGACTCAGCATTCTGAAGTGGTTTAAAGAAAATGCGTTATAATTGTTTTTGGTAAGAATTATTTGGAAAGGGGAATATTTTTTGTTCTGCCTCTCATATTGCATCTATATCAGACAAGTTGATCTTATTAAAGATAATTGAAATGGGATTTTAAAGCATACATTTTTAGGTCCTTTAAGAACCCTGAATAAATTGTTATGAAGCCAGTTCCCTCAGACACATACTTGGAGTAATTGTTTTCAAACTTTATTGAAGGCAATTCTAAACTAGGTCAGAGTTTTGTGTGGGTGAACTTCTTCTAATATTTTACTCTTCTTCAAGGACAGCCACTGATTACTAAGTTAAATTTAATGGTGCACAGCAAATAGAATTGGACTATAAGCTCTGTTTACCTGCTCATCAAATATACCCACTGGAAACTGCAGTCTTTATATTAAAAAGTTTGTACAGTCACTTACAGGCATATATGATCTCTGTTACATTGTACTTCTTTATCATTGCTTTATTTATATAAGCAATAAGTATGATGTGTGGGAAGTGCAAATTACTTAGCTGGATAATTTAGGTAAGCCCATTTGTTTCTCTGAATGTCACTTTTCTTCTTCATTAAAAAGCAATGGAGCCCTGGCTGGGGCAGCTCAATTGGTTGAGCATCATCCCATGCACCAAGAGATTGCTGGTTCGATTCTCCACCAGAGCACATGCTAGGTTGCAGGTTCTATCCCCTGTAGGGAGCCTGAAGGGTCAGCCAATCAATATTTCTCTCTCACTGATGTTCCTTTCTCTCTTTAAAAGCAATAATAACATATTTTTAAAAAAAACAACAGACTAGATGACTTCAAGTTCATTTTCATCTCTAATAACACTGTGTTAGTCAGGACCCTCTACAGAATGTGTGTGTGTGTGTGTGTGAGTGTGTGTGTGTGCGCGCGCGAGTGTGTGACACACAGAAAGAGACTGAATTGACAAAACTGTCTCACACAATCATGGATGTGCAAGTCCAAAATCTGCAGGATAGGTTAGCAGTCTGGAGACCCAGAGGAAAGCTGCAGTCTAAACCCAAGGCAACCTGCTGGCAGACCTCTTCCTTGCTCAAGGGGAGGTCAGCTTTAGTTCTAGTAAGGCCATCAACTGATTACATGAGGCCCACCCTCATTATGGAGGGTATTCTGCTTCACTCAAGGTCCACCAATTTAAAAGTTAATCACATCCACATACACCTTCCTGCAGTAATGTTTAACCAAATATCTGGTTAACATGGCCTGGACAAATTACACATAAAATTAACCATCACAATATTTTGTTACATTGATAATTACTTTAAAGTTTAAAAGACAAAAACAGTGTGAGAAGCACTGTTACATTTTTCTTAGAGAAAATTCTAAGAAACTCTACCACAACTCCTGGGAAACATTGCATTTTTTCAACAACTGAGATGCTCTTTATTAATATGTTTGAGCCACAGCATGGAGTGAAATTAGCTCTTAAATAGCATTTCTAGTTACCAACAGGATATCTGATACAATATCAAAATACAAGGACTGTAAAGAAAGGTACTGAATCCTGTTATTGAATCAACTTATATGTACAAAAGATGGTTCTGGCCTGAGCCTCAGAGTGTAGATCTGGAAAGGATTCAGAAGCCCATTATCTGTATCCTTTCTTCATAGAATTTTACTACCTTCCTTAGTAGGGATTCCAACCCATAATTTTAGTATTGTGATATCATATTTGGAGTAAGAGTAACTCATAGAAGTACTCCCATCCCATCATAAAAAAATTATTTATCTCAGAAATAAAAATGCATTAACTAGTAATCATGTTATCACTTATTTAAAAATAAACAGTATTTTAGAAGTAAAGGCATAATAGCAATGTTATATTGATACTATAAAGAAAAATATAAATCTCTTTTATTTGTATTTGATTATTTTTATCCAAGGATTCTATTAGTTTTGGGAACCAATTGCAAAACAAGCAACAGTCAGGCCTTCACTAGTATTCCCTCATTATCACAATACTAGAGGCCCGGTGCATGAAATTCGTGCAGGGGGTGCTGAGGGGTCCCTCAGCCCAGCCTGCACCCTCTCACAAGCTGGTACCCCTCGGAAGATGTCCGACTGCCAGTTACCGGCAGTTGGACATCCCTCTCACAATCCGGGACCACTGGCTCCTAACTGCTTGCCTGCCTGCCTCATAGCCCCTAACCACTCACCTGCCTGCCTGATCGCCCCTAACCGCCTCTGCCTCGGCCTCCACCACCGCGGCTTCATTCGGAAGGACATCTGGAATGATGTCCGGAAGGTCATTCGGCTGCCTGGTCTAATTAGTATATTACACTTTTATTATTATAGATAACTCTGAAAAAATTCCATTTTAATCACCGCAGCACTCAAAGAGAAAAGGTAACCAGTGAAATAAAAAGTAACAATTTGCGAACACAGCACACCCTAATCTGTACATTTCTTAGTCCTTTGCTCACACGTGAACCTGGGGACTTTGGTTATAAGGCAAGAAAAATCCATGTGGCAGTCTAATTCCAGAATTGCCAGCGAGATTTACCCTCCTTGTGATTAAAGAGGGTGAAGCAAGACCTTCAGAAGGCCTGTTGGTTTGCTTGTATGTCCTCAGATAAGTCTGAATAAAGACAGTGGAGATAAGTTTTGAGCTGCCACCCCATGTGTTATTTAATAGGGTTGACTGTAGCTGTTGAACATGGAGTGGCTATTTAAGGAGGAAAATCCTGGTGGAGCTCATTAATGAAATATCTTCCAATGCCTACTAGATAGCCTACACCTCATTACCCCCACCCCATATTAGTGAAAACACAATTATAAATCTGAAGTGCCTCGTTGAGCATTTTGTAAATCCATGGGTACCTTCCTAAGGTGCAGCTATTCTATGATCAGGTCCTTCCTAGGGGGGCTTTTGCATGAGGAGGCACAGCCTAGAGACCCTAAACTAATTGTGTTTTGTTTTATTTGCTAAGCCTCAGCTCTCCACAAACCAAACCTAGTAATAAATTGTCAAGTTGAACAAAATGACCGTTGCAATATGCACATATATCTTATCATTATGTTGTACAACTTTGATGAAATAATCTTGTCTGTCAATTACATCTCAATAAACTGGAGAAAAAGCAATATAACATCCATGTTCCCACACATCAAGAGAGATTGTTTGCCTGCAGTTTCAAGGGCAAAAAGTCATTAAGGTCATCATGGCCAATACTGAAGGGGAATGATACAAAAGGCATGAAAAAATTTCTTCAAGTTGACAAAAATGTACAATAACTGAATGCAATTATAAGCAAATTCAGGGGAATACAGGAAGACAGGAAGAAAGTTGAGCCAGCCCTTCTTTTTATGATGTGTTAATTGGAAGAAGGAGATAGAGAGAATGAATCTACCTCCACACCCATGAAATAAAGGACAGTGCTAAACGGGTGATGGGTCAAGGGCCCAGGTCAACAAAGTTCCATGTGGGGGCCCTTAAACTACCACTGCCCCAAACATGAGTGTACTGAGAAGGTGTGCAGGGCTTATAGAGCACAAGGATTCCCCTCCACCACCACCACCACTCCCCAAAAGCACTAGAAAATACCATTGCCACCCAGTGAGACAGGAGGTTAGAAGTCTCTCAATTCACAAAATAAGGGCTCTCTCTAAACCTCTTCACAGGGACACTAGGAAGAAATATAAAGGTATATATGTTTTCACACACGGAGTTGGGCTGCTCATTGAAATAAAAACAACTTTTGTATCTGTGTGGTAGTGTGACAGTGACAAAGGATACATTTCCTCATTCCTGAGCTGCTCTCAGTTTTAAAAAGAAATGCTTCTGTAGAAAGAGAATTCACTTTAGCTGCATGGTATGCACCCCTAATCCACTCGTTGAGATTGTTACTCAGCAATTTTGACTCAAAAATTAATTCAATTAATAAAAGCCTATGTGATCATCACACCCTCAGCCATGACGCCCTCACGCCGCAAGGAGTGATCACCAGGAGGCTGCGTGTTCAGCAAGCGCACGTGCGGGTGGGCAGGGATGTGTGCACGGGTGGGTGGGGGCTTGACACGGGTTCACAGCTCCGTTCGGGAGACTGGGGATTCCGTGGCTTTTTGCGGTGCGGAGGCTGGACCCTCGGCTCTCGCCTACCTCTTTGGGGCAATCCATCGAGAAGCCCTAGGTGGGTGGGCGGGGCCTACATCTTTGGGGTGATCGGTCATGGGGCTCCCGCACTGTGAGAGGGCACAGGCCAAGCTGAGGGACCCCACCCCCACTCCAAGTGCATGAATTTTGTGCACCAGGCCTCTAGTTTAATATAAGCAAATATGGGATTTCAAAAAATGTATTTATGCCATTTGGACCAGTAAAAACTATGCAGATGGCAATTACTTTGCACAACCAACCTGGCTCTTGGTAAACAAAAACAGCCATGAGAAATCTAAGGTCCTCTCAAACAAAATGGTCAAGCGTTGTTTGCTTCGCATCTGAGGAAAAAATGTTCACAAATTTAACTTAACTCCTGCTTCTATGGAAAATAAAAGTAGTAAACATAAGAATCAAACTCTTGGAAACTCGCTGATCAAAGGTGATTCATTGTCACAACACTATTGCTCAAGTACACAGATTTTCCTGTGACTTTTAAAAATAATGTCTGTAATTAATATTAATTATAGGGTACTTGACAAGGTACTCAGCAGTATATTAAACATTTACTCTCCCTGATGGGTTTATGATCTATAAAAATATGTTAATCTAAGTTTTTCAACATTTACTTTGCCAGCCCCTTTCCTCTTCACCTTCACTCTCACCCATTATCTTCTTTCTATAAATATCCATTCATAAAACAAATCCATCAAACCTCCTGCACACAAAGCACATCTGTCTCTCTTCTCCACCTTCTCAATAGCTTTGTCCTTTCCACTTCTCTTGACATTTTTCCCACGTTTTCTCTGTTTCCATTTTCTATCCTCTACCCCCTGTCTCTTCATGTCCTCTTCTTCCCTCTTCTGCACCCAAGTTCCTACTTTTCACATCCATTTTGTTCAGTTGTCTAATATTTTTAGAGAAACATTTGAAGAACAGGAACTTTCCAGAACATTCACTAGGCAGTAAAAATAAAAGGAAAGAAAGAACTTGAAAAGTGGAAAGATGGCATTACTTAAAGGATAATTAGGGAGAATATTTGCAAGTAGAAGACCTGCAAGGACTATTTGCAATTATTCTCCCTTTCTCCCTTCCCTTTCTCCCTTCTTTCTTTCATTCTGTACCTAGTTTTTGTCTGCTACCTATTGATACAACCAACTCACCCTCTGCTGAGCTCTGACAGACAGTCTTAGGAACTGATAACTTCTGGAAAAGTTCTTCTGTGTGCAGGCAGAAATATTTTAGAACTTGGAAACTCAAAGGACAAAAGGAGTATTCCAGAATCATGAAGAGCAACCCAGCTAAATAAATAAATAAGTAAATAAGTGTGGTGAGGGGAAAATATGGTTTCCTTACTAAGGCCTTTCTGGTAATAGAAAACTAAAGAAATACTAGGAGAAATCAACCAAAGGAAAATTAGGAGCCACAAAACTAGATATAAAGTAGAATTAGAGGTAAAAGAAGCAAAGATAGGATACAATCTAGAAGGTCAATTGATAAAATGTGTAGCAAGCACTGAACCAACACCAATCAATATGGCTCCATATGAACCGAATCACAGCCTAATAACCACATCACATCCATTTTAGGGTCCTATCCATCACATGAACAGCAGGAAGCAGTGGCAATTCAACTTACTGCACACTCCAGCGAACTGGCTTCCAAGTGTCGTTTGAAAGAAACAACGTGGTAGTAGTTGCTGCAATAAAGGGATGAGGGAGCAGAGACGACTTGTAGAACAATCTATGAACCCCTGCAAATTCAAATCTGGAGCAAGGATGGGACTGAGTGAGGGATACAAACAGGGAAGTATTTGAAGCATGCCTGCCCAGATTCCACTCCTAATTAGAGAGTTCTTTTGGATACTGTGAAGGAAGGAATCAATAGCAACCAGAAGCAGGAGGTGAGGTAGAGAGGAGGGCTGGAGAAAACTTGAGTCATTAATAGAATTATGAAGAAGCAAAGACTTGTGTGCTAGTCAGATGCCTAAAGCTAAGATGAATGGACAATGGTTTTATTTAGACTCTGTTTTCTTCTATCTTTACATCAATGCGGCATTTTGACTTTTCTGGGGGTGGAGAACAATTCTGAAAGAAAAAATACATATTATATACATTCTTCAAGCAAAATTCAGAGTGCATGCTCTTATAACGGCTGTTTGCTGGCTGCAGGGCCATCCTCAACACCATCCTCCATTTCCCCTTGTCTCCTAAGAGGTTGCGCTCTTCACCTGGGGTAAGGGTAGCAAAGACAGCCCCCAAACCTTCAAGGATTTGGATGATGGGCAAACTCCAAAATTTTCAAAACAATTTCTTATAAGAACTCAGAGTGTGGCCTCTTTTTCTTCATTATTATCATTCTCTATCATAACCAATTTATTTTCAATTTACTGCATTTTGACTTCCTCTCTTAACGGAAATGCCAAATCTGAGTAGAGATGCACCACACAGATGCTTTAGAGAATTAAATCCATTACAGTGTTGGAGTGCAGTCACCTTAACTATGAAAAGGGGCAGATTGAAGCCTTGTCTCCACATTTTCTCTGATTACTCTAGGCCAGTGATGGCGAACCTTTTGAGCTTGGCGTGTCAGCATTTTGAAAAACCCTAACTTAACTCTGGTGCCGTGTCACATATAGGAGTTTTTTGATATTTGCAACCATAGTAAAACGAAGACTTATATTTTTGATATTTATTTTATATATTTAAATGCCACTTAACAAAGAAAAAATCAACCAAAACAATGAGTTTGCGTGTCACCTCTGACACGTGTGTCATAGGTTTGCCATCACTGCTCTAGGAAATAAGTGAAACATTTAAGTTGGTCAATCAAACCACACCTACCTTGTTAAGCATATATGTAATAAAGTATGTATAATAAAAAAACTATTTTCACATGATATATACCTGGTTTTTATTAGCTACATTAAACAAAATGTTCAAGAAACTACCCCAGGTTACTCTACAAGGAATGCAAGATTCTACATAGGAACTTAGTCAAGGTGTTTTACGTAGCCACAGGTCCTGACCCTTGGTGTGCAGACATTTATCTATGTACAGTTTAGTGTCCTCAAGGTTTTGGTAGGGACATTTCAAAATATCCTCCCTTAACTCAAAAGCATTGTTTTCCAAGGAATTTACATTTGTCCCTACATTATTTGACAGCCAGGGTAAGAATATAACAAATTTCTTCTCCTCTCTTTGTAATGGATGCAAACGTTAGCCGTAGATAACAATACCACCACATACTTTGTAAAACCGAATATTTCTGGAGCCAAAGCAAACAAACTTCAAAGGCTTCAGTTTTGCCCAAATTTAAAATCTGGAGTTTAAATCTGAATGCCTGAAACTATATACTTTTGTTCTCCAAGATCTATCTTCAATCTCCAAATATAAGCAGGTAGACATTTTTCCTACAAAGACCTTTTAAACATGTTATCTATCTTCCCAGATAACTTTTCATGTTCAATTTTTTTCCAAATTACATCAAGTGAATTATTTTTTTTAAATGAGACTTAAAACACTCCAACTTCTCTCATGTTTCACTTAATAACTGAAATGTGCAATTCTATTATAATTACCCTGAAATCCTCAAAGCTGTGTCTTTTTCCTATGTACATATGGTTTTTATCATATCATACCTCATACATTGTCACATTATAATGTGCTTATGTGTTATAATTATGCACTGTGCGGGAAGAAGATACATGCAGGTATGAAAGGGAAAGCCTGGATGGGAAGAAATAAAAACACAAAAGTAGGAAAATTAAAAATGAGAACAGCAGTTATTTAAATAAGTTCAGGTGCCCAGATTCAAAATAAAAAAGAAAGGGAAAGGACTCTTGGATAGATATAGTGCACTGTCTTTGTTGTAATCTTGCAATCTTGAAAAAATAAGACTGGTAATAATAATTTTAAAAAGAAATAGACAGGAGATGGACAAATATTGTTCTCCATCAAGTTAATTTTAAGATGGAATCTGGAAATTATTGACCTATTTCTTTGATGTTAACCTCTTAGATTGTCATTAAAACTTAATACGATTTTGTTCCAGAAAATCAAACACACAAGCACAAGTTAGAGAGACCTAAATTGAACAAAACTTCCCTAGGATGGAGTTATGATTTAAAATAAATGACAGGCTCAGAAATCCTGTGTTCTTTTAGTACCGATGTGTTGGTGATACTGACCCACTCACTTAAGTTCTCTGAATCTTAGTTTCCTTGTCAGTAAGACAGACACAATAACACCCACACTTCTTGCCTCAAAACTACTGTTGATATCAAATGGAATGTATGAAAATGCTTTGTGAACTATAAAACACCATGGAAAAAGCCAGGTATGTAATTACCAATACATGCACATGAAAGAAAGTTTTTAAAGTTATAGTTGACTTTCCAATAGGAATGAGTCAACATCTGATGTGACTAATATAAAGTTATGCTCACCTGAATGGCCCTACCAGAATAGCAGTGAGGAAAGTAATCCTTTTTCATCCTCACTGGTTAGACTGCACTGGTGGAAGACCTTAGAAGACAGGCATTCCTTCTTTCTATGTCTGGAAGACTGGCAAAGAGGAAGGACCATGTGCCTTACTCTGTGCAGAAAACAGAACCAAAACAGCCAGATAGAAACTGGAAAGGAGAGAGAGAGAGAGAGAGAGAGAGAGAGAGAGAGAGAGAGAGAGAGAGACTGATATTCAATGGGTTAAATAATTGACTATAAATACCTGTAGCTGTTTTCAAATCCAATTCTTAGAGTTTTGTGTGTGGGAAAAGAAGAGAGAAGTTGGTAATTTGGTAAGGATCCACTGACATAAATTTTCTATGTGAAAAGCACACTCCTAAGATACAGGGTGCACAGCCCTAGAAGGTAGGAGCTCCTTCCCCCCACTGTGAGATGGATGAATTTTTATGTACATGTATACGTAGAGGGGCTCAAGAGTTACAAAGTCATCTCCTTAAATAGCCATCCCACAGATCTGTGAAGAACACTTGCTCTCCTCCCTAATTCTTAAGAAACAATTTTCCAGAGTGGTCACTTGCCACTTCCTGACAACCTCTTCCTCTTGTTCTATGAAAATTGCCCCTACCCACAAATTGTCCCTAAGACTAGGGTGTGAAATGAGGCAAAGAAAAGGACATCCCTCAGCTATTCCCAACTACTTCAGCTTGGAAAATACAGTGATAACTTTGTCACATTCAAGCATCCACATATATTCAAAGGCCTTTGGCTTCTTGTAGTCAAATTGCAGATTGTTTGCCTTGGTTAGTTATGCTCAGTGGTTAGAAAGTCAGCCTGAGGACTGAAAGTTCCTGGGTTCGATTCCCGGTCAAGGGCACATACCTCAGTTGCAGGTTCATCCCTACCCCCAGCTGGGACATGTGTGGGAGGCAACCACTCAATGTGTTTCCCTCACATCAATGTTTCTCTCTCTCTCTCCCTTCTCTCTCCCTCCTACTCTCTCTAAAAGTCTGTGGGAAAAAATATCCTTGGGGGAAAAAATATTGCTGATTGTTTGACTAGAATTTAAAACTGAGGAAAAAGAAACACAGATATGGTTGACCAAAAACTCAACTATAGTAGCTGACAGCTAAGGAGAAAAAGGGCTATGGGGAGAGTCTGTCAGAAATACAAAGCTGTCCTCACACAGAACCTACCAGCTTGCTCAGCTCTGTACTAATCCAAAACCATGTGGCTGGGAAGCAGCGAGAGTCCATGCTGAAGTTGTGTGCAAAGAGCCAACTCATCTGGAGCCAAAGTGTGGCCGAGGAGGGAGCCATAGGGCACTGCTGTCTGTGTTTTCACCTTCGGAGGGTGTGCCACGTTGCTCCAACTAAAGCCTGCTTGTCTTGGCATGGGTTGTTATGAAATTCTCACAAGCTCACATCTTGCTATAGTGTGAAGAATGCTGGACTCACATATGCAGTTAGTCTTTTATCCAAAAACTAGAGGGCCAGTGCACAAAAATTTGTGCACTCGAGGGGGGGGTCTCTCAGCCTGGCCTGTGCCCTCTCCTAGTCTGGGACCCCTTGGGAGATAACGACCTGCTGGCTTAGGCCTGCTCCCGGGTGGCAGAGAGCAGGCCCAATCCCTAGGTGCAGCCCCTGGTCGGACTCAGAGCAGGGCTGATTGGGGAGTTGGGGCGCCGCGCCCTGTCACTCACAGAGCAGGGTCAATCAGGGGATTGGGGAGCTCCCGCCTGTCATGCACAGAGCAGGGCCGATAGGGGAGTTGGGGCACCGCCCCCTGTCACACACAGAGCAAGGCGGATCAGGGGTTTGGGGCGCCGCACCCTGTCACACTCAGGGCAGGGCCGATGGGAAGGTTATGGCTCTACCCCGTCACACACAGAGCAGGGCCTGTGTGTGTGTGGGGGGGGGGGGGCAGTTGGGACGCTGCACCCTGTCACACACAGAGTAGGGCCGATCAGGGGGTTGGGGCACCGCACCCTGTTACACACAGAGCTGCAGGTCGATCAGGGGGTTGGGGAGCTCCCCGCTATCAGGCACAGAGCAGGGCTGATCAGGGGGTTGGGTTGCCTTCCCCTGTCAGGAACAGAGCAGGGTGGATAGGGAGGTTGTGGCCCCGCCCCCTGTCACACACAGAGCTGCAGGGCAATCAGGGGGTTTGAGCGCTGCCCCCTGTAATGCTGATCCCGGTGCGGGGAGGCCTCGTGACTCTGCTGATCCCAATGCTGGGAGGCATATTACCCTTTTACTATATAGGATAGAGGCCTGGTGCACGGGTGGGGGCCGGCTGGTTTGCCCTGAAGGGTGTCCTGGATCAGGGTTGGGTTCCCCACTGGGGTGCCTGGCCAGCCTGGGTGAGGGGATGATGGCTGTTTGCTGCTGGTCACACACCTTTCAGGGTGGGGGTCCCCACTGGGGTGCCTGGCCAGTCTGGGTGAGGGGCTGAGGGCTGTTTTCAGGCTGGCGGGTGACTGAAGCTCCCAACTGCTCCTTTTTTTCTTCTTTTTTTTTTTTATTCTGGGCCAGCTTTAGCTCTGAGGCTTGGCTCCAGCTCTGAGGCCTCGGCTGCTGAAAGCAGGTATCTGGTTTGTTTGGGTTCTATAATCGAAACACTCTTTCAACTCCAGCTCTGAGATCCCAGCTGGCTGAAAGCAGGTTTCTGGGGTTTTGTTTAGCTTCTATATTTGTAACAATGTTTCAAACTGCAAGCTCAGAGGCCAGCAGCGGCAGGCAGGGAACGTTGGAGTCCTCTGTCACTGAAGCAAGCAAGCCTCATGTTCGCTTCAAGCTGCCTGGCTGCCGGCCGCCATCTTGGCTGGCAGTTAATTTGCATATCGCCCTGATTAGCCAATGGGAAGGGTAGCGGAGGTATGGCTAATTACCATGTTTCTCTTTTATTAGATAGGATTCTACAAGTATGTGCGACAAATGTCAAACAATACATAAGCTGAATTTATTCCTTCAGTTATATTACTTGCATTCTATTATGTAAAATTTCCCTTGTAAAAAAGTAGTATTTAAAAACCATATTAGAACAGATAAATCCAAAGAATTCCTAGAAATTGGGAGAGAGGAAGGACCCAGGAGCAATTATTTTGGGAGTACAGGGTTTCTTTCAGGATGATGAAAATGTTTGGAACTAGATAGAGTTGATGGCTGTACAACATTGTAAATGCACCAAATGCCACTGAATTGTTTATTTTAAAATGGTTAATATCTTACTATGTGAATTTCACTCAATTAAAAAAAAGACATATCATAATGGGTTTGAAGATTCTGAGAGAAAAGGGCCTATGTTCATTAGAAAAATCAACCTCCTGGCCATAAGAAAACACACTTTCTTTCCTGTATTCTTTATAGATAAACTCTGTCATAGTCACACTCAGAGGCATATGAAATCATCTTTCATGAGTCAGAGAAGAGTTGGCCCTGCAATCAGTTAGTCAACAATGACTGTTCCTCTGGGGCCTGGCAGTTGGCATTTAATATCTTCCTTCCTTTTGAAGCTCAGAAAACAATGGAAATACTGTCTTCCATTTTCAGACTTGTCATAACTCTAACAAAAATATCCCTATAAAGAGATTTTTGTCCAATATACTATTGAAGTGTGTCCAATTATTATTGATATTGTACTATTCTTCAGGCTGACTTATTAAATAACATAATGATAGGATTCATTAAATAAAACCTTTAAAATTCATCTAGCCTATCTTAAATAACAGCTTCCAACCACCGATACTTCTCATGGACACAGATGTATTAAAAACAAACAAAAAAAAACCACACAAAACTCATAGAAAAAGAGATCAGATTTGTGGTTACTACAGGCAGGGAGTAGGGGAGGGGAAATTGGAGGTCAAAACATATTTCCAGTTATAAAATAGATAAGTACTAGGAATGTATGTACAACATGATGACTATAGTTAATGTTAGATGATATACATGAAAGTTGTTAAGAAAGTAGACCCTGCCCTAGCTGGTTTGGCTCGGTGGATAGAGTGTCGGCCTGTGGACTGAAGGTTCCCGGGTTCAATTCCAGTCAAGGACACGTACCTCAGTTGCAGGCTTCTCCCCAGCCCAGACCTTGGTCAGGGCTGGTGCAGGAAGTAACCAATCTATGTGTTTCTCTCACATCAATATTTCTCTCTGTCTTTCCCTCTCTCTTCCACTCTCTCTAAAAATCAATGGAAAAATATCCTCAGGTGAGGATAAAAAAAAGAAAAAAAAGAAAGTGGGTCCTAAGAGTTCTTATCACAAGGAGAAATTTTGTTTTTCTTTTTATTGTACCTATATGAGATGATGGATATTAACTAAACCTACTGTGGTAATCATTCCACACTGTATGCAAGTCAAACATCATGTAGATGCAGTTATATGTCAATTGTTTAAACTTATGCAGAGATATATGTCAACTGCTTCTCAGTAAAAATGAAACAAAAGAGTAAGGGATGTGTTTGATTTTTTATTGATGTGTTTGATGTACTGGCAAGGGTTCTAAAATAAACAGAATCAACAGGAGACCATATATATATATATAATTGGTCATGAGAAATTGGCTCATGTGATTATGGAGGCTGAGAAGCCACAAGATATGTAGTTGGCAAGATGGTGATTCAAAAAAGCTGGTGATGTAGTTCCAGTCCAAAAGTCATTAGGCCTGAAATCCAAAAAGAGCTCAAGTGTCAGTTTTCAGTTTGAATATGAAGTCAGGAAAAGACTGATGTCCCAGCACAAAGCAGTCAGGTAGTAGATCTTTGATTGACTGGATGGGGCGACCCACATTAAAGAGTTTGATTGGCTTTACTCAGTCTGCCAGTTCAAATGTCAACCATATGCAGAAAATGCTCACAGACACACACACTCTGTGGCCCAGTCAAGTTGACACAAAATTAACCATCACGGTTTGTCACAGAACTTTGGACCAAATGTCACATACTCCATAGCTCCCAACTCACATGGAATTACAAAAATAACTAACTAACTAACTAACTAAATAAATAAATAAATAAATAAATAAATAAATAAATAAAGTGGAAACTCAAATATGTGAATAGGAAATGTAGATCTTTTTTGTTTCTGTTTATTTAAAAAGTGTTCAATACTTACATGACTACTAGAGGCCCAGTGCACAAAATTCATGCACAGGGGTAGGGTGGGTGTCCCTCAGCTCAGCCTGCACCCTCTCCAATCTGAGACCCCCTCAAGGGATGTCCAGCTGCCCATTTAGGCCCGATCTCAGGTAGTCGGACATCCTTCTCACAATCCTGGAGTGCTAGCTCCCAACCACTTGCCTGCTTGATTGCCCCTACCCGCTTCTGCCTGCCAGCCTGATCACCCCCTAACCACTCCCCTGCCAGCTTGATCAACACCTAACTACTCCCCTACTGGCCTGATTGCCCCTAACTGCCCTCCCCTATAGGCCTGGTCCCTCCCAATTGCCCTCCCCTGCAGGCCTGGTCGCCCTTAACTGCCCTCCCCTGCTAGCCTGGTCACCTCTAACTGCCCTCTCCTAGAAGCCTGGGTCCCCCCAACTGCTCTCCCCTGCAGGCCTGATCACCCCCAATTGCCCTACCTTGCAGGCCTGGTCCCTCTCAACTTCCCTCCCTTGAAGGCCTGATCACCCACAACTACCCTCCCCTGCCAGCCATCTTGTGGCAGCCATCTTATGTCCACATGGGGTTGGCCATCTTGTGTGTTGGAGTGATGGTCAATTTGCATATCACCTCTTTATTATATAGGATATGGACCCAGAGAATAGAGTGGTGAAGGTCTGGAAGGGATGAGTGTGGTATGGAGGGGTTCAATGGGTAAAAAAACAAACAAACAAGGGGGACATCTGTAATACTCTCAACAATAAAGAAAAAAAATAATATAAATAAATAAGTATTCAATAAAAATATTCAAGTAGTCCCGAAATGAACCATTTAAAGTAAACTACGTTGCCCGGCCGATGTGGCTCAGTGGTTGAGCATCAACCTATGAACCAGGAGGTCACAGTTTGATTCCTAGTCAGGGCATATGGGAGTTACCAGTGGGAGGTGTACAGGAGGCAGCTGATCAATTATTTTCTCTCATCGTTGATGTTTCTATCTCTCTCTCCCTCTCTCTTCCTCTCTGACATCAATAAAAATATATTCTTAAAAAAATGAAAATAAATAAAATAAAATAAACATTAACCTTATTAGCTTTGGAAGAGAGTGTAGCTGCTTACAAAAACGCAAATGAAAAAGAGCAAGGATGGGGCTCCTGATGGCCATGGCCATCTTCCTGATTACTTTCCAGACTTGTAGAAGTGCCCAGAGATGAGTAGGTGAAGAACTGAATGAGGACTGATCCTGGAGAGAGCTTAAATAATGCAGACTAAGAATTTTTGTGATAATGTGTTAATGAAACTAGCATAATTGAAAGCAGTTGTTCTACACCATCATAGAAAACATAAAATTATGCTCATATACAAGTGGCACAGAGGTGTAGGGCATGGACTTTGGGGAGAAACAACTGGGCTGAGTAAAACAACCTTTCCAGGCCCGTTGATTCCAGGAAAGGTTTTGAAACTCTGTTGGTTTCTTTATCTATAAAATAGGGAAGCACTTGCCTCATATGGCATCTGTATTGAATAATTTACTTAACATAACATAAATGTTCCATAAACATCAGCTATCTTTTAACTATGTGACATACTGGGAAAATACCACACACACAGCTAAAGAGTTCTCTTCCAAGACCGAAGACTTCAGCACTTCGATGGGCCATAGGGTGGCAGGCAGAAGCCACAAACACAGCTCCACTATAAGATTAGATTGAGATCCCAATTAATATACCCAAAATTACAAACCTATTATAGGCAACATGGCCACAAGGAGCAGGGGCAGATGCATCCTGTCTCCATGGACCCCAGGGAGCCTCACATGTCCATGCACTACCCACACAAGACAGGGTTTCACCAGATCCAGAAGCCCTTTTCCTGCCAGGGACAAGGAAGAAAACATAAACAAGCATACACCAACCATCTCTAGGTCACTAATAAAAATCATGAACACTCATCTAACTCCCAACCTCAATCCAAGCTCAGAGCAGTCAGAGGAAGAGCAGAGTCCATTCCCATGGACCTTGGAACTGATCCTCAGCTTGATTCAGCAGCTTCCTGGGAGGCCAACTTCCCCACCAAGTTTCACCTGCTGGTCCAAGTGTGGCCTAAGGACAAAAGCCCATTGACCATCTTCAATCTAAACATAACATTCCTTATACTTCTAAGACTTTCCAGTGTAACTTTCTTAAATCAAGCTTTCCATCCTCTGTATGGATAGATCTGACCCACAGACTACATATAAAGGGTAACATCAAAGGGTTTTAGAGACTTTTGGAGCAAGCTGCTGCTGCACTCCTCTTTTCATAGTATCTCTTCCACTCACCTGGATTGATGTCTGAAGGACTGCAGTAGAGACAATTACTTGGAGAATGACAAAATTTGTTATTGTTGCTAAAATTCAAATATTCCAGAGGAAAGAGACTCTCAGCCCTTATGAATCATTTAGCATGATGTAATTTGAGAGAAAACAGGTTTTAGGAGTAGAGGAAGATAAGGAGTGAAAAAGAAAAAATAAACACCAGACAAGTTCAGGGCTCAGGAGCACCAAGAGATACGGACAAACTGATGTTAAAAAAGAAAAAGTCAGAATGCAGTCTATGGATCACAAGAGAGGAAACGTAATAATGTCCCACAAGGTTCGCTGATAAACAACCAAACCTTTTACGACATGGGGAGGGGTGATAAAGGCTTTTAATTGCCACATGAATTTTAAATGGTCTTCAGCTCTATCTTAGCTGCAAGCACTGGATTTGCAGCTCACACCCACAGGCTGCCTCCACAATTCCACCTTCTTGCATATGCCTCTCTATGTGCAACCTGAGTGGATTAACTCCTAAAGAATCAAAGCCTGACTTTTGCTGTGGGCCAGTGCCAACCTGAAAAACTAGCATCCTAATGTGTTGAAAATAATACTATACCCCTTCTCCCCTACCACACATACACCCTGTTTTAGTGGAGAAATTAAGTGCAGGGTCTGAGTTTCTAGTATACCAGTAAATTTTGATACAGATAGCACCACATTAAACAGAACACTCAGATTTTAAGATAGGGGAACTTTCAATAATATCAGCCATTTAGAGTGATACATCTCAGTCACTCATGTGCATGCAGATCACCTGTGGATCTTGTTAACCTTCAGTGTCTGATTCAGTAGGTTTGCAGGTCTAACATGGTCCCAGGTGATACTGATGCTGCCGGTCTAAAGTCACCCTTTGAGTGGCAAGGATGTGGAGAACAAACATCTGAAGGTGTTACACTAGGCACTTAGATATTAACAAAAGAGAAAGGAGCCAGACATCTGATTAAGCCAGATTAACTAGGAAAGGACAGTTTGACAGTCACTCCGGCATACAAGTAGGCAGGAAAGTCATTTTTCAGTCACCTCAGGGAGCAACTGGTACCATTCCACTGGATTAGCATGGTGGGGTAGAAAACATGAAGGAAAATTCCTTTCACTGAGTACATGGGCCGTAGAACCCAAATACGGAAGCAGAACTACGAGGCATGCTTAATAGAAGCCAAAATGGGGACCACAAAGGAGGAGACTTGCCTGGGAAAATCTGAGGGAAGGATCAGATAAGATAAGGTCAGGAAACCCCAGAAGATCCAGGAAATGATTGAAGAGGGGGAGGCATAAACACAGCCCCAGGAAGTGCCAGGAAAGAGATTTGGATATTTTGAAAGAAAGCCTGCTCTTTTTCAAACCCAAGAAAATATATGAAGGCTTAGCAAGGACCTCAAAGCTGCCACTACTACAACCTTCCCACTCTGCCTGCCTCTCCCAGGGTGTACTATTTCTTTTCAAAACTTGCCACTATCGCTTAAAATACCCGTATCGTGTGTTTCTGAAACTCCTTTCCTGTGACACCACAGAAGAATCCCATTTCCAGACTGTGCTGGGCAGACCCCCCTGTGTCCCAGGCCTCCTCCAGTAACAAAGGTATATAGCTTGCTGGTGGACTAAGAGTGATAGTAATACTGCTTCAAAGAAACACAGAGTTAGAGGAATCCTTGGTGATCATGAGCGTGCAAGCATTCTTGAGATCATTCCAAAAGTCCCCAGTAGAGAAGGGATCTTTATAGCTTCTAATTCTGATGTCAACTTATGGTGCACTAAAACGTAAAGTCCAAAATATAAATTTGCACATTTGCAACCAATCCTTTTTTCATGAACATTTCAACAAACTGTTCAACTACAAGACTTTCATTCTTCAGTTACAAAAAAGAAATTCAAGTTTTCATTTTCTGTTAGTTTTATTCATTTCAAGATCTTTGATGGAATAGTGGTGATGAGGTTGTAGGGAAGAGGGCATTTTCATAATCTAAAGATTAGATTTAAAACTAAATTGCCTAACTTCACTTCTGGTGTTATTAATAAGGAAATTTGGTCCATTTTGATTACCTCAGGGTCATCCAGCTAGTCACGTAGCTAATCACCGGAGAATGTGGGACTAAAATTACTAACTCTTCCCTTGCAATTCATTGCTTTGACTTCTGCCGTATTAAATAAAACTTTACATTTTTAACCTATACTTTTGGGTATTTTACAATTATAAAACTTTACACTAAAATGAAAGCAACTGGTTCTAAAAAAGGTTTGGCATCTCAAATAGCTCACAAGCAAGAGGCAGACCGGATGACCTCTTTATAGGACTGTCCAGCTTTGATTGGTAGGAAAATCGTGTCAGGAGCAAGAACTATCTGTTTTGAAAACTGTGGCATCAGTTATGGTCATTTGGCTTATAGTGAGTATCCCAAAGAACTAAGTGAAGATGTATTTATCAAGCAAAGCCAAGCTCTCAGGGAACTAGCTGAAGACAGGAATTATTTCAAAAATAAGGATTGTGTCATCCAACATCAAGGAAAACTACTAAGGATGCTTCCTCTTACATAAAAAATCATTTGCCTGTATTTGTGTTAACCAGAATAGAGAATTCGATTAGGGCTGTTTAAAACCAGGCAAGAAGCTTTACATGAGCCCTGGTCCTGTTGGGAAATATATTACCAGTTGACACAGTAGATAATTCTCTTTATCCTGAATGTATTGCATTTTAAATCTTTAAAACAAGTCTCTTAATAATTTTGGCCTTCTGTACCATTATCAAACATTTTGGTGCATTAACTTTTTAAATCCTTGTGAAATACTTATTATGGAAAAGTCAAGTTCTAGATAGCAGGACAGATATAGAGATTTAAAGCCAATCCCTTACCCTTAAGAAGTCCAATGTCCAGTTGGGGAAACAGATATGCACACAAATAAGTCATGAAGAGAATGAAGAAGCTGGACTTGGCTTAACATGAAATGAGATAGCCTCAAATTTTCTAAATGGAGTGGTTTTCTAAATGTTGTATAGCCAAGTGGTTAAGAACAGACTGGACTCTGATGTTAGATTCTCTGTCTTTAAATCCTGGCTCCCCCACTTATTATCTATACTAGAGGCCCTGTGCATGAATTCGTGCATGGGTGGGGTCCGGCTGGCCTGGCCCCAATCGAGGCAGATTGGGACTGGGCCTTTCAGGAGGAGGAGATGGTGGGAGGTTGGCCAGCCGGCCCAGCCTGATCAGGGTGGGGAGTGTGATTGGAGGTGGAGCCAGCTGTGAGGAGGGGCTATGGGAGGTTGGCCAGCCAGCCCTATCCCCATTGGTATGTGTGTGTGGGGGGAGTAATCAGGGGCAGAGCTGGCTGGGGGGAGGGGCTGTGGGCTGATCAGGGTGGTGGGGGCTGATCGTGGGTGGGGCTGGCTGTGGGGAGGGGCCATGGGTGGTTGGCCAGCCAGCCCTGCCCCTGATCAGGGTGGGGGGACTTATCTGGGGTGGTGCTTGCCTGTGGAAGGGGCTACAGGAGGTTGGCTGGTGGCCCCGTCCGCTATTCGGGTGGAGGGGCAGCTGGGGGGAGGGGCTGTGGGAGGTTGGCTGCTGGCCCCACCCCCTAATCAATAGGCATTATAGCCACCAGTCATTCCAGTCATTACAGCATTACGGTCACTGGCTTTATATATATATATATATATAGATAGATGACAGTGGGCAAGTTACTTAAATGCTTAGAGTCTCAGTTTCACCATTTGTAACATCGCATAAGAATAGTACCTTCCACCCTAGCTGATTTTGCTTGGTGGATAGAGTATTGGCCTGTGGAGTGAAGGGTCCTGAGTTCAATTCTGGTTAAGGGCACATGCCTGGGTTGCAGACTCAATCCCCAGTGGGGGGTGTACAGGAGGCAGACAATCAATGATTCTCTCTCATCATTGATGTTTCTATCTCTCCCTCTTCCTTCCTCTCTGAAATCAATTTATATCCTAATAATAGACAAAGATGGTAATTGACCATACCTTCACTATGCCTCCCATTGGCTAATCAGTCAGATATGCAAATTAACCACCAAAAAAGATGGCGGTTAATTTGCATACATAGGCACAAAGCAGCGGAGCGAAGGCTTGAAGGCATCTCCAGCCGGAGCATGAAGACTGAAGGCAGCTCCAGCCAGAGCGAAGACCTGGGTCCCAGGTGCCAGAGGAAAACCGGTGCCAGCAGTCAGGGGAAGGGAAGGCATATTGCACAAATCTTTTCATGCAACAGGCCTCTAGTATACACATATTAAGAATAGTACCTTCCTCATAGTGCCTGGTGCAGAGTAAATGCTACCTAAGTGTAAACGACTTGCATTACTACTCTGAAGAGACATCTGTTTGATTCCCAGTGACTCATTTATTGTAGAATCTTCTAGGACCCACAGGGTAGGAGAGCAAACCAGAAGAAGGAGTTGCTCTTAATTTGGTCACATAACTGACATATGCCTGCTACCTTTCATGGTCTTGAGAGTAGTAAAACAGTTCATCTCCAAATGTCTCAAAAGCCTAAGAAAATGTTGCTCTGTGTGCTTAATATTTCCCCTCAGTCACATGTGCTATACCAACTGCAGTAAACTGACTCTGTGTCTCCAAGCACTGAAAAGAGGCTCAGCCCAGTGGGCTTCATCTATTACACAAAACCTTGGCAAGGACTTTATGCTTAAAGCGTGGTTGATTTACAGTAGGGGGAAAAATAGAAAGAAGAAATATTAAAATAAAGTGCAATCATGTTTCTATTTAAAAGTGGTTACTGCCAACAGTATTGCAAAATAATGCTGGCCAGAAACCAGAAAGCTGCACCTGCACAGATTCCATCTGTAGAACCCTGGAACCCTTGCTGTGATTGCTCAATAACTCTCCTATTTAGCACCACTGGCAAAAATTTGTCAAATCTTATATACCCACAAACACACACAACACACGCATACTCTCACAGGTACATGGGCGATTTATTTAGCCTCTGTGTCCTTAAGACATTATTCTACTTAGGTTGGTCAAGATGGTATTCTTTATAACTACTTTTTTCTACTACTATTTTTTCTTATACTCTCTGAATTAAAATTATACACAGGTTTATATCCAACCACATTGAGCTCCTCTTAACTCAGTGTGGTCTATATTATGCATGTGCCTTTATTTCTTCAATTTAACATCCGTACACCTTGAGAAAAGAGAACTTGTCTACCTTTAGGAATAGCCATTAAAAAGTGAGAAGTTTGATATTCCTTTATGTAGTATCCATTTTTAAAGAGCTTGTGGTGTAAAATGTGGCAATAATAATAATACCATAGCATTTAGAACATTTGTGGGAAATTGAAGAGCTCCTCTTGGTGTCTAAATTGGAGTAGCAGAAGGAGTACTGGAGCAGGAAGACCAGGTGTTGAACATTAGCCCTACCGCTCATCACAAGCAGCTGTCTGACTACCTGGCCTTGGACAAGACACTCTCTGTACTTCAGTTTTCTGCACAATAGGAATTAAAGACCCTTTCCTGCCTGATTCATAGGTTTTCTGTTGAAAAAATATATAATGGAAATATACAGGAAGGGAGTTGTAAACTACCCAGCATCTCATGTATGCCACCCAAGTCATCCTACAGGGACTTATTTAAAACCCCATGAAAGCAACTCAGAAAAGAGACAATGTGTGGACCTCCATTTTTCCTTCCTTATAGGTATCTATCTTGGTCGCTTCCAAAATCAAGTATTTTCTCTTCCCAGCAAACATTCTCAAAATGTTCTCTAGCAAGGCCGTGAGAGATATTTGCATCAGTGAAAGACAAGATAGTACTGAAGGACTAAATGTTGTCCTTATAAACATGCATTTTGTTTGATAACTTAGATGTTACTTAAAAGTCAATGACTGACAGGAGAGAGGGTGCAGGGAGCATGCACAGAGTCTCTAAGACTTTCTGTTAATAAGACCAGGAGGAAACTGGGAAAACGGGAGGTAGCTTTAAAAGAGACAGAACAAGGAAAATATGATAGAAAGACTGAGATTAATTTGGATTTCTTTAAGACGTCCTTTAAAGTTCTACTGACAAGATCAACCATTTTAAATATGTGTACTTATTTCTTTTCTTAGTATTGTATCCTCAAATAGAAAAGAACAGTCATGTACCATGAGTAATTTCAATAAAATGTGCTAAGTACAGTGACAGAAAAGTACAAATGAGAGATACTTACCAGAGCTCTTACAGATTAGGAAAGCGTCCTTCAAAAAGGAAATTCCTAAATTGAGCCCTCAGGGGAATGGCAATCCCCAAGAAACAATATCCTTTTCAATTGTAACCAACTCTCATTTTCTCCAATAAACTTTGGAAAAATATCTTTCATGCTTCATGTAGAACTTCCTTCATGCCCAACACCAAAGGAAAGGCCTAAAGGTCTTCTGCCTTGTTTGCTAATGCAGAAAATTTATCCACAATAGCATGAAGAAAAGTCATTTAAAACTACTAAAACTGTGTGCCTAATGCTGTGAGTAGAAATCAGAGACGTTCCGAAATATAATTCTAAGCTTCTAGTCTTGTTAGGTAATTGACTAAAAGGTTGGTCAAATTTAAACTTCCATGCCTCCATTTACCCAAGAGCAGAATTATCTTAGTAATTTATACCACATCAGGTTGGTCTGAGAATTAATGTTTAATGTGTTCTGAAACTCTAAAATAGAAAGTATATTTTTCAGAAGAATCCAAATTTTAAATAATCCTTCGTACCCTTAAGATCTTCTTCGGATGGTTATTTTCATCTATGTTCTGTTTACAATCCAGTTATGTGGACCAAAAAAATATACATTTGGACTTAACAAGCCCAAATACATGTACACAGCGAGTTCAGAGATATTTTCATCAGTGAATGTTGGATGATAAACTCTCAAGGAACACAAAAGTCTTCTGATGCCTCTTCCATATGCAGCCTCTTTGCATTGCAATGAGCTGGGCTACCACACTTAAATAAGCAAACGAGGCACCTTATTTCAGAAAGGAATGTATCAGAAATTCATTAGTAAGGCAGTTAGTTTGACCCCAGTATCTGATTAATGATTTGTTCCTAGGTACTATACATAATCGGAATTTAATATTTCACAAACCACGGAAATCATCCAGAAAATAATTGAAATTTGGTTTCAACTTTCCCAGTAGCATCAATTCTTTTGAAAATATGTAGCATCAATTCTTTTGAAAATATGTGAGCCTTCTCTATATTTTCAGCTACTAACATATAACTGAGAGCCCAGAGCATGAAATTCTGACAGTTATTATAATAAGGTAAAAATGGGGTTACAGAACTCATTTTCAAAGTTCCTTTCTGCTTTTTTTTAAAAAAAAAAAAAATTAAATTGGCACTACCAAATTTAATGACAAGGCTACCCTGCTGAGTTTGGAGCCCAGAAAGCTATTGTCTCCTGGTCTATGTATCCTACTCTGCTCTAATGTTTCCTATAATGCGACTAATAACCAGTCATCAGCAATAAATGCCTTGTCATCTCATTGTGGCACACAGCGATAGCTGGAGCACTGATACTGACAAATGAACCGGCGTAATCACTTTGGATTTCTTTGTTACGCCTCACAGTGTGAAGAAGGCTTCTGCTCAGCACGTCCCCAAAAAACAAACAAGCACTATTGCAGTCTCCTCCATCCATCTCTCCTTATTGCTGCCATTCAAACCCCTGTGCTGCCCTCACTACCACCCATCTTCCCAGAAAAGTGAAAAGTCCCAGATCTTTACTTTTGACATCTCTCTCCTACTGTTCCTTTGCCAACTGTATCACGAAGAAAGAAATGAAAATCCAGAAAATGGGGGATAAAAAGAATGTGAATTTTCTCTACTTTCCAGGCTGTTTTCCTTAAGAAAAGAAAAAAAAAAAGCTCATTAAAATCCAGTTGAGTCTGACATTTTCCCTTTTACCTTTTCAATCTTTTTATAGTTGCAAATCATTAACTATCAGCATGAAGCTCAAAGGTAGCTCTCGCCATCTATGAAATGGTGACACATTTGACAATAATGCTTTTGAAGAGCCTGTCACATTCTCTCCCCAAACAAGTCTCATTAATGCTCAAACTGTCTTTCTTTCCTCTATGCTTCTTTTCTCCTGATTTCTCTCTAATTAGCTGGGGTTTTTTTATGTTCCCTCGTTCCACAGTTTGAGCTTTAAAAAAAAAAGGAGGTGGATGCCATTTCCATGAACCCTAAGGCCAAGTTAATCAGCAGAATTAATGACTCTATTACCCATTAGACTGGGGGCAGTGGCGCTTAACTCCAAGCACCCAGTGTTCACCTTCCACTGTGCTTCTTCATTTTGCTCTGACAAATGTAAACTTCTGCTCTACCAAAACAAACTCTGAGATTCAAGTTATCTGTATAGCATTTCTTTTCCTCTTTAGAGTATGAATCAAGAGGAGAGGTTGAAAGCATAGCCACCTCTCTCTGCAGTGCCCATGCTGAGAAAGTATTATGCCATTAAATGAAGATGGATAAAAGGAAGTCTCGGGAAGACTGGAAAAGAGTCATAAACTAGTGTTTCCTGTACAACTCGCCATAATCGATAAATCCTTCTCGTAGAACATTTCATAGTTGCAGCATCACAGAAAAATGCCCCAGTATTTTAAAAAGCTGGACTGTGGAAGAGAAAGCTATGTGAAAATTTAAACCAGCCAACAAGTTGATTTGATCAATTTTCAAACACAAAGCATGATTGGAGGTTGAATAATTTTTTGAAATTAATTTTCATTTGATGGAGGGGCAAAAAGTTCAAAGAGTTGTTTCCTCTTTAACAAGGACTGAGAAATATGTCATTGTATCCTGAAAGTCAACACTAACACAAAACTAAACATTTTGTATGTATTGAAATGTTTTATTTTAGAAGCATCTAGCTAGAAACTGTCAGGAGAGTTTTTACCTTTCATAATGCAACAAAAGCATCCTTCACAGAAGTTCCCTTTAAATGTTTAGTGATATTGCTATCAATAAAAAGAAAAAGAAGACTAATACAGATTTATCTGGGTACTCAAATAGGCTTCCAAAGAGCAGAAATAACAAGATCATTTCCGAGAAAAGACTTGCTTTCATTTTTCTTCAGTTACAACTCCACTCTCATCTAATACAAAAGCTTTTGGTATCATTTTGGTGGGTGATCTTTACGTAGAGATTATTATCAGATCTTTTTTGTTGACAATCCTGCCCTAGCTGGGTTTGAAGTATGCTGAGCCACAGAATTTCTGTGCTTATGCCTTCCAGCCTTTCCCTATCCTTCACCCTCCATTTAGTCTACAAAATATACCTGAAAGGATATTGGCAAGAATGATAATTTTAACATTGACTTTATTATTTTGCTCTGTCTAGTCATAGAAAACAATCCCATTCTTGTTAAGTGTGTTGTTGTTTTTCTTTTACATTATAAAGGGAAATCCTCAGGGCATTAAAAAAGACTGAGTCAATAGTAAAACTCAAACTTTCAACAAAAAAAGTTAGGAAAAAAGGCATTTCAATGGTTATTAATGAGAGTTTTGTGTTATAAGAGGACATTTGCAATACTTGGAAACAAATGTAAGGGTATTTGCAATGCTTGGGAAACATCACATTAAGCATAACTATCTTCAAATATTGAAAAGATAAGCCATCCAACCTTGCTTTGATGTGTAGATAGTCATCAGGTGGGATATAAAAAAAATCATAAAATAAACAATAGGAATATTTACATAACAAAGGCGCCCCAAGCACTTCATTCTAAGTCATTGGTCATTGCCCCAAATCTGAGACTCAGGGAATAAGAATTCTAGTCCCAACCTGCCAACCCCTAAGAATGTTTATGGAAAAGCCAGGGGTGAGGGTGGGTAGTGCAAATTTTATCTATTTGCTTTATCTCTACACAAAGAATAATAATAATGAAACTAGATTACAAGTAACTAAAATATAGTACACAAAAGTCATGTCAAAGATTCCTACCACACTAGAGAGAAATTAAATCACAGGACATTATTCAAAAAATTACACACAAACACTGTCACACTCACTTTATCCCATATCTTCTTTATCTTCTCTTTGATGGTGATACAAGATAATAATAGTCTTTCAGAGACTTCTGAAATGTCTTTTTGTTGGGTTCTTTTCCTAAGTGTTCTCATAGCATCCTCTAGTTATCTTATGGTAGCATTCATCTCATTTGTCTGTCTCTGTGCCATTAGAAAGCAACAAATGCAAAAACTGTGTTCTGTTTTCGGTTGCACCCTATGTACCCAGTAGAGTGTCTAACTCATTGTGACATGAATTATTTGTAGACTACACAAGTGGGGAAAAACTGAGTGATCAAGTTAAACCTAAATTAGCAATTATAAACTTCATGTTTTTTATAGAACCATTTGCAATTACCTCCAGATTACCTAAAAACTTACGACACATCTGAGAATATATAAAAGTATGGAGGCATTTTCATGTTAGTTTCCCCTAAGTTAAGTTGATGGGAAGAATACAAGCTCAGGTCAGACATATTACTTTACTGTTTTATTATCCTTGACTCCTTTTAATATTTACAATGTCAATAAGCAAACAAATAAAGAAAATATTCAGATATCTCTACTTCCATGTTCATTGCAGCATTAGCCACAATAATCAAGGTATGCAAACAGCCTAAGTGTATATTGATGGATGGATAAAGAAAATATGACATATAAATCCAATGGAATATTATTCAACCTTTAAAAATAAGGAAATCCTGTCATTTAAAACAACATGGATGGACCTAAAGAATGTGCTAAGTGAAATAAGCCAGACATAAAAAAACAAACAAAAAAAAACCTCAAATACACAGAAGCAGAGAGAGTAGAATGGGCAGGAAAGTGGGAGAAATAGGAGAAGTTGTTCAAAGAGTACAAAGTTGTAGTTATGTAGGATGAGATCTAATGTGCATTATGATGACTAGAATTAATAATACTGTATTAAATACTGAAAATATGCTAAGAAAATAATTTCAGGTGCTCTCATAAAAAAAATAAAGATGGTAACTATATGAGGAGAAAATATTAACTTGACTGCAGTAATCATTTATATTTATGTTTACATTTATGTTTATGTTTATATTCATATTTCCAGGGACAGAAATAATGCTGTGAGGCACTGATGAGTTTGGATTCGCAACATAATTTCTACCACTGGGAAACAGGGGTATACATTTTTCATTTCCAAAGCTAGCTGAGCATCAGAATCACCCAAGGAACTTCTTAGAAATGCCTATCTTGAGGCACCACAAGTGACTGACTGAATCAAGAGCCTCAAACTACCCAAGGGATTCTTATGTGTTCAGCTTGCTAGTAGTTGTTAGACCTGCAGAGAT
Organism: Myotis daubentonii; assembly: GCF_963259705.1. Classification (NCBI taxonomy): domain Eukaryota; kingdom Metazoa; phylum Chordata; class Mammalia; order Chiroptera; family Vespertilionidae; genus Myotis; species Myotis daubentonii. The sequence continues at coordinate 141,233,183 of NC_081842.1, read as the reverse complement.
AAGGGAAAGAATCTATAATAATAAAAGTGTAATATGCAAACCAACCAAACGGCTGAACAACGGAACAACCGTCCAGACTACCAAGCTATGACACCCATTGGCTCCAGGCCATCCATAACAGGTGCGATGTGATTGGTCAGGGGCCCAGCTATCGTCCCATAATTGCCCCGCCAAGGGAGGCCCAGGCCACCAGCTGGCGAGGCATCAATCAGGGGGGCTCCACAATCACCCCAAAGAGGGAGGCCCAGGCTACCCTGTGGTGGCACTGCAGGGGGTAGCCTGGGCCTCCCTCTGTGGGGGCAACCCATCACAGAGCTGTGACTGGGTGGGCAGGGCCTACCACTTTGGGGAAATTCATTGCAGAACCCTGTGATTGATTACCCCGCAGAGGGACACCCAGGCTACCTGGCCGGTGGCGCTGCAGTGGGTGGCAGGGCTTCCCTCTTCAGGGCAATTGATCATGGGGCTCCCGAACTGTGAGAGGACATAGGCCAGGCTGAGGGAGCCCCCCCCCCACGAGTGCATGAATTTTGTGCACTGAGCCTCTAGTCTCTATATATAAAAGCCTAAGCAACCTGTCGACTGAATGACTAGTCAACCAGTCGCTATGATGCACACTGACCACACCAGGGGGCAGATGTTCAATGCAGGAGCTGCACCCTGGTTGTCAGTGCGCTCCCACAGTGGGAGTGCTGCACAGCTGACCGACAGACACCAAATACAAGGCTCACGGCTGACCACCACAGCCTGAGACTTCAGCAGGGCAGCGGAAGCAGGCTCAGTGGGGGTAGGATGAGCAGAAGCAACAGACGACATTGGACTGCCTGTTTTACCCGATTGCCACAGGCCACATCAAGGGACCCCGGCAGTGCACAAATCCATGCACAGGGCCTCTAGTATGTCATAAATACGTAGAACATCAAATGTATTTCATTCTGAAAGCAAATCCTTTCTATGTACAGAAGAAAGGCTATAGCCTTTGGACTTCAACACATCTGCATTGGAATTCTAGTTTCACCATAACTAAATTATGTGCCCGTGAGTAAGTAACCTAATACCTCTGCATAGCTGAGAAAATGAAGATAACAAAAATATGTCCTTCATGGGTTGCTGTGAACTGCCCAGCAGTGTATATTGCAATATAGGTGACCAATACTTATTCTTTGTTTTTCCCCTTCCTCTCCTATGTAATATGACCAAAGGAAAAATAATAAAAGAAATAGGTAAAGTAGAAAGAAAGGCTAACATATAAGAAAAAATAAACATAGGTTATCAAGAACATGTGATTCATTTCCTTTAAATCTAAATCATTTCCAATAATTAAAGGGTAAGAATCTCAATAGCAAATTTCTGTGAGATTCAAACTATATGTGGCTTAAATGATTTTCTGTAATATTTAGCTTAACTCATGGCAGAGCCATGTTTAGTTGATTTTGTAAAGGGTTTGGAAACCATTCAGATACTAAGTATGAATCATAACAAATTCATGAAGGCAAAAGAGATTCCATTTGAAATTGCAGGTGTTGATTATGACAAAGAAAGTTACAGTTAAATCAGGTCTCTCTACCTTCTAGTTCTCTAAGTAGTTCACTCTTCTCAGAGGAAAGAACTTGCCTTATATTCCTTTATTTATCAATAATATCAAAAGTTAACTGCTCTGTGAAGTCTTTCCTAAAAATTCTCTTCTAAACAAGGTGAGTTCAATTCAACTAATAGTTATTGACCAACTTCTGGGTTAATAGTGAATCTCCAGAATTATTCACATGAAAGTTAAGAATAAAAATAAATAATAATCTCTGTTATTAACTCCATTATTTAGCAGTTATATACATATACAACTAAACACTGCTTAAAGACATAATTATGGGAAAGGAGAAAAGCAAAATTACATTGTTTTTAAAATAATATATTTATATACCTGAAAAAAGCAAAAGATTCCACTGAAAATAAAAATTGGAAATTTAGAATTCAGCAAGATGATCAGTTAGAAGTTTAATATGTGGTCCTCATTCTCCCAAGAAGCTTAACTATAATGGCTGCTGACTTTCCTGCCCTAAAATGAACCCTGAGTAAGCAGAGGAATATAATGAAGACAATAGGGAGGGGAGGGGTGCAAGAGCAAAAGTAAAGAAAGGGGAGGGGAGGGAAGGGCAGGAATGGGGAGGAGAGAAAAGAAATTCTAGGTAGGAAGGAATGTAATTTTGAAATGATGTTGCATTGGTTGGGATGGGGTGGCGAAGGAACAGGTAGATTTGACTTGAAGCAGGAAGCTTCTAGGCCTGGCCATGGGGGATAGAATAAAAGAGGAACCCTACCCTGGCCAGTGCTGCTCAGTGGTTGGAGTGTCTGCCTGGTCTAGGGCGAGTAGGTTGTGCTTTAGATCCCAGGCCAAGTGGGGACATGTGTGGGAGATAACCAATCAATGTATCTCTCTCACATCAGTGTTTCTCTCTTTCCTTCCCCCTTCCTCTCTCCATTCCATCTCTCTAATAAAAGCAATGGAAAGAATATCCTTGGGTGATGATTTCCAAAAAGGGAACCCTGGCATTCTGATCTTCATTCTTCTATAACATTGGTTATCAAAGTGCTATCCCTGGACCAACAGCAACTTGTTAGAAAACAAATATTTGTGCCCACACCCTGGCCTGCTAAATCAGAAATTCTGTGAGCGAAGCTCAGTATCTATGCTTTAAAAAGTCCTCCCTGTGATTCTGATGAATCCTGAAGTTTGAGAACCACTGTCCTCCTAGTACTGCTTTTCCTAGGGAAGTGGTCGGCAAACTGCGGCTCGCGAGCCACATGTGGCTCTTTGGCCCCTTGAGTGTGGCCACGAAGTTTCAATCTCACTGTACATGCTAGCCCGCACATGGTATTTTGTGGAAGAGCCATACTCAAGGGGCCGCAGTTTGCCAACCACTGTCCTAGGGGACCAGAGCAGGGCGGGGGTGCAAACACTAAGCCAGTGGTTCCCAACCTTCCTAATGACATGACCCTTTAATACAGTTCCTTATGTTGTGACCCAACCATAAAATTATTTCCGTTGCTACTTCATAACTATAATTTTGCTACTGTTATGAATCGTAATGTAAATATCTGATATGCAGGATGTATTTTCATTGTTACAAATTAAACATAATTAAAGCACAGTGATTAATCACAAAAACAATATGTAATTATATATGTGTTTTCCAATGGTCTTAGGCGACCCCTGTGAAAGGGTCATTTGACCCCCAAAGGGGTCGTGACCCACAGGTTGAGAACCGCTGCACCAAGTGGAAGAGTTATTTTATAGTATGAAGAGGTATTGCCCATGGTTTCTAGGTACCGAGGGTTCTCCATTCTTGGGCTCATCTGTATCCACCCTTTAGTTCATTGGGCATGGCCTTCTTCTATTTGCTTCATTTGACTGAGTAACAAATACCATAAGAGAAAAATGAGCTCACAAACCAAAGTAACAAGGCATTGGAGGATCTTAAGTATTTTCCAAGAACTAAATGCACTGGGTAACAAATTCCATCAAAAGCAAAATTATTATAACAGACAAAGAATTTTAAATTAACCAATTAACTCTACTAAGTAAGAGAAAACATTACAATATGAAGTAAAGAACAAGAAAATATTAAAAATAACTACACATAAATCTTAGTCACATATATGTAGTGGTTAAAATAAAAAACACAATAATTAAGACAATTAGCAAAATGGAACAACTGAGGAATAAATTTGTGAATTTACACAAGCTCCAAAAAAAAAAAGCTAAGACAAAAATATAACAGAAAAAGTAAGACTTATGAAGGACAGAGAAAGAAATGGTAATATTGAGGTCATCAGAGTAATAGAAATAGAGGGAGATAAAAATGGAGAGGAGACTATATCAGCAGTAATAAGATAAATTTCCCATAAAGAATTATGATTGAAAAGGCCCATTGACTTCTGCTCCCAGCCATGATGGAGTGACAGGGACCACATTTACTGCCTCATCTTAAACAACTCAAAAAACAGGCAGTATATATTAAACGGTCTTCAGACATTGAAAAACAGGCAGTAAAGCACAATGATTCTGAAGACAAGGAAAACAAACATAGTTTGCCCTATGATTGCCCCAACTTACTTCCAGAAAGAGTTTCCAAGGCACAACACAGGGAAATTGAACTCAAAAAGATATTAACAGTCTTTCTAGTTAAGGAGATGGAGTTGACAATCAAGTAACAGAGAAGAGATGCACAGAGAGCAAGCCCTGGAGATCTACAAGGCATCCCCTATCAATCTTCACCTGAGCACCAATCAAGGTATAAGTGTGAAGAAACTACCTGAGGCTAAGGAAGGAAACCAAACACACACACACACACACACACACACACACACACACACACACACACACACCAGAGGAAGGAATCCCCAATATTCACACTTCCAAGAATATTTATATTCCCAACAGCCAGTATGAAAAAATTCTGGAGCATCAAGTTTAGTACTCAGATTATACTGTCTCAATAGAGGGACTAAATAACCCTAAGGCTAATGTTTGCTTTTGTCCTATAATATAATATAAATACAGTATTTCATAGTGATATATGTCATATAATTGTGTGTGTGTGTGTGTGTGTGTGTGTGTGTGTGTGTGTGTGTAGTCTTTGCCCCAAATTCCTAGCACAGAATTTCAAAAACTCTTGGAATTTCCTAAATGATAATGTTATGCTAATGAGGCAATTCATGGGACAGTAGCCTAGATAGCTTTAAGACAAGTTTGGGGGCAGGATGGTCATCAGGAAAACCAACCATATGATTAGAGGATTGAAAATTTTGGTTGCCTGACCTCTGGGAAGGGGAGGGTAACTAGAGAGGGAGTTCATGATGTAATGGCCAATGATGTAATCAATTATGCCTAAGTAATGAAATCGCTATAAAAATTCTTAGATACTGAGGCTTCAGGGAGCTTCTTGCTTAACACATTGATGCACTTGGAAGGGGCACATCCCAATTCCATGAGGAGAGGACATGGAAGCTCTGAACCCCACCCCATACACACCCCCATCTTGCTCTATGAGTCTTTTCCATTTAGCTGTTTCTGAGTTGTAGGCTTTATAAAAGTAAGTATACCACTTTCCTGAGCTCTGAGTTGTTCTAGGGAATTATCCATTTGGAGCTAACTTGAGCAAAATTGCAGATAAACTGTGAGACCCACTTATAGCATGCAAAGAAGCAGAAAAAATATAACATATTATAATGAGAAAGCCATAATCAATAGACCCAGACCCAGAAACAGCACAGATAAAAGAATGAGTAGGAAAGATAAAACTTCAATTATAAATATATCCAATATGCTAAATAAGGTAGAGAAAAACACTAGTGCTTAAGGAGAAATATGAAAAATATAAAAATGAAACAAAAATTTATAGAGATAAAAAATATAATGTCTGAGATGAAAAAAATACATATTGAATAGGATCAACAGCAAATTGGGAACTGCACAAAAAACCATCAATGAACTTGAAGACATAGCAATACGAACTACTTAAAATAAAACAAATAGAAAAAAAAAGATGAAAAAACTATGAGAACATCAGGGAACTACAAAATAACCTCAATTTTTCCAATATACATTTAAGTGGAGTCCCTGACATATAAGAAAGAGGAAACAAAAATTTTTCAAAATATTTCCCAAAGTTGATGAAAATTACAGACTCACAGTTTTAAAAATTGAAACTAATAGCCAACAGTAAACATGTTCAGGTATTAGATCATAGAATGCAGAGCTATAAATATAGGCTTTAACTAAATGCTTCAGTTGCTTTGGTTAGCACATAGTTTATATTCAAAGATTAAGAAAGTATGTAGTCATGTCCTAGAAGCTTGCCTATCAAGCAAGTTCCAGGAAAAATGTTTAAATGTACACTTTACTTGAAATAATAGAAAAATGTAGCTAATTAAGCACAAAACAATAATAGCATCTGATGAATAGCTTCTGCTTTTGCACACCGAGATAATGATATTGATACATTGTTAAGAGGTTTTACTGCTCACAAGTTGTATATCAGACCACCCCACCACTGCCTTGCTGAAGTCAGATAAGGTAATGCCAGCAGTGAAATCGCTGACCAGAAAATGAACATGAACTGCTTACCTAATCACTGACCAATCAACAAAGCCCATGAACCTAAACCCATTACTCATAATTTCACTTTATAAAAACTCTTGCCTGTAGGCTGGCCACTGAGGAGTTAGGACTTTGAGAACCAGCTTGCCATTCTCCTAGGTGGCTCCATTCCAAATAAAATAGTTTATCTTTCTTCACTGCAAAGTCAGTTCTCCCTGACTCACTGCACACAGTTAGGCAGGAACTCTCACTTGGTTTGGTTTACAGAATCTCAACAAATCCCAAGCTTGGGGAAAATGATGAAAATGATACCTATGCACATTATAAACAAACTACTTCAAAACAGTGAAAAAGAGAAAATCTTAAAAGCATCCAGAGGAAAAAAATGTACATTATTATAGAGGAAAAAAATAAGAATGACTGCAGACTTAGAAACCGTGCAAGCAAGAACACAATGGGGCAACAACTTTAAGGTACTGAAATTAAACAACTGTCAACCTGGAATCCTATACCCAGATAAAATATCCTTCAAAATCAAAGGCAAAATAATGTTTTCATACATACAAAACATAAAATAATACATGGCTAGCAGATTAGCACTATACAAAATGACAAAAGAAGTTCTTCAGGCAAAAGGAAAATAATACCAAAAGGAAATCTGTATCTAAGCAAAGGAATAGAGAACACTAGAAATAGTAAATATATATGTAGATGTAAAAGATATTTTTTCATATTTTTCTAAATCAGCTTGAAAGATAATTGTTTAAGGAAAAATAGTAAAATGTATTGTGAATTCATTATATATGTAGAAGTAAAATGTATGACAAAATCAGCACAGAAGAAGACAATAGAAATATATGGTTATAAGATTCTTATAAATTATGTGAATTGAAATAGTCTAACAGGCATTTTTTTTAGAAACTTACATGCTAATTCTAAAATTTACTATTCAGAAATGCAAAGGACTTGTAATAATTTTTAAGAGAAGAACAAAGAATATTTACACAACCTGATATCTAGACTTATTATAAAGCTACAGCAATCAAGACAGATAGACACATATATCAACAGATAAGAATAGAGTCCAGAAACAGACCCACACATTATGTTAAATTTATTTTTAACAAAGTTCCAAGGCCACTTAATCAGGAAAAAAAAAGTATCTTTTCAACAATTGGTGCTAAAACAATTAATTAGATAGCTTTGTGCAAAAAAAAAAGGAATGAAACTTTATTCTTAACTTATAACATATCTAAAATTAATTCATATAAGAACTAGGACAAATGTAAGAGCTAACACTATAAAACTTATAGAATAAAACATAGCTAATGTTAGAGACCTTGAGTTTTCTAAAGGCTTTTTTAAGTACAATGCCCAAAATCATGATCCATTTTAAAAATGATAAGGTGGACTTAAAGTATTTTGATCTTCAAAAACCAATGTAATGAAAATGAAAAGACAAGGCACAAACCAGGAGAAAGTATTTGCAAAATATATATCCAACAAAGAACTTGTACCTAGAACAGTGATTTTAACTTTTTTCATTCCATGGCACACATAAACTTATTACTACAATTCTGCAGCACACCAAAAAATACATTTTTGCCAAACTGAAAGAAAAATAGGTATGATTTTGATTCATTTACACTAGATGGCTATTGTTGTACTGACTATTGTCATTTTTTTATTTCACACTCTAAGGAGAAAAAGGTGAGTGCCTCTGACTAGTCAGGTATTGCATGTTTTAAAAACTAGTGTGCCTGCCACAACACAAGGGTTAGAAATTGATCATCTAAAATATATTCTGATGTTGCAGAACTCAAATTGTAAGACAAGCAACTGGGCAAAATATTTGAACATACCCTTCACCAAAGAAGATAACACAGATGCCAAATAGATTAAAAGATACTTAACATCACTATTCATTAGAGACATTAAATTAAAGCCACATGAGCCAGTGTTTGCTCAATGATTAAAGTGTTGGCCTGCCCACCAAAGGGTCACAGGTTTGATTCCTGGTCAAGGGCACGTACCTGGATTACAGGTTGATTCCCCAGCCTCCTGGTCTGGGCATGTGCAGGAGGCAACCAATTGATGTGTCCTTCTCACATCAATGTCTCTCTCTCTCTCTCTCCCTCTCTCTCTTTCTGTCCCCCATCCCAATCTCTCTAAAAATCAATGGAAAAAATATCCTCAGATGAGGTTTAAAAAAATATTAAAGCCATATGAGATATCCCTACACACCCACTAGAATGACTGAAATTTAAAGAACTAAACCCAAAAGAATAAATTAATAAGTTTTTGTCATAAAAACCAAGAAACATTACACAAAAAGACTGATAAACTTACTACCCAAAATGAAACACTTCCTTATACTAGAAAAATAAAACCACTACAAACATATTTCTAAAATAAAATCAACCTAGGAAATAATAGTTTTTATAAAACATACTAGAGGCCCGGTGCACAAAAATTTGTGCACTGGGAGGGGGGGGGGTCCCTCAGCCTGGCCTGTGCCCTCTAGCAGTCTGGGACCCCTCGGGAGATAACGACCTGCTGGCTTAGGCCTGTTCCCGGGTGGCAGAGGGCAGGCCCAATCCCTAGGTGCAGCCCCTGGTCGGGCTCAGAGCAGGGCTGATTGGGGAGTTGGGGCGCCGCCCCCTGTCACACTCAAGGCAGGGTCGATGGGGAGGTTGTGGAGCAACCCCCTGTCACACACAGAGCAGGGCCCATCAGGGGGGTTGGGGCTCTGTACCCTGTCACGCACAGAGCAGGGCCCATCAGGGGGTTGGGGTGCTGCCCTCTATCACCCACAGAGCAGGGCGGATCAGGGGGTTGGGGCACCGCCACTCTCACACTCAGGGCAGGGCCGAGGGGGAGGTTATGGCTCTACCCCGTCACACACAGAGCAGGGCCCGTGGGGGGGGGGGGGAGCTCCCCCCTATCAGGCACAGAGCAGGGCGGATAGGGAGGTTGTGGCCCCGCCCCCTGTCACACACAGAGCCGCAGGGCGATCAGGGGGTTTGGGTGCTGCCCCCTGTCACGCTGATTCCAGTGCCGGGAGGCCTCACGGCTCTGCTGATCCCGGTTCTGGGAGGCATATTACCCTTTTACTATATTGGGTAGAGGCCTGGTGCACGGGTGGGGCCGGCTGGTTTGCCCTGAAGGGTGTCCTGGATCAGGGTGGGGGTCCCCACTGGGGTGCCTGGCCAGCCTGGGTGAGGGGCTGAGGGCTGTTTTCAGGCTGGGGGTGACTGAACTCCCAAACGCTCCTTTTTTCCTTTTTTTTTTTTTTTTTTTTTTTAATTCTGGGCCAGCTTTAGCTTGAGGCTTGGTTCCAGCTCTTAGGCCTCCGGCTGAAAGTAGGTTTCTGGCCTTTGCTTACAATGTTGTGAATCTGCTGGCTGAAGTTGGGCGTATTTGTTACAGAGTTTCTTAAACTGCCCGCTCAGAGGCAGCCGCAGGCGGGGAACGTTGGTTTCCTCTGTCACTGAAGCAACCAAGCCTCATGTTAGTTTCAAGCTGCCTGGCTGCCGGCCGCCATCTTGGCTGACAGTTAATTTGCATATCTCGCTGATTAGCCAATGAAAAGGGTATCGGTCGTATGCCAATTACCATGTTTCTCTTTTATTAGATAGGATGACAATGGGTTTCTAGCCTTAATATGCAAATAATTCTTATAAATTATTTTTTAACTCAAAGGGACATAAACTGGCAAGCCCCCCAAAGAAGAGAGAAAGTGATCAATAATAATATAAAAAGATGTCTTTCTTGCCCTAACCAGTTTGGCTCAGTGGATAGAGCATCAACCTGCGGACTCAGGGGTCCTGGGTTCGATTCGGTCAAGGGCATGTACCTTGGTTGTGGGCACATCCCCAGCAGGGGATGTGCAGGAGGCAGCTGATTGATATTTCTCTCTCATCGATGTTTCTAACTCTCTATCCCTCTCCCTTCCTCTCTGTAAAAAATCAATGAAATATATTTAAAAAAGAGATGTCTTTCTTGAGTTATTATCAAAAAAATAAAGGTTTAAGTAGATACCATATTAATAAATTGGCAAAATTATTAGTAAGCCTGTAACACTCTACTAAAAGACATCTTAAAAAGAAGAAAAATGTTAATAAGTAAAAGAATAAATGTTTTCTTAAATAGAATTGCATTATAAAACATAATTTTCTCTAAATTTTCATATGTTGAATTTAAAGAATTATAGAGATGTGTTCCAGTGCCCATTTAAAATTCCAACTAAATAACTTTGGAAACAACAAAATAGAGTTCAAAAATATTTCCAATTATTGTGCAATAAAGTCATTGGGGCAACAAGCTGATTATTTGGTAGTAAAATATTGTCAGTTGTTTAAGATAATAAACTATTCATTTGGAGGCAATAATAATAATGCTGGGACAGTACCTCATTTTTTTCTTTTTAATTTGTTGTTATTGATTTCAGAGAGGAAGGGAGAGGGAGAGAGAGATAGAAATATCAATGATGAGAGAGAATCATTGATCAGCTACCTCCTGCATGACCCATACTGGGAACCAAGCCCAAAACCCAGGCATGTGCCCTGACCAGGAATCAAATTGTGACCTCCTGGTTCATAGGTCAACCTTCAACCACTGAGCCATGCCAGCCCTCATTTTTTTTTTAAAGAATAAAATTAGGCCATAAATTTAAAAGTTTTTTTAAGTAATCATAAAGTGGGGACAATCTCTTAGCATATTATAAAACTCAGAACCATAAAAGAAAAGCAGTGATAAACTGACTATATAAAACTAAATACTTCATTATAAGAGAAAAATAAAGCATATTAATATTTTAAAAATAAAAATACAAACTAGGAAATAACATTTTTAAAGCATATGACAAAAGATTATTATCCTTATGCAAAGAGCTCAAAGTTTTCTTCAGGATTAAAATTGTAATATGACAAGAATAGTCAATTAATCAAACAATTTTAAATATAGTCAGCAATCATTACATAGTGTTCTTTCTTATAATTAAAGATATGCAAATAAAAGCAACTCTATATTATACTAGTAGATTGGCAGAGATGAAAAGTATCAAGATCTGTATTAAAAGGAGAATAAACTATCAAGTACTTATGATTTATTGATGAAAATTTCAAATCATATGACCTTTCTAGAGATCATTTCAGCAGGTGCCTAGTGATGAATAAAACAAAAAAGGAAGAACTGTGTTAGGGATGGATGGAGGGAGGAAAGAAAAGGAGAAAGGAAAGAAAAAGAATAAATGTTCTTTTTCTCTTAAATGTTATTTAAGTAAATTATGGAATAAATAAAGCAATACACTGCAGCCACTAAAAATAATATAGAATCTTTCTGGTCATTAATGAATGTTTAAAATCAGTATAAATATATATGTGTGTGTATTTGGTAAGTATACATAGAAATATATATATATATGAGGCCCTGTGCACAAAAATTTGTGCACTCATGGGAGAGGGGGTACCTCAGCCCGGCCTGTGCCCTCTTGCAGTCTGGGACCCCTCGGGGGATGACCACCTGCTGGCTTAGGCCTGCTCCCCGGGGGATTGGGCCTAAGATGGCAATCAAACATCTCTCTGGCATCCTGGAAGCCCTCAGGGGATGTCCACTTGCCAGCGGGGAGCAGACCTAAGCTTCAATCAGACATCCTTAGCGCTGCTGAGGAGGCAGGAGAGGCTCCCACCACCACTGCTGTACTGGAAGCCATCAGCCTGGCTTGTGGCTGAGCAGAGCTCCCCCATGTGGGAGCTCACTGACCACCAGAGGGCAGCTCCTGCATTGAGCGTCTTCCCCCTGGTGGTCAGTGTGTGTCATAGTGACCAGTCATTCCCAGTCTTTCTGCTGTTAGGGTCAGTTTGCATATTACCCTTTTACTACATAGGATAGAGGCCTGGTGCACGGGTGGAGGCCGGCTGGTTTGCTCTGAAGGGTGTCCCGGATCAGGGTGGGGGTCCCGCTTGGGTGCCTGGCCAGCCTGGGTGAGGGGCTAATGGCTGTTTTCAGCTGGTCACACCCCCTTCAGGGTGGGGGTCCCCACTGGGGTAACTGGCCAGCCTGGATGAGGGGCTGATGGCTGTTTTCAGTCTGGCCACACCCCCTTTAGGGTGGGGGTCCCCACTGGGGTGCCTGGCCAGTCTGGGTGAGGAGCTGAGGGCCGTTTTCAGGCTGGCTGGCAACTGAAGCTCCCAGCCTCTCCTTTTTCTCTCTTTTTTTTAATTCTGGGATTTATTTATCTTCTATAATTGAAACTTTGTTGCTGTCCTGCTCGCTCCAGCTCTGAGGCCACGGCCTGCTGAAAGCAGGTATCTGGAGTTTGTTTAGCTTCTATAATTGAAACTTTGTTGCTGTCACTGGAGCTGAGAGCCGGCTCCAGCTCTGAGGCCATGGCCCACTGAAAGCAGGTATCTGGGGTTTGTTTAGCTTATATAATTGAAACTTTGTTGCTTTCGGAGCTGTTGCTTTCAGAGCTCAGAGCTGGGCCTCGGCAGGTGGGGAACCTTGGCTTCCTCCATCACTGGAGCAAGCAAGCCTCCTGCTTGCTTCAGCTGCATGGCTGCCAGCCGCCATCTTGGTTGGCGGTTAATTTGCATATCGCCCTGATTAGCCAATGGGAAGCGTAGCGAAGATACAGTCAATTACCCTTTTTGTCTTTTATTCGATAGGGTATATATAGTGTGATCCCAATTACATAAAATGGGTGTGTAGGCACACTGTGTGTGTATATGTGTGTGTATATGTGTGTATGCATTCATAGAGAGATATCTAAGAGAATTTCCACCAATATTTTAACAGTAGTTATACTTTGGTGGAGAAATTCCATATGATTGTTTTTATGCTGATCATTATACTTTTACTAGAGGCCCAGTGCACGAATTCATGCACTGGTTGGGTCCTGAGGCGGGGATGGGCAGCAGGATGCAATCAGCCCTCAAGGTGGGCAGTGAGATGCCCTTGCCAGCCTGAGATCCAGATCCTTCCCACTGACATTTGTGCTGATTGTCGGGAGCCATCTGGCGGCTGCTTTTATATCCTTTCTTCCTTACGAAGCATCTAGGGAGGGCAAGTAGCTGTGGTGCCTGAGGCTGACTTCTAGGAGGCAAGCAGCACTGTCAGGATTGTGCCAGCGGCACTGGTCTGTCAGTGCCTGGCCCATTCTCTGGAGATTGGACCTGAAGAACTACTAAAGGAGTGGCTGCTGCTGGGTAGGTGGGCTGCTGGGATGGGTCTGTCAGCTGAGCAGTGTTCCCGCTGTGGGAGTGCACTGACCACCAGGGGGCAACTCCTACATTGAGTGTCTGCCCCCTCGTGGTCAGTGCATGTCATAGTGACCGGTCGTTCCTGTCATTCCGGTCATTTCAGTGTTCAGTCTTTTGGTCATTTGGTCGCTTAGGCTTTTATAGATGATAGATAGATAGATAGATAGATAGATAGATAGATAGATAGATAGATAACAGAGTTTTAAAAATAATGATTGTTTTGGTTTTACAATAATAAAGCTCTTTTTATAGCTCTGATTCATCCATTCAGATGAGAGAAATTGTTTCATAGTAATGTGATAATTGTTTTAACTTAAGATCATATATAAATTTACTTAAAAACATGTCTTCTTTGAACAATCTTTAAATTCAGTTTCTTCAAACCTCTTCCTCTTCGCTTCAGAGGACACAAGAGAAACAGGAAGCAGCATTTTATAATACATCAAATATGAAACAATTATTTTTTTTCTTTTTAGTGGTTTTAGTAACTGAATTTCATCTTAGGGCAAAATCTTTTTTAATATTTAGAAAGAGACAAAATAGAATGTAATATTAGTATGTCATCAACACAGTTCAAGTATCCACTAGCATCCAAGCAAAGCAAAGCATTTGCTATGGCATGCAAAGGAAAGGAAAGAGGCAGAAGGAAGCAAGACAACAAACATTTATCATGAGTAGGTGGAATAGAAAACGATGAGATATTCTAAGGGTAGAGTTAAAAACAGGAAATGACTGAAAATTCAAAATCAGGAACTACAATATAGACTTGGAAGAATAGTCCAACAGAATATTTTAAATAAAGTAAAATATTCATAAATTAGTATTCATACCCAGTGTTCATTAATTTACCCTTTTAGTCCAGATCCAATCAGATATTATCTCCAGGTGCAATATTTGGCACTGAGATGAACATTAAAATTAAATATTTATTGGTGCTTTAATGTCACCAGAGCTTTGTTCCATCTATGACCCAGGTTTGTTTCCATCAGGAAGTACTATATGATGTTTAATCCTGGTCTCCCTAAAATCAAGAATGTCATCATATTCTTAATTTTTTCATTTTCATTTCTAGTGTCAATTCCAGAATGGTGGCTGACTATTATATTAGCTTCTGACCATACCATACCCTTTAAATATTGAGGTGAACTTGAATTATTTTCACTTTAAGGTAAATTTAACCATTGGGGCAGATAATGACTATCCCAGACACTAGGTATTTCAAAAACAGATATTCTCCATGACCATTCATTTCAGATGCCTAAAACTTTCACCCGAACATTTTAATTTTAGAAATTTCCACTAAGGAAATTATTGTGAAGGTATACAAATACTTATTTACAAATTCGAGAAAAGATTGTTTTTCACAAGGAAAAACAAAACATATGAAAGCATGCTGTAAGTCTGAACAATAAGAGACCAGATAAAGAAATTTGGATATAGACATTCTATGCAGTCATTAAAATCTACTCAAGTTATCTTTAAAATGTCAATTTTCAGAAACAACCTTTGGAGTAGTAGTTGTCATGAAAAGGGTAAAGAATTTTCACAGCTCCTTTTATGTCTATGCCTTTAAAATGTTTGATAATCACAAGCTGACATCCATTCTATGTTGCAGATAGGGAAGGATGAACTGTGTGGCTGGTATTTGTAAATTGTCACTAGACTCCTATCCTCACATTTACACAGGATGACTCCAGTTATCTTCTCCTCACAAGTCCTATTGCTGTGTACCTCCTTCATTTTGAGTTTTGATCTAAGATTCTTTCCAGGTTCATCAAGTTGTATAATGAAAGATAAAGGTTCTTAAATTTATCCATGTTTTAAAGTGGGTTAGGAAATGTTTGGGTATATATTAGTACAGGAAAAACTGAGTGTAAGTCAAGCTGCCATATTGAGATGCCTGCTTATAAAGGGTACATGTATGGAATAGTCTTGACATTGTTCCAAAGGGCTGTCATCACATTATGTAGGTCACACTACAAGCAATGTACTTAGAAATTGTTCACTCCAAGCTTTGGGATATAGAATACATTTTGATCTAAAATTGAACATAGTATTTATAAAAAGTAGAATTTTACATGCCACATTATTGGGCATGACCCAAAATACATATTTTTTCTTTATCATAGAAAGTAACTAAGAAGTGATGATTTCATAATCACTTCGTAAGTTCAGAGGATGATCTTGTTGATTATGACTAGCTTATTTTTAAAGAACTAATTTCATCATAAACCTCTGCTGCAGATATTGAGCCAATTATTTGGAACATAAATTTCCAGACAACCTAGAGTTGGGCAGTAGTTTTTCATCTACTTACTTTAGTTCAAGAATTCAATTTTACCCTTGCCACTCTTCTCGTTCAAGCAACTGGTCAGATTCCAACATAGTACAGAATAGGGGATATGCTTTAGTGAAAGACATGTTCGTACTTCCTCTGTCACTTCATATTCAACTATTGTTAAATTACTAATGGGAAGCTATTTTAAGTCTTGCTTTGACTTATTCCAGACTTATTTGGGAAAGAACAAAATAATAGCAAAATACCTGGATTTGAATACAACTTACTTTATTTGGCCCTTGAGTTTACCCATCTATGAAACTGAGATAAGATCTACCTCTGAGGACTGTCATAGAATTAAATAACAATGTGGTGAATAAACCATAAAACTACATTAATATTTGTTATTATTTCCACTTTGTCACATCCTTTAGATAGGTATGGCATTGATAGTTAAACCTCAGCAAAACTATTAAAAAACGTTTCTTCTAGAACCATGTGACCTAGTTCTATTGCTGCACATCTCATTAAGGGATGATGTCTATTTCTTGAATCTGAGCTGGTCCTTTAATTGGTTTTAATCAATAGACCATGGAAGAAGGGATGCTGTGAAACATCTGAGCCGTAAGAGATTGGCAGCTCCCTCTTAGAATATTTCCTCTTGGGAGCCATGTAAGAAAGTCTGATTTCCCCAAGACCACAATGCTGTGAGTAAACTTAAGCCAGCTATTTGGAGAGAGAGAAGCACATAGAGGTGAAATGGACCACAAAACCTAAGAGTGAAAAATTCTTGTACTTTTATCTTAATCTACTCACCAGCTGAATGCAACCAAGTGGATGTTCTCAGCTGACACTACATGAAGCCGAAGAACCAACCAGATGACCCTTGTTTAAAATATTGACCCATAGAATTGTGAGCAAATACAATGGTGGCTGTTTAAGTCACTAAGTTTTGGGGTTAGTTTTTATGCAACAATAGAAGCTGAGATTGTAATATGGAGGAGGGCCAGCCTGCAGGGAGAGGGATGAATCAGATTTATTAGCCACTGAACAGCAAACTGATGACCCTTCTCTTAGAGAAAATTATAAAAAGAAAGACAAAGGTTCATATTATATATAAAGCCACTATCATTTCTCCATTTACCAATCAAAGTAGATCCATGCATACCTTCCTTCAAAGCACACCATGGAACTCTTGGGGCCGCACACAAGCATTTGTGAAGAGAAAAATCTGGAGAAGACTTTTTAAGCTCACACTGAGAGTGTGACAGTCCAAGATGGCATTCTCTTTAAAATCATTTATCCGGCCTTTAAAACTGTTTGTTGTGGAAATTAGGCAGGATATAAATAATTACAAGAATATGTAATAAGAACACTCTTTGTTCATAAATCCCAAGATGCTATTGGACTCCTACTTTTAAGACCAGTGGCAAAGTAAAACCAAACCATGATGATTTTTGAATTATGGTTCAACAAGAGTGTCATGTTATTTTCTCCCCCTATTATTTGCCTTAGAATCCACTTCCTCATGGAAGCCTTCTGTACTCCCAGATGGGTGAGTTATCCCTTCCATATACTTTCATATCACCTTATACTGGTGCCTATGAAAGCCCCTATTATACTCTATTATAATTAGCCATTGACCTCTCTGTCTCCCCAACTAGACATTTTATTCCAAAATAAAGACCACACTTGACCTACCATTGAATTCCCAGCACTCAGAACAGTGTCTAGCACAGGGCCAGTTGTGCAATGTTTGTTGGATTAATTAATCGTCTTTCAATAGCATAATCCCATTAGACATTGACTACAGCCTTGTGAAAGAGGTGAGGAGGCTGACATGGATTGACTCAATGACATGTTTCATGGCTGAACCATGGCCAGATCTCCTGACTCCCATTGGTATCTTCTCTTCACTGCCTCAATATCAGTACCATACCTAGCAGACTATCATGTATTCTTTCATGCATTCTACTCACTTTGTCTTCTGTGCCGTTAAAACACAAAGCTCAGAGCTTGTGGAGTCACAGAATAGAGAGAGTCCTAGAGATTGATTTATTTTAGTTCAACTCTAGCCTTTTACACAAAGGAAGCCAATCCAAAGAGAAGTGACTTGGGCCGATCCTGGTCTAGAACTCAGGCCTATCAGCACCTCTCCATTTTCTGGCCCTTGATAGGAAATAAGACAGTATGATCCTGGATTAACAAATCCACCTTTTTGCCAGATTTGAGCCTTCACCCCAGGCCTCCTAATGGTGTAAAAAGAACATAATTTTTCATTCATCTTTCCATTCCAGTTCCACATGCCGCAAATGGAAACCATTTGGTGTGGGCTGTAGAGGTGAGAAGAGAACCACGACGTGCAGTTCTGCATCGCCGCTCAGCAGGGCTGTCAGTAATCTCTTACTTAACATACTATCTCAGAATTTTCCTTCAGTGTCACCTCGGTTGCTACTGTAACACTCCACAAGAAATAATGCCATCTGTTAAAACACACAAGGCAGGGAATCGCAGCTGCTGCCATCACACAAAGATGGAATTAACCAACACAAAGCAATTACTTTCCTTTCACATTTCACAATTAGAATTTTAGTCTTGCTTTATTTGTATCACAAAAGTCACCACAACACTGTGCCTGTTGAAGTAATAACACCACTCTCTTGATGAAAACATGGAGGAGGAGGAGTTTAGTTGGGGATAATGGTAATTGTCACTCTGTTGCCTTTTTTATAAGTATTTTTTAAATTCCATTGGGTACTGTTAATTATAGGTAGCAGCACTAAGAATAATGGGTTTGTAGATAGCATTCACACTTAGGTTCAACTCACAATTAAAGAAAAAAATCTCACCAAGTGAGGTTGATAGCTGTGGAACGATTGTTGTGTTATATAACCAAGATTTCTTTTCTCTCTCCTTGGTAGTAGAAGATCTTAAAGAAAGAAGTGACCCCACTCATAGGAGACAGGTTTCTGATTGGAACAAAGATGAAATTCCACCTCTCAGCTTTCGTTTCATTCATTGGAAGGGAGCAGATTGCTGGCTCAGTAACGAAGGGTGGGCCTATTCAGAGCTTAACTGCTAAGCTACCTCTTCACAAAGCGGTAAGGGATCAACAATTGCCTTGGCCATACTCCATTATGAGGGTATGAGGGTTTCAGCAAGCTGGTGTTTCTCTCTTTGATGCATTTTTTTTTTTTTGCATGGGGATTATATATTTTCTGGAGGCACAGCAACAGACAAAACCTGCCTTAACTGGTTGTCTGCTGGGCAGAATTCTTTTACAGGGTGGATCAAAATCAATGAATGCAACAAAGGGTTAAATTCTCAGCTTTTATCCAACGTCCGATCTGTTTATGAATCACACAATGAGACCACAATACCAGTGAGGTCGCGAGTATGGAAATATCCAAACATTGATTGGTTCTCAAAGGGGCAGCCTCAAATATTCATCCTCCTCACAGTACCTTTGCTAACTCTTTAACTTTCAGTACATTTCCCATCCATTTGCTTTTAATGATCTTTCATAGCTGTCTGGTTCATAAATACAATGATCTGTATACCAGTTCTTAGACAGAATGGCTCTCAAACCTCCTGATAATAACACTTAATTTCACTTTAGTTTAAGCTCATTCTAAACTCCGCTGTCAAGGCATATGTCTTTATTGCAAAACTACTCTTTAAATAGCATACTCATGGCACTTTATCACAAAATATCTTATAGAATTAGTTATTTGATAAATCCATATAGAGTCTGACTTCCCAAAGACTGCAGATTCCTTTAGGACTGAGACCAGGCCTTACCCTATTGGATGTCCAATCAGATATAAAACAGTGCAGTCAGTTTAAAAAAAGAAAAAAGAAAGCCCAATTTTTATGGATTAATAGCTCCAGACTTTAAAACCCAGTAAGTTTCACTTTGGAATCATGGGTGTCCAGTTGGAGCAAGACAGGGGAAGGGTGCCTAACACAAACAAAATCTAGCCAAATTTATTCCTCACACACATGGATTTTGCCTAATCCACATTGACCAAAATCTTGACAAATACAATGATAGCTGATGTATTATTAAAGGAGAAAACACAATTTTATCACAGACTGCAAGACTCTTCAGGTCCCTGATTACAAAGGGCCCTAGTTAGAAAGAAATTGCAATCTGAAAATATAATTCATAATCAAGGCTCTCAAAGTCACAAAATAGCAATGACTACGTCTGTGATTGCTGATTGAATCAGGCACAACCAGCACTCCGATGCCCACCAACCAGACACAGGAACCCTCTGGACCACACTTGTCTGCACTTCGCACCACGGACACGTGTCCGGGCAGTCTTCCGTTCTAAAAGATGCTGTTTCAGTTTGTAGCATTTGTAAAAGGAGGAAAAATGATGTTCTAGGCACCATGCTAACTTTGTAACTGCAGTATTATGTGTAGTTTAGCACTAATAGCATTTATCAATCATGATTAATAATGTGTTTTTCCTGGCCAGTTTTCAGTCACTATGTTGAGCTCCTGTATTAAATTACCCCTTTGTTTCTGAGTCAAACTTAAAAAAATATGCAGCAATGATGAAAGTGCAAAGTTAGGAAGTTCATAAGAAAGCAGAGATTATTATCCCCCGTGTAATGTATAATAAGAGATCTTGGGGGTCTCAGTGAGGGAAATATATACACAACCTGCTCAAACCACCTAATTTCTCATTTAATCCCCTGCTTGCCCATCTCATACTAGCTCTTCATTTTTAAAAAATCCCTCGTTTTTCCTATCTCCTATTGTTGTTCCCTTTTGGGTCCTATAGACTCACTATATATCCACACCAAGACTCAAGTTCTCACAGATACTTAGCATAATCATTTCACATAACATATGAACATTGCTCAAAGTAGCACATGGGGGAAAATATATATACAAACCTTTCCTTCTTGATCCAAAGCAGTAATT
Organism: Myotis daubentonii; assembly: GCF_963259705.1. Lineage (NCBI taxonomy): Eukaryota > Metazoa > Chordata > Mammalia > Chiroptera > Vespertilionidae > Myotis > Myotis daubentonii. The sequence continues at coordinate 141,212,608 of NC_081842.1, read as the reverse complement.
GGGGGAGAACCTTTAAGTTTGAATGAAATAAAATCTTTCCCATTTTAGAATTTAGATTTTTCCCAGCTATCACAGCTTTTTTTCCCATCCCAACAAAATCCCTAAAAAGGGACACCTTTATGTAAGTCCAAAAAAAGAGGGGGGCTTAAAGATGAGTGGGATAGATTAGGATTTTGGTTTTAATTCTGTCTCTGAACCCAGGTGTTTATGAAGTGGTAAATAAGAAACAACTTAGACTAGCTGAAGACTCCAGTGTTAGCTGGGGTCTCACCTCCTCCTACTCACACACACATACCAGATGGCGCCTTGGCAGTCTGCAGCTGGAATACACAAGATTGCCTGGTTTTAAAAAAAAAATGCTCTTGTATTTGTATTGATAAAAGGATTGGATCTTCTGAAACATGCAGTTTTACTTTCTTCAAATTCCTAAAAAAATTTCAAACCTAGTGAGCAACAGTCCCATCCCAGCCAAACCACTTTCAAATGCAAATTGAGAGAGATTCCATTTGAATATTTGTATGACAATTTCCTCCACTAAAATATAATGTTTATATGGGTTCTTACATGAGACCTGACCATCAACATGTCATCATGTTTTTGTGTTTGCCCCACACTGTCATATTTACACTAGCACAGACAATTTATCAGAATCTATGTGAAGGTTTTTAAAAATTCCAACCCATAATCAATTATTCTGGTTGCTTCCCAATGTTTAAGCAACTTTATATCAATCAAACTCTAACTTTATACCAATTCAGCTTATTCTAAGTATTTATTAGGTTTTATCCTGTACACATTATAATCATAGCCATATTTATTTAATGTTTTAAATTTTTTATTACATTATTCAGCCACTGAAAACTATTACCCATGTAGGCCCATTTATTTCTCCAAAGATGCCTGAAAAGATACAAAGCAAGGCAATAACTTAATTCCTCTCTGATTCTGCCCAGTTAATTTTTATTTGAATGACACAAGGAAACCTTATAACTTAGGTAAATAAACACAATTTTCATGCTAAAAATGTAGTATAAAAATGGAGTGCGGTGGAGAGTTTCCAAATCTTCTGGTCCCAGCAATATGTTAGTTATTTAACAGTATGCAAATGAATTAACAAGAATACATGCAGGGTTCCTGGGGTAAATAATTTCCATTTCTGTCACTGTCTAAAAACCATCATTAAGAGCCTCCTAAATATTCATGCTACGGAAATTAGGCAATAAAATGAATTAAGGGGATCATCTCTCACCCAACAGTCTCTCTTAAAAAGAAAAGGAAGGATGAGAAGTAGAGAAACAGAATAGGTGAGATGGAAGAAAAAGGAAAAGAAAGATAACTTTTCCCCAATTTATTTTTCATCTTTTTGTGAAGGCTTCCACTTGGGCATTGTGGAATTAAGCTTGTCTCATGATAAATTTAGGGACATCATTAATGATGCTCACTGAAAGCACAAAGCTTCTGGAAATTTTGAAAAGCAAACCCCTTTTAGTTACATGTGACTAGCTTTGCATGTTACCTTAGCCAAGTCATTATGTTAAAAAAAAGTATAATCCCAATTTAAATTATCAGCATATTTGTGCTCCGTTGTGTAAATCAACAAGAGAAGTGCATGGACTGAAATATACTACCAAGCAAGCAATACATTGGCCCCATAGGAATTTTGACGTAACATATATCAACATCTCATATTTTTCCTCTGTGGAATTGAACAAATCCATTATAGCTTAAGCAACTTTTCTCCTCACCCTTTGTTATAGACTGAATTGCATCCCCCCAAAATGAATTCCACTGCACTCCTATTTCCCAATGTGACTGTCTTTGGAGATAGGGTCTTTAGGGGGTAATTAAGGTTAAATGAGGCCATAAGTGTGGAACCCTAATCCTATAGGACTGGTGTCCATACAAGAAGAGGAAGAGAGATCAGAGCTCTCTCTCCGTGTGTACACAGAGGCCATACGTGGTCATCTAGAAGCCAGGAAGAGAGGCTTCACCAGAAATTGGTTCTGATGGCACCTTTTATTTTCAATTATTTTGAAATAGAAATAGCTGTGCATAATTAATGTATCCAATTTGATGAGTTTGGAGATAAGTATACACCCATGAAATCATCACTCCGATCTATTCCATAAACCTATCCATCACCTCTAAAAGTTTCCTCCCATCCTCTTATTTACTTTTGTCTGATAAGAACATTTAACATAAAGATCTACCTTCTTAGCAACTTTTTAAGTATGCAATACAGTAATGTTAATTATAGGTATTATGCTGTACTGTAGATCTCTAGGGTTTATTTATCTCACACAACTGAAACTTTGTGTCCTTTAACAAATATTCCCCCAACTGTCCCTCCCCCACCCACACACACAGGCCTTGGCAACCATCATTCTACTCTCCACTTCAGCCAATTTGATTATTTTAGATTTATCATGTAAGTTGTATCATATACTAGTAATTTGTCTTTCTGTGTCTGCATATTTCACTTAGTATAATGTCCTTAAGGTTCATCCAGGTTGTCACAAACAGCAAGATTTGTTTCTTTCTCATGCCTGAATAATATTTTAAGATGATAGATGATAGGTAGATAGATGATAGATAGATAGATAGATAGATAGATAGATAGATAGATAGAAGATAGAGATAGAGATGATTTTTAGAGAGTGGAAGGGAGGGAGGGAGAGAGAGAGAAACATCAACGTGAGAGAGATATATCAATTGGTTGTTTCACACACGAGCATCAACCAGGACTGGGAATCAACCTGCGACCCTTTGGTTCCCAGGCCAATACTCTAACCACTTAGCAAACCGGCCAGGGCTTACCACATCTTCTTTATCTACTCACTATCAATGTACAGTTAGGTTCTTTACATATCTTGATTATTGGTGAATAATGATGCATTGAACATGAGAGTGCAGATATCTCTTTGAATTTCTGATTCCAGTTTTTTGGATATATACTCAGAAGTGGAATTGCTAGACCATATGATAGTGATATCCATACTATTTTTATATTATCTGCAAAAATTTACATTCCCACCAATCTTGTACAAAGATTCCTTTTCCTCCATATTCTTACAAACATTTGGTATCCTTTGGCTTTATTTGATCAAAGCCATTCTAACAGGTATGAGGTGATATCTCATTGTGGTTCTGACTTACATTTTCCTGGTAATTAGTGATATTGGGACACCTTTCCATATAGATATGAAATATCTGTTGGTTTTTAGAAAAATGTCTATTGAGTTCCTTTGCCCATTTCTCAATGAGGTTATTTAAGGGTGTTTTGCCATTGAAAGTCCCTTATATATTTTAGATACTGCCCATTATCAGGTATATAGTTTGGAGATATTTTATCCCATTCCCATAAGTTGTCTTTTCATTTTGTTGATAGGTTTTTCCTGTGCAGAAGCTTTTTAATTTGATATAATCTTAACCTGTTCATTTTTTTCCTTTGTCACCTGGGCTTTTGGTGTCATCACACCTGAGACCTCAATGCCAAGGCAAATCCTGACAGCATCTTGAGGTTGGACTTGTAGTCTCCAGAACTGTGAGGGGAAAAAATCTGTTGTTTAAGTCAACTAGTCTGTGGTATTGATTTATGGCAGTCTGAGCAGACTAATATATCCTTGTTTTATTAGACTTAAATTTGGTAAAATTACCTAAATAAGTGCCACCAGTCTTTATCAAATTTACAAAAGAAAATGTGAAAATAGTTGTGAAAGTGAAAGGTCCACATGGGCAAGGATCTTATCAATACACAAAAAAAATCATTGAGTGCTTTGAATATGTTAAACACTGTTCTCAGCATTAAAGATGCAATAATGAACAGAATGGAGAAAGTGCCTACTCTCATAGAGATTGCATTCTAATGGAAGAGACAAATGATAAATGTGTAAACAAATAAACTAATAAAATAATTTGATTAACAATAGAGAAAAATAAAACGAGAAAAATAAGACAATGCAATATGATACAGAGGGAGACTAAGGGGGGGGAGGGTCCAGGAGATGGAAGGTCTCTCTGGGAAGGTGGCATCTGAGCTAAGAGGAATGAAGTGATGAAGCCAAGCAAAGAGAGGAGGACAGATCATTCTAGGCTGGAGGGAAATCATGGGCAAGGACTCTGGGGCAGGCACAAGCCTGATTTGCCTGAGGGTCAGTAACAGCATGAGTGTCCCTGAGGAATGGTGTGCAAAAGGGTGGGTAAGGGCCAAATTGTGTAAGGCCAAAGGGAGAAACTAACAACTCACAGTAAAATACAAAGTAATGGAAACTACTGGAGGGTTAAAAATGGGGGAAATTAGATGATCAGATTTATATTTTTAAAGATCATTTTCATTAAATAGAAGATGATTTTATTAAGGAAGACAATCAGTAATACTGGGAGACTTGTTAGGTGGCAATTGTAATAGATTAGGTGAAAGGTGATGGGTAACTTGGATTAGAGCAGGTAGATATGGCAGCTGATTTGGTGTAACAGATCCAAGTTAAATATTTTGGAGGTAGAGTCAACAGCTTTCTGATAGCTATATGTGGGGTGGGGGGGGGGGGAATGACATTTTAGATCCAGGTTTAAGAGACTAAGCATAAAAAATAAATAAAAATAGGTAAATCATGAAAAAAAGAGAGAGAGACTAAGCATATAGTGATAGGCTTATATGTCTTATTCAGTTCTGTATCTCCATAGCACCATGCCTGGCTCAGACAAGGCACTCAGTTGAGATTTGTGCAGGTGAGAGAGGAAAGGGAAGGTGGGAAGGGAGGGGAAGGAAGGGGAAGGGAAGGGAAGGGAGGGGAGGGGAAGGTTGCTCTTACTATAACCTAGTCCAAAAGAAAACATCACATTGTTTGCAAATACCCAACTATTTAAATAGAACAATATCTGAGTTCTATTATACTTCATATACATTCAGTATAAATTTCACAAAAGTCGATTAATAATAAGTATTGTTCCTAATAATAACTGCAAAGTATTGCAAAATTCTGAAAGCTTTCTAAATCAAGGAAAGATTTTTTTCTTCAATAACAATTTAGAATTAAATATATATTATACTATCCATGCTACATGGCCCTTTCCAGAGCCAAGTTTGTTTAACTCAAATATCCATTCTCTGAACATGTCTTAGAATAGTTAGTTTAATGTATTACTAAATGTGAAGACAGATTATTTTGGAGGCTCAGTCTTCAAATATGTCATGTTAGGATTTAAGAAATAGAAAGTTTACTTTAAAATGAACCTTTTCTTCAGCCTATTATTTGTATAACCACATTCTTTGTTTCCTTACTAGAAATCACTAGAACAACCATTAACTAAAAGTCTTTCCTCTTTTTAAATGATGCATAAACATGTAATAGTAAAAATCTGCAGGAATTGCCATGGCCAAAAAGATACTACCTATACCAGCGGTTCTCAACCTGTGGGTCGCGACCCCTTTGGTGGAACAACCCTGTCACAGGGGTCTCCTAAGACCATCCTGCATATCAGATATTTACATTATGATTCATAACAGTAGCAACATTACAATTATGAAGTAGCAACAAAAATAATTTTATGGTTGGGTCACAACATGAGGAACTGTATTTAAAGGGCCAGAAGGATGAGAACCGCTGACCTATACAGATAACAGTAACATCAGGATTTAAATATGACATATTTCTATGTCAGAGCTTTAATTGGCAAAATCAGTGGTTTCACATTGCAGGTAATAAAGAGGATTAAATAATGCGTAGGGTGAATTTAGAAAGTCAAAAAAAAAAAGTCCGTTTTGATCGTCAGCTCAACAGGCACACATTGTCTGAAGGGAAAGGGCAGGAGAGGCGTGAGCTGAAGAAGCTGCATGGCAGCAGCCGCTTCAACACCCTGGCCAGCAGCGCCAGGCCCGCCCACATTAAGCGGAACTGGGCTGAATACGGCTAGTCAGAGCTGTAAGGACTTACCCACAGCAGCAGTCCCTGAAAGGTCACCATGTCTAGTAACAGGTATTTAATTTCTTAGTTCCTTGGTGGCAAAGGTATTCTTTCATTTAGCCAGGTGCTAAGAAGATATATGTGCCCAGTTCAGTGTGCTTATGGAATGGTGACATTTGGAAGAGTCACTGCAAAGAGAAATGATCAGGATGCCCTAGGTCTGCAAGCATGTTGTACCCGGGCACACTGCATCTGGCCATCCGTCTCCTCCTATCTCCGCCAACCAGAGAGCAATTCTGATATATGCCCACAATCCAGGAGCCCAGTGGAAAACATTTTCTTCATAAAATGGTCTTTAACAATCAAAACTTAAACATCCAGGTGATCAAGGGAGTTAAGCTATAACCTCAGACATATGGCTGAATTCCAAGAGTTCATCGAAAACACCTCTCATTCACACCCTATTTCTTCAGACTCTAAAACCAGGATCTGATGTGATATGTTTCCATGGCAAGTTCCAATGTGTCACAGGACAAATTCGTGCTAATCCCCGAGGCTCCTATTTCTCCACATCCTTTCATTGCAGATGGAACTGACAGCTGGCAAAGAATGTCCAGGTTCTGGCTTCCTTTAAACAACTGAGGGAAGTTCTTTTTCCAAACGTCCCAATGAGATGATAAATCCAACCAAGCAAGAACACTGACCAGGCCTTCTATAAACCCAGCATTAGAAGCCTTCCGAACAATAACAACAAAATAATTCCTTGCGTATGTTTGGGTATTTGCTATCTTCCCTTGCCCCTACTTACACCAGCATTGTCAAAGTACTGGTCTCACCTTATTGACAACTGACTTTTTGACTGACTCTACTTTACAAGTTCACTTTCTGGCTGTCTCAGAATAGAAGCGGGTGTTTTGTTTTATGAAATACTATCTAAATAATAGGTACCTAGAACTATATAAAAATACAACAAAAGCAATACAGTCTGGACAACTGCTTTCCTTCATACCATGAAGATAGACTTAATTTTAAATTAACTGACAATGCCCATTTTAAGTACCTATTTTTTTGATTCACATAAGAAGCAATATTGGAAAATCTGTGACTTTGGCAAATGCGTACTTTGTTCCCATTATTGATTACTGGGGGAAAGTGGTGTTGAGATTGGTGGGTATATTCAGTCCTCTAAAGTACCAGAGAGAAGGGGGGAGTCACAGCAAAGATTCCTATGAAATAGGCCCCTGTTTTGCAGCATGGCAAGATTAACCTCTCATACAATACCACTGGCTACCATGCTGGGAAGAGGCATGTGATTGTTGTTTGCCTTTAGAAAAACACAGACAAATGTGTAGCTTATAAAACAGAGCAGTCAGGAAATTTGGGGCTCATTATCGTAAGAAATATTTCATATTTTAATTCAACAACAAAAGCAACATGGGTGGCGATTAGGGAATGCAAAAAGGAAAGAGAAATGGTAGAAGGACATGTAGGAAAAGCAGTTTTAATAAAGTGAGAGAGAGAGAGACCGGGAATTGAGAAGGGCAGCTTCCTCTCCACCTCGCCTTCTATCAATTTCCAGAGACACAGGAAGTCAATTATGTACCCCAGCACCACTTCATGCAATTCTATTTCCCGGCTGACCCTCTTTGAACACACTTCCCTGCAGGATGTCTTGACAAGTTGCCCTGCACATCAGCAGAGGAAACTTGCTCTACCTGTAGATCTAGAGAAGCTCATTAAAAGCACACCGAGTGCGGCATAAGTTTGTATTACCTTAAAATGCTCAGATTTTTCTCTTTTCTTTGAAATTTTACAGATCAACTATTAAGCTTTGTCACAGAAAAGTGGGTCAAAATATCTGTTATTATATCACAGATTTATCAAGCTGTCAGTCATTAACTACCACAAAGAAAACAAGTTTTATGACAACACTAAACAAGTGTTATCTTGGTAGAAAGGGTGGTCAGGAAGGAGGAAAGGGAAAAAGAAAAAAGAAAAACTACTTACTGAATAAATAAAGAAAATTTTAGCAATTAATAAACCAACATTGACTGCACTAATTTGTATCTCCTAGAGGGATATAAATGTGTTTATATCAGTTAAAGACTGTCTGCTATGACAAGAAATACTCACATATCTAACATCAAAGGCATTTTTCTTCTTTCTCTTCCTCCCTTATTGTAGTGAGCACATGATGAGCACATGAAGGTAGAATAATTCATTATTTTGTCTCCCACTGCTTTGTATCTTCAACAATTTTTGAATAAATACAAAGTCATAAATTAGCTTGTAGCAAAACAGAATTAATTGAATGTCTTAAGTAGGATCATCAAACCAAGGTTTGAATCAATTTATCTGCCTAAGATTTACCTAATGTAGTTTCAGCTCATTAGGGCGGGAGCTGATGCTAGGGATGGGGCATTATTAGACAGAAAGGGAAAATATGACTTTCTCTGCTTTCACAAAATAGTTTCTTGAAGGTTATCTGATGTGTAGTAAAGATTATAAAACAACGCCCCCCGCTCTCACACACACTGGCACCAAGAAGGTCCTACCCTTCATGCTCTCAAAGGGTCTTCCAGAAAATGTCTTAGAAACACTGCACAAAACAGCAAGTGTGTGTGTGTGTGTGTGTGTGTGTGTGCCTGCAATACACACATACATGTGTAAAACATTAACATATTTAAGAAAAAATAAAATATATTCTACATATGTGTGTTATACATAAGTAGAAATACATTATTTTGATTGGTTCCTTGGAAAACACATTTTTGAGGCATCTAAGTAAGACAAGAACATTGTACACAGCAGCGAAAAAGAAACAACAGCAAAGATGTGGGAGGGAAGACTTTCCCTGCATTTCCAGTGAGGGAATCAATAATAATCTGTGATTCTCCCAGCAGAAAGGCTTCCCCCGAGGGTAACTTATGAAAGTCACTGAGCATTCCACTTGACCCGGGCCAGTCAACAGTTGCACAAATGCCTGGTTCGGCTCCATCCTCACATTGTGTTAATGTGGGCTCTTTCTTCATGGACAAGATAACAAGACCTTGGAACTCCTGGCACAACTATTTGTAATAAGTTACAGTTAAGAAAAGCTAAATATTAGACTAAAGCTTAAGTAATATTACTTGGGCCCAAAGACTCCAGGTGGTTAAGTGGATATTTCATTTGGTTAATCCAAATATTAAAGAATCCACACAAAGGGAGAAAAATGTCCCCAAAGCTGTATAACCAGTATAAAATAACCAGAAGTAATTCAAAGTCTGGCTTTATAGACAAATGAAGTCACTTCCTACATTTGACCAGTCAAGCTGGGCAACCTCTCAGCTTCCATATCCCCATCTGTAAATGCAGAGAACAGCAACTTCCATTATACAGGTCTGTACGGATGTGTTCAAAGCGCGTAGCCCATGCCTGACACACAGCAAGCACCTGATACATGTCAACTATGGATAAATTCTCACCTCTCACTTTACTTACCTTTTCAATATACCCTACTGTAGTGTCATACATGTTAAATATCCCCAGGAACTTTGGACACACACACACACACACACACACACACACACAGATATACCCTTCATGTGGTTTAGAAAACTTAACTGGTTTTATAAATCAAGTTTAAAAACTTAACTAGAAAGACTTTTTCTTTCTCTTCTGTGGATGCTGAAGCAACCTCATACACCAGAAAGATCTGTGACACATCTCACTTCACGTGCACAGCCTCAGAGTCACAAGGTTAAGCACGCTGAATTTTGCAATGCCAAAAATAAAAGTGTGTATATGCATATATATGTATTTGTGTATATGTGTACGTCTATGTAAATTCCTGTCATTCAAAAGGCATTATATAATCTGTAAGTATGGAATATTATGTACAACTATCACTTTGTATTTTACTGTGGCACCCTTCTAAAAAAAAACTGTTTTTATATTTCCAGTTGAGTTGAAATTGTAATTAGTGTGAATTTCTAAACTTTATGCTCCTGTAATGGAAAAAGTCTCACTATTTTCCAGAATTATAGATGACCTTGTCCAAATGGGAGAAGCAAAGATTGCTTATTTGAGGTGAATTTATATTTATGGCCAGTGAAATATTTCTCTGGTGCTCCGAATCCTCCTCGCTGGTACTATGAGAAGGCTACGTTGGTTAGTTGCTCCCATTCACATCTGAGCAGAGCCGCAATAACAGCAAATGGACCTTGGAAATCACAATCACATTAGGCTGCTGTTCAAATAGCTTTTAGGGTTGTGATAATAGGAGCCATCCCTAATAACTGGTGACTCTGTGAGACCCTGCCCAGAAGGCCTCCAAATGGCAGCACACAATTTAAATTTTAATCTGGAAACAGTGGAAATGATGAGATTCCAGCTGGGGACCTTCTGGTCTGAGGGCCGTGTTCAGCCTCTCCATTATGTGCCCCAAAGCTTCGTTGAGTTGATGAGTAAATGCCCCTACTCCTTTTCCACTTTCCCGTTCCATGCTCTTCTCCCACCTGATTCTCCAGGCAGCAGGAGGGTGCATTTCTCTGCTTCCAGAGAGGCTGCTTTAGGGCTGAGGAAGCATTCCCAGATTGCCATGATGCAACCAAACACATCTGTGCCTGACATAAGTGGAATGATACTTCTTTCATTCTGACAAGTGATAACTTTCTGAACTTCTTTCCATGAGCGGGGTGGGCTTTGGGACATACATTTCCATTTTGAGCTTCAAATGAAAACTGACAGATGCATGCCATGGGCAGGAGGAAAGCACTTAATTTTTTCCTACAATAAGCAATAACCTTTAGTATAATAACACAAGTTAAACAGCTAAAGGGAACATTAGTGGGACCCTCTCGGCATGAAAAGGAACAGCTGGCCATGTTAGTAATCACTGCGTGTCATTACTTGGGAAGTCCACTCCCAATTCTGCTACCAACTTGCATTTCCTGAGTGTTAGGCCTAACACTTGACAGATGAGAATGCATCATAATGGGACATTGGAGGCAGAGCTCTAGATGTCAATACGTGGCAATGCCAGGTTTGGTTTCCAATAAGCAGAGAGGAAAACATCTTACTAAGTGAAATAAAGTTAGAAAGAACATTTTGAAGACCCCTGCAATAGCTCTCTCATATCACTGCCTAAATCCGTTTTTTAATAGGAAACTTTTTGCCCAATGCAGATCAATGACTCCTAAGAATGGTGATTTGTCTCTCAGACTGGGACTGTGGATCTAACGAAAGCATGGACATTAATATCCGGATGTGGGGAATACTCAGAGTGCAAACTCAGCTGCTTCCACTGGGCTCCATTAGGAGACCTATTCCAGAGCCCCGATACCATTGGCAGCAGAATTAGAAAGTTGTTTTGATTTAAACACACACACACACACACACACACACACACACACACACACGCACGCACGCACGCGCACGCACAGGAGTAAATTTCTGCAAGGTGGAAATGGGAATAAAAACCAGTGTTTCAGAATTTTTTCTTTGCAGATAGTCATCAAGTGAGGTACAATATTTGCTAACTGAGGGTAATTTGAATTATCCATGGATAGTTCAAAAACACAAAGAGTTCATTACTCAGATATCTCTATTTAAAATAGATTTGCTTTTGTTCATCAGTGCAGTGCACATGGCTGGGAAATGGCAAAGTGCCAGGATGAAACTGCTCCTAATTTTCAGAGGAGGCCACCAGCTAATTACACAGACTGCAGGTGTGAAGAGAGAAGCTCAAAGTAATCAATAGCAGTAATTAATCTGCTAGACTGGAGCTAAAGAGCTAACAGCTGGACATCAGAAATGGACACATGCAACAAGATCAGCAATAATTACCTCTTTAAATATTGAATTTCCATAGCAACAATTAAGCATATAAATAAAGGCTGGAAACCAAGGCCTCAAGGCATGACACTGCATGGCAAACACAACATTCCTCAAATCAAACCTTTTAATAAAACACCAACAATATGCTTGGGCTGGGCTGTCCAGTTTCCAGGGTTGAAGAAGATGATTGTAGCTCCTACAGCCTCAGCTTTCTTGGCAGCCTGTCATTGGCTATGGGATCCTGAATCACAAAGATAGCCCTAGAAGTTTGCTTTGGGCAAGGCAACAATGCCTTTTCATGTCACCTATCTCAGCAGAGCTACCAGCCCTGAAACACATTTCTCATCTGTGCAATATGTTGATTCTTTTTAAAGTCACAAACCCTATAGCCAAAATTCCTAACTAGTGTGCTGAAACCATTAGTTTTAAAGAAAGCAATTGGGGCATACTTTTTTAATATGATTTTTTATTGATTTTTAGAGAGAGGTAGGGAGATGGAGAGAGAGAGAAACATTGATGCCAGAGAGAAACATTAACAGGTTGCCTCCCACATGAGCCCTCACTGGGAATCCAGCCTGCAACCCAGGCATGTGGCCTGACTAGGAATCTAACCAGGGACCTCTTGATGCATGGGACAACGCTCAACCTACTGAGCTATGCCAGCGGGGCTTGAAGGTTTTTTAAAGACCAATATGACAAACAAGAGATGCACACATTGAGGCTTCCTTGACACTCCTTTTTTATGAAAAGAATAAAGAAATCTTTTTGTCAGTTGGTTTTGTATTATTTTTGAGCCAATGGGAAAGGAAGGTTAGTTGTGATTAAATGTAAACTGAGTACCTGGCGCTATGCTACACACTTTATGCTCTTCATCTAGTTGAGCCTAATACTGTTTGTCTGATGAAGCAAAGAGGCATATGGAGGCTAAAGCTAGTAGATGGGAAAAGAAAGAGCTATAATTTGAACTCAGTCCTTAGAGTTTACAATATTTCAGCAAAGCACGCTGAAGTCTTTGGGAAGGGAATCTGTTCTTTAAAACACTGCAAATTACTGTTATGATTTGAAAAGCAATTGAAATTATGCTGTTTATGTTCTACTACTGTCACAAAATCAGTGTTGGTTTACAATATTCAAAAGATTTTTGTTTAATTTTCTTTCCTTTCATGATTATTAGTTTTGACTTTAGTTCCCAACTTCCATGGCCTTTATTCAAATAAATAAGCATTCCATAAACAAATATGATGAACAATTACCAATCATTTACTCATCCAGAATCATATAGCAGGGTAACTTTGAAATATGAAGTTAGCCAGCCACCTTTCAACTTAATCATCATCAAAAGAGAGCAGTTTTTATTCTCTGCCATGTACTAAGCAAGGTACTTTTCATGTATTATCTCATTTAATTTTCATGACAATATTATAAACTATATAATTTAACACCCATTCAAAAAAAAATGAGGCTCAGAGAGGTTAAGCAATATTCCCAGGGACGTATCTATCAGTTCAAGCTTCCTTATGTTAGAACTTACAGTCATTTTACACTCTCTCTACCTCCATCCAACAGCCCCTTACGTTGTCCCTTTTTTAAGGCATTAACTCCTAAAACACCAGTAGTGGCATTCTTCTGCCCACCCAAAGTATGATAATTACAGTGGTAGCTTTTGCTAATGAGCATTTTTTAAATATAGTTAAGAGCTTCTTAGACCCTAAAGTTAAACTCTGGGTTTAAATTCCAGCTCCAACAGCTGGTAGCTCTGTAGGTTATTCACCGCCCTGTAAAACAGCATAATAATAGAGCCTGCACAGTGTTGCACATCATCTGAGCTAGCATTCGTAGACCCCTAAACTAAAAGACCTCCAGAAACTGGTACAAGTCTATCCAATTTTCCTAAATGTCAGTAACAACATTATTCTATTAATCTCAGTGTTTAACAAACTCCTAATGTATACCCAACCCTCCAAAGCTAGTACCCCGAGGATCCAACAGAAACTAAGCTTGATTATAACCTGCATCTGAAAGATGAACAGTCTGGGAATTGAAGAGAGCCTCGCTTTGGACAGATGAATTATAACACTTCACAGGAGGAGGCATTTTAGTGCCTCCATTCATTGATCCATGTAATCAGTGAGCAGAATTTCTCCATCTCAGTAGTCTGCCGTATCTCTTTAACTCAGCGTCTCCAAACCTCTGACCTATTGACAGCTTCCCTACTTTACAGTGTGCACTGTTTTGTTCTGCTCTGCACTTTCTCAGTCTGCTCATCGATTTCACTCTCTTTCTATCTTCTAGGGATCTCGTGTCTTTCAGTCCATCTTAACATTAGTACGTGTTCAATTCTGAGAACATAAGGGTGAAGTCTATCCACTCCTTTGTCTCCTTTCAGGTGGTTGCTTTTTAACTCTCTGCATGAGCCTATAGATAACATTTTCAACATTATGGCTTTGAGAGCCAAATTGCAGTGGACCTAAATATCATAGAAATAGCACACACCATATCCATTAAAACAAATGTCACTTAATTACAATCTCTTTGGATAATAAAGAAAATATTCTAGCCCAATCACAGCCACTCTTACTTCAGGCAATCTTCACCATGAATTAATAGTACAACTGAAGAATTTGGATATTCCTTAGATATCATTAATAAATGGACTAGAGCTATAATTGGTTAGGGCTAAGATCATGGCAGCAGTATATAACCAAAACCATTAACAATTATAAAAATTTCATTTTAATATGTATGTAGTCAAGTCAACAATTATTCAACACAGCTCCTAGTAGGCACTGAGGACACATAAATGAGTGCACCATAGTCCAGTGATCCTCAGCCTTTTTGAGTTTGCTGAACAGTGTGAATGTTAGAATTTTTGATGACAGTAAATGAGCTGCAGTTCATCTACTATACACTTGGTCATCGTTTATAATTATGCAGGTGTTTGAGTAGAACTATGAACTTCCCTGACCGTGATTCTTTTATCATCCAGTGGGAAAGTTCTTACACGTTCTCAGAAAGCAAGCCATCTTTCTTGATTTGGCTTGGTGTTGTACTCAACCCAGTTAGATAATACTGCCAGTTATACCCACTGTGCACTGATTTATATCACTCAATCCTCACCCATCACACAGCGCTAAACAGTATGGATTCCCAATGGCAGCAAATATGTTCACATCCTGATTAAAAGCTATTGGTACAATTGTGAAAGGTTTGAATATTTTATAGGAAACAAATGAAGTCAATATTTAACTTGTTTTTCCTTCATGACTGAGGTTCCTTTTTTCAGACTTTAGTTATTATTGTAAAATTTTCAAAAGCTTCTCTAGTACTAAAGATGGTTTCCAAAGGCCTGATTTTTTGCACTTTCCAAAGGTTAGCTGCTATATCTGTCTTTTTTTTTTTTTAGGCATCCTATACAATAAAAGCCTAATATGCTAAGTGTCCAACCAACCATTCATTGGACCATTCAACCAGTCACTATGATGCACACTGACCACAAGAGGGCAGACGCTCTGACCAGTAGGTTAGCTTGCTGCTGGGGTCCAGCCGATCAGGACTGGGTGAGACAGGCTGGACATGCCCTGGAGCTAGCCTCCCGTGATCCCTCCCTGGCCTCTAAAATATTCCTTCTAATTAATTTCCTTTCAATGTGCATGAATCCATGCACTGGACCTCTAGAAGTGTTATAATGAAAAGTCTGTGAGCTTTGAGGCCAACAGACATAGCTCCAAACTTAGTTCATCATTAATTAGCTGCATAATCTTGAACAACTTTATTAAATTCTTTGAGCCCTTCTGTCCTTACCTATAAAATGAGGATATTAACCTTCTTTTGACAGTTTGTCTAGGAATTAAAAATTATAATTTAGAGTATAAAATGCAGGGTTATAAATAAACACTTCCTCAATAAAAAGCAGTTATTACCATTTTTTACTATTAGTCTTACTCAAATTATTGCATTAGTCTTCTCTATAACTTCTATATTTATAACCTGCTCCCTTCTGCAATTGACTCTCTTTAAAATCATTATTAATACTGCTACAACTACGGCTTTTTTACAATATGGTCCTGTTTCATTTCTTTCCCTGCCAAAAGTCATTCAATGGCCAACTAACACTTTATCCCAAATGTATCTGCACTTGCAGATTCCTGCAGGGGACTGTATTAGCTCCCTATTGCTGCTATAACAAATTACCAAGGACCAAGTAGCTTGAAAAAATACAAATGTATTATCTCACAGTTCTGGGGGTCAGAAGTCTAAAATCCAGGTACTGGTAGGGCTGAATTTCCTTTGGTGGCTCTAGGGAAGAGTCAGTATAGAATTTTCATATCTCTCTCTGTCTATCCTCCTTTATTTTTCTCCATCTTCCACCTCAAATGACCCTGTTGGTTACATTGGGCTCATCTGTACAATCTGTAATAATCTCCTTATCTTAAAGTCAACTGATTAGTAAACTTAATCCCATCTGCAACTTTAATTTCCCCTTGCCAAGTAACATAATATATCCACAGGCTCGAGATTAGGGTATGGACATCTTTGCAGAGTTGGCGGGGGCGGCGGGGGCGGGGGGGGGGAGTGATGCAGGGGAGATGACATTACACAGCCTACAAGGATTATGGTTTTCCTTGCCCTTATCTTCACACATGTGTTCCATCAGCCTATAATACTTTTCCCCTGCTTCTTCATCTGAGTCAATCTCCTTTTATTTGAGACTCAAATCAAGTATCAACACATTCAATAATATACCCTGCATTATCTGAATGATATCCCTCTACTCTATGCTTATCTAACACTCAATACATTATTCAATATTATTTCTACTATTGAAGTTGTAATTATTTATAGCAGATACCAGATTAAAAATTCTGTATGGTGAGGGCTGGGTCATTGTTTGTGAATACAATGAGTGTACAAAAAAATAAGTACACAGTAAGTGTCTAATGAAAGAGTAAATGCACCTTTAGGAGAAAAAAGTTTTATAATCATTGCTATTGTTTTCTTCTTTGATTTTGTTGGTTTGTTGGTTTTTGCTTATTTCCTGCTTTTTATCTGAGTTTCATTTTAGTTCAACTCATCAAATCTGTGACCACAACAAATATGTTTATATAAAACTAGAGGTGCATGAAATTCGTGCATGGGGAGGGTTCCCTCAGCCCAGCCTGCGCCCTCTCGCAATCTGGGACCCCTTGGGTAGGGTCCCTAGGCCTGGCCAGCGATCAGGGCCTATCAGGGCTTTCCTTCCCCCAGCTGCTGGCAGCTGGCCCCACCCCCGCCACTGCCACTGCTTGCCATCTGTGCAGTGCCCCTCCCTACCCTGCCACCAGTCACCTCCCCCTGCAGGCAACAGGCATGGAGTGCAATCGCTTGGCTGGCCTGGGCCTCCCTCTGTGGGGTGATCGCTGGCCGGACCCACCCACCCACCACAGTTCTATCAGCTGGGTAGCCTGAGCCATCCAGCCAGGGCTCTGTGATCAATCACCACACAGAGTGTGGCCTGGCCCTCCCTGTTTGGGGCGATCGCAGAGCCCACCCCATCCCCCAATCAATCGCCCCACCAGCCAGTGGCCTGGGTCTCCCTCTGTGGGGCAATCATGGGGTGATGGCGGGGCCCCCCAACCAATAACATTGCACCTGCCTTGACTGGCCTAGCGCTAGTGCGTGTCATAGTGTGGTCGTCCGGAAGGTCATCCAGATGGTTGTTCTGCTGTTTGGTCATTCGGTCGATTTGCATATTATACTTTTATTATTATAGGTATAAATTAAAGTCCCTGTAGTTCTCAGCACTAGCTTTACTTCGAAAATCACCTGGGGCCCAGCTGGTGTGGCTCAGTGGTTGAGAATTGACCCATGTACCGGGAGGTCACAGTTCAATTCCCAGTCAGGGGACATGCCTGGGTTGCAGGCTCCATCCCAGGTTGGGAAGTGTGCAGGAGGCAGCTGCTAATCAATGATTCTCTCTCATCATTGATATTTCTATCCTTCTCTCCCTCCCCCTTCCTCTCTCTGAAATCAATAAAAAAAAATTAAAGAAAATTATCTGGGTAAATTTTTAAAATGCTGATGAATTCAACCCAGCCCCAGAGATCCTCATGTAATTCTGTAGTATGACCTAAACATGGGGATTTTTTAAAGCTCCCAGGAGATTCCAATGTGCAGCCAAGGCTGAGAAACACTGATTTAGACCTAGTGATCAAAGGTTTCCTATGACAGTGCCAAGAGCAAAAGCTCATATTTTAAAGCTAACAACATTTGAATAATAATACACCAGTATTAGTTATTGATCAGATATATCATGGCTACTGACAAATGGTTATATTCATAGATATACTATTTGATAATAAGAAACATGCTGTGAGTTTGAGTCCACATTCCCTTTTCTGATATATTCTACACAATTTCTTAAAGATACAAAAGCAAAGTTTTATGTTTTCTTATTAAGTGGCTTTGTGCTATGAAGTAGAAATCATCTCAGCCTCTGAGGAGCTAATTCTCCTTGTTGTTGCATGACCGGCTCATTAAACTTTAGTGCTTGGGCACCAGTTTCCTTTCTCTAGGGCTTAGCCTGAGACAACATTGGAACTCATTGACAAGAAAGGCAAGTTCCTGCCTGTGGAAGCTCTTTGAGGCTGTACAAGAGCAACGCCTAATTCATGAGGCCTCCAGAGCCCAGACTTTTGCCAAATCATCTATTTTTGGCCAATCTGTCTGTTACCAAAGTAAAAGCATCAGTGATGATATCTAGAGGCAAAAATATTGAATAAAGCTCAAAGTGGTTGAATGCACTGTTTTACTAAAAGGAAGTTGTCAAAAGCAATCAATGGAATACTCATCAATGAACATTTAATAATGTCTCCTTTCCCTCCCAATCCCAAATGTTAGTGTATCGGGTTACAAACATGGGGAAGAAAACATATTTTTCAAAGCTCACAACTTTGTTACACACTTAAAGGCTCAGAGCAAGTTTAAGAGCATAGTACTATAGGTGTGGCCATAATACTTGCCAAGGTACTATTTTTTGCCTTCTTTGCTTCTTATACTACAAAACAGAGTAACTTGAAGTTATTGAAAAAGATTTAGAATCCAAATTTAGTTTTCTAATTATAAACAGCTATGTAGCAAATTGCATAAACTAGAATATCATTGTCTTTGTATTAGTTAGCTGTTTCTGGGTAACAAATTACTGCAAACTTAGAAAATACATATTTATTATCTCACAGTTTCCTTGGATCATGAGTCCAGGCACAATTTAGCAGGCTATTCTGTTCTGGGTCTACCAAAATTGTAATTGGGTGTCAGCTAGAGCTGTAGTCTCATCTGAAGCCTCAACTAAGGAATAATCCACTTCCAAGTTCACCCAGGCTGTTGACAGAATCCATTTTCTCTACTGGTTGTCAACTGGAAGTTGTCCTCAGCTCCTAGAAGTGATCCCCAGCCTCTTGTTACATGAACTACCCAATATGGCTGACTTCATCTTCACATCCACATGGAGAGAGTCCCTAGAGCAAGATTACTAGCAAAACATTCTTTTATAATATAACATAATCACAGGAGTGGCATCTATTGCCTTTGCCATATTCTATTGGTTAGAAGCAAGTCACAGCTTTCACCCACTTGCACACTCTGGCTCAACCCCCATCACTAGCCTCCAATGCTGTGCACCTGAGACAAGACCCAGTAACTACAAAGTGCATGATGATTGCCAGTACCCATATCTGATCAAGTTCCTCTTAGTAATTGTCCATCCATGCCCCGCCCCCATTCTTCTGGTTGGCTACAAATCTCCAGCTGTCTTTTCTGTGTTTAGAATTGAACTCAGTTCCACACTGAAGTCTCTCTCCCCTACTGCAGTAGCTCAAATAATATCTGTCTTGTCATTTACCAAGTAATTGCCTGGAGCAAAATTTATTTTATATACAAATGCTAAGGAAGTTCAGACAGAGTCATCAGAAATCACTGCTTCCCACTCTTGGATTCACAGGAGATATAGTCTATCCCTGCTCCCTTGCAGGCAAGGCACAGGCCCATGGTTAAGACTCAGCATAGAATACTACTTGTGAGCAAATCCTTGAAGGATTAATGCAGGGTCATTCAGAAAAATCACACAAGAAATTCACAGAAGAAAAAGGAGCTAACCACAGAGTAGAGCATGTCTAATGACCATGATGTACCAAAACTGGTCCCATGGCATGACCATGGCTGTTGCTAATATGCCCTGGTTTCCAGCCTTATTCTCCAGTGTTCTTGTTGATTCCATTGGCTGTTTCTATCATTCTAATAAATTTTTTTTTTAGTATATAGTTAAAATAGCCAACATCAGTTTCTGCATTTGCAACCCAGAAGCCTGATTAATAGGCTTCACCATTACCTAGTTTCAATTTTATTTTTATTAAAATTAATTTTTAAATATGTAAAAGAAAGAAATATTAGTTTCCCAGGGCTGTGGTAACAAATTACCACAAACTGGGTCACTTAAAACAACAGAAATTTATTTTCTCACAGTTCTGGAGCCTGAAAGCCAATGTGTTGGCCAGATTGGTTCCTTCTAAAAGCTCTAAGAGAGAACCTTTTCTGTGCCTCTGTCCTAGCTTCTGCTGATGGCTGGCAATTCTTGGCATGCCTTGACCTGTAGATGCATCACTCCAATCTCTGCCTCTGTCTGCACACAGTGTTCTCCCTGTGCGTCTGTCTGTGTCCACATTTCCCTTTTCTTGTGGGGACATCAGTCATTGGACTAAGACCCACCCTAATACATTATGTCTTATTTTAACTTGCTGACATCAGCAAAGACCCAATTTTCAAATGAGGTCACATTCATCAGTACTAGGGATTAAGACTTGAACATATCTGTCGGTGGGGAGAGGAAGGGGACACAATTTAACCACAACACAGAGAAACTATTTACCATGTACTTCCAGAACTGAAAATCAGAGTAAAGTGAGTCAGGTCAGAGGTGGAAGGTTAACATAGGAAGACGGTGTAGGTATAGGGCAGTGCAGAGGTCCTGGGAGACAATGTTGAGTCACAGAGCATGCTTTACAAGCCAATCATCTTCAATTTTAATTACACTTACCCTCCTAAATTTAGGAAAATTTTACCCTCCTAAGAAGAGGGTAGGGACCTACAACTAATAAAGGGGAAAGAAGTAGAAAAAGACAGTTATGTTAGGGTAACAAAGTTAAAATTAGACTGATAATTTAAAGGAAATAGAGACCACAGCTTCATAAGAATTTAAAATAAATATTCCAAAGCAAATATTTATACTAATAATAGACAAGTATGTAAATTGGCCATCCCTCTATTATGCTCAAAGCCAATCAGGAGTGAGTACGCAAATTAACCCAACAAAGATGGCAGGCCTGTGAGCAGCGCGCAGGCACTGAGCAGCCAGGGGCGGGGCAGGATGCTTGTGTCATCACCATGGCAACAACACAGGTGTTCGGTCCCTCCCTGGCCTCTCTGGGCCTTTGGGTAGTGCAGGAAGGCAGAAGGTGGCTCCAGCTGGAGCGAAGACAGTGCCAGCAGCCAGGGGAAGGATGGCCTATTCTTGCATGAGTATTTGTGCATCGGGCCTCTAGTAACAACATAAAATGCTATACCAAATAGTTCACTTAGAAAACCAAAACTGTGTAGCTTAGTAAAAATGTGAATATAGTTTTAATGAGTCACTGAATAAATACATCCTCATGAATTACTCTCATATTTGACTATACTATTTGCTAGAAAACCAGTCTCAAGATAATTGTACAGAACAGAAGAAGCCAAGGAAAAACCCCAGGCATTAACTTTCTAAAATTGTGGAAACTATAAATGAGCAAAACTTTGTTCTTGGGATTGAAATGACTGCTGTTTTCACTCTTTGGTCTCTCTTCATTTCCTTTTGATGTCTCCACAAATCAGTGACAGCTACAACACTTCTGCTGAGGCAGCACTTTTCTCCCAAGTGATCTCATAATGTCTGAGAGAATGTTTGAAACTTCATACACTCCTTAATTTGCAAAGAAGACATTATTTTCAAGTGCCTTAAACTATAAATCAAGTGGCACAGAATAAAGATGAGAAGTACTCTAAAGGGTTAAAGTTAAAAAAAAAATAGCACCAGAAAGTATTGCCACCTATCTTTGGAATCTTGGGAAGAAGATTTAACCATATATTTACTTGAATCCTCAATGCTATATTTTTCTACACTAAGCAGTATTAAATAAAAGCATCATCAAATGCATGATAAAATGAAAGACAAAGGGGGAAATGGGCAACTGCTCCATTCTTGATGAAAATGGAAAGTAGAAATTTGTTTAAAAAATTTTTGGAATGTTCAATTGTTCTATTTCATCAAATTATTTTCTTTATATTTCTTTCTCTTTCCATCCCACTCTTCTGATCAAAATATTACTCAAAATTTACACAATCTTCACAACTGGTTCTTGTGAGAGAATAGATCTGAGGGGTACAAAGCAGATGGAGGCATGGAGCCCCATTGGATGGAGGGGGACTTGTTAAAAGATTTCAGGAAGAGTGAGTGGAGATTTGAAATCTGCTCCTTAGCTAACTGGCTCATTATCTCTATGTGGTGGCTAAATGCATTCCTACTTCTCTACAGCCAAGAGATGCATGAGTCGTGACCTCCTCCATTACTAATGGTAGCAGCCACTTTTTATTTCACAGAAACATAACAGGGAGGCAACGTGCCAATGTGAAAATAAAGTTCTTGCCCTAACTGGTTTGGCTCAGTGGATAGAGCATCGGCCTGCAGACTGAAGGGTCTCAGGTTCGATTCCAGTCAAGGG
The DNA here is from genome assembly GCF_963259705.1 of Myotis daubentonii. Classification (NCBI taxonomy): domain Eukaryota; kingdom Metazoa; phylum Chordata; class Mammalia; order Chiroptera; family Vespertilionidae; genus Myotis; species Myotis daubentonii. Next base: position 141,190,104 of record NC_081842.1, on the reverse strand, counting down.
CATGTACCTTGATTGTGGGCACATCCCCAGTAAGGGATGTGCATGAGGCAGCTGATCGATGTTTCTCTCTCAGATGGATATTTCTAACTCTCTATCCCTCTTTCTTCCTCTCTGTGGAAAATAAATAAAATATATTAAAAAATAATAAAAATAAAGTTCTTACATAGAAGGGAGATGTTCATGGACAGCATGAAAGTAGAGGTGTCCACTGAGAAATGACCTCCTTATTCCAGATAACCCTAGGAAATGACAGGGAAACGCTACTGGGATGAGGAACAGGAAGCTGTGGTGAAAATGGAAAGTCTATCAGGGAAGGGTCAAAGACCTCCATAAAATTTTTGCAGAAGATTCCTTTTTGTAGATTGATCCCAACATTCTTTGTTCACCTTGAAAGAATAGCACCCTGAACGCCCTGTTCATCTGGTTTTAAGCACTTATCGTCTGTTTTCTGTCTCCATCACTGCACTGAAGTAGCCAATGACCTTCTGAGCACCAAGTTCAAGAGTCTTGCCTCTGTCTTCCTTCTACCGAGCCACCATGCTGCATGTGACTCTGTTGGTTTTGTCCTTTTTCAAACTCTCTCTTCCTTATACTTCACTGAATACATCATCCTCATGGTTCCCTGTGTCTCTGATTACTCCTCTCTATCCTTCAATTTATCTTCCTTTTCCTAAGTGAAGACATCTCCCCACAAAGTCATTGCATTTTGCTTTTCTCTCTCTCTCTCTCTACTGACTCATTTCCTTCACAAAGGCTGTCTTGACCCCACTGCCACCTAAATTTGAAGTACTTCTCTTTGAATCTCCATTGTTTTGTAAACCATCTCCTGGCTTATGGTGGAGTTTGTTAGCTATTTGTACATGTCTTTTTTTTTCTTACAATCTATTAGATTCAAGCAGTCGGGAGTATACACCCTGTCATTTGTCTTTGCATCTCTGGCATTCAGGCCAGTGGAAATTTTTCTAATTGAATTGAACCTGCTTCTCTCCTCTTACAGAAATGATAGTTTAAGTAAATAAGGGACAGAGGCTTTCAAATGGCATTTAAATTCAAAATCAGTCCCCTTTCTACATTTAGAAATCATTCACCTGTCTTGTAAGAGAAACTTTCATCGCACTGATCACAAAATTGAAACCAGTTATCTTTTTCAAACACCTCAAATGGGCTGAAATAAGGAAGAAAGCAACAGGGTAGCATTTTCTAAAACACATACAAACATTGCTGTACTACTAGAAAATCATGGTGACATACTTTTTTCTCCTCAATTAAAAATAAAGGAAAACCTTATTTTTTTGTCCACTTGAAATGATACACAATATGTACTTAACTGGTAAGACGTTCAAACTCCTAAAAATACCACCCATTATAGCATGGCATTGTCCTCATTCTGCCAGAAATACAGCTTATATCAATAGGAAAACTGCTGTGCACTTTTACCTAGATATTTGAATAGTTCCAAGCAAAAGCATCTATAATTTCAGTGCATTATTCTCCCCCTGCTCCTTACCACCACCACCACCAAAAAAAAAAAAAAAAAAAAATGTCTGTGAAGAACTCCTATCAAGACATTCCAAGATACAGTCTTCAAATGAACAATTTTTTATAATAACATCAATAATATTTGCAGATGAGAGAAGCCAAGAAGCCTGGCAAGATGAGTGAACCTCTTCCCCCAGACCTAATAGCCCGGCTGCAATCTAATTTTCCATCACACTTTATTTAACTTTTCTTTACTTATATCGCATAAATTAACTCAGCAGCCATGCAGAATAATGTTGCTTCATTTAGATCTTAATTAATGAATGTGATCACAAAGCCATGTGTACAATTTCAATGAAGATACACTTTAATTATTCTATTGTGCGGGTTAGCGTTTCAGCCGTGTATTCATATATTTGGAATGTGTAATATATGATGCTTTTGTTTTCTTCTGCCATAACACCCTACTGAAATATGTCTACTAGTTAAGAAATACTAAAATAGATTATTAAACACAAAGAAATGGGAAAGAAAGGGGGTAAATCAGGAGGAAAAAAAGAAATGACAAAAGAAGAAGTATGCTCCCAGTAACTCATTTCCTCATATAAATTTTATTTCCAAATCGCTTCATTAAGTAATGCATTAAGTTGTGCTACAATAGATCATATTTCTTTACCAGCATTTAAGTGAGGGGTTTTGCAGATAGGGAACTCTGGGCATGTGAGCATATGCAAAAATGGAAAAGAGAAATCACAAAAGAACACAGGCACTTATGTCTGCAGTCAGTCATGAGTTGCACCAGTAAGTACCAGCTTGAGACCATGAATTATTTCTGCCCAGGCCATATAGTTTATGGAGTCCTGCTCAGGGAACATTACACCCGTAGGGCAGGCAATTATATGTCTTAGAATTAATCCCAAATAAGACAGTGATTTAGAAATAGACACATTCTCTTTTGAAGAGCTTTTAGTTATAAAAAGTCATTTTTTTCCTTCCCTACCCTGAAGGCCTTCTAACCACCCCCTTTCTTCTCCCCTCCTCTATTAAAGGTATAAAACAGTGCTTCCACCTGCTAGCACTCACAAACCAATAACTTTAATTTTTGGCACTTATTTACAGGCTGAATAGACCCATCCACACCTGCTTTCCCCTTAATTAGCTGGCTATCTAAAGGCTGCAGATTGGAGGCTGCCAGCTTCCTGAACCAAAAGGAAGATCATTTAGTTGCTGATGTAAGAGAACTGGAGGTGGGGAAAGGAGTAAAAATAATCTTTTTTTTTTAGAGAAACCAGAGAGGAAAACATTACTACTAAATAAGGAATCATTAATGAAGAATAAGAGAGCAAAATATACATGTTATTACATATATCATGATATATACACTAGAGGCCCAGTGCACAAATTAGTGCACCCAGTGGAGTCCCTCTGCCTGGCCTGCGGGATCAGGCAGAAATCGGCTCTCTGACATCCCCCAAGGGGATTGCGAGAGGATGCAAGCCAGGCTGAGGGCCCCCACCAGTGCACAATTGGGGCCTGGGAAGGACATGGGAGGTTGGCCAGCCGGGGAAGGACCATGGGAGGGATCCAGGGCATGTCTGGCTCACCTTGCTCAGTCCCAATCAACCGGACCCCAACAGCAAGCTAACCTACCAGTCAGAGCCTCTTCCTCCTGGTGGTCAGTGCACATCATAGTGAGCGGTTGAGCAGCCTTACCATATCATTAGCATATTACTCTTTGATTGGTTGAACAGATGACTGGACACTTAGCATATTAGGTTTTTATTAAATAAGATAATACATTGTGATGTACATAACATTTATATAACTTTACAAAAATATAATACGTATCTTTTTCATTTTTTAGGTGACTTCAAGCCAGCAAAATAAACAGCAGCCCTAATTAGCAATGATATAATCACTTCTACTTTAAAATATCTAAAATTTGTCATGGTATCCAATTTTCTTCCCAATTTATTACCTAAGACACCACCCTATATAGCCCTTGAAGAAGTGAGGAAAGAGACCCTCAGAATAGAGTAAAATAAGAACTGTGTTGGGTTCAGAAGCCTCTGTGGCTCTGGACTTCACTCTGTTGCTGACCCCCTGAAGAATTTGGATAAGTCTCATAATTAGTTTGCCTCAGTGTCCTCATCTGTAACACATGGGGATGGATAAGGTGGTCTCCAAATCTTCTTCTGCTTGACCATCCTACTGTTATTTCACCCCCTCTCTGCAACAAAACTACCACTGAAATCACCCAGTGGCAAGGGAAAACCAACAAAAAGAAGAGTATTTAATAAAACATACTCACTTTTCACATCACTGTAATGTTTAAAAAGTTTCAAACCACAGAAGGTGAATTTCAGAACACAGTGGAAACTTTAATGATGATCTTCTCAACTTTCTTATGTAACAGATAAAAACAAGGCCTAAGATGGTTTACTGATTTATTCCAGGTTCATAGAGCACAGTCAAGAATAAAAATCAATTTAAACTGTCTCCCAGGTCAAATAACGGGTGATTTCATAATGAAACAATCTAACCGTACACACACATTTGTCCTTAAGTTTGCACCAAACTAAAACTGGACTCATTAGAAAATAAGGGCATGCTGCGCGCTAAATTTTAGTTGCAAGTTTCTCTTTCCTTCACATGGTTTACAAACTCTTTATAAATGCAATGGATGCTCAATATAAATTCGATATAAGTAAAAATGTACTCTCCAAAGGCCCTTCAAGATGAGTCCCAGACCAGCATGTCTGTATACTCCAGATAAATTGCAAGTATGCCTCCAGATCAGTGCACTTCTCTACTTAAATCACATCGGTAGGGTCCACTGCCCTGAAGATAGTATCAAACTCCTCACAGGAACCTGGGAAGCCTTTGCAGCTGATGGCTGCTCACTTCTCCAGCTTTATCTCCACCTGATGCTCGCCCCAGCGAATTGTATCTTTCAGCCACATTGAACTATTTGCAGCTTCACAAGCACAGCCTGTTCTCTCCCACTTCTCCTTCCCTCTCTCGTTTTCACCTGCACTGATGTATTATTCATCCTTCAAGTTCTACGTTTTGCATCACTTCTTCCAAAAAGTTTTACATTTGACCCTCCTATGGCTGACTTAGCACCGCTAAAGTGCTCCTGGTGCTTCCTTCCACCTAGTACAGCTGACCCTTGAACAACAAGGATTTGGAGTTCGAGTGTCCACTTTCATGTGGATTTTTTTTCAACACAGTTGGACCTTCTTATCCATAGCTTTCGCACTTGTGAATTCAACCAACTGAGGATGGAGAAGAGTATTGTCACATTCCCATCCGCAGATTTCCAACCACAGACGGAAAATGCTGGTCTTCCATCCTCAGTTGGTTGAACTTGCCGTTGTGAAGGAACGATTGTAGTTAAGTTTTGGAGAGTCAAAGGTTATATGCAGATTTTCAACTGGCTGCTGGGAGGGCAGTGGTGTTGTTCAGTGGTGAACTATATTACTTCACTCTACTGTACTTGCATTTCATTCTCTCTCACTGCACTGTGAGCTTCTTCTGGGTTAAATGCCCCATAGTGCTTAGCACTGTGATAGCTACTCAAGAAACATTTGGCAAATCTAGATCTAGATCTATATATATATATATATATATATATATATATATATATATATATATATATGCCTTAAGCAGCCAGCCAACTGGCTGACCATTTAACCATCCTACTGGTAGCTATGACATGCACTGCCCCTGCCCACCAGGGAGCAGATGCTCAATGCAGGAGCTGCCAAGCTGTGGTGACTTGGCAGATGTGGATCTCAGGTGGCACACCCAGAACCAGAGAGGAGGAAGCCTGATTCTGGGGTGTGTCACCCAAGAACCACCCTCTCGCAATCCAGGACCCTTCAAGGGATGTTGGAGAGGCAATTTTGGCTAAATTCCCACAGGTCAGGCCAAGAGACCCCACCGGTGCACAAATCCATGCACTGGCCCTCTAGTAAACTAATATTAAGAGAGCTGAAATTAGGAATACATTACTGTGAATCAATTTGGTCACCTACATAATAAAAGAAATATGCCAATTGGTGTCACTCCACTACACCCACCAGCCAATCAGAGTGACTATGCAAACTAACCCAACAAAGATGGAGGTTAATTTGCATACGCAGGCATGGAGCAAAGACCGAAGGCTCCGGCCCAAGTAAAGACTAAAGACTGAGGACTGAAGACTGAAGAGGCTGCAGCGGAGAAGCCAAGCCTCGCTGCGGCCGGACCAAAGGCCTGGGTCCCAGGTGCCGGAGGAAAACCGGTGCCAGCAGCCAGGGAGGAAGGCCTATTGCGCGAATCTTCGTGCAATGGGCCTCTAGTGTATATTATAAAGAACTGACTATATGTCTTTATAATTTACAAAGTATTAAAGTATTTTCCTTTATGCTCATAACTCGTTGACTTGCCCAGGATTCTTTGAGCATCCTCAAATTAATGAGATTTACTAACTGAGGTATAGGTATGGATGCAGAGCTGTTGGCTGGGATCACTCAATAACTGAAAATGTCCTATTGCACTCTAGTCTTGTAGGATTATCAGTTTCAATCATGCCCAGGAGTCTGTAGAAGAGAGTGAATAAGAGATGAATTCTGGAGTCTGATTACCTGAATTGAGTCTGATCTCTGTTACTGAATGTAGCCTCAAGGAAATTCAATCTCTACTTTATAGAATTAAATTAATTAATGTATGTAAAAATCTTAGGAAAACATTGGCACATAGGAATTGTTTAACACTCGCTTAATACTTTTGTTATGATGATGATAATCATAATCATTATCCCTAATCACTTTCTATATGTTGTTGCCTCATTTAGTCTTCACAACTCAAGGAAGGAGTTGTCTCCATTATGAATTAACACAAGATAAAACACTGTAACATCATTTTGGAATAAGGGATGTTACAAAAGTTGTATCTACAAATGTCAAGATTCCTCACCTCACTTCCACCCTCTAAAGACAAGTTGCCCCTCAAACATCCTGATGCTATTAATGTTATATATATGATTCTCTCAGTTACCCACAAACACAAAGCACCGGAATTTTCTTCAATTTGCCTCTCAGCCACAATACACAACTGATTCTCTTCTACAATATCTCTTGCATTGTCCTCACCTTTTAATTCTTACTCCTCTCCTCTTTATTCCGGTTCTCATTGTCTCAAAAATTAGATGACTCTATACTTAATCACTCTTGTTTTTTACTAGTAGTTTCTGAAATATCAATTTTGCAGTGATAGAGATCTGCTTTCAGAAATTAAAAAATTATTAAATGTAATCAAATAAAAGCTGACCACAAACTTCTCCCAATTTCTGCATCTCTTCCCCAAGCCAATAAAAAATTTTAAATAAATCAAAAACAAACAGAAAAAAACTGATCCAATGACCTCCACATCAACCACATCATACAGAAAGCTTTTGAAATAATCCACATGTCTTATTAGGAATGTAAATTCCATACCAATTTCACTTTGCAGTTTCCTAGTGTGGGGGCCTTGTCTAGAGTACGCCCGATATTCAAGGCCAATCTGAGCATGGGAATCCTAATCAGAGTGTTCAAGGCTAGTTTGCTATACACAGGTGCAAAGGCCAGGACACACAAGCTATACATTGTGTATGCGTCCTTTCTATAGCCCAAATACTGAGGTCACTACTAGTATTGGGCATAAAGCCTCTTTTGTTTGAGCTTGGTTGAGCTTGTATATAAGGTGCCACTGACCAGCCTGTGGCTGCCCACTTTGTTTGTAATAAAGCATGTCCCATTTTCCTGCTTGTTTTTTCAGTTTCCTACACCCTGAAGGGTCAAGTCAGTGGCTGATGAGCTTGCCCCTGACACCTAGCGACTTATTTGTGCTTTTTTTTTTTTTTTAGGATAATTAAGCAAAAGAAGACAGTGAAGTGAATTAACTTCTCTTCTACAATTTGGTTTTCGTGGTACTGATCACTTTTGTACGACCAGGTATGCTTTGAGATATCAACAAACCTTTTTTATCCTCAGCTCTTAGAAATGAACAAAATGGAGAGAAATGTTTACCTCAAATCTCCTTAAGGGTTTGTCAGTTTTCCATTTGACTAAAACTAACCTCCAAGTAGATTTTTCTGATTCTTGTGACCTCTTGGTCAGGGCAAAATAAGAAAGGAAACAGTCCCATGGCTAATAAACTGGAGTGTGACCTGGAGAGCAGTCCAGGGACTAACCTCTGAGAACTCACAACTCTTGGGCAGCCACAAAGTTTCAATCAACATCATAGCCTGGGTGGATGTCCAATCCAGTAGACCAAATTCTATTTATCTTCTTAGAAAGTATCTCAGACCAGAGATGCATGTCTATACTGTTCCCACTTTCAAAGAGTGCATCACACACCAAAAAGGAATGCTCCTAATGTTGCAGGCATCTTGTCTACAATTCAAACAGTACTCATTTACTTTATTGATTGGAAAGTAAACTGCAGGTTTTGAAAAATGACCACCTCACTGTGGGGTTCTTCTTTGCCCTGACTATGGCTGAGCTTAGAGAATAATGGCTCCTTTGGTCACTAATGACTCAGAATACTTTTACAGGTATAATTAACTTATTCTCTAAATATATCTATAATCCAAGAGTAAATTGTGAAAACTTTGAAACCAAGGAGTTAATTCAAACCATTTTCCCCAGATTTGAGTTTTAGGGTAAATGAGAGGGAAGGAATGGAAATTTGAGAAAAAATAAAAATGGACATATCTTTGTATTAAAGGATACCTTTTAAAATACTAGTATATAGAGATATCTTAATTGAAATTATATGTTTTTCTATAAAATTATCATACTTTATATATTTTAAGATAGTATACATAAATAATAATTATAAAATGATTGCTTAAATGAGGGGTCCTCAAACTACGGCCCATGGGCCAAATGCAAATACAAATACTATATTTGTTCCCGTTTTGTTTTTTTACTTCAAAATAAGATATGTGCAGTGTGCATAGGAATTTGTTCATAGTTTGTTTTAAAACTATAGTCCGGCCCTCCAACGGTCTGAGGGACAGTGAACTGGCCCCCTGTTTAAAAAGTTTGAGGACCCCTGGCTTAAATTATTTAGCCTTTCTAAGTAAAGCCAATGTGAATGACAGGGGCCACATGATAACCTGACAAACTCAGGGAAGGCCTGCGGTCTTGCAAAGTCAGAGAGCTAAAGTAACCACAGAGGATGGTCTGAAATTAAACTTTAACTAAAAGCAGCTATGGTGGTTAGTTAATCCTAGGCCGGTATCTTTACTGACAATGTCAACCTTTACCTTAACTGAGCCTATCTGTCTTTTTGCATCTATGATAACATATCCTTGAAATGTCTGGGTAACTTGTAACTTCCCTTTTTCCCACACCCCTCAGGCCACAACCAAATGCCCTGAGACCTGGACAGGAGAACATAAATTCCTTCATTGTTATCATGTTAATTGTTGACTTTTGGCTATCCTGCACCCACCTAAGTATGTGTCTATCATTTTACTTTTTATCCAATCCCAGAGTTTCCCCTGGCCCCTACTTTGCTTCCTCCCACCTCTCTAATCTATCACCAATAGATTTCATGTAACCCACCTACATCTCCTCCTTTGATTGCAATGTATAAAAATGGATGAAAAAAAACACCATTCTCTGGAGCATTATCCTGATACATTGAGGTTTTGCTTCCTCAGAATTGTTGACAGTTTGGCTCAAATAAACTCACAAAAATTATTTACAGGTTTGAATGTTTTCATATTAACACCAATCATTAAATAGCAGAGAAAATCTTCCTAAGAAACTAATTGCCTAGTTTTAAAAAAAGAAAGAAAAAATGTAATGAATAAGTTTGGTTTTCTGGACTTTAGTATCAATCACTTTGAAATGTTTCATTGAATTTACTGAGGGGGTAGGCGGGGGGGGGGGGGGGGCGGGGGAGGACGGGAGAAAGCTCCCTGTGTACCTGTTTTTGCCATAAATATTCTTTAAAATAATCTCTTATTCTGAGATTTCACCTTTAGAATCTCTGAGTCCTCTAATGCGCCCATCTTATCACCTCCAATCTTTTGAAAACTGTCTGATGATTCTAAGACAAGTGTCCTTCAAAGTTTCCCAACATGTGATATTTCTAAATTCAGACAACTTGCTTTCATGTTGCAAAAGATGAGAGTAAAACCAGACGCAAGCCAGCAGGGGACTCAATGCTGGGTGGTGCAGAGGGCTCGTTGCAGCAAGCCATGGCTCGATAAGCTCTCAGGCTATGTCCCTTGACAAAGGCCCCAATGTGCATTTCATTGTGCAACAGGACAATGAAACCTTCCACTTCCACCTCTGAGGCTTTGTTTCAAACTAGTTGAATCCCATTTTGGCTTTTGAAAATGGAAGCTACTCCAGACTGTGCTGGATCTCTTCTGTTATCCCATCCAAGTCCACTGTGCACTCTTTTCCACTATGTCCTGGGAGGCTAACCATGTGGTCCACTCTATCAGCAAGCTTCTTGCACTCTGGCTGCTGGTTGGGTTTTCTGGGGAGAACCCATTAGAGGAGACAGGAACTCAGAGAGCAGACAGAAATCAGTGTAGAACTCCATTAGCAAGCTTCTTGCACTCTCCCAGAGGAGAGCCCACTAAAGTAGACAGGAAATCCGAAAAAGGGAAAGATGGAGGAGAGGCAGTCATTCATGAGCCCCGTCTCTGCAGTGTCATCATAGGATAGCACTGTCCCTAGACTGAAGGCCACAGCTCCTGTCAAGCATCCTTCTTCACACAGTCTCTTTTAGGGCTCTGGAAACTCTTCATCTCTTCAGTCATCCTGTGGTTTCTCCACAGTCTGAACACACTGTTGTGAATAGTCCCCTTATTAAACTCTGTTCAAATTACCTAATTTCCTGCCAGGACCTGGACTGACACAGGTTGTATTCAACTCCCACTCAGAACAAACAAGAGGATGAGACCATAGCTATGAATACAAAGTCAACAAAAGGAAATCTACATACAAGGCACAGCATCCAAAATTGAGAAAACAGTGGTCTCCCCAAGCTAGAAAGTCTCCAACTCACTTTTAAAATGTTACCCAGGCCCAGCCAATGTGAATCAGTGGTTGAGCATTGATCTATGAACCAGGAGGTCATGGTTCGATTCCTGGTCAAGGGACATGCCTGGGTTGTGGGCTCAATTCCCAGTAGGGGGCATGCAAGAGGCAACCGGTCAATGATTCTTTCTCATTATTAATGTTTCTCTCTCTCTCCCTCCCTCTCCCTTCCTCTCGGAAATCAATAAAAACATATTTAAATAATTAAAGAAATAAAATAAAATGTTTTTCTGCCATGCTTGCCTGTAAAATAGAAATAACAATACAGTATTTCCTAACAAATTATGCACAAAATAAATCTACACTAATAAAAGAGAAACATGGTAATTGGCGTACAACCGCTAACCCTTTTCATTGGCTAATCAGCGAGATATGCAAATTAACTGTCAGCCAAGATGGCGGCCGGCAGCCATGCCGGGGTCCAACCCCAGCGGGTCCAGGGGTCCCCAAAGGTGTGGACGGAGTCGGCGAAGAAGGAATGACACAGAGACAGTGTTCAGTTGATCAGCAGCCTAGCCAGGATCTCTAGCCCAGATCTCCAGCCAAGTTCTGGTCTGGATCTCCAGTGAGGTTCTGCTTAGGATCTCCAGCCAGGTTCTGTCCAGGTTCTCCAGGCAGGTCCAGTCACCAGGTTCTAGTCAGGCTCTCCTGCCAATCTCCGCAGACAGGTTCAGTCCAGGATCCCCTGCCATGCTCTCTCGCCAGGCTCCGCCTCCAGGCTCCGAGGCCAGTCCCTGTCCAGGATCCTCCGGCATGCTCTCGCCAGCGAAGTTCTTCTGTCTCTAGAGAACGTTCTGTGTAGGTTCTGTGCCTAGGCTCTGTCTCTCTTGGTCCTGTCTTCCAAGCCCTGTCTCTGAAGTTCTGTCTTATAAGTTCTGTGTCTTGCTGTCTTGTTACATCTGTATTTATACCAGTTGATTTTAATCCTGTCAATTTCTATTCCAAAGGTTAGGGCGTTTCTTATCTCCATTCCAGGGAGTAAAGATTATGTAGCTTAAGCATGATTGTTCATAGTTAAAGTGATTAGTTACCCGCCTGGCACTTAGTTGAGGGGTTTTATTCCCTCCCTAACTTCAGGGGAAAATCCCTACCTGGGGATTCAACCTTTCTCGGAGAGGTGACCTTGGTTAAAACACAGCGCCAAGAAGGTGAGCAAACATATTAAGAACCGTATGCCATATATGCCAGGTCCCTTGAAACAGCAAGGATGGACCGGCTCCCGGCACAGCCAGGCAGCTTGAAACTAACATGAGGCTTGCTTGCCTCAGTGACGTTGGAAACCAACGTTCCCCGCCTGTAGCTGCAGGCCTCTGAACCTGCAGTTTCAAACATTGTAACAGATACCACCGGACTTCAGCCAGCAGGATCGCAACATTGTATGCAACGGCCAGAAACCTACTTTCAACCGAGGCCTAAGAGCTGGAGCCAAGCCTCAAGCTAAAGCTGGCCCAGAATAAAAAAAAAAGAAAGAAAGAAAAAAAGGAGCTGTTGGGAACTTCAGTCACTCCCAGCCTGAAAAAAGCCCTCAGCCCCTCACCCAGACTGGCCAGGCACCCCAGTGGGGACACCTACCCTGAATGGTGTGTGACCAGCTGCAAACAGCCATCATCCCCTCACCCAGGCTGGCCAGGCACCCCAGTGGGGACCCCCACCCTGATCCAGGACACCCTTCAGGGCAAACCAGCCAGCCCCACCCATGCACCAGGCCTCTACCCTATATAGTAAAAGGGTAATATGCCTCCCGGCACCGGGATCAGCGTGACAGGGGGCAGTGCCCAAACCCCCTGATCGCCCTGCGGCTCTGTGTGTGACAGGGGCCAGGGCCACAACCTCCCTATCCATCCTGCTCTGTTCATGACAGGGGAAAGCACCCCAACCCCCTGAGCAGCCCTGCTCTGTGCCTGATAGGGGGGCGCTCCCCAACCCCCCCCCCACGGGCCCTGCTCTGTGTGTGATGGGTAGAGCCATAACCTCCCCATCAGCCCTGCCCTGAGTGTGAGAGTGGCGGCGCCCCAACCCCCTGATCGGCCCTGCTCTGTGGGTGATAGAGGGTGGTGCCCCAACTCCCTGATGGGCCCTGCTCTGTGCATGACAGGGGGTGGCGCCGCAACCTCCCCATCGACTCTGCCTTGAGTGTGACAGGGGACGGTGCCCCAACCCCCCAATCGGCCCTACCCTGATTGTGACTGAGGGTGGCATCACAACCTCCCAATCTCCCTGCTCTGTGCATGAAGGGGCGGTGCCCCAACTCCCCAATCGGCCCTGCTCTGAGCCCGACCAGGGGCTGCACCTAGGGATTGGGCCTGCTCTCTGCCACCCGGGAGCAGGCCTAAGCCAGCAGGTCGTTATCTCCCAAGGGGTCCCAGACTGCGAGAGGGCACAGGCTGGGCTGAGGGACACCCCTGCCCCCCCCCCCCGAGTGCACAAATTTTTGTGCACCGGGCCTCTAGTTTTAAATAAATGCCTTTAGAAATAATTTAGTAGGAATAAATTTTAGGTAGCAAGATTTAAAATACTTATCCTAATAATGATTTTATAATTCTAGAATATTTATAGTTCTTTAAACTATTTCAAGGGGAAACATAAGCGAAATCTTCATGTTTCCCTCCATTTCTTGCCCATTTGTATGTTTTTTAAGCCTTCACGTTTCTAAATAGGCAGTTATTTTTAACCCTATTTGAGAACTAGGAAAGCTGAGGCATGAAGAGATGGCTTGATTAACTAGTGTTGGGGATAAATTTCCATGAAAGCTCATCCAACTCCTAGAATTCATAACTCTCAACTTAATCTCTGAAAAGCAAGTGTAACAATATCATGACTCAAAGATAATGCCAAGCAATTCCTGTTAGAAGCATTCCTCTGACCCATGATGCTGATAGACTTATTGCACACTCACATTTTAATAGTCCTTTTGGTCCTAATCCAAGACACAGCCCTAGCTACAGCCCTAAATGAATTCCCCTACACTTTTCATTTCTTCTGGGGAATTGGACTAATCATAGTGACTACTTTGGGGAGAGCAATGGTTTGAAAACCTTGCCTGAGGGATACAAACGTTGTTTTGCTTGTAATTAGGCATTTCTGTCCCCGGGGCATTTTATAGTCATAGTTTGAAATAACAGCCATTATTTTATTACACTTTTCTATTTTTTGCACGTAAAAAATATTTAGAACATGTTTTTAGCTGAGTTTTATTAGTCATAATGCCAGAAAGCGCCTGGTGTTATGGATGATGGAATTATCTTTGAGGGCTTCCCTTTAGTGTTATTTCTTCCTTATAGTCTACATTCTCTCCATGTTTGGTACTAGAAGTGAAATACAGAGTGGAAATTGAATATTCTATCTGTTCCTGGAAGTGACCTGTACACAAGGATAAAGTGAACCCTACCCATATGCCTTCCCATTCTCTTGTCCCTAGGACGCATTATATCTTCTTTGCCACATGGGTAGCTACTTCTGTCTATTAACAAGAACTAGGAACGTGGAATCAATTCAGCAGGCACAGAAGTAACCATTCAAAAACAATTGACATGAAATAATGCCCCTATCAGGCAATGGGATTAAATGTCTCTCCTGGGGGGGGGGGGGGGGTAATAAACACAAGGTTATATACATGCACTGGCACACATGCATACAGAGAGAACAGAATAATGAAGTCATAGAAATGGAAGGGATTGTCTAATATATCTAGGTAATTATTTAACATAATACAGAAATTGCCTCTATAATATCCATCAAGTTTCTGCATAAATTCTTCTAGGGACAGAGTACAGGTTACATTACAACATACATCACACTGGTACTCTATGAGAATATTATCCCTTATGTAGAGACAAATGCTGTTTCCCCTTCACTTCTGCCCAATGACACCAGTTCTTTCCTTTGGTGGGACATGGAAAGATCCTAGTTCTTTCCTTACATTACAGCCCTACTAATGTTTTAAAAATAGTTATCAGGTGCTTTATAATGAAGGGTGTCTTTTTTGCTAGCCAGTACTATTTCCCACCTTCTTCTGATAATAGCATCTAATTTTCCTTTAGCCACACCTTGCTCACTCTTTTTTTTTTTTTTTATTTTACTTATGACACTATTACAGATGTCTCCCATTTCCCACCTTTGCCTCCCTCCACCCAGCCCCCAGGCCCACACCCCTCCCTGGGCCTTCACCACATTCTTGTGTGTATCCACAGGTTATGCATATATGCATATATGTTCTTTGGCTAATCTCTTCCAGTCCCTCCACTTCTCTCCTCTCTGAGATCTGTCAGGTTGTTCCATGTATTCATGCCTCTGAACTTAATTTGTTCATCAGTTTATTTTGTTCATTGTATTCCATATATAAGTGAGATCATGTGGTATTTGTTTTTCTCTGATTGGCTTATTTCACTAAGCATAATAATCTCCAGGTCCATCTATGCTGCCTCAAAGGGTAAGAATTCCTTCATTTTGACGTCGGCATAGTATTCCATAGTGTCAGTATACCCATCCTTTTTTACTGATGGGCACTTGGGCTGTTTCCAGATCTTGGCTATTGTAAATGATGCTGCTATGAACATAGGGGTGCATATATTCTTTCTGATAGGTGTTTCAGAATTCTTGCTCACTCTTAATCCATGTGGTTGTTTGTAGGGAGGTACACACACAGAAATGGCTAGGTGACCCAGATTTTCAATAAATACATAAGAATTTTCTGCCTCAATGCTTAGTTTATAACTGGGCACTTGACAAGACTAAATCAATGAGACACAATTCCAGTTGTTTTTACAGAATCTTTGAGAAAGGGAAGTTCTCTTTCTGGTATTGGTTGTTAGTTTTATAATGATGCAAGCTCAAAGTTTCAGGTACTACCTCATGGAATGGTTTTTGCCTGAGAATGAAGCCAAATAAATCAGAGCCAAGAAGCAGAGGAAAGAGATCTGATGGCATGGTTTGGGTATAAGGATATCAGTTGAACCTTACACCAGGTCTATTCCTGGACTTTTAACTTTATCCTTGAGTAGCATTTCATTTCACTCTTTGTATAAGTCAGTATGAGTCATTTCCAACCAGAAAGAATTGGGTCTTATTTTTTCTAAGGAGCATTGCAGCTCCTCCAAATATTCTTTAAATGGAATGTTTTTCTACCTTTTTACCATCTTACTCAACTCAACACTGACTTGTTTCAATAGAAATGAGCTTCATAAACTGTTACCCATAACTAAATTTAAATTATGAGATGTGCTCTGAGCAGTACAGAGAACAGTAAATGTCAACTATTACTAACCTGAATGTGCTAATTTTATCATTTTAGCTCAATATTCCATGAGTAATATTGGATGGTTGATTTTCTATGTCAATTTGACTAAGCTATGGTATTCAATTTTTTGGTCAAACACTAATATAAATGTTGCCGTGAAGGATAAACTTTGAGTAAAGCAGATGGCCCTCCATCATGAGATCCCCATAAGGAAAAGGAATTCTGACTTCACACTGCCTTCAGACCAAAGACTGCAACATTGACTTCTACCAGAATTTCCAGCCTGCTTGACTTCAGACTTGTCAGCCCCCTTCCCACAAGTAGTGTGGTAGTGTGTGTGTGTGTGGGGGGGGGGGTGTTATTGGTTCTGTTTTCTCTAGAGAACTCTGACTGATACAAATACAAATGATATCTTACTCTTTCCTTGTTTGGAGTTCTCAGACAGTTAAGACACTCAATTATTTTACTTGCATAAGACTCCTCATCTTATACTTACTAATTCGTTGCTTTAAACTAAGCTTATTTTACTTTACATGTATGCATACTATCATGATTTCCATCAGTTAGATTCCTTCATTTAGCATATTCATTAAGGTTCCCAGTTTGGGACCTACGCACATTTGATAAGAAGGTTTTGATCCCTTCATCTTAGTAATTAGAAAAATGTTTATTAAACTATAGCATATATTGGAGCCTTATTGAACACAACTTGAGCCTCCTATCAATCAGTATCCTATTATTGAGCTCTTTAACCAGTTGTTAATCCATCTAACAGAATATTATCCAGCCCATGCTTCTCTATTTTGTCTACAAGAATGTTATAAAAGTTTCCAATAAATTATCTGCAGAAATAAAATTGACTATGTTCACAGAATTCTTTCCATCTTTCAATATAATAACCCATGCAAACCAGTTACTTTAAGATAAGTTATTGTTCTACCTGGTCACTGTTTTTTTTTTTTTTTTTTTTTTAATTTTTATTGCTTAAAGTATTACAAAGGGTATTACATATGTATCCATTTTATCCCCCCGCCCTAGACAGTCCCCTAGCCTCCCCTATCACCCAGTGTCTTATGTCCATTGGTTATGCTTATATGCATGCATACAAGTCCTTTAGTTGATCTCTTACCCCCCTACCTCCTGCCCCCCAACCCTCCCCGGCCTTCCCGCTGCAGCTCGACAATCTGTTTGAGGCAGCTCTGCCTCTGTATCTATAGTTGTTCAAAAGTTTATAATGGTCTCTATTGTCCACGAATGAGTGAGATCATGTGGTATTTTTCCTTTATTGACTGGCTTATTTCACTTAGCATAATGCTCTCCAGTTCCATCCATGACGTTGCAAATGGTAAGAGTTCCTTCCTTTTTACAGCAGCATAGTATTCCATCGTGTAGATGTACCACAGTTTTCTAATCCATTCATCTACTGATGGGCACTTAGGCTGTTTCCAGATCTTAGCTATGGTGAATTGTGCTGCTATGAACATAGGGGTGCATATATCCTTTCTGATTGGTGTTTCTGGTTTCTTGGGATATATTCCTAGAAGTGGGATCACAGGGTCAAATGGGAGTTCCATTTTCAGTTTTTTAAGGAAACTCCATACTGTCTTCCATAGTGGCTGCACCAGTCTGCATTCCCACCAGCAGTGCACAAGTGTTCCTTTTTCTCCACATCCTCTCCAGCACTTGTCGTTTGTTGATTTGTTGATGATAGCCAGTCTGACAGGTGTGAGATGGTACCTCATTGCTGTTTTGATTTGCATCTCTCGGATGATTAGTGACTTTGAGCATGTTTTCATATGTCTCTTGGCTTTCTGGATGTCCTCTTTTGAAAGGTGTCTATTTAGGTCCTTTGCCCATTTTTTGATTGGATTGTTTATCTTTCTTTTGTTAAGTTGTATGAGTTCCCTATAAATTTTGGAGATTAGGCCCTTATCAGATATGTCATTGGCAAATATGTTTTCCCACACAGTGGGTTTTCTCGTTGTTTTGTTGATGGTTTCTTTTGCTGTGCAGAAGCTTTTTATTTTGATGTAGTCCCATTTGTTCATTTTTTCTTTAGTTTCAAGTGCCCTAGGAGCTGTATCAGTGAAGAAATTGCTTCGGCATATGTCTGAGATTTTCTTGCCTTTGGATTCTTCTAGAATTTTTATGGTATCCTGTCGTACATTTAAGTCCTTTATCCATTTTGAGTTTATTTTTGTGTATGGTGTAAGTTGGTGGTCTAGTTTCATTTTCTTGCATATATCTGTCCAATTTTCCCAACACCATTTATTGAAGAGACTATCTTGGCTCCATTGTATGTTCTTGCCTCCTTTGTCAAATATTAATTGAGCATATTGGTTCGGGCCGATTTCTGGGCTCTCTATTCTATTCCATTGATCTATATGCCTATTCTTGTGCCAGTACCAGGCAGTTTTGAGAACAGTGGCTTTGTAATACAACTTGATATCTGGTATTGAGATCCCACCTACTTTGTTCTTTTTCAGGATTGCTGCAGCTATTCGGGGTCTTTTTTTATTCCAGATGAATTTTTGGAAAGTTCGTTCTAGATCTCTGAAGTATGCTGTTGGTATTTTAATGGGAAGTGCGTTGAATTTATAGATTGCTTTGGGTAGTATGGACATTTTAATGATGTTGATTCTACCAATCCATGAACACGGTATGTTCTTCCATCTGTTTATGTCTTCCTCTATGTCTTTTTTCAACGTCCTGTAGTTTTCTGAGTAGAGGTCTTTTACCTCTTTAGTTAAGTTTATTCCTAGGTAGCTTAATTTTTTTGGTGCAATGGTAAACGGGATTGTTTTTATAATCTCTCTTTCTGAAAGTTCACTATTGGTATATAGAAATGCCTCAGATTTCTTGGGGTTAATTTTGTATCCTGCTACATTGCCAAATTCATGTATTAAGTCTAGTAGCTTTTTGATGGAATCTCTAGGGTTTTGTATGTATAATATCATGTCGTCTGCAAATAAGGACAGTTTTACTTCCTCTTTTCCAATTTGGATGCCTTTTATTTCTTCTTCTTGCCGAATTGCAATGGCTAACACTTCCAGTACTATGTTGAACAGGAGTGGTGAGAGGGGGCATCCCTGTCTTGTTCCTGTTCTTAGGGGAAATGGTGTTAGTTTTTGTCCATTGAGTATGATGTTGGCTGTGGGCCTGTCATATATGGCTTTTATTATGTTGAGGTATGATCCTTCTACTCCCACCTTGCTGAGAGTTTTTATCAAAAATGGGTGTTGAATTTTGTCAAATGCTTTTTCTGCATCAATTGATATGACCATGTGGTTTTTTTCTTTCAATTTGTTTATGTGATGTATCACGTTTATTGATTTGCGGATATTGTACCATCCTTGCATCCCTGGGATAAATCCTACTTGGTCATGGTGTATGATCTTTCTGATGTACTGCTGGATCCGATTTGCTAAGATTTTGTTGAGGATTTTGGCATCTATGTTCATGAGGGATATTGGCCTGTAATTCTCTTTCATTGTGTTGTCTTTACCTGGTTTTGGTATTAGGGTGATGCTGGCTTCATAGAATGAGCTTGGAAGTGTTCCTTCCTCTTGAATTTTTTGTAGTAGTCTGAGGAGGATAGGTTTTAGTTCTTCCTTGAATGTTTGGTAAAACTCCCCTGTGAAGCCATCTGGTCCTGGGCTTTTGTTTGATGGAAGCTTTTTGATGACTGCTTCAATTTCTTCCATAGTTATTGGCCTGTTGAGATTTTTAGATTCTTCCTGATTGAGTTTTGGAATGTTGTATTTTTCTAGGAATTTGTCCATTTCCTCCATGTTGTCTAGTTTGTTGGAGTAAAGCTGTCCATAGTATTTTTTAACAATCATTTGTATTTCTGTGGGGTCTGTTGTTATTTCGCCTCTATCGTTTCTGATTTTATTTATTTGGGTCCTCTCTCTCTGCTTCTTGGTGAGTCTGGCTAGAGGTTTATCAATCTTGTTTATCCTTTCAAAGAACCAGCTCTTGGTTTCATTGATTTTCTGTATTGTTTTTTTGGTCTCTATGTCATTTATTTCTGCTCTAATCTTTATTATCTCCTTCCTTCTGCTCACTCTGGGGTTTTCTTGTTGCTCTCTTTCTAATTCTTTGAGTTGTAGAGTTAGATGATTTACTACCATTTTTTCTTGTTTTTTGAGATAGGCCTGTAGAGCTATAAACTTCCCTCTCAGGACTGCTTTCAATGTGTCCCAAAGGTTTTGGATTGTTGTGTTTTCATTGTCATTAGTTTCCAGGATGTTTTTAATTTCTTCTTTGATCTCATTGGTAACCCAATCAATATTTAATAGCATGCTATTCAGCTTCCAGGTGTTTGAGTATTTTGGGTTGTTTTTATTGTAGTTTATTTCTAATATTATGCCATCGTGGTCTGCAAAGACGCTTTTTATGATTTCAATCTTCTTGAATTTGGGGATACTTTGCTTGTGACCCAGTATGTGGTCTATTTTTGAATATGTCCCATGAGCACCTGAGAAGAACGTATATTCTCTGGCTTTGGGGTGAAGTGTTCTGAAGATGTCTATTAAGTCCATCTGATCTAGTGAATCATTTAGGATTGCTATATCTTTGCTGGTTGTTTGTCTATAGGACTTATCCAGTGCTGTCAATGGTGTATTAAAGTCCCCTACTATGATTGTATTGTTGTCGATCTCTCCTTTGATATTTTCCAGGAGTTTTTTTATGAATTTGGGTGCTCCTACATTGGGTGCATATATGTTTACCAGGGTTATATCTTCTTGTTGTATTGATCCCTTTAGTATTATGAAGTGGCCTTCCTTATCTCTTGTTAAGGCCTTCACTTTGAGGTCTATTTTGTCCGATATAAGTATTGCTACCCCAGCTTTCTTTTCCTTTCCATTTGCCTGAAAGATATTTTTCCATCCTTTCACTTTCAGTCTGTGTGAGTCCCTTCTAATGAGGTGGGTTTCTTGTAGACAGCAGATGTATGGGTCATGTTTTTTTATCCATTCAGCCACTCGATGTCTTTTGGTTGGAGCATTTAGTCCGTTTACGTTTAAAGTTATTATTGAAAGGTACTTGTTTGTAGCCATTTCTTTTTTTGTGTGGCTGTTTTCTTTCTGAGCTTTTTATTTCTTATTTTTATATCAGTCCCTTTAGCATTCCTTGCAATGCTGGCTTGGTGGTGACAAACTCCCTTAGCCTTTTTTTGTCTGTGAAGCTTCTTATTTCCCCTTCAAGTTTGAATGATAGCCTTGCTGGATAGAGTATTCTTGGATTCAGTCCTTTGCTTTGCATCACTTTGTAAATTTCAGTCCATTCTTTTCTTGCCTGATGTGTTTCTGTTGAGAAGTCATTTGACAATCTAATGGGAGATCCCTTGTATGTAACTTTCCGTCTCTCTCTTGCAGCCTGTAAGATTCTCTCTTTGTCCTGAACATTTGCCATGGTGATTATGATGTGTCTTGGTGTGGGTCTTTTCGGGTTCACCTTGTTTGGGACTCTCTGGGCTTGTGTGACTTTTTTCTTCCCCACCTCAGGAAAGTTTTCTGATATTATTTCTTCGAGTAGGTTTTCTAATCCTTGTTCATCCTTCTGTTGTTCTGGTACTCCTATTATTCGTATGTTGTTTCGTTTCATGTTGTCCCAAAGCTCCCTTAGGCTCTCCTCCTGTCTTTTAATTTTTTTCTCCAATTGCAGTACATTTTGGGTGTGTTTTGCTTCCTTGTCTTCTAATTCACTTATTCGGTCCTCTGCTTCTCCTAGTCTACTGTTGATACTTTCAATGGAGTTTTTCATTGCAGCTATATCACTCTTCATTTCCTCTTGGGTCTTACTTAGGTTGTTGATTTTTTCATCTGTTTCTTCTAGCTTCTTCCATATGTTATCGATTTTTTCATCTGTTTCTTCTAGCTTCTTCCATATGTTATCGATTTTTTCATCTGTTTCTTCTTGCTTCTTGAAGAGGTTGTCGATTTTTTCCTCCATCCGGTTTATGCACTCTAGGATCCTTATTCTGAATTCTTTATCTGTCATGTTGCATGCCTCTGTATTACTTAGCTGCTTTTCTGGAGAGTCCTCCTTCTCTTTCCTTTGGGGGTTTCTTTGTCTACCCATGTTTGATCTCAATGACATATCTAGACGTTGAGTTGTTCAGTGGTTGCTCCCTTGGTGGCAGTGACTCCTTGGTCTGTGGTTGCTCTTCGGGCGGTTGCGGTAGCAGCTGCTCTTCAGTTGTCAGCAGCTCCTCTGGTGGGTGCTGTTCACAGCTGTGGTGGCTCTTCTGGCTGGTGGGGCGAGGTTTCACGTACAGCTGCTGTTCCTCAGCAGAGGATGTGGTGCTCAGGAGGTTGCTGTTGCTTGGATCTGCTGCGTTGATTTAAAGGCACAAAATACAACACAACAAGGCACCACGTACCAGGCACTATACACAAATATATTTACGATATTAATAACCCCAAGTAAAGGTGACCACCTGAATTAAGAGAATTAGGGGATAAGGAAGAAGGAAGAGAAAAAGATAAAAGAGAGAAAGGAAAAGAAAAGTAGGGACCAAAAAAAGGGAGTGCAAAAATGAAATTGGGAAAAAGGAAGGGGGAAAATAAAAGCGAGAAAAGAAAAGAAAAGAAAAAGAGCGAAAAGAGAGAATGAAGTGGAAGAGGGGAAGAGACTTTTTATATGAGGAGAATACTCCTATAGAACAGCCATTAATCCCAACAAATTCCAGCAACAGCTCCCTGGATATGAATACAAACTAGAAACAACCAATAATATAACGATGAAAATAGAATGGTGAACACTAATCCCAAAATAAAATAAAGAAAAAATAAAATGGCACTTTAAAAAATGGTAAAATGGTAGCAGTAATAATACTGGTTAAAAATAAGAAGGTAGTAATTAAAAGGGTAAAATCAGGTGATGGAAAAAGAAGAAAAAAAAAAAAAAGAACAGAAAAAAAAATAAAAAAAAAATTGGTTTCTTAGTTAAAAAGTGAAAAAAGAAAAAAAAATTGCAGTAGTGAATGTCCTTCGTTTCTTCTATTCTTCAGTGTGGCTCGCCTTAGACCTTCCAGGTATTCAGGAGAGTGTTGAGATTCCCTGCGATATACTGTTCCTCTGTGTTGTAAACCACAGTCCTTATTTTAAAGCATGCCGCATTTATTTCCCAGACTGCCTTATTTTGTGTTTAGCAAAGAGTCAGTTTGTGGGTCAGCCTCTGGGTGGCAGTGTTCTGGGGTTGGCCTCTGAGGCTATAGGGCCTCTCTGTCGAGTGGAAGTTCACTGCCCAGAGCTGACTGCGTAGTAGTTAGTTACCGGCGCTATGTTGTTGCTGGGATTGAAAATCCCCCTATAGGCCAGACCCTGTTAACTCCCAGGGACTGATCAGGTTATCTTAATCCTTGATCTCGTTCAGGGTGGAATCTGGGTGTGGCTGTGCTCCTTGCCTGGGGGCTGGGGGGAGGAGACTCACCCTCAGGAGCGGGTGGCTGCCCCAGTCCTGGCCTCAGGGGTGTCTCAGCACTCAATTCACTACCACCTCTCCCGGCTCCCCCTCTTTCCCCAGTCTCTCCCCAGATTCCACTCCTCAGCACACTCTCCCTCTCTTCAGCACAGGTGAGTGTCTGTATCCGAAATGTCCCATGAACAGGATTCAGTGTAAACAAACAAACAAATGCTGGCCGCGGAAACGGGGAAGGCTTGGTTTCTGTAAGCTTCTTCTCTTACCGGGACTGCATGGTCAGGTCAGCTCTTCAGGCTGCCCCCTTTAGGCTCAGTCCTCCGTGATCACAGAACCCAGCTCTCAATTTCCCTGGCGGCGCCAGGAATCCCGCAGTTCTCCTTTCCCCCGTCAGGGGCTGTGCCTGTCCCAAGGGACGCGGCTGTCTGCCACGCAGTCTCCCTCCGACTCTCTGGGCTCAGAGGTCTGGCAAACTTTCCTGCCCAAATCCCTGGTTTTTTTTTACCTTACCAGGGGAGTTCTGCTCTTCCAGGCTGCAAACCCTCTCACCAGCTGAGCAATTTCGCCAATTCGGTGTGAGTGTTACTAGCTTCAGCTTCCATTTGCTCCGGGACACGACCTGGGACACGTCTGCCTATATCGCCGCCATCTTGGTTCTCCCTGGTCACTGTTTTTTTTGTGTGAAGACTTCTTATAAACAATTCATGCAGAATTTTGTAAGAGCACCATCAAAATAATAGCATAGTAAGCTTACATCCGATAGTTTTGCTCATTTTTTAAAATACCATCTTCTTCAAAGATGAGCAATATTGTTCCCATGATTATAACTCCAAGTTTTTCATTACCTTTAAAGGTATTACATCAAGCTGAAACCGGTTTGGCTCAGTGGATAGAGCGTCGGCCTGCAGACTGAAAGGTCCCAGGTTCGATTCCGGTCAAGGGCATGTACCTTGGTTGTGGGCACATCCCCAGTAGGAGATGTGCAGGAGGCAGCTGATCGATGTTTCTCTCTCATTGATGTTTCTAACTCTCTATCTTTCTCACTTCCTCTCTGTAAAAATCAATAAAATATATTTTAAAAATATAATAAAATATATCCACACTTAACATTTAAAAAAAAAAAAAGGTATTACATCAAGGAAGTGGCTCCACACATTTGAAGGTGCAAAGTGCTTATCACCTTCTTGAACTTTAGTTAACTTTACTCATGTTAGTTTCACTCTTTACAGTTTAAATGTTTTATTCCTTGGTAAAGAAGGAAAAGATAAAACTGGGTTAAGTAAAAGGCAAATTACCAGGAAAAAATACTATAACAGATAAAACAGCCAAATGACTTTTATCTTTGTCCTATTAAAATATACATAAAATATGATACTTAAACTATCAAAACTCCAAAACATAAGTGAGCAAAGGACATATAGATATTGATGAAACAGGAACTATATCTAGATCATAAAACATGAGAAAGGTTGTACCTTCATAGGGTTCCAATAATATAAGTTAAGATAAATGCTTTTTTGTTTGTTTAATCTCTTCACTTTTCTCACCCAGTCCCACAACTGCCCTCCCCTCTGACAACTGTCAATTTGTTTCTTTTGCTGTGCAGAAGCTCTTTATTTTGATGTAGTCCCATTTGTTTATTTTCTCCTTAGTTTCCATTGTCCTAAGAGATCTATCGGTAAAGATATTGCTGTGACATATGTCTGATATTTTGCTGCCTATGGGTTCTGTGGTAAGTAGCCAATCATAACAGTGGAGCCAGCACAGAGGGTGTGGCCCCACGGACAGGGAAAGAGTTACAGCTCCATGGAGAAATCTTTTCTACCCCAGCAGTGATAGTAGCAGTTGAGAATTATAAGAGATCATAAACAACATAGTTGGAACACTTTGGGGAAAGTAAGGAGTAACTACAACCAATTGCCAAACCAATAGACATATAGTTCTGAACAACTTCTCATTTAGACAGCCAGAGTCAAAATCCTCATCAACGTCAAGGGAAACTTTAAGCAAAGCCGGAGCAGAGGCCATTGGCTGATTGCAACACAATCATTATACCTTCAAAGTTTTCTCATGATATGGTATGTTCTGAATTTTTTCTTTTAAATACATATAGAAACTACACGGGGGGGGGGGGCGCGGAGGAAATGGCATCTATTTATAATCAATATTATGATCAGTTATATGAAATAACCAATCCTGTACAAAGGCTATAGCTAAGTCTCATTCACTGCTGTGTTTTCCCTTCAACTTTTGCTTACTTGCTGGATTGTTTGGCCATTCTCACCTAACTGAGAGTAAGAAAAGACAAAGAGGCAGAACTTTTAGAATTAGATAAAACCTTTTTACCTTTATTCCTGAAGGTCCTTCTTTTTTAAGAAAAAAAAAGATGATTTTATTGATTTTTAGAGAGAAAGGAAGAGAAAGGATAGAGATAGAAACATTGATGAGAGAGAAGCCATCAGTCGGCTGACTCCTGCATGCCCCCTAAGGGATCGAGCCCATAATCAAGGCATGTGCCCTGACAGGGGAATCAAACCTGGGACCTCTTGGTTCTTGAGTCAGTGCTCAGCTGCTGAGCCATACTGGCCAGGCCGAAAGTCTTTCTTTTTGATAAATTGTATTTTCCTGCTTAAAATAAGGTCTCCAATGAATATGCCTGTCATTCTCTTAAAAATAATAATAACTGGTTGTTAAGGAATACAAAACACAAAGCATGTGCATTTATTTCTCTTCCTTTCCCTTCAAGTTAATGGCTATGAAAGGGCAATGATAGTCCCACAGAAACAGGGGCTCTTTTACCTGCACCAGAAAACGCATGTAAGAAACCTCAACAAGCCAGCTGCGGCCATATCTTTGTTTGGCAACCTGAGTATTCTCTTCGCTTGGTCCTGCTCATAGCAACACACAAAGGATTCCTCTGCAGTCAGGGATAATAGCTGATCCCATACTCTGGCACTAACACTTAGAAAGATTAATTACCCTATTACAATCTTAGACATTACTAAGAAATCTTTGTGTAAACCTTTTAACTCACAACAAATGCAGCCTCCTTGGTGCCTTCAGTTTGTTACACAATATAGGTCCTCACCCTCCCACCCTTGTTCACCATCTGCATCCTCAGGAAGGTCCAGATACACACACACAAAAGTGCACACACCTCAGCAAACCCACCCCCCACTATCAAGTCCAAGCTGCTTCCTGATACGAAAGCTTAAAGAGGGAGTGTGGTTGGAACAGATAAAGTTAAAACCCCTCCCGTCTGTAAACTGGCTGCTTCTGAGATTAAGCAGCAGGGAAAAAACACTCTGTG
The DNA here is from genome assembly GCF_963259705.1 of Myotis daubentonii. Lineage (NCBI taxonomy): Eukaryota > Metazoa > Chordata > Mammalia > Chiroptera > Vespertilionidae > Myotis > Myotis daubentonii. The sequence goes on along the minus strand of NC_081842.1, from coordinate 141,163,556 downwards.
ATTCAAAGGCTGCTGCTGTGTCAGAAACCAGAGGCACCTAAGAAGATTCAGGTTGTAATCCCCACACAAATTATATACCCAATATGACGAGGAGGGCTGACTTCTAGATGCGTGGTATTAAAGTTTCCCTGGAGTGCAACACTAGCAGTTAGACTTCAGGGCTACCTCTCTGTTTTTCCATCTCCACCCTTGCTGTCTACCTGCCATGGTTCCTTTCCTCCCCAGGGATGTTTCCTCCTCAGATTTCTTATCACACTTTCAAGGAGAACCCATTGGGTTCAGGACATAAACATAATCAAATGGAAGAGGAAGCAGAGGGCCAAGCAAATAGGTTTTAAGTCACTTATAGGCTGAGCAAAGGAAACCTTTAGCCATCTCCATATCTCTTGTCAGTTATGATATTTCACTGACATCAAACAACCTTCAAATGTCATCCTCAGAAAAATGCTGGAATCCTGTTGATAGTTAATTAGCTAAGAGCATGGCACAAAGCGTTAAATCCCAGCTCCAGCAGGTACTGGCTGCACGGGCCAGGCAACTTGTTATCTAATTAGCCTAAGTCTCCACTGCCCCGCCTGTACAATGGGAATGATAGTGATGCCAAATGCGCCGAGGTGCTGTGGGACTAAATGGGGAAGCGCACAGTGTGCCTAGCACAGCACCTAATGCATAGTCAGTGCTCAGAAAATGCCAGCTGTCCCTGTCATGTGGGTGCTGGCCACTCAGCTCCTCACAGAGTGATTTCAGGCTGCTGCCCAGGAGGCACCATGAGACTAACCAGTCACTGGTCCTGAGCGCTAGTGAGTCGATCAGGCTCCTTTGCTCTTAAGCAAAGCTTTGACAGATGTAAGGATAGGGATATACAAAGACCTTAACCCATGAGGGGTGGGGAATTGCTAGGAAACCCGAGGCACGCTTCACTTTCCTAACTCTATCATCCCTATCACACAAGAGCTGGTCTAGTTTATCTATTTCTCCTGCTGCCATTTGTTGCTCTAGTTTTACCTACCGTCTCATAGACCACAAAGCATAAGACTTCCCTTTTTTTTAATCCTTCTTTTATTGATTCTAGAGAGAAAGGAAGTGAGAAGGAGAGAGAGAGAGAAAGACATCGATGTGAGAGAGAAACATCCATCAATCAGTTGCTTCCCGTACAAGTCCTGACCCGGGATTAAAACACAACCTGGGTATGTGCCTGACTGGGAATTGAACTGGCAACCTTTTAAAAATATATATTTATTGTTGAAAGTATTACATATGTCCCCTTTTGTCTCCCATTAGCCTCTTATAGCCTGCCCCCACCCCAGGCCTTCACTACCCTATTGTCTGTGTCCATGGATTATGTAGGGGACAACAGCTCCAACCAACTGAACCATAAGGCCAAGGCAAGACTTTCCTTTTTTCAATTGCAAATGATAATTATTTAAAAAAAAAGCACCTAACTTCAGGAAAACCCAAAACTGCTCCAGCAGTACAAGCACTTCCCAGAAAAGGTTTGTTTTTTTTTGGCTTTCCAGGTTAGCATTGGGAAAGTTGGTTTTTACAAAATTGCCACACACACCCCAAATATGTGCAATCATAAATGCTATAAATAATACAAGCATGAGGACCTTTTTTGTGGTCAATTGAAGCTACTTTTAAAAAAAAAATGTAAAAAAGGTTTTCCACTCACTGGTCTTACAGGGAGGAGTTAAGAGCTTTCTACTGGTTCTTTTTATTTTATTTTAAATATGTTTTTATTGATTTTAGAGAGAGAGGAAGAGCGAGGGAGAGAGAGAAACATTGATGTGAGAGAGAAATATCAATCAGTTGACCCAAACAGTGATCAAGCCCCAACCTGGGCATGTGCCATGACTGGGAATCCAACCAGTGACCTTTTAGTGCATGGGTCAATGCTCAGCCAATGGAACCACTCTGGCCAGGGTGCGTAAGGGTTCTTGATGAATGTGGAACTGTAGAAAATGCTAGCTACCCCATTCTCTGTTGCCAAGTATATTCCTTACAAAATATTTCTCTCCGGATGGGTGGAGAGCTGAAATTGATGCTTTATCCTGTTAAGGGTAAGCAAAATCAGTCTGTTTTTCATGTATGTTGCAATCTTGCTATTTAGACACTGGAAGAAAATTTCAAGTGATTAAAATAAGATTCAGTGTGAAGGTAGTCTGGATGTTCAAATTTCTCCTCCCTGATGCTATTGAAACAGTGACTTTCTCTGGTTCTATAATGCTTAATTTCTCAGGTGTTGCTATCTACCAATCTCACATAAACAAAAACTGTTACATAAAACATACACAAACAGAAGTGAGTGCTCCAGGGATATCCAATTCCAGAGTAGAAATAAATCCCAGTGACAGGAGGGGTAGAGGGGAACTTGGAACCAAAGCCCTCAAAATGTATGACATTCTTCTAAAGACACCCACATCACCACTTTTCTGAAATATATTTCTACAAATAGGCTTGAATTCCAAACCAAATAAAGGACTACAAAGCCAGGCTCACCAAGATGATCAGTTTCTAGTAAAAAATGTCTGATTAAAACATCTATAGAGCCTGGCCAGTATACCCCAGGGGTTGAGCATCAACCTATGAGCCAGGAGATCACAGGCTGTTTCCCAGTCAGGGCACATGCCTGGGTTTTGGGCTCCATTCTCACTGTGGGATGTGCAGGCGGCAGCTGATTGATGATTCTCTCTCATCATCTATGTTTCTATCTCTTCCCCTCCCTTTCTCTCTAAAGTCAATAAAAATATATTTTTTAAAAATCTACAGGCATGTACAGAAGCCAGAAAAAGTTACTGACCTCTGATTACTCCCCTGCATAGATTCACTTTCAATTTATAGATCAGACATCAGACCTGTGCTTGGGAAACCCTCCTGTTCAAATGCCCCAAGATCTACCATTAGTACATGCCAATATCTTCAGGGTTACAAGGACAAAATGCCTATACCCCACCTATGAGGTATATTAGAGCCTTCCAAAATACAATTTGGTGCAGTAGCTAGATGAAGGAATTTTGAACACCCAGACTTCCTCCTTCCTTGGGTCTTCTTTTGCCTCTCAAAGTTCTTTTTCAAACATGAGGATTATGGTAAGCAGTAAGAGAACTGTTTTATCCTGACTGTGAAGAAAGCTCTTTTTTCCCGAATCCTTGGGCCTCCTGGAATGTTCCCAATGCCAGCAATATTAAATCTATAAAGATCACCTTCTAACATATTTACTCACTTCTGAGTAGAGCTGGAAGGGCCTTTGGGAGTCTATGATACAAGTGGGATATAGGTTTTATTTCATTTACCAACACCAATCAACCGGTAATGACTTCCTGGCCAGCAGTGTTGGGACAAATTCTGAGCCCCAGGAAAGTGTACTCATCTCTATTATCCATGCCTTCCTTGTCACAGGATGATGGATTAGCCCCTTGCTTATATTATTCGCCATCCTTGATCTAATTCAATGCTTTCATTTTAAAAAAGAAAACTGAGCCCAGCCAGCATGGCTCAGTGTTTGAGCGTTGACCTATGAACCAGGAGGTCATGGTTCAATTCCCGGTTAGGGCACATGCCCTGGTTTGGGGCTCAATTCCCAGTATGGGATGTTCAGGAGGCAGCCCATCGATGATTCTCTCTCATCATTGATGTTTCTATCCCTCTCTCCCTCTCCCTTCCTCTCTGAAATCAATAAAAATATATTTTTAAAAAGAAAAAAGAAAACTGAGACTGTGGGGGCTTTTCCAAGGTCATGCTGCTCTAGTAGTAGACTTTCAATTCTAAATCTGGTGGAGTCCCACACAACACATTATTTATTAGTCATGTTTTGTCTTTAGTACTGGAAACTGATGTGTATCATGAGCTTCGGTGTATCTAATTTAACAAGCAAATCTTCAAAGTTTTGAAATCTTCATTACAATGCTGCTGTTCAGTTTTGAAGATCCCATTACAATAATAATCTATATTATAAAAGGCCTGTAGCCATCAAGCCCTAACGCAGAACGACCAAACAACCGGTCACCAGAAGGTGCTGGAGCACCTCTCGGTCCCTCCCCTCAGCCTGTGAGCTACTCGCGGTGGTGGGGTTGGACTCATACGGGGCTGGCCAGGCCCATAGCTTGCGCAGGGTGGGTCTGAGGTCCCGCAGCTCGCAGCTCCTGGCTCAAGGCTCGAGGCTCGAGGCTCATGCAGGGCTGGTCTGGGTCTTGCAGGATTTTGCACACTGGGCCTCTAGTCATAATAATAATAGCACTCAATGATGTTTCCTAAGTGTTAGGCATGGTTCTAAGTACATTGCATTTACTAATGCATTTAATCCTCCCAGCATTGCCATTTTACAGATGAGAAAACTGAAGTAGAGAGTTTATGCAAATTTACCAATGGTTCCACCATTTCCTGGTTGAGCAGAACCAGGAACCAGTGGAACCAGGTTTAAATGCAGACTGGATCCAGAGTCCATGCTACCCCTAAGCTTCAGGGAAAGAGCTTATATTATACACATAAAAACTGATGGCAGTCAATTCAAATATGATGCTTAACTGAATAGAATGCCATAAGGAGTAACCTCCATGCTAAGTCTGTTTCCTTCCCATGGATAATTGGCCTCTTACATACTAGTACATACCCTGCATTTCTCAAGCAACTCCTATGATGTCTTCCAATTCTGGCAAATCGTTTGTAATCTATGCGTAACCTTTTGGCCATTCTTAGAGCAGACTAACTGTGATCCAGAAGAACCCTGAGTCCACTGTCTCTATCTCCTTATTCCCACACCCTCTATCAAGAAGTGACCTTGCTTCTAGAACCTCTGTTGCCAAGTATATTCCTGTCTACAGGAAAGAAGGGTACAGGGCAGGAAGAGAGACAGTCGTGGAACAAAGGGTATTAAAGCAGAGTCATCATAAGAGGAAATAAGGCAGGAACTGCTGATACTTTCAAGACCAACTCCAGCTATTACTCTTATCCAGTCCCCTCACTCCACTCTTTAGCAGCCATGAACACCAGGCAGTGTATTGGTTACTAAGGATGAGATGATGACTAAGCTACTCTTCCTGCACTCAAGGAGATGACATACTAGAGGAGAAGGCAGGTGCAAAAGAAGATAACTAGAAAGCAATGTCTCGGGGACAGAGCAAGGTACATTCACAAGTGGTTTATGGGACTGTGTAGGAGGAACTCCTAAATCAGCACAGTCTTGAGGAGTGGAGGGCCAGGATGGGGCAGGAAAGCTTTCTCTGGTTCCCAAAAGTCTGCTTCTCCAGCAGACTGTATTTCTACTTTAGTCTCTGTCCAGTTTGGATGCTGAACTGGATGAAAACATGCAGTAGTCACCTGAAAAGGCAGTTGGCTCGGTGCTGCATTTTGCTGTTGTGCTCCACATGGGTTTCTTAGATCCAAGTGCTGAGCCACCGGGGCCCTGACCCTTTCTCAGGAGATCAGACTCCTGTGCTGAAATACACAGTCTCTGGAGACAGATGGCTCTGCATTCAAACTTCTGAACCATCCTTTACTTGCTGTGGACCCTGAGTGAGTTATTTTACCTTCCACATCCTCAGGTCCTTAGCCATTAAATAAGCAAATGCATAGTATTCCAAAGGTTATTATGGACACGATACCTTTTTTAAAAATATATATATATTTCTTTATTGATTTCAGAGAGAAAGGGAGAAGGAGAGAGAGACAGAAACATCAATGATGAGAGAATCAATCATCGACCGGCTGCCTCCTGCACACCCCCCACTGGGGATCGAGCCCGCAACCCAGACATGCGCCCCTGGCCGGAACCAAACCCGGGACCCCCCAGTCCGCAGGCTGACGCTCTATCCACTGAGCCAAGCCAGCTAGGGCTGGACATGATACCTTTTAAAATTACTAACTGTGCCTGACAAGTAGGGGTTGCTAAGTAAATGTTAGCTTCCTTCCCTCTTCCTCATCCCTTATCTCCTGCAATCAGGGTTTGCATGGATCTAAGGCAGCAGGGGAACAGGCTTGTGTCTGAGCAGAGGCACAACTCCATCCTGAGAAGTCCCACACAGGCTCAGAGCCACCTGACTTTGTCCTCTTCCCCAATTAGCCTGTGGCACCAACAATACCACCACCCTCATTTCTATGTGAATAGTGATCCATCTGGGCTCCTCAGAATCCATGGGCTCAAGCCTAATTCAGCAACAACTCAGCCTGGATCACCATTTCCTGTCACTTAACCACACACTGGACAACAAGATGTCACAAGAGGTCTTCCTGTGAAGGAATCTTCATTCAGCCTGCATTCTTCCCTCCTCAAAAGTGGGAACATCACTACAGCTCAAAACTGGGGCTACCAGAAGATCAAATTTGTTATGAGACAACAACAAACCTTGTCATAGCGGGTCCTTATTATGGCATCATCTAACTTTTTCATTCTGGCTTGGAGAAGCTGAGTCCAGGCTTTATGAATCTAGGAACTCATAGCAACAATTGACAATGAATTGAGACCCTTGCTGATTATGTTACATGAATTATTTTATTTACTCTCATAACAACTCAGTCAGGTACTATTATTAGGCCCATTTTACCCACGACAAAGGTAAAATTGAAGCCCTAAGCAGCTAATTAACTTGCCCAAGGTCATACAGCCAGAAGGTGGTGAGATTTGAGCCCTGGCATCTTTACAAGGGAGCTTAACCCCAACACTGCACCAGATTCTGTTTTATAATCCCAGGGTGTGCAGCTAGGATTCACATCTTCAACAATATTTATTGATCATACACTGTGTGCAGTCACTGCCCTAGTACTGCCAATAACACAGACAGAACCCAGTTTTCATGGAACTTACCTTCTATTTGGATTAACAGAAAATAACAAGATAAATATATATTGTAAAATACCAGGTGGGGATAATTTCTATGAAGAAAAACATTCTATAGATGGAAAGTACTATATAGCTAGGGCAGGCAGATGATCATCTATTCAACCCTGTGTCTTCAGGTAGAAAATACATTACCATCCCCACCCAGTCTGGAGAATAAGGAGTTGAAAAGCAGCCCAACATCCCAGAACTTGCAAGAAATAAAATACAAAGTAAAAGCTAAATCTCCTACTTTCTACTGCTTTTCCATATGCCATATTTGGTTTGTCTAATACTATTTCAACCTGAAATTACCCTTCTATAAATGTGTGCTTTTAAGCACAGATAATCCCTGAGTACTCATTTTTCCTTGTTGGCCCCAACAAAATGAGATCATCTATAAAAACAGAGTGGGAAGGGGGAAGGGCATCTAGAAAAGAAAGCCCTCTAAACTTATGGATAAGAAACTAAACTGTCCAAACTGATACCTCTCAGCCTCACTTTTAAATGCCTTGATTAATAGATGATAGTCAGGATGAGCTCCATTTTAATACTCAGAGATTTGGCTCTCACAAGTAGAGCCATCCTGAATCCAACACTTCAATTATTAAGGGAACTTAAGAGCCCAAAAATCACTACTAACAGCATTGACATAATTTCCAATCCTGCTCTTTTATTTATTTGGGTAATAAACAAATGAAATTTTAGTGATAAATTGATTGCTCTGTCCTGTGCTATAAGGCTATGAGCATACTAATGGGATGAATTGTGATTATGTGGTTTTGACATGAAAAATATTAATCAGCTTCAACTCTCTGAAGACTTCTTGGAAAACATGACCCAATAGGGGGAAATAAGCCCCATTCTTGTAACTGATTAAATGTCTTTATGGTTTTCTTCCCTTGCCTATATTTTTAAAATATTGGCAGAACAGATAATTGACAATTGCACATCTCAGCTACAAACTATATTACTTAGAACAAGCAGGGAAAGACTAAACCTGTGAACTGATAAAAAACCAAACTTCGGATGGAGCTTTTTCCAGAGCTGGGCATTTGGTTAGCCAAAAATCAATTAACCTGAAGTGTGGACTATCACATATCTGCCTCTGTAAAAGTGCAACTATAACACAGACGTTTTCTGGAGTGATGCTGCTTCTGAGATTCTGATTTCAAATCTCATTCTGACTCCAGTGCGGTGCCCAGCATGCCTCTCAGTGTTTCTGAGGATTCTTGGGAGACATGTTTTACCTACCTTGACATCTTTGCTTCTAATTCTCTGTTTGTGGTCATTTCCTTCTCTCCTCTTTATGTCAACCCATTCATGAAACGTAACCCTTCCTTCCTGATTTTTCAAAAAGACTACTCACACCTGGCAACGGCATGTAGTAAATTCTTTACTGAAAATTCAAGGTGATGTCTGTTTAGGAGGTGGGATGGTTATATACCATGTAGCCCAGATCAGCAGTAAAGAGAATTTCTGTGGCCACACCATCAAGAATTTTTCTTGCCTTCCATTAAGACTCTCCATGACTAACTACACACACACACACACACACACACACACACACACACACACACACACACTTAATCTCCTGCTCCTTCTCCTCTCTACTTCACTTGCCCCTATATTCCAAATGTTCTCTTCAATTTTCATTCAGCATCATTCAGCTAAGACTTTCCTCCCTTATACCATGTGGGCATGAGAGCTCTCTTTTTCCAACCAAAATGGTCAACTGGCATATCAAGCCAAAAAAAAAAATGGGACCTTCCCATAAAAAAATAATTATGTGGGAAACTATTAAAGCAAAAACAAAAGTTTTTCTCATCTACACACATGATCCAGCTAATATTATCTACCAGCTCAAAGGATGAAGAAAGGAGCATTATTTACCTGCCTTTACCTGCAGTCATAGCCCATGACAATCCTAGTGACTCTTCCTTCTTATCCCCCAACACACTTCCCAATGCTCATTCATGTTGCCACTTCACCAGCTGTGGTATTTACGTCTCTGTAAGACAGGCTACCAATATGAACTGAGACAGGCTTACAAACCTCATCTGTTAAGCTGTATTGCCCCAGCTGGCAGGCCTCCAATTCATGGCAGAGTATGTACCTCCAAAAAGGTACTTGAAGTCAAAATATTGTTAAAACAGATAAGAATTACCTTTAGAAACTATTTCATAATATTGGTATATTTCTGATCAGGATCTTGATTCCCAAACTTTATTCAGGAATATTCAGTCACCTCTTTGATTGGGTGTAAAAGAGACACATATCTGGTGTTATCTAAATATAAAATACAAATTTAATGACTATTTTACATTATATAAAAATTTTTCTAGGGGGTGGGGGAGGACTAAAAGGGGTCAATGGAGAAAAAGGGGGACATATGTAATACTTTCAATAATAAAGTTTTCTTTGTTTCCTAATTATAAAAATAGTATACGTTTGTTGCCGAGTGTTTTACAGAAATGAAAAGTTATCTGCAAACTTACTACCAACAGATAACCACTGTGTACATTTTGTTATATGTCCTACTAGAGGCCCAGTGCATGAAAATTCATGCACTGGAGTGGGCGGGGCCCTCAGCCCAGCCTGCCCCTCTCATAGTCCGGGAGCCCTCAGGAGTGGTAGACTACCTGGCAATCAGGGGAAGGCGATGCCCCCATCACACCTCTGCTGCTGTCACTGCTGGCAGCGCAAGCCTCAGCCAGCCCTAGTTACCTGAGCCTCAGGCAGCCCTGGGCAGCTTGGCAGCTGACATCCGAGGCTTGCCTGTGCCTTGAGCCAGTTCTGGGTGGCTGCGGGGCTAAGGAGACTGGGGGACTCTGGAGGCAGGTGCGTGGGGCAGCTGGACCCGCCTGGGGGCAGGCCTGGACATACCGCATGCCTGCTGCCCCGGCAGGGCTGAGGGGACTTGACTCTGCCATCTTGTGGCTGTGGGCACCACCATCTTTGAGGGCATGGCAGTCAATTAGCATATTCCCTCTTTATTGGCTGTGGGTGCCACCATCTTGTGAGGGCATGGCAGTCAATTAGTATATTCCCTCTTTATTAGATAGGATAAGTTTACTTTCTCTGCATATATTTACAGATATGAGGTCACCATAGTACATAGTTTTGTGTTCTAATCTTGGTACTCAATATTATATACTGAGCATTTTCCCATTTGTAATAATAATTAGTAATGTCTGTATGTTAATCCACTTATATAAAAACCAATTTACATAACTTCAGGTATCATCCAGCACTTAGGATTTTATAAATACTAAGTTAACACCGTGTTAAATGAACTGTTTGATAAACTATGATAAAATGTGTGTATGCACATTAAAATGTGTGTACAAAGTCAATTAGAGTACAGAGGACAACGCAGTAAGTAATCACATGTTTTTTCCAATTTTTTTATTGTGATAAAATATGCATAACATAAAATTTACCATCTTAACCACTTGTACATGTACATTTCAGTGATATCAAATACATTCATAATGTTGTGCAACCATCATCACCATCCATCTCCATAACCCTTTCCATCTTGTAAAACTGAAACTCTACCATCAGTTCTCAACCTGTGGGTTGCGATCCTTGAAAATACATCCTGCATATCAGATATTTACATTACAACTCATTGCAGTAGCAAAATTACAGTTATGAAGTAGCAACGAAAATAATTTTATGGTTGGGGGTCACCACAACATGAGGAACTGTATTAAAGGGTCGCTGCATTAGGAAGGTTGAGAACCACTGCTACCCATTAAATAATAACTTCCTATTTTTCCCTCCCCACTCCAACCCCTGGCAACAACCATTCTACTCTCTATCTCTATGATTTTAACTACTCTAAATACCTTATGTAAGTGGGATCATACAGTATTTGTCTTTTAGTGACTAGCTTATTTCATTTAGCATAATGTCCTCAAGGTTCATCCACGTTGTAATACATGTCAAAATTTTCTTTTTAAGGTTGAATAACATTACACTGTATATACCATATTTTGTTTACCCACCCATCTGTCAATGGACTCTGGGTTGCTTCACGCTTTTAGCTATTGTGAATACTGCTACTATGAACATGGGTGTACAAATATCTTTTAGAGACCCTACTTTCCATTTTGAGGATATATATTCAGAAGTGGAACTGCTGGATCATATGGTAGCCCTGTTTTCCATCGAGGGTATACCCATTCACATCCCCACCAATATTGTACAAAGTTTTTAACTTCACCATATCCTAGTGAGCACTTGCTATATTTTTTATTGTTTAAAGTATTACATATAGTATTACATATGTCTCCTTTTTCCCCCATTGACCTCCCCCAACCACCCACACCCCCGTCACATGCCCTTACCCCCCCCCCAGTGTCTGTGTTCATTGGTTATGTTTATATGCATGCATACAAGTACTTTTGTTGATCTCTTACTCACCCCCCACCCTCCCCTGCCATCCCACTGAAATTTGACAGTCTGTTCGATGCTTCTCTATCTCTGTATCTATTTTTGTTCATCAGTTTATGATGTTCATTATATTCCACAAATGAATGAGATCATGTGATATTTATCTTTCTCTGACTGGCTTATTTCGCTTAGCATAATGCTGTTGCGAAAGGTAAGAGTTCTTTCTTTTTTCAGCAGCATAGTATTCCATTGTGTAGATGTACCACAGTTTTCTAATCCACTCATCTGCTGATGGGCACTTAGGCTGTTTCCAAATCTTAGCTATTGTAAATTGTGCTGCAATGAACATAGGGGTGCTTATGTCCTTTCTGATTGGTGTTTCTGGTTTCTTGGGATACATTCCTAGAAGTGGGATTACTGAGTCAAATTGGAGTTCCATTTTTAATTTTGTGAGGAAATTCCATACTGTTTTCCACAGTGGCTGCACCATTCTGTATTCCCACCAGCAGTGCAAGGGGGTTCCTTTTTCTCCACATCTTCACCAGCACTTGTTGTTTGTCGATTTGTTGATAGCCATTCTGACAGGTGTGAGATGGTACCTCATTGTTGTTTTGATTTGCATCTCTCGGATGATTAGTGACTTTCATCATGTTTTCATATGTGTCTTGGCCTTCTGTATGGCCTCTTTCAAAAAGTATCTATTTAGGTCCTTTGCCAATTTTTTGATTGGATTGTTTATCTTCTTTTTGTTAAGATGCATAAGTTCCCTATAAAATTTGGAGATTAGGCCCTTCTCGTATATAACATTGGCAAATGTGTTCTCCCATGCAGTGGGCTTTCTTATTGTTTTGTTGATAGTTTCTTTTGCTGAGTGAAAAGTTTTTATTTTGGTATAGTCCCATTTGTTCATTTTCTCCTTAGTTTCCATTGTCCTAGGAGCTGTATTGGTAAAGATATTGCTATGACATATGTCTAATATTTTTCTGCCTGTGGATTCTTCTAAGATTCTTATGGTTTCCCATCTTATGTTTAAGTCCTTTATCCATTTTGAGTTTATTTTTGTGTATGGTGTAAGTTGGTGGTCTAGTTTCACTTTTTTGCATATATCTGACCAATTTTCCCAACACCATTTATTGAAGAGACTGTCAAGACCATTGTATGCTCTTGCCTCCTTTGTCAAATATTAATTGAGCATAATGGATTGGGTTGATTTCTGGGTTCTCTGTTCTGTTCCAGCCCTTGCTACTTTTGTTGTTGTTGCTAGTGACCATCATAATGGGTGTGAGGTAGCATCTCACTGTAGTTTTGATTTTGCTTTTCCCTGTAATTAGTGATGTTGAGCATTTTTTCAAGTGCTATTGACCATTTGTATAATTTCTTGGAGAAATGTCTATTCAAGTCTTTCATCTATTTTTGAATTGGTTTGTCTGGTTGGTTGTTGTTGAGTTTTAGGAGTTTGCTATATGTTATGGATATTAAGCCTTTATCAGATATGTGATTTATCTAAGCATAGCATCATTATAATTATTCTTTTATAATATATAGACTTTTCAAGTCTAAATAAATAGAAAATGTTATGGTGGTGACAATATCCAAAAATGGTAATTCTACCTTTATCTAATCCCAATTTCATCTCCTTGTCAAAATCTCAAATCCTTTCTTACCGCTACTGGCAACGTCGAAGACTGGGACCTACGATACTCCCAGAACTGTGGAAACTCAAGTCATATTTCCCTTCAAATGCTCTCAGTAAAAGGTTCAACTAAGAGTTCATGATGAAATTGCAATGTTTCATGACAACATGTGAAAAGACGCTTTTCAAAGGGAGCAGTTATTAGTATCACATTCAGACTCATAAATCAAGCTAAAAGGATTTGCAGGAAACAAAGCCTAGGGAACAAAAGTTTGTGGCCCAAAAGACAGGTTTATTTTTCACTGCTTTTTTGTACAAAAATAAAACTAGGATGTGAATACCCCAGCCTCCTAACTTCACTACTCTTAGTAGGTTGTCCTACTATCATGAGAGGCAACTGAAAAGAGACATAATCCATAGACAAATCCTTCAAAGACTATGAGAGCAACTGGCTTCACACATGGGAACCGAAGGTACAGCATACTTGGGAGGGATATAATTGTGTGATGCATTACAGTCAGGGCCAATAAAACTAACGCTGTGCTGAATAAAGGGGAATAAAATAAATAAAGTGAAATAAAAGGCCATTAAATTCTGGGACTCCACAGATTTCTCTCCCAGTGAGCCCACTCTAAGCATTCACATGGCAAGGGGGATGTCCAGGACTAAGCACTGTATTGTAACCAATCACCTGTCTTCTGAGGCGCACAGAATCAGCCAACAAATCTATTGTATGCTTTCTGCTTCTAAAACTTTCCTTAGTACCAGAAGCCAAAAACCCTACAAAAGACGACCAGCATCTTATCAGAAGTCCCTAGAAATGACCAGTCTTGGTATTTTCCTGAGACTCAGGCAAAAAAAATAGGCAAATCAAAGCAGGGCACTCATCCTTCTCCACAGCTGCCCCCGCTCCTCACCCGCCCACACGCCCGTTTCCCCTGGGTCTAGCACCCCTGGTTTATTTCTGGATTTTCCTACAAACCTACTAAAGCTCCCAGCTAGTTCTCACACTTCATTGGAAATTTGGCCACAGAGTACTATGAGTGTTACCATCTGAGAGACTATTCATTTCTAAACCTGGGAATTTATCCAAAGGGGGGACAGGGGGAAATCTCTCACATGAAGGAAGTATAAGGACTGAAGAAGGGGAAATTCACTTTATTTTTATTGATTACTTTAAACAAACCAGACCAATTAACCAATATCTCAAAATGATAAATTTCATAGTCCTTTACTTTGACTGGGAGATAATTCCATAGAGGTCTCTTGTTTCATTGTTTCTCAATCTAGGTTCACTTCCCAGCCCAGCTCCCTCTACGCCCCTCACCAAATTTTTAAAGTCTCCCTCTGGCTTCCCGGAGAAAGAACTGTCCTAAAGGCCTACCTGGAAGCCTGCCCACTCACTCTGGCAAGAGGGCCCAAGCAGAGACCATCAGGCTGGGGCTGGTGCACCCCTGGAGATGGAGCAGGAGGGGCTGGCCCTTTGGTTGGTGGCAGCTGGTTCAACCTTAGCAGGCAGCTGGTAACAGCCTCCTGTTTGCAGCCAGGGCAAAAAACAGTGATTCCAATATCCTCTTCAGCATCAACCAGCTCCATCTCACATCTTCCGCCCATAGCACTCCTGTCACAGTGATTATGGAGGCAGCAGTTGTGCAGTAATTAGAATCCTCCTGGGCCAGCCAATCTGAGTGAGAGCAGAATGCCAGCTGCTCCATCGCCAGAAACATCTCCTTGGCATCCCTTCTGCCTCAGCATTCTTCCTCTCTCCCAGCTTCTATCCTGTCCCCAGCCACCGGAATCACTCGGTCAGTGGACAACTTCTCTTCTGACCCAAATAACCCAAAGGTTATGTATTTGCTTGGCTCACTGGGAGTAGCCTCAGCTCAAAACCAGAAGGGAAAGTGCTGGGTCATTCTCAGTAACCCTTTTGCTGAGAGTGAGTTTCAGAAATCAGCTGAGCAGTTTTTGTTTAAATGCTCTACCTCTGGACTTTATTGCTCACATAATATCATAGCTTCTCTGGCCTACTGGACATTTTCAATGTCCACATTTCTCTCAACAATCATGATCCTGGGGTTGTTTTAACTCCAGAACCCGTCATATTCAGGATCTGGAGAAGATGGCCTTGTTGATGACATTGTCCATGGGACACCTTCCGGCAGGAGGGCTTACTCTAGAGATCCCAGAGTTGCTTCCCCTTCTTAGTTCTCATTATTAATACTCCTTTTCTCTTTTTAGGATCTCCAATATGCAGGAGATGGCCAAAATGTTCCTACATCTGTCTTCTGATGAAAAACAGAGACTCACCTGGGAACGTGAGAAATTGTCCCTCTCTGTTTCCTTATTCCAAGAGCCAGAAAAGAAATGCATTGATAAGATCTGATTATGCTGAGAGACGACAGCAGAAAGCCCTGGAAGACCACGCTGATCTAACTGCACTGCTCAAGACCCAACAAGTCTATTTTCTTACTACCACCACTTCCATTTTTCCATCTCACTGTTAGTCAAATTTACCAGAATGTAATATTTCTATGTTACCAGGAATAATGGGTATTTTAAACCTCATTCCCTTCCCTATGACCCAAAATAGAACAATATAAATATATGCCCTACTCTCTATTCCCTCAAGCCAACCCATCCAGCTTCTTGACTCACTCCAGAAAGCAAGCCAGGCTGAAACGAAGAGAAACACAGCAACATCAGTGAGGTCTGTGAACCCATGAGTCCTGGGCAGAGTACAGGGTGGAGTAACAGGGTTTTCAAAGGCCCCCAGCCTTTCCTTCAGATGCTCTTTGAAATGCCTAAGGCACCACTTTCATCCCAGATAGATGTGCAAAGGAGTCTGGGGGAAGCAGAGAAACAGGAAAAGACCATAAAGAAAGGGCTTGATTGTATTTAAGAAATGGTCATTCTAATAGCTCTTTGCCTGCAGGCTCTGCCATCTCGTCCCTTACTAGGGGAGGAAATGACCAGCCCTTTCCAGTATGCTGAGTGAGCAGCCCACAGGCATCCACAAATAAAACAGATCAGTCAAGGGAAGTCAGCAGAGCAGACAAGAGGTCACCCGGGAAGAAAGATGTCATAGGCTTCACCTGGCTCTAAGCCTAGGCTAATTAGCATGTGGCAAATTGGTGTATTGTTGGTGAAGCCTGGGAAATTCACACTCCAGAAAAGAGAGACTTGCCAGTTACCACATCACTACCTGATCCATCAGCCAGGGTGAAGGCATATAGGAGACCTGTCCTTGATACCAGGTGGTTGAAGAAACAGCTCAGATCCATACAAGAGAGAACCTATCACAACCTAGGATGATGTGATATCCTAGGTTTACACAATGGTGCAAAGAAGAAATGTGACAATATGGGCTATAGATGGCATTTTATATATATATAGCAAGGATCACACAACCCTTTTACCATATAATATAACATTAGGAAAATGTTGGTCCTATAGTCTCTTGTGAAATAGAAGAAGCAAATAATTCAACTTAGGTATAAACACCTAGAATATTTTTTTAGGTATAAAGACTCAGGCTAGCCCAGCCAGTGTGACTCAGTGGATGATTGTCATCTCATGAACCAGGAGGTTAGGGTTTGATTCCCAGTGAGGGCACATGCTGGGTTGTAGGCTTGATCCTTAGGAGGGGGCATGCAGGAAGCAGCAAATCAACGATTCTCTCCCATCTATATATATAAAATGCTAAGCGACTGGCTGATTGGCTGGTAGGTATGACGCACACTTACCACCAGGGGCACACACTCAATGCAGGAGCTGCCCAGTGACAGAAACTCCCACACTCCGGGACCCCTCAGAGGATGTCAGAGAGCCGGTTTCAGCCAGATCACCACAGGCCAGGCCAAGGGACCCACATGCTAGAGGGACCCCGCTCACTCCCCAGATGTCCTTCGAGCCATGCTGCTGCCCCAGGTGAGGCCAGCCGGGGAGGGACCACTGGAGGTTGACTCCAAGGCATGTCCAGCCTATCTCGCCCAGTCCTGCCCTGCTGGCCACCCTCTAATTAATTTTCTTTCAATGTGCACGAATCTGTGCACCAGGCCACTAGTTATTAATGTTTCTCTCTCTCTTCCTTTCTCTTCCTCTCTCTGAAATCAATAAAAAAACAAATAAACAAAAAAAAGACTCAGGCTGAGGATGAGACTTGCCTTTAGCCATCCATGGCTTGAAGTGTGTATTCTGTCCATCATACCTGTAATATTTACACCTAATTTAATCAATTAATAAACCAGTAGAGACTTTGCTACTACCTTTTCTGGAGGGCCTTCTCAAGTAATTATTTTCACTATTTTCTCTAGTGCCAGATTATGGAATGACCTCTCACTGCCACCACCAGCACCACCACCAGCACCGTGTGTGCCACTTCAATACACTTGCCCAATCTTGGGACCTAGGTGTCAAGACTGACTGAGTCACTGTATCTACAGTTGCACACAGGGAATCAAAAGAGGCCCTCGCCTTTTTCAGTCTTGCCAAATATCCTGGTCTTACGAAAAGGGTCCTAATAGAACTTAGCCTTTTGGTATCAGCTTGGAGGCGGGGGGTGTGAAGAAAGAAAATTTGACATTGGCATCGACTTTCACTTGGCGAATAAGTAAGAATGAAGCATGGCAGTCCACTCCCTACCTTTTATGTCCTTTTGCTCCCTCTCTTCCCAACTTGCTCCTTCTACTATGTTAGGTTAATAGATGATTATTTTCATGAACGCATACCTGCTCAAAGCTTCAAAAATCTTTCAAGAAATTGTTATTGTGATTTAATCTTTCAAACTTTGCTGTGTTAACAATCCCTTTAGACTCATAAAGAGCTTACTGGAACCAGCATTAGAATTAATTGAATTTATAGTCTCACCAAACAACTTCATTATTAGTATTAAGATAATTAGGGTAAGTTTTAATATCATTGCATTCTCTTTATTAAAGGGGCAGTGTCAAATTAAACACAAAGCAGCCTCAGCTCTATCCCTATTGTCCTCATTCATAGTTCTTCCTGTGACTCAATCAAAAGCAGGATATAAACCATGTATTTAGTTAATGTCTATATCTTAGTTATTAATGGCTCTAAACTAATAACAACAAAGTCTTCTTATTCCATAGTTTATTTTTAGGCATTTTTGTTTCCTATCAGAATTGTGCTGTTTATGGAAAGCTTACTTTTTAAGTCCTAGTTCATTTTTATTTAGGAATATTTTCCAACAGAGCTTCCTTTCCAGATTCTAAGTAAGTCTTTACATAGTTTGTCTTTAAAATCTGATAGAAAAAATCAGCTTTTAAAAGCTAGGGACAGCTTGCACTGATATTTCTCCTATGACAGGTAGCACAATGGACTCAGAGCCAAGAGACCTGAGTTCTCATCCCAGCTCACCAATAACCACCTGTGTGATTCCTCAGCATCAATTCTTCCTTTGTTTAAAGAAAAAGAACAAGCAGAGGAAGGGGGATTTTTAATATCACTATCATCTCTAAACTAAGTCTCTCCTTTTATGATTATAATTACATGATATTATAAGAGATCTATAAATACCTCGCTCCCTAGTGAGTCACAAATAGTTCTTTTCTAAAAAATTTATTGTACTCCTCATTATTGCTAAATGAGGATAAGAAATACTTTCTTTTCTATGATTGCTTGTTGCCTAACACAATGTTGTTTGGTAAAAATGTTTGCCTTAGAATCTGAATTTGTATTTGTTGTGTGGAATATGTATGCCTATGATAGGTACATATTTGTATGTATGTTGGAGGAGGTGGTTATAGTGAGGAGAAAAGGAGTACTATTTCCATTTTTTTAATCACTATTTTCCTGAGTTTCAACAGATTAAGAAAATATTGAGTAAATACAGTTATATCCCTTGCGAAACTATGTTCTATTCTTTCTGTTGTTCCTAGATGGTAAATAAACATCTAAACCGGTGATTTTCAACCTTTTTCATCTCATGACACACATAAATTAATTACTAAAATTCTGTGGCACACCAAAAATATATATTTTTTGTGGATCTGACCACAAAAAAAGGTATAATTTTGATTCATTCACACCAGATGGCTATTGTTGTGTTGGGTGTTGTCATTTTTCTATTTGATAATCTAAGGGGAGAAAGTCAGTGCCCTGATTAGTCAGGCAGTGCATGTTTTCAAAATTCTTGTGCACACCGGTGTGCCTGCCACAGCACATGGATTGAAAATCACTGATCTAAATGAGCCAGTCTTATCAATCATGACTTCTAGTGAGCATCTCCTAAGAAATCAGCTCTGAAAGCAGATGTTATATCTAAGTCATAGTTATTTACCCTCAAGAGGTTAATCCTCCAGTTGAGGAGGAAGGAATCATAGAATTTTAGGGTTGAAAAAGTTATCAAAGTTCTTCTAGTTTAAAAGTTATCCCATGAAATTGTCATAAAGATTCAATTCTTTAACTCAATAGAGATAATCTTATAGTGAAAAATCCAGGCACACTGCACAGGGCATGGCAGATTAGAAGGAAAAAAAAAGGCCATTTATTCCTTCATTTCTGTGCTTAGGCTTGTAAAAATAAAAAAAATATCCACACTATAGCCCCACTGAACATAAAAGATGGAACTGATATGCATTGATAAAACACATTCCCCTACATTTATACTCCTTCAAAAATCCAAAGAAAATAAGTGTTTGTGATACATTGATTTCTTGTGAAGACCAGGGTGAGGAGGCTAGGGTGACTATGTGGATTGGAGAAACCACTCCCTTAGCTAATTCAGCGTAGTTGCCCTCCCTCTAGTGGTCAAAGTAGAGATGGCAGCTTTCTGTTTCAATCTTAAGAGTCTGGATGGAAAAAAGGGATAGGGGTTACCCAACCCCCAAAGTTTTGCCTGTCTGTTTTAGAACCTCGGTGCTAAGTTATAGAACAAGTTGTCTTACAAAGACTTCTTCTTAATTAGAACATCTTGCTTGTTTATAATGAACATGGCACTTACAAAAGACCATATGTCTTTGAAATGCTGCTTGGCAAGACTTTTCCAATGTTTACCAAATCTATTTTGTATCCCATGCTAATAATAGTGCAGTGGGTCCCCAGGCAGAGCGATGGGGACTGAGGACTTCTTGTTTCTCCTATTACTCAGTATTCTGCCTTCAGAATATGAAAGACCTCTTAGTTCCTGTGAAAGGCCTGAAACAGAGCTCAAAGTTTCGCAAATGCTGTTATTTTGGGAAACGTTTATTTCAAGGACTAAATTGTAATCTTTTGACAAATCAACATTGAGCAATGCTCTGCACTTTGTTACACACAGACTTTAAACTATTCCTTTTAAAGGAAACTTTCATATGTGTGGTCAACCATTTTTTCTATAATATTCATAATATAACTCTCTAGAGCCCTGGCAATTTAGTTCAGGAAGGAAACTGCAGAGGTACACTCCGGCTTTAGACGTTGGAACTTATGGCCAGTGTTGGTAATAACTGGTTTAAGGTCACACGGCTAGACTCTCCCACTAGTACACCCTGCCTATGCCGTGTAGTTAAAAATGAGTTGAAAGTGAGTGGCTACACCTACATTACCTATCATCAACATAGCACCACGACGAGCAATTAAGCAATCAGTTTATTTTATTTTGTTGACAGAGCAATAACTAACATGCTCAGTTTATGTTTTCACTCCGCAGTCTGATTTTGGTCCTCTGGAAGACTCCGCTCCTATTACTCACTTTGGTCAGCTTCAGTCCTGTGCCTCATCCAAGCCCTGCTTCACTTATGAGAGCCCATCAGCATGTGCAGAATTTGTATTTGATACTAAAGCAGTTTTCCTTCAGTTAAGTTTTTGTGACCATATAATGAAGCCTTAAGAATTTTTCTTTTCTTAATTGTGATAGCTCTATAGCTCTAGGTAGCATAATCCTTCACTGTAACATATTTTATGTAATTGGAATGACTATTACCAGGCCCTTCTCTCTATCAGGAAAATGGTGGCAATATAGTGACTATTTGGAAAGAGCTTTGAAATAACTCATAAAGATGAGAAATGATCATTGAAAATAACTGCCCTTGCGCCAGCCAGTGTTCCAAATGCATTATCTCTATTAATTCATTTATTCTAAACAATAAACTGATGATAAAACTACCATTCATGCCCCCATTCAATAGAAACATTCATTTTAGTCAAGGTATCTTCAAGTTTTTTAAACACATTATCTCATTAATTATGCCAATATTCTTGTGACAGTACTAAATGCCTCATTTTATATCTTCTTCACAATTCCTTTTGACACTATACTGTGTTTTAATTTTTCAATGGCTGTTGATGTCTTAAGTTCTTTAAGGGGAGGGTGTGTGATTTATTTCTCTGCATTTTCTTGTTATAAATAACTGTTATGTGCAGTGGGCTGTTTTTCTGAATAGAATTTGTTTCTTTATATCTAAATTTACTACAAAAGTTTCATTAATCAATTGGAAGGGTTTGCACCATAAAGCTCCCTTATTTCCCAAAGAGGAAAGCAGAATTTCATTGAAAGTTTATGATACAGCAATTAAATTTAACTCTGAGGGTGTAGAGCTGTTTCCTTCAGCTATAAAAGAACTTTGAAATTAGTAGGCACTGAGGGGAAAGATGTTGGACCAAGTTCTTCTCTGATGTGACTATGTATTCTTTGGAGACACGCACAAAAAGTCACAATACATGTGCTGGTGCCAAAAAAATGTAACAAGAGTGAACAGTAGGGGTGAGTCAGCACCTCAGGGGCACAGCTGTTACTCTAGGAGATTTGAATTGAAGCCAAGCTGAGAGGGGTGATATGGGTCTCAGGTTTCAGAGGACACCAAGACAACCTTTCCCAGGACACAACAAGTTTTGCCTAAAATAATAGGCCGCACACACTACCAGGTTATTGTTATTTTTAATCAGTTTGCCAAAACTGCAACTTATATTTCCCCAAAAGCACAGGCATGCACCTACAAACACTCTTGTGCTCCTTTATGCTTATGATTTTGATGGTTTATGTATTACCTTGGGAAGAGGGGGGAATTATTTTGCATTATACAGCTGGCTGTGTCTATGTAATTTCAAAACCCCGTTGAAAAATGAGGCGGGGGGGGGGGGGGGGGGCGGGATTTAGTCTACTAAACAGATCATTTTATTCCAAGATATATTTGTGTCTTCAGTTAATAATTTGAACAACTTCTCTATGAGGCCTCTTGGTTGGAAACCACTGAGGAAGCAAGTCCCACTTCTTAACACAGGAACAGCCCAGGAATCCCAGGAGGTAAACACCGAGGCCCAGAAGGGAGACACACTGCCCGCGTGTAGCCATGTCCTTGGGCGGCTATGGGAGTGCAGAGAAGAGAGAGTGCGCCTCCAGCCACAGAAGATTTCATGGAAGGGGTGCACTACTAGCTGATCATTGAAGAATGGTTAAAATTTAAATATGCGGAGCTGGCAGAAGGCCTTCTGTGTAGAGCTAACCACGTGAGCGAAGGCAGAGCGGAGAATGCTAAGGGCATTGAGGGGAAAAATAGTCACGCTTGCAAGAAAGTAGTGAAACGTGATCATGGAAAAGGAATTTTAGGGTCAGGCTAACTTTTTCAATCCATCTATAGTGTTCTGCAGTCCCAGCTTCTAACTCCAAAGAACAAAGTCAAAGTCGTAGTGAAAAGCCGGGTACAGACGGGATCCAACAGGTAGCGGAAGTTCACATTATTCCGGGGTGAGGGGCAGAACAAAGAAAAAGGAACCTTTCCATACCAGTTGAAGTTCTGGGGACGTTAACACAAACAAGGCAATTAGGACAAATGCTGCTTAAGAGCCTGTCTCTGTCTCTTGAGACGGAGCAGGAAGACTCGGCTAATGATACCAAGATGAACTCTAAAGAATTGGGGGTGGGCATTTTAAATGAGGAGCCTTTGACTCCAGACTATCTCTAAAGGAGTGCAGCTTTATTGGTCCTTGGGGCACAAGGTCAAGACCTAAGTCCTCTGCAATTATCATGACGATGCTTGTTATTTACTAACGTCTCGGATTAATTTTGAGTGAACACACCCAGTGGCTTGTAGGATAATGAGAGCATCTTCCACTAATCAAAGAACCACAACATTGGAATGAGGGATTCATTCCTTTCCCAGAAAAAAATAAAAGTTTGTTTTCACTGGATTTTCAAATGACTTAACTTTGGGAAGAGGAAAAAAAAAAAAAAAAGCCTAGATGCAATGTGTGAGCACAGTGAGACAATTGGAAAATTAAGGGGATCCTGGGTTAATTCTTTCACGCAATGCTCTTTTACATTAAAATATATATCTTTTTTCTAAATCTTAAGGATAGAAAACATTTAGTACAAAAAACAAATTTGTACCTTTACTACAAAACACAATGACAAGATTTTGAAGTCCATGTGTCATTTGATCAGCTACAGCCATAACCACAACTATGTCACATCATGTCCAGTTAGCTCTGTTGTGTTCTGGAAAGTTCTCTGCATTTCAGAAGAACAAACTGATTCAGTTTGAGATTACTTCTTACACATGGCATTTTGCCACCTTTATTCCTTAGTGCCATGGAGACACTCAAATGCAGCCTGCATGTGTGCCTCTACACTGCTGCTTTGGTTATTTGTGTGTGTGTGTGTGTGTGTGTGTGTGTGTGTGTGTGTGTGCGTGCGCGCGCTCAGCATCCACATTCATTTATAAAACTCACAACTATTGAGCACCTACTATGTGCCAGGTACTCAATGTACTTGTTCATTCTTTCTCTGTTATTCTCACAATCCTTCAGATATTTCTATTGATATAATTTGCAAGTTAACTTTCAAGTGATCCAAGAGTACATGTTTCACATTTTGCTCAGAGTAGTACTTTATTGAGGAAAGGTTAGAGAAAAAGCAAGGAGAGACATATACTAACAGATAAGAAGTTTTTCATATTTGCTTACAAAAGAATAAATCAAGCATTAGAGGTAATTGAGAAAAAATGCATAGGGTTCCAATGGACCAAAAAAATGTGAAGACAGTGATTTTTTAAAATATGTTATTAGTGACTTTAATAACTTATTGAATGCCCACCATATATAAATAACATGGGGGGAAATATTTGTCTATTGGTTTAGCAACATATATATTTTTTTAAAATATATTTTTTATTGATTTTTTTACAGAGAGGAAGGGAGAGAGATAGAGAGTTAGAAACATCGATGAGAGAGAAACATCGATCAGCTGCCTCCTGCACATCCCCCGCTGGGGATGTGCCCGCAACCAAGGCACATGCCCTTGACCGGAATCGAACCTGGGACCCTTCAGTCCGCAGGCCGACGCTCTATCCACTGAGCCAAACCGGTTTCGGCAGCAACATATATTAATAGCCAATTATGTTTCAGACTCTGTGCTGTGCTAGATGCTGGGAAGGTGGGAGACAAGCTTTATGTTTGAAAGGACTTCAAGCCGATTGGAGACTCGAATACAGACCGCATTTCGGTTAGCAGAGGAGAGACATAAACAAAAATGCTTCAGGTTTTCTGAGCAAGTCTCCCAAGGCTCATGAAGTGAAGAGCAATTTTGTTCACAAAATTAGCCTGGAGCTCAGTGCATGGGCAAAAGAGGCCTTGCTCGGCTCTGCCTCCCCTCACCTGCTGCCACTTCACAACAAAAATGAAATAAACTCATCAAGGTTCTTCTCCAATTGCCGCCAACCTCTCTGGCAAGGAGAGCTGAGCCAAGGGCAGCCATGCTGAAGGAAGAACAACAGAGAAACTGACCAGCGAGTCAAAGTGGACAAAGGTTTTAGGGGACTATCACCTACATACCCGTTCGAACTCCTAGCTTCTCCCATGACGATGAAGAAGAAATGAGTAAACAAGCAAATCTAAAAGGTTTACCAACCTATGTCCTGAGGGCAGAAAGAGGCATTTATGCAATTTGGGGTTGCAACAAAAGTAAAAATACAAATTACAAAACAATAAAAAATATATACATTGCAAAACAATGATAAAGGTTGAAATCCCAGCGCAAACTTTCTAACCATAGCTAAGCAAAATAAATAAAAGAATTATGAAAGGGATTAAAAAAAAGACATGGACAAAGTAAATGTTAGATGGTAGACAAAATCTGAAACTGACATTTAAGAGAAAGCACAGTAAAATCCGTGAGCAGGTCTCGACACCGACTCATATCCCCCCAACCTCTGAGAGCCGCAAGAAAAAGAATCCGCATTTATCAACTCAGAATCTAAAATAGCAATGCTTGTAACCCACCACTAGGTAGAAAAGTAAGGACATTTCGCATTTAAAGGGCCCAAAGCCACCAGAAAGATTTAGAATGAAGAGCAGCAAAGCTGGCTGTCACTATTGATTCAGTGGTGCATTTTCAAAGTATTAAGCGTGACAAAGGGAAAGATACAGTCTCAGAGACTTTTTTTTTTTTGCTTTATTTTTATTGTTGTCACTATTACAAATGTCTCCACACCTCTACCCAGCCCCCTATCACCACATGGGTTATGCATATATGTCCTTTTGCTAATCCCTTCACCTTCTTTCATGGGAGTAAATGTCAACTGAATTTTTTTAAAAAAATTCAATGGGGGTGGAGGGGAGATGGTGGGCTGGTGGGGAAAACATAACCCACTGGTTCAAATGTAATTGCTTAGGAAAAATAAGGTGGTTGTGGAGTAGAGTGCTCTGGAAAGTCCTTAGCAATGCAGAATACTCTACAGAGGGCAGGCCATTGGACAGCAATAATTTTCAGAGGTTGGTAAAGAGAATTTCAGGAATTTGAAGGGACGGGACATACATAGAAGGAACCTTAATATATCATCAGCCTTCTATCTTCAGTTCTTATAGAGAGGTAGTTTTTTTCATGTTGACTAATCCTCTCTCTCAGATACACATACACCTGATACCCAGCTTCCCCATTCCTTTGGGTAAATTCACTTATCTTGCCAGTTCCCACTTCTATGCCAAAATGATTTCTGTCTAATGATAGTATAATCTGGTTAATCGCAATGATCCGGCAAAATTAAGAGATTAGTTCCTTAAAAAAAAAAAACAGCTGGGGCCATAGGAGTATGGTACATTGGAGAGAGATGTCATGATAAGGTGAATGAAGGCGAAAAGAAAAGAAAGTGTGACATGTTTCCAGTCCCTACATAATATCAGTCCCCACCTTCCTCAGCCTTGTTCCTCTGAATGCCCTTGGTTTGACTTTGTTTGGGGCCTGAGCTTGTCCTGACAGCAGTGTAACCACTAGAGTCAGTTAATCTACAATCAAGTATCCTAAACAAGCTTCTGACCCAAGAGCAATAGCAGGATTTGAGAACAGCGATGCTTGTTTCTCTGAAACACTGCGTTCCCCACTTGTTCTGAACCCAACCAAGAATGGCCATACAAACACCTTCCCAGCCACACAGGATCCTTGCCGACATAGGGACTCAAGCCTTTCCACATTAGGTTTTAAATCCATGTCTCTACCTTTCCCCCGTGGGTTTTCATATATTTCTTCCTATTCTGTGTTCAACCCTTCTCTTCACATGCTTTGGTACTGCATACCCCTCTCTCAAATGCACGCACTCAGGTAGGTATTTTCCTCTGCCTTGGGCATGAGCTCAGGTGCAGTATCTGCTCTACAGCCATGCTGCCCTGTTCTACACATCTATTGACCATAACTATGTGGTTATATTTTTACTGCTATGGATCCACCTGCCTCCTGGCATACCCAGCTTTTGAGCAATAGTTTGCTTGCACTGGTTTCCTTCTATGAGGTTTATCTCCTGACCCATCGGCCATCCCCATAGTGTTCACCTGGAGAAAATATGCCTCTGTTGGTCTGGCATTGGCTGTACCAAATATAACCTTACAGACGTGGCGATCCCCCAGTCCTTGCCCCAAGGAAACCTCTTCCTTCCATGGACAGCCCCTCTTTATCCTCCCCCTAAAAGCCCCTTCCTCATCTGCTTTATGAAGCTTCAATTCCCTTGCCCAACACTCCACACCCCTCCATGAAAAGTGAGAATAAATTATTCAAACACACAAATCAAAATACATTGGCTGAAATTAACACAAGGTCTCAGATCAGGTCATCCTCTGAGAACAGGTCGTGGGGAAAGGAAGGCGAGATGATGGACGCCCTGTGTGCTTAAAGAGGGGGGTGAATCATTTGCACCTTGCCTGGCACAGAACCACGGTCCCTCCTGCACATGACTGCAGACATCTTCAGGGCAACCTGGCACAGGGCACAGCCCCGGACTGGCATGGGTGCTAGTCTTCGCTCTGAACAACTGGACTTCACCTCCGTCAGCCTCCATTTCCCAGTCTGTGAAACGATGGCTCAGTAAACATGATCTCAAACTTGCAATTCTGCTAATTTTACAGGGGAAGAGACAAGACATTTTCACAGAGCCTTTGAGGTCACTGTGCGAGAGGAATGCACCATTTAGTGCATGAAGAGAGCAATTTATCTCATTTTATTTATTTATAAATGTATTTATGTATTTTATTCATTTATTTTTAAAAAACTTATTAAAAGATGCCCTGCTAACATTTCCTGGGAGACATGAGAGTGGTCTTCAAATATATGTGAGACTCTCACATGGACACCCTCTTCCTCAAGTAGAAATTGTTCTATATAAACCCATAAGGCAGACATGAAGCTGATTAGTAGAAGACAGATTTAAGTGTCTTTGCTTTGTTGTTGTTAATCCTCACCTGAGGATAATTTTCCATTGATTTTTCACAGAGAGTGGAAGGGAGGGGGAGAGACAGAGATAGAGAAACAGTGTAAGAGAAACACATCAGTTGGCAGCTTCCTGCATGCACCTGGCCAGGGCCAGGCCTCAAGCCTGCAACTGAGGTATGTGCCCTTGACCAGACTTAAACCCAGGATCCAATAATTTGCTCTAACCACTGAGCCCCAGCTAGGGCCATATTTAAGTTTAATATAAAAGAAATGTTTTACTCATTTGAAGGATGGTCCAAAAATAGAATCAGCTAAAAGACTTCCACAGCTCTAACCGGTTTGGCTCAGTGGATACAGCATCGGCCTGCAGACTGAAGGGTTCTGGGTTCGATTCTGGTCAAGGGCATGTACCTTGGTTTTGGGCACATCCCAGGAGGGGGTGTGCAGGAGGCAGCTGATCGATGTTTCTCTCTCATTGATGTTTCTATCTCTATATCCCTCTCTCTTCCCCTCTGAAAAAAATCAATAAAATATATTTTTAAAAAAAGACATTCACAAACACATTACTTTATCCCAAAAAGGTCTCTAAAAATGGGAGTATTTGACTGCAAGTATTATTTGGCGACTTCGAGTCTTTGGTGATCGCTCTTGTACTTTCCGAGAGAAAGGATCCTTCCCAACGTTTCTTACTGCTGCCTGCCTCAGCCAGCATCCTGTACAACAGAAGGACTTGTTAGCTCTCAGATCAAAGCCTCCCTGTGTGCGAAGTGCCCATTGTTCATTGGTGAAATGTGACTTGCACCTGCTCCACTGCCACGTACTGCTTTCACTGGGTCCCTCTCGGTTTCAGCAGGCTGTAGCGAGATCACAGGGACAGTCACTTTGGTGACGAAGGAAGCCACGCTCTGCCAGTCAAAAGCTGGACCAGCTGTGCTCGTCCTGTGTGAACCAGGTGCCTACTGCTTCCCCAGGAACCTGGTGCCAAGCCTTGGCAGCAGAGTGGACCAGCAGCTGCTCCTCCAGCTTCAGTCTTGTCTCTCTCTCCTCAGTCTGAGAAGCCAAGAGCAGTCCCCTGGGAGGCCAGTTACAAAGAGGAGGAAAGAGAACTTTGAAAGAAGGAGATGGAAGGGTGATGATTACAGAAGTTGGCCGAGGGCAAGAAAAGCAGGAAACACAGTCAATGGGTTTCAACCAGTCTAAGCTTCTCATATTCTGAACGGCATCATCCTTAAGAGAGGAGAAACTCATATCAGAAATGCAGAAATCACAGTGAGAAAATAACTTATTAATATCATTGATATTATTGTTATGGATCATAGATTTCAAATCCATGACAACATTGATCCAAATAAAACAGTGATCATGCCCTAGCTGGTTTGGCTCAGCAGGGGTCCTCAAACTATGGCCCGCGGGCCACATGCGGCCCGCCGAAAACATTTATCCAGCCCGCCGGGTGTTTTTGCCACCGCTGCCTGTTGCTTAGCAGCCGACTAGTTTTTTTTTTAAACTATAGCCCGGCCCTCCAACAGTCTGAGGGACAGTGAACTGGCCCCCTGTTTAAAAAATTTGAGGACCCCTGGGATAGAGCATTGGCCTGGGGACTGAAGGGTCCCGGGTTCGATTCCAGTCAAGGGTACATGCCTGGTTGCAGGCTTGATCTTCATTGGGTGATCAAGCCTGTGTGCAGGAGGCAGCCGATCAATGATTCTCTCTCATCATTGATGTTTCTACCTCTCTCTCCTTCTCCCTTCCTCTCTAAAATCAATAAAAATACATTTTTTTAAAAAACAGTGATTGTGATAAAAACGAACAGCCTCAACTTAAATTATCATGCAACGTCATGTGCCTGCACGGATGTTCATTTGCATGGTGTTCTATGAATTAATATGGACAGTAGCAGCAGGGAATAAGATTACCATTGGTTCCTATGAGATTTCCCAGTTGTAGGTTCACTTGGTGTTGTGACTCAGGAAATACTATTAGGCAATACTAAATTGTAGGAATTTGGGTCTTGAATTGTATGTTGTGTGTGCTTTTTCTAAAAGATTTAAACACCACTAAGCCACTCAGCCAATTATCTATGACCCTTAAATCCTACCATCTCCTCATTACTCAGCTAGGTGGAGCAGGAGTGAGCAATCCACTTGCCAAGTAAGTTTACTTCCATCCCCAAAAGGCTCTTCCTTGCACACTGTCCTTGGAGATGTGGCAAAGGCCTCCTTCCCAAGCAGTAAATTCCCAAGCAGCCTGGAGGAGGTGGGGAGGGGATGGAGCGTAAATGACACTGTTGTGCAGTGACTCATCCCTTCACTGACTTCATTCGCTTCTGTGTCTGCAGCCAGTTGGACAGCTATGTGAAGTCAGAGAATTGTTTTGTTCCAAAGACAGGAAGATGGGGGAGAAAACAGATAAAACAGTGGATGCATGTGTGTGGAGCTATAATTGCTACATGACTTCATCTTCTCTGACCAGCCACAGTCACTGCATTAGTCACCAGTGCTCAGAGGACCAGACAGGCCTGGGTGGATTCCACATGCAGCGACACAGGCCTGGCAATTAGGGCTCAGGTCCGGGAAAGGGCTCTCACTGTGTCACAGTGAGGTGATGGGCAAAGGCCTATGGCTAAATGATATGGTCGTTGGCTGGAAACTGAGAAAAATTAGGCTACTACAAAAATTAGACAAGGGCCTTGCCCTCAAAATGTCCACCATCTATAGGGAGAGACCTCTATGATGAACCAGAAATGGAAGCAGTGCTCTCAGATCACCGAGGGAGTAACTTGAGAAACAGTAGAGGCTTGAAAAACAACATAAATGGGGCCACCACCAGCACATTCTTTCTAACGTGAGCTGGACCCTCAGCTCTGCCTGTACGCTTTTCCTTGTCATTGACCCATACTCACTCTCTGCTGTTTCCCACAAAGACTATCCCAAACCTCCAGCACTCATGCTGGAGCCCAAGCTTCAGCCCTCTAATAATACAAGGGTCAGCAAGCTATAGATTGCAGACCAAATTCAGCTCACTACCACTTTTATAAATAAAACTTTATTGAAACACAAATATTTTTTTTAATTCTTATTTATTTTTGGCTCTTGGGCAATGTCATTTTTTTTCAATGTGGAAAATAAAACCACACAAGTTCAACACAAAATAAAATGTGAAGTGTAGGATAGGACAAAACCAAGGATAGCGGGGAGGAGGATACAATAGCCAAAGAAGAGAAATGAGATGTTGCCAAAAGATAGAGGGTATCCTGTCCCCTTTCCTCCACGGAACGACTCCAACATTTAGGTGCAGTACATACTTTTTCATACACATACAGCAGGACTGATATTCCGTTTTGGATAAGAAAAGTTGGGGATGGGGAGGGCCTTTCTGGAGGCTTGGGAGCCAGGACTGGTCTCTCTCTCTCTATCCTTTTTACCCACTTCTCCAATCAGACAAACCTGAAGAAATCTGATGTGGGAGGGAGAGGAACTGGAAGAAGGAAGAATCCCCCCTGACAGAGAGGGGCAGACCCTGCAAAGGAAACAGAGTTTGGGACAGAGCTGGGAGGAAGACTGAAAAAGGGATAATACTATTAGCACCTCCTCCAAAACTTAGAGAGGAGCAGGGAAAAATACCTGAATCCCACCCTCCAACACTGGTCTAGAATGGGAGACCCCACCCATTCCTTGAAGGGACTTCTACCGCTACATTTGGTGTGGTTCCCTTTCTTCTTGGCTACCTCAGGGGCTTAGGATGATGTTACAGAACACAGTTCTAAATGGGATCTGGATACCCTGGCTGGTGTGGCTCAGTTGGTTAGAGCACCATCCTGTGCACCAAAGGGTGGCCTGTTGATCCCCGGTCACAGCACACGTAGCCAGGTTGCGGGTTGGATATGGTCAAAGTGAGTAGGGAAGGCAACTGATCAATGAGCTGCAGAATGGATGTCATGTTAGCAGCCATGAAAACAATATTCATCTCTTGTATATCTTCCATTAGAGATCATGAGGCACCAGGTACAGAGTGAATGAGAAGTAATATTTTGAAAGGAATCTTTTTTGCTGAGCAGTAGGTCTCAATAATGGGCTTCCAATATTCAGTAAAGCATGTTGTAAACAGATGTGCTGTCATCCAGACTGTTGTTCCATTTATAGAACATAGGCAGCATAGATATAGCACAATTCTTAAGGGCCCTAAGATTTCAGAATGTTAACTGAGTACTGGCTTCTACTTAAAGTCACCAGCTGTATTAGCCCCTAACAAGAGTCAACCTGTCCTTTGAAGCTTTGAAGCCAGGCATTGACTTTTCCTCTTTAGCTATGAAAGTCCTAGGTGGCATCTTCTTCCAATAGAAGCTTTAAGCACAACTAAATGTATACATTGAAAACCTGTTGTTTAGTGTAGCCACCTTAATTATCTTAACTAGATCTTCTGGATGATTTCCCGCAGTTTCTACATCAGCACCTGCTGCTTCACCTTGCACTTGACTTCTTTTCTTAAACCTCATGAACCAACCTCTGTTACCTTTAAACTTTTCTTTTGCAGCTTCCTCACCTCTCTCAGCCTTCATAGAATTAAAGAGAGTTAGGACCTTGCTCTGGATTAGATTTTGGATTAAGGGAATGTATGCCTGGTTTGGTCTTCTATCCAGACCACTAAAACTTACTCCATATCAGCAATAGGCTATTTCACTGGAGTAGCGCTTTTAATGTCCTTTCAAGAACTTTTCCTTTGCACTCACAACTTGGCTAATTGTTTGGTGCAAGAAGCCTAGCCTTTTGAGTATCTCAGCTGTCAACATGGCTTCCTCGCTAAATTTAATCATTTCAGGCTTTTGATTTACAGGGAGAAACGTGTGGCTCTTCCTTTCACTTGACCACTTAGAGGCCACTGTGGGATTATTAACTGACTTAATTTCAGGGAATATTGTCATACTTCAGGGAATAGGGAGGCCCAGGTTGAGGGAGAGAGATGTGGGAAAGGCTGGTCCACAGAGCATTCAGAACATACACAACACTCATCCATCAAGTTCACTGTCTCACATGGGTGTGGTTCATGGTGCCCCAAGATAATTACAATAGTAACTTCAAGGATCACTGATCACAGATAACCATAAAGTAGATTATAATATTGTTTAAAATATTGTGAGAATTACCAAATTGTGACACAGAGTCACAAAGTGAGCAAACGCTGTTGGAAAAATGGCACCAAAAGACTTGCTCAACACAGGGTTGCCACAAACCTTCAATTTGTAAATATTCAATATCTATGAAGTGCAATAAAGCAAATCACAATAAAATGAGGTATGCCTGTAAACTACAAAAAATCAAATGTAAATGAACACAGTGGAACTAGAGGCAGCACGTTTTCCAATTAGCTCTACTTTACAGGAAAATCTGGGGGGGAAAAAACTTGTGAGGTGTTCGGAACATAGACAAAGAACACAGAAACAAAAAGAATAAGACATGCATAAAAGAGTTAATTTAAGATTTTATATTCAAGAAATTGTTCAGCTACAGCTAGTTTCTCTGGCTGACTTTGGTCTGAGCTGAGCTAATTTAAAAATCATGAAGATACATATCTTCAATGTTCATCTGGTCTTCTCAGGCCATCTTGGCTTGAAAGAAAACCCAAGGTGTCAGGAACCTGGACTGAGAAAAAAAGGGGATGCTTAGTCTCGGAAGTTACAATAGTAACTTCAAGGATCACTGATCACAGATCACCATAAAGACCACAAAACTTGCCGAAACCGGTTTGGCTCAGTGGATAGAGCGTCGGCCTGCGGACTGAAAGGTCCCAGGTTCGATTCCGGTCAAGGGCATATAAGTGGGTTGCGGGCACATCCCCAGGAGGAGATGTGCAGGAGGCAGCTGATGGATGTTTCTCTCTCATCTATGTTTCTAACTCTCTATCTCTCTCCCTTCCTCTCTGTAAAAAATCAATAAAACATATTTTTTTAAAAAAAAAAAAAAAGACCACAAAACTTTCTCTGTAGTCTTTGGTTTCCTGTTCACAGTAATCTAGACAAACTGCTGCTTGGAGTGGCCCTCTCTCCTGTGGCATCTCCTTAAAGTTTGGCCCAGAGACGGAAAGAAAGGATGAAAGAGGTGAATTAGACCAGGAGTTCACACCTCCCCTAAAGACTCCCCACTCAGAAGGAGTTCACTGCCTCTCCTCAATGTACCAAAAGTATCCTGTGATTACTCCATCCTAGCACTTTGCACATTTTGCTGGTACTGTTTGTATCAATTTACCCATTTTATCTGAGTATATTATACTGTACTAGATTAGGATAGGATTGGATAGTATAGAATAGGATGCAATAATAAACTCTGAGATTTCAGCAGCTTGGTACAGGTTTTTTGTCAATCATACAATGTCTGATGGAGGTCGGCAAGAATTTTCTCCATCTGGCAATCATGGGCCCAGATTATCTCCACTGTGCGAGGCTGTTAAGTTAATACATCACTCCTGGGTCTGGCAGCATGGGGAAAGAGAGAGGAGTAGTGTACTGGCTCTTAAATGCTGTAGTTCGTGATTTGTATTCACATCATTTGCATTCACATCTCATGTCTAGATCCAGTTACACAGCACCATTGCCTGCAAGGGACTTAATGGTATAACCTCCTGGAAGGAAAGAAGAATTCAATACAGTAAGCACTGGGAGTTTCTACCACTTCAATCTCAATTGTACTTGTGACCTCAATACCTGAAGAGGGGCAAGTGCATACTTGGTACTGAGTAAAAGTTTGCTGAATTGTGTTGACTCTGTCTGATATGAGTTCAGGAAGTCCCTTTCAAAGTCCTGATCCCAGGAAAGGGGTCTGAAACAAGAGAGGAACCAAAAGAAGCATGGCTAAGGGATCCAAATGAATGAATTAAGACAAGAATAGTCAATAACATCACATGCCACACAGGAAATAAATAAGAACATGACTGAAAACAGGCCATTCGATTTGACAATTAGGTCATTAATGGCTTTTCTCTGGTGCAGGCCAAATCTCATTATGGTGAGTTTTAAGAGGGAATCCAAATCCCTTCAGTGAGCTAGAGTTTCATAGTATGAATGTTGCTCAAACAGATGGCTGTTTAAGATCTGTGGATGTTTTGTTACTCTGAGATTTTTAACCCTGATAAAATGTATTGCCATGAAATATCAATAATAAGAGTAGCTATCACTCACCATGCACTTGCTATGTATCCAGCACTCTGCTAAGTACTTTATTCACATTATTACTAATCTAATCTATAATAATAAAAGTGTAATATGCTAATTAGACCAGACAGCCTTCTGGACAACCTTCTGGACGAAGCCTGGGCTGTGAGGGAAGCCCCGGTCGCCAGTGCCAGAGGGAAGCTGGTGCCAGCAGCCAGGGGAAGGAAGACCTACTCTTGCATGAATTTTGTGCATCGGGCCTCTAGTCCTATATAATAAAAGCCTAATATGCTAAGTGTCTGGTCGACTGGTGGGCCATTCAACCAATCAAAGCATAATATGCTAATGATATGCTAAGGCCGCTAAACCGCTCGCTATGATGTGCACTGACCACCAGAGGGAAGACGCTCTAACCACTAGGTTAGCTTGCTGCTGGGGTCCAGCTGATCAGGACTGAGCGAGATGGGCCAGACATACCCTGAAGCCCTCCCATAGTCCCCTCCTGGCTGGCCAACCTCCCACATCTCTCCCTGGCCCCAGTCGTACACTGATAGGGTCCCTCAGCCTAGCCTGAGCCCTCTCTCAATCCAGGCCACCTCAGGGGATGTCAGAGAGCCAGTTTTGGCCCAATCCCACAGGTGGAACACCACTCAGCCAGAAGCCAGGCTGACAGCTGGCAAG
This sequence comes from Myotis daubentonii, assembly GCF_963259705.1. Lineage (NCBI taxonomy): Eukaryota > Metazoa > Chordata > Mammalia > Chiroptera > Vespertilionidae > Myotis > Myotis daubentonii. The sequence goes on along the minus strand of NC_081842.1, from coordinate 141,128,254 downwards.
CACAGCGGCGGTGGCAGGAGCCTCTCCCGCATCCATGGCAGCACTAAGGATGTCTGACTGCTGGCTTAGACCCGCTCCCCTGAGGGTTCCCAGACTGCGAGAGGGTGCAGGCCGAGCTGAGGGACCCTACCACCGATAGCATGAATTTCATGCACCAGGCCTCTAGTATTAATAATACTAGAAAGAAAGTATTATTATATTCTGGTTTCACAGTTAGTATGTACTGCAGTGAGGATGAAGGCCCAATTCTGCTTGGTTTCAACATTTGTATTTGTATTGAATCATTCCATATTGATCACAGTCTTGTTCACCTAAACATCCATTGGTTAAGGCTGTGGACCAAACATGTCAAACTCAAAGGCTAACACGGGCCAAATAAACAAAGTTTAAGTTTATGTGGGCTTCAAAAAAACAAAAGCTTCAATTTTCATAGAAATGTAGGTTTATTTCGATAGAGACATGCTGAATACAAAGGGCTGAAATAAATGAATAATTGTTAAAATAATAAAACATTTTTTAAAAAAATAATATTTTTTCTTGAACGTTAACTTACCAGACACTGAATAACTGCACAAATTAATAAGCATAATGCAAATAAACCTATTTTTCTTATTCTTCGAAAGCAAAATATTTCCTGTTGTGCACACCAAACAAGTCAGTCCAAGACTAACGATGTGGCAATCAGCTGCTAAAATATTTGCTGCTAGTATTAGTGGAGAGAAATGGTGCGCCTACACATAAGGCACATAAGGGAAATGAATGCAACACGATTATAGTAATCAGCGATTAGCGAACGTTGTAGTTCATTATTAATAATTATGTATAACAGGATATTGTAAAAATTAAGTTACAAAATTTTTATTAAAACGTTTCTTACATCCCGTGTATTGGCTGGGCCACAAAAATATTTGTTCTGGACCATATGCGGCCCCCGGGCCACAAGTTTGACATGCTTGCTGTGGACATTAGATCTGGGGCATTTTGTCAAGGTGGAATGGCTCTCTCATGTTGAATTAGACTATCCTCTTATCTTTAGCCTTAGAATCATTCCATATTGATGCAGAGTGATTATTACAGATATTCTGAACTATCATTCTGAAATTGCCCTTACTTACAGAGATAAATTATGCAATGTATAAGGCATCCAAACTTCAGTTCTTTCCTGTTTTGTTTATTGTTCATCATCTCAACCTTCCTTTTAATTATCTAAGTAACAATTTTATAACCATAAGTTATTTTTTACATTGTTGAATCCTCAGATGTTTTCTGTTTGACACAAAATTGTGAACAGTGTGCTATATTTAGATAATGACATTTTCACAGTAAATTCATAATAAAGTAAAATGTATACTTCTCAAATTTTGTAGGGAAAACAGTGTCAATTATAAATTGGTTAAACTGCAGTTGGATTGACATAATTATCTTTGGAAAATTATCTTTGGGTCAGTAGGGAATGAGTAAGGAAGACTTGAAAATGCTGCCTTGGTCATACCAGTAAGCAAACAACTCAGAACTATGGTTCATCTAAAGCTCCCAGAGAAGCTAACACTTATTCTCGCCCTCAGTTAATATAGTCCTACAATTCTATGGTGCCTGATTATTTAACAATCCTAAAATGGCTGGCCAAGTTGCCTCTTTAAATTCATGCCTGCAATTGAATTTCTACCTGGTTGGGCCCATTTAGAGTATAGCTTATGACCACAGTGTTCCATATACTCTTCAATATATGGCTTTCTATTTTATTGAAAAAAAATAACTGGACTTTGTGGATGAGGGACATTGAAACACCTAATACACCTTACCTATTAAGTCAAAAATGTGTGCAATTTAACATTTATAAAGTTCATTGTAATTTTTATTCTAAGCTTCATCTGGAATTTCAAGTGTGTATATTACTTTCTCAGAGCCTGAAAACAAATTAAAAGTACAGAATTATTTCATGTGGAACTTTAGGGATGAGTGTTGGAAAATAAACATTAAGCAGAAAGGAATCTTATAGGTGTGTTTTATTTATTAATTTATCAAATCTTTATTGAATGAACACTTCAAGTGGGTCAAGTACTGGACTCGGTGCAATAGGAAAGATACTCCTTACATTCAATGTGTCATAACATAACAGGAAAAGGAAACTAAGTGAATGGATTTGCGTAAGAAACATGCAAAGCAATATATCCACAGGTGCAAAATAACATAAAAGTCTGTCCTAAACTTCTGTATACTATCAACATCCAATTTACAGAGTAAATAAAATTAGGTACCATTTTCACAGAGTCATTCCAAGTTTTCCTTACACAGCAAACTCTTCTTACACATATTTCTACTCTGATTCTCTGCAAGCTTAATCTCCCACTCTATTCCATACATTTTTTCCTTACACTGCTGATCCTTACCCTACTCCTAGCTCTCTACTTTCAACTGATGGACTTGACTTTTACTTCTGGAGAAAATAGAAACCATCTTCCTGCATCTAATCTGCTTTTCCTTCTTACTTTTATAAAATGAGGCAGAGAAGTATCTCATCTCTAAACAAGGTTCAACCCTTCAATTATATTTTGGATCCTACCTCTCCACTGCTTTCAGACTTGACTAGTTGGGTTATTTCCTCTTTTGCTTTGAACTTTAATCTGCAATTAAATTTATACTTAATGCTCATTTCCAGTTTTTCACCAAAGTTTCCCCAGCCATTGTTTGTCTGACAGGATTTCAACCTCTAAATCGTTTCCTCAGAACAGGCTTATATGAATACTAGTAATATTTCCTGGATTCTTGCACATTCAAAATTTCTTTTAAGTAGTCTTAGACATGAAAGACATCTTGGCCATATATAAAGTCTCTGGTTCATTCTTTCTTTCCTTAAATATCTTATAAGGATTGTTCCATTGTCCTCTGGGATTGATTTGTATCTGTAAAAAGTCTGATGCCTGCCAAATTTGTCCCACCATAAGTGACTTGATATTTTTACCAGCTGGCTCAAAATATTTTTATTTATTGTAATTACTTTAGGTTATGTCTTGATATTGCCTTTTCTTGATAAATTTCCCCAGGTGCATGGTAAGTCCTTTAAATATATAGATTCATGTCTTATTTTATTTTTAGAAATGTTTCCTTGAATTCTATTTTTAAATATTTGTTCTGTTCTTTCATTTTGATTTTCTTCTTGGGAGACTCCATGTGTATATGTTTGCTTGTGATTTATTCCTATAAGTTTTTCTCTAATTCTTTTTATCTCCGTATTTTGTTCATTTCATTCTTAAATATATCTCATCCCCTACCTGTGCTTTCAGAGATGTCTATTCTTCTTGTGTTCTATCTGAAATAATTTGGGCTTTTTGTTTCCTTCATGATTCTGACAAATTCCATTTTACCTCCTCCTTTAATTTATTCATCATCTGATATCCAGTCCCGAGTCATTGTATTTCTGCTTTGTATACCTTCATTAATAACTGTTATTACTCCATTAACTTTCTTATACAAGGAATATTAAGCCATAATTTTATCTGCTTCTTGGCAGTAGTTTTCTAGTGCATTCCCTTCATCTACAGAAAAATTTTCTATCCTTTTCCATACTTCAATAGTATCTCTGTATAGGTGCTCTTCTACCTCCATTTTTGGTACTCATATTTGAATGAGATTAATTTTCCTGGACCACCTATTTGCAAAAGTTACTAGGAGGCAGAGGGAAGGACTAAGGAGTCCCAGTCTGCCAAACTTTACAGTTCTTGGGTTTCCTCTAATTCCATCAGTTGCAACAGACTATTTCCTTTATAAATGATGCCTCTATTCAGCCACATTCCCTTTTAGAAACTAAATGGCTTCTACCACTGTGATCCTCCAGTTTCTTCACCAGCCACTGCCACGGGGACACATCTCATACCTTCCAAGAGAGCAGCCCCACTTTTTGTTTGTGCATTTTGCCCTCTACTTTCTGTAATCTGCCATCTATGTGGCCCCCAAGCCCTACTCATCTCCCCACAATGCCACACCTGTTGCATCTCATCTAGGGTAAACAACATCCAAGTTTGCCCAGTATCGAGGAGGTTCCTAGGGCATGGAACTTTTAGTGCTAAAGCTAGGAAAGGTCCAGGCAAACTGGGACAAGTTGATCACCCTGGATTCGTTCTTGCTCACTGCAGTTGCCATTGCGGAAGAGGCCTCCCCACTACTGGAAGTGAACACTTTCTGTGTTTTCTGTAATTCACCACAGCTAATGCCCTTCTCATCATTCTTCTCATTGCCTATCACCACTTACCATGAAGCCTCTTGCCGGCTTCCATTAGCCTCCGTTGCTTTCGGCAGCAAGTATATATATTTTGTAGTTTAAGACATTTCTGGGTCTCCTGGTTTTACTGAAAATGGAATTTATGGATTTCTTTTTTCATTCAACTTCTTGCTCTGTATCATTTTTGAGAGGAGAAGTGGAAAATTGCAGACATAGCCTCTCATGCTTCCTTGGAGCTCAATAGATATTTTCTGTTGTTTTCATGGAGTCCCAGGTTGAAAAGCCCCACTTTTGTTATAACTGAATTTTTTGACCAAGTGAATGCTGCAGTTAAAACTGTGAAGCTCAGAATAAGAAGATCATGTAAGCAATACTCTACACAGAATGATAAGCCAACAAGATGAATTTCAGGCTGTGTATGCTACACATGATAAGATTACATTAAGGCACATCAAAACACAAAAGCACATTATAAATATTAAGTGGTATGTGGATGAAAGGTAATAACAAAAATAATATAGGAAACACTGATAACTAAGAAATCACAATGGGAGTTTAATAACAGCCCACAGAAAGTGTAGATAGAATGTTGGTTGGTGTGTCTAAGTTTTAAATAAGCCCTCTTTACATAAGAAATTGCTGTTCCTTGATTATGGCCAAATACATAAATATAAGTGGAAAATGGGCAGAACGATTTACTATGTGCAAATTGCTGTGACAGATGCGGTTGCACGGGTTATTTTATTGAATCCAAACAATTCTTCAAGGTAAGTGTGATGGCACTGAGTGTCAGAAAAGTTAAAATGTCCAAGATCATGCACTAGCAAAAACCAGAGCTAGAATTCAAACCTGGGTGTCTCTGGGACCAATGCCCATGCTCTTCTTGCTACACCACCTCACCTCTTTTCAATCACAGAAAGAATTTAATGGAAGTTCAGTGCATGACAGAGAAGCCTTGAGGGAGGTAGTAGCTTAAAACAGGGGGAGTGGAAAGGGAAGGCATTGAGTTCTAACCAGATGTGGCAAAAGCTCAAGTGTAGATTGTGTAACTACTGCAGGAACACAGAGGGAACAAGAAAGTCAGCAACTGTATTTATAAAGATTTTTAATGCAATTGCTTCAACAAGCTGGAGAGACATTTAAGACTTGAACAACTCGGTGCATCTGGTTTCATCCCCTGACAGAAGCCCATTTTGACGAAGTGGGAATTAAATTCACAAAAGTAAGAAACTAGAATAGTTTATCAAATTTCTTCCTGCTGTTATGAAAAATAATGTTGTGATAGGGAATGAGATTAAATCTCTCAAAAATCAAATTTACTTTTAAAAGAGAGAGTGGAAGGCTATCTTGTCTACCAGAGGGAACAGAAGTATGAGGTCTAATTCTTAGAAAATGGTTTGCAGAAAGGAGGTCTGATTTTTCATGTCACTGAAAAGGTACTAAAATTAGATAAGCTCCAAGCATTTGAAAATTTTTAGTCTATAGTCTCTTCCCAAATTATAGGCATAATGCATCCAAAAACTCTGGTGGCCAGGTTGACATCACTGGAATCATCTTTGTCTTAGTCAACCCTCATTGGGAGCAAAGCCCTCCACTGGGAGCAAAGCCCTATATATGTTTAACCATGGCTTCTGAATAGTGTCACCATGAATAGGAAGAGCTTTTAGCTAATAAAAAGAAAGTACACCATGTAGAAAGCTAAGTGGTTTGAGGAGACTTGACCAGAAACCTCCCTACAATGCCATAAATCTCACTCCATTAATTTCCAGCTATGCCAGTAAGTTATTCAATAAGGAAATAAAACATTAATTCTTTATCTCCAGACACTGGTGCATGTGAATTCCATTAATCTTTCTCTAATTACTACAGCACATACTGACCTCTTCTTTCTCTGAAAATTATTCCTATGGTTGATATAATATAATTATCTCTTCGTTCCTTTTTTTGTGGTTGTTTATGTAGGTAAATTTTGACTAAAACTAGAGGGCAAATTCTGTAAGCATTAGTTCTAAACATTGGAATAAGCCAAAGCAGACACTTAACATTTATTAATTCATTGAGCATAAGGGAAGGGAAATTTTAATGGAAGGATTAAAGGGAAGGAAATAATAAAATGAAAAGCATGGAGCATGTTGATGAAGGGGAAGCCTTCATGAAGCATTACAGCATTGGATTTTGGGCAGCCAGAAATTTACAAGGAATACTGGACACCTGGGAGAAGTGAGGATAGAAGTACCAATAAATAGAGGAAGACATGAGAAATGTTGATTGGTGTGTCTATTTGTATGCACTTAACTAAACACTAAATTGAAAGTCATCCTCTTCAATATCCTCCTGCATAGCTCCAGGAGGAAGAAATATAGCTATCAAAGAAAGAAAAACACAGGGTCAACCACAGGGGTCAATGTAATGACTGTTGTCAAAGGCAACTTACTTTTTTATCCCAGGAAGGAGTATAGGATTATACCAAAGACAAATACAATTTGTCCAATAAAAAAGAAGTCAAGCCTTTGTTATAACTTTAGGCCACAGAATTGAATGTGTTGTCTTTTCCTCATTTAATTTACTCCATCCTTCATTGTAGCCTCGAGTTTCCAGGTTTAAGAAAGAAAAGTAGCATTTACAAATAGTGTAATGTGAATATTACAACTGAAATATGGAAAGGCTTCCTGAGTAACCAATGGAAAACTCACAGTAGAGAACCCTAATGCCCAAGGACCAAAGATAGAGACCACATAGAGACTGGTAGGAGGGGCGGAGGCACCAAATGGCTAGCTGGCACCCACTTAAGTCACAGAGAGATATCTCAGCTGAAAGGGGGAAAGTGGGGGAGCACTGAGAACTCTAGGATCTAATCCCCAAGCTGGGCTCTCTAGCACAGAGCACCAAATCTGAGGAGGGTACCCATATAACATCTAGCTATGAAAATAAGCAGGGAGCTCTCTGCCAGGGAGTGGCAGATGAAAGTTCGGGCACACTCTTGAAGGGCCAATGAACAAAAATTCCCCGTGGAGCCACCCACCTTGTGTTCTGGCAGAGGGAGGATGAAATGGACTGGAGCTGTAAGAGCAGAACCTAGGACTGGGGACTCAGGGGATAGAGCTCAGAAGGCAGACACCCCAAGTTTCCTGGGCTGAGTCATTCCCTCATGCAGTGGAGGATATCTTTCCCACATAGACATTTGCCTTTCCCACATAGACAGTCGACACACCCTATTGGAAAATACCTTGCCCTGAGGTCACTTGAGAGATTAAAAGTAACAAATAGCCTCCAGACAGAAGTAACTACCCCACCCTGTTGAAAAAAACTCTCCCTACACCTGAGGATGATGGCCTAGGGGCAATTCAAGTCAGAATACTATTAGTCTGTAGACAGAGGTGGTCTCTGGAGGCTTTGAGTCTTTGCTTGATCCAATTAGTCAGAAACATCCTTTAAGACAATTCTGCACTAGAGATTGAAAAGTGTAGAGGATCTACCTAAAACATACTCACAAACCCAAACAGACAACCAAAATGAGAAGACAAAGAAACAACCCCCAAATGGAAGAACTAGAGATTATCCAGAAGAAGAGATAAATGAAGCAGAGATGAGAAATTTATCTGAAACAGAGTTCAGAGTAATGATAGTAAAATTGCTCAATAGTATGAAAAAAGATATATTAACTATGAAAAAAGAACAGCCTGAGATAAAGAATGACATAACACAAAGAGCACATTGGAAGGAAATACACAGCAAATTAGGGGAAGCTGAGGATCAAATCAGCGAAATAGAAGACAGAGTTAAAAATATCACTCAATCAGAGAACAAAACAAAAAAACAATTAAAAAACAAGAGGACAGCTTAAAGAAGCTGTGGGACAATGTGAAACGAAATAATATTAGAATAGCAGGTATGCCAGAAGTGGCAGAAAGGGAGAAAGGAATAGAGAAGGTGTTTAAAGAAATAATGGCAGAAAACTTCCCTAACCTGGTAAAGGAAAAAGTCACACAAGTTCAGGAGGCAGAGAGAGCCCCAATCAAGAAGAACGCAAACAGACCCATGCCCAGACACATCATAATTAAAATGCCAAAAATTAAAGACAAAAAGAGAATCTTAAAGGCAGCAAGAGAAAAGAAAACTGTTCTCTACAAAGGAGTTCCCATAAGGCTAACACCTGATTTCTCATCAGAAACTCTATAGGCCAGAAGGGAATGGCATGAAGTACTCAAGGTAATGGAAATTGAGGTTCTGAAACCAAGATTACTATATCCAGCAAGGCTACCTTTCAAAATAGACAGTCAAATAAAGGGCTTCCCAGACAAAAAAAAAAAAACACACAAAAAACAAAAAACTAAAGGAATATATCACCACCAAGCCAGCATTACAAGAAATGCTAAGGGGATTGCTGTAAGGGATTGCTGAGAAGAAGAAACAGAGAGAGAAAACTAGCCATACAGAATTAAAATGGCTATATAAATAAGTACCTCTCAATAATAACCCTAAATGTAAATAGATTAAATGCTCCAATCAAAAGTCTTAGGGTTGCTGAATGGATACAAAAACATGGGTTACCAACTATACGCTGTCTACAAGAGACCCACCTCATAATAAAAGACACACACAGGATGAAAGCAAACATATGGAAAAAAATTTTCTATGCAAATGGAAAAGAAAAAAATGCTGGAGTAGCAATACTCATATCTGACGAAATAGACTTTAAAATTAAGACCATCACAAGAGACAACAAAGGTCACTGCATCATACTAAAAAGATCAATCCAACAAGAGGATATAACCCTGGTAAACATATATGCACCCTATATAAGTGTGCCTAAATATATAAAAAATGTCTTCTAGAGGACTTTAACGGAGAGATTGACAACATACAGTCATAGTAGGGGACTTTAACACACCTCTGACTTCACTCGACAGATCTTCTAGACAAAAACTTAACAAGGAAACAGAAACTCTAAAGTACACATTGGATCAGATGAATTTAATAGCCATTTATAGAACATTTCACCCCAATGAAGCAGAATATACATTCTTCTCAAGTGCACATGGATCATTCACAAAGATAGACCACATGTTAGGACACAAAATAAGTCTTTACAAGTTCAAGAAGATTGTATCATACCAAACATCTTGTCAGATCACAGTGGAATGAACTTAGAAATGAAATACAGTAAAAACACCCCAAAACATCTAAAAACATATAGGCTAAATAGCATGTTATTAAACAATGAATGGATTACCAAGGAGATTAAGAAAGAAATAAAAACTTCCTGGAAACAAATGAAAATGAACACAAAACAACCCAAAATCTCTGGGACAGAGCAAAAGCAGTTCTGAAAGGGAAATTCATAGCACTACAGGCGTACCTCAAAAAATAAGAAAAATCAGCAATAAAATATTTAACCCTACAACTGAAAGAACTAGAAAGAGAACAACAAGAAAAGGCCAGAGTAAGTAGAAGGAAGGAAATAATAAAGATTAGAGCAGAAATAAATAACATAGAGACTAATAAAACAATATAAAAAAATCAAAGAAACCAAGAGTTGGTTCTTTGAAAGGATAAACAAAATTGATAAACTATTAGCCAGACTCATCAAGAAACAAAGAGAGAGGGCCCAAATAAATAAAATCAAAAACAAAAGTGGAGAAGTAACCACTGACACCACAGACATACAAAGGATTGTAAGAAAATACTATGAACAACTATATGCCAACAAGCTGGACAATGTGGATGAAATAGACAAATTCCTAGGAAAAGACAATCTTCCAAAACTGAATCAGGAAGAATCAAAAAACCTGAATAGGCCAATAATAGCCAATGAAATAGAAGCAGTAATCAAAAAACTACCACAAAACAAAAGCCCAGGTCCAGATGGCTTCATATGGGAGTTTTTCCAAACATTTCAAGAACTAACACCTATACTCCTCAAAATATCTCAGAGAATCCAAGAGGAAGGAACACTTCCAAACTCTTTTTATGAGGCCAGCATTATCCCAATTCTAAAACCAGATAAAGACACTACAAAGAAAGAGAATTACAGGCCAATATCCCTGATGAACATGGATGCTAAAATCCTCAACAAAATATTAACAAATCGCATCCAGCAATATATTAAAAAGATCATACACCATGATCAAATGGGATTTATTCCAGGGATGCAAGGCTGGTGTAATATTTGGAAATCAATAAACATGATATATCACATAAACAAATTGAAAGACAAAAATCACATAATCTTATCAATAAAACAGAAAAAGCATTCAACAAAATTCAACACCCATTCTTGATAAAAAATATTATCAGCAAAGTTGGAATAGAGGGAGCATATCTCAACATGATAAAACCATATCTGACAAACCTAAAGCCAACATCATACTCAGTGGGCAAAAACTAAAACCATTTCCCCTAAGAACAGGAACAAGACACGGATGCCCACTTACACCACTCCTGTTCAACATAGTACTGGAAGTGCTAGCCATAGTGTATAGACAAGAAGAAGAAATAAAAGGCATCCAAATTGGAAAAGAAGTAAAACTGTCATTATTCACAAATGACATAATATTTTACATAGAAAAACCAAAAGAGTCCATCAAAAAACTACTAGACTTAATAAATGAATTCAGCAATGTAGCAGAATACAAACTTAACACCCAGGAATCTATGGCTTTTTTTATACACCAACTAGAAGCCTGGTGCACAGATTCATGCATGAGGGTAAGGGGGGATCCCTCAGCCTGGCCTGTGCCCTCTCACAATCTGGGATATAGCAGTGTGCCAAACAGCAGGTGGCCAGGGAGGAGCCCAAGCCAGGGCCAGGCGCCATGCCACTCGCACTCATCCTGGCCTGCTATACCTGCTGCTGCCACTTGGTAGCACTGCCACAGAGTCAGGAGAGGCTCCCACCACCACAGTTGCATTCACCAGCCATGAGCCCAGCTTCTGGTTGAGCACGCTCCCTCTGTGGGAACCCACTGACCACTAGGGGGCAGTTCCTGCATTGAGCATCTGCCCCCTGGTGGTCAGTGCATGTCATAGAGACTGGTCAACTGGTCATTCCAGTTGTTCCGGTCATTCTGGTTGTTTCGTGGTAACAGTCACTTAGGTTTTTATATATATAGACTAGAGGCCTGGTGCACAAAAACTTGTGCACTCGGGGGGGTCCCTCAGCCTGGCCTATGCCCTCTTGCAGTCTGGGACCCCTTGGAGGATGTCTACCTTCTGGCTTAGGCCCGCTCCCTGGGGGATTGGGCCAAAGCTGGCAGTCAGACATCCCTCTGGCAGCCCGGCAGCCTTCGGGGAATGTCCACTTGCCAGCGGGAATGAGGCCTAAGCTGCAATCAGACATCCTTAGCACTGCTGAGTAGGCGGGAGAGGCTCCCACCACCACCGCTGTACTGGCAGCCATTAGCCTGGCTTGTGGCTGAACAGAGCTCCTCCTGTGGGAGCGCACTGACCACCAGGGGGCAGCTCCTGCATTGAGCGTCTGTCTCCTGGTGGTCAGTGTGTGTCATAGTGACCAGTAATTCCCAGTCATTCTGCTATTAGGGTCAGTTTGCATATTACCCTTTTATTATATAGGACTAGAGGCCCAGTACACGAATTCATGAACGAGTGAGGTCCAGCTGGCTTGGCCCCAATCGGGGCAGATCAGGGCTGGACCTGTCAGGAGGAGCAGATGGAAGGAGGTTGGCCAGTTGGCCCACCCCAATCAGGGTCCAATCAGGGCCGGGCTGGCTGGGGGTAGGGGCTGCAAGTGATTGGCCAGTGAGCCCCACCCAGATTGGGGTTGGGGGGATGATGGGAGTGGGCAGGCCATGGGGAGGGGCTGTGGTTGGTGGGACAACCCCCAAATGGGGTGGGGGGTGCCAACTGGAGGCCAGTGGCCTGGGGGAGGGGCCACAGGTGGTTGGTCAGCCAGCCCTGCCCCTGATGGGGGCGGGGGGCGATCCTGGGTGGAGCTGGGTGGGGGAGGGGCTGTGGGCCAATCAGGGGGGTGGAGACCCATTGGGGGCAGGGCCAGCTGAGAGGCGGGGCTTCAGAAGGTTGGCCAGCCATCCCCGCCCCCTATTGGGGTGGAGGTGCGATCATGGGCAGGGCGGCCAGGGAGAGGGGCTGCAGAAGGTTGACTGGCTGGCCCCACCCCCTATTGGGGTTGGGGGGCAATCAGAGGGGCAGGGCCAGACAAGGGGATGGACTGAGGGATAGTCAGGGTGGTAGGGGCCCATTAGGGCTGGGGCTGGCCAGGGGGAGGGGCCACAGGAGGTTGGCCAGCCAGGCCCACTCCCTGATCAGGCCAGTTCGCTGGCCAGAGTGGGCATCATAGCAACCGGTCATTGGTTGTTCTGGTTGTTACAATGCTGGCTTTTAATATATATATATACTAGAAGCCCAGTGCATAAAATTCTTGCATGGGTGGGCGGGGTCCCTCAGCCCGGCCTGCACCCTCTCCATTCCAGAACCCCTTGGGGGATGTTCAAATGATGGAAGTCGGACATCCCTCTTGCAATCTGGGACCACTGGCTCCTAACCACTCACCTGCCTGCCTGCCTGCCTGATCACCCCTAACTGCCCTCCCCTGCCAGCCTGGTCACCCTTAACTGCCCTCCCGTGCTGGCCTGGTCACCCTTAACTGCTCACCCCTGCTGGCCTGGTTGCCCCTAACTGCTCTCCCCTGCTTACCACTAACCACCTCTGCCTTGGCCCCTGCCACCAAGGCTTTGTCGGGAAGGACAGGACATCCAGAAGATGTCTGGTCTAATTAGTATATTACTCTTTTATTAGTATAGATAATGTACTCACAGAAAGAGAAACTAAAAAAAATCCCATTTACCACTGCACCAAATAAACTTAAGATACCTAGGAATAAACTTAACTAAGGAAGTAAAAGACCTGTATTCATAAAACTACAGGACGTTGAAAAAAGAGATAGAGGAAGACATAAACAAATGGGAGAATATACCATGTTCATGGATTGGTAGAATCAACATCATTAAAAGTCCATACTACCTAACGCAATCTGCAGATTCAATGCAATCCCCATTAAGATACTAACAGAATACTTCACAGACCGAGAACAAACTCTCCAAAATTCATATGGAATAAAAAAGGGCCCCGAATAGCCACAGCAATCCTGAGAAAGAAGAACAAAGTTGGAAGGATCACAATACCAAATATCAAGCTATATTACAAAGCCAGTGTTCTCAAAACTGCTTGGTATTGGCACAAGAACAGACATATAAGCCAATGGAACATAACAGAGAACCCAGAAATTGACCCAAGCCATTATTAAATAGTGCTGGGAAAATTGGTCAAATACATGCAAAAAAATGAAACTAGATCACCAACTTACACCATACACAAAAATAAACTCAAAATGGATAAAGGACTTAAATGTAAGGTGAGAAACCATAAAAATCTTAGAAGAATGCATAGGCAGCACAATATCAGACATGTCATAGCAATACCTTTACCAATACAGCTCCTAGGGCAATGGAAACTAAAGAGAAAATAAACAAATGGGACTACATCAAAATACAAAGCTTCTGCACAGAAAAAGAAACTATCAACAAAACAAGAAAACCCAATGCATGGGAGAACATATTTGCCAATGTTATCACCGATAAGGGTTTAATCTCCAACATTTACAGGGAACTCATACAACTTAATAAAAGAAAGATAAACAATCCAATCAAAAAATGGGCAAAAGACCTAAATAGACACTTTTCAAAAGAGGACATAAAAAAGGCCAAGAGACACATGAAAACATGCTCAAAGTCACTAATCATCTGAGAGATGCAAATTAAAATGACAATGAGGTACCATCTCATATCTGTCAGAATGGCTATCGTCAACAAATCAAAAAATGACAAGTGCTGGTAAGGATGTGCAGAAAAAGGAATCCTCTTGCACTGCTAGTGGGAATGCAGACTGGTGCAACCACTGTGCAAAACAGTATGGAGTTTCCTAAAAAATTAAAAATGGAACTCCCATTTGACCCAATAATCCCACTTCTAGGAATATACCCCAGGAAATCAGAAACACCAATTGGAAAGGATATAATGTACTCCTATGTTCATAGCAGCCCAATTTATAATAGCTAAAATTTGGAAACAGCCTAAGTGCCCATCAGCAGATGAGTGGATTAGAAAACTGTGGTACATCTACACAATGGAATACTATGCTGCTGTAAAAAAGAAGGAGCTCTTGCCATTTGCAACAGCAGGGATGGACCTGAAGAACATCGTGCTAAGTGAAATAAGCCAGCCAGAAAATGTTAAATATTACATGATCTCACTCATTTGTGAAATATAATGAACATAAACTGATGAACAAAAATGGAGACAGAGGAAAAATATTTTAAATATAATAGTAGTAATCCTGTTATTTGCAGATTTTAATATTTCCTACAACTTTTGTGATATCATACTATGTTAGTACAGTTTTGGTAATACTATTATATTTAAAATCCTTTTTTTCTTAAAATATTAATGTTTATTGCATGTAATGTTATATTTAAAATCATTTTTTGACATTAATGTTTATTGCATGTAACATTATTATATTTAAAATTCTTTTTTCTTAAAATAAAAAAGCAAAAAACCAAACAAACAAATGGTGTAATGTGAAATTTCATTACACACACAGGCACACACGCACACACGCACACACACACAGACAGCAGGTCTTCAAATAACATTGTTTCTTTCAACGTTGTTTTGTTATAACATTGATGAGATGCTGTATGAATTTAAGTCTTTATATCAATTAGCCTATGGTAAAATTGGTTTCCTTCCACATTGTTGCAATTAAAGTCACAGACCTAACAAAGATATTGAGGACATACTGTGTATGTGTGCATAACAAATCATTCTCCATTTTCAAGATTTTTTAATTGCATAACATGAATATCACTTTTGTTAAATGAGCAAAAATGTTAAGGAGCAGACAAGTCAGACCATATGGAAAACAATTTTCATTCATAAAAAGCCTAATCATTACAAGGAAAACAGTAGAAGATCCAGACAATTTTAATTTGTCCTCTCTAAGCCTCCTATTGGCTTTCAAGGGGAAAAGGCAGTCCATGATAAAGCTTTTAAAATTGATTCATTCTAAATTCTGTTTGACAACTTTATACTTAATATTTAGAAATTCTGAGTTGCAATGCTGAAAGGTGGTAGAAAACAAATATGAAGCAGGTAATCAAAGGTAAATAACAGGCAAGCCTTGTTTCTTTTGTTCAGTTTCACCAATGTCTCCAGATGTTTTTTTAATTTAAAAAATGTATCTGACTGGTTACACTGGAGCTGGGGAAAGGAGGAGAAAGAGACCTGTGATCTACTAAATCTACACTCAGAAAAATGAAAGTGTGTCTCTCTACTCTCCAAAATGGTGCCTACTCTGTTCACTTTTTCTCCTATTCATTTAATCAATATAAAATTTGCTGCATATACGACATAGGTAATGGAATCTGAGTTACACAATGGACCTAAAGGAGCTTGTAATCAGATAAAGGAGAGATTCTGAAAATAATCTATATATATAAAACCCTAATATGCAAATAGACCAAACAGCAGAACAACCAAACAACTGAACAACCGTTCTCTATGACATTCACTGATCACCAGGGGGCACGCATGAAACATGGCAGTCGGCAGCAGGCAGCAGAGCACAGAACATGGCGGGCATTGGCCACAGTGGTTATGGAGGAGCAGGTGAGCAGGGGCACCAGACCAAGGCGGGGTGCTGGTTGGTGTCATTGGGGCAAGCCGCTGATGGTTACTGAAAATTCTTTGCTCCTGTGCACTGCAGTCCCACCCAGCACTTGCAGCTGCTTCCGGTGCTGGCCCCGCTCACACCCGCTGCTGGCACCTGGTGCTGGCCCCAATCACTCCGTGCCATTAGTGCATGGGAGTGGCAGTGGCAGGAGCGGGGCTGCTGGCAGAGAGGGGACCAGGGGCTGCAGCAGGAGAGTCCAGGCATGGGCACAGAGGATGGGCAGAAACCTGCCCCTGTGCCCACCAGTCTCGTGGCCCACAGTTCCTTTTAAGGTGCACGAATTCATGCACTGGGCCCTAGTCTACACTAATAAAAGACAAAGATTCAAATTGACTGTACCTTCGCTACGCCCACCAGCCAATCAGAACGACTATATGCAAATTAACCCAACCAAGATGGCAGTTAATTTGCATATACCGGCTGGGAGCGAAGACTGAATACAACATAGAAGGAAGCCAAGCGCTGCAGAAGGGAGCAAAGTAGAGGCGGTGGAGACAGGAACAGAGCCAAGGCAACGGAGGCGGGAGGCGGGAGGTGGGAGCGGAGCCAGGGCACGGTGGGCAGCCAGGGCGTGGAGGGTGGCAGGAGGCAGCGGGCGGCGGGAGGCAGGAGGGAGCGAGGTGGCAAAGGTGGGAGCGAAGCCCTATTCTTGCAGGAATCTTCCTGGAACGGGCCTCTAGTTATAATATAATTGAAGGTGGTAAACACAGGAAGAGCAAGGCAAGAACAGTACTGAGTGTAGTTTGAGGAAGTACTATCCAGGGCTCCAGACTAAAGTATCAATATTTGTTCCACTGTATGGGTTGTACTCAGTTGAATTATTTGGCAACTCTCTTACAGTTGTTCTCTTAACCCAAATTCTGCCATCCTCTTGAATGACTTTGTTATCTTCAGGGCCAACCCAACTTTAGAAACTTCCTCTTCAATTTCATTTTGGCTACCTTCCTCTATAACTGATAGGACTCAAAACTCTGAAACTACTCATTAATATAATCCCTGACCACAGACTACTATCATTCCAGCCGACACACTCAGTTACTCCCAACACACATATTCGCAGGTCCTACTAAAACCTCCCAGGCACCCACTGCTTTACTCTGTCCTTTTCCACCTCTTCCTGGTTTCTTTCCTTCCTTTTTCATCTAAGAGTCTGTGGTTTATAATCTCAACTCTCTTGCTAATATTTTTTTCCATCTTTATTGAGATATAATTGATATATAATATTGTGTAAATTTGAGGCATATAATGTGATGATAATTTGAGGCATATCATGTGATGATTTGACACACATGTATATTGTGAAGTGATTAGCACACTAATAAGGTTGGTTAACCCCTCCATCATCTCACATAATTACCGTGTGTGTGTGTGTGTGTGTGTATGTGTGTGTTGAGAACATTTAAGATCTACTCTCTTAATAACTCTCAGTATTGTTCACTATAGTCACCTTGCAGTACATTAGATCTCAGAACTTACTCATTTTATAACTCTAAGTTTATAGCCTTTAACCAATAGCTCCACATTTTCCTCCCCACCATCTCTCCCCCCAGGCCCTATAACCATCATTCTACTCTCTGTTTCTATGAGTTTGGATTTTTTAGATTCCATATATGAGATCATACAATATTTGTCCCTCTTTCTAATCTTCAGGAACTTCCTTGCCTCAGTATATTTTAGTTACAACTGCTAACAAAATTCCAACATTCAACAAATTCCAGTATTCCCACATTTCAGTGGATGCCTCATAAGTTGTTAAGTATTATCAGAGGAATTCGTCCAGGCTGACTAGAACCAACCATATCAATAACTTCTTTTGACACTTGAAATCTGCCCCAAAATATTATCATCCCTATCACCAAACTTTCTCATTCTCCACTTCAACTTCAAAGTTTCTCAAGTATCCATAACACTCTACCACCACAATCTTTCCTCTATCATATAGAAGAATAAAAAAATCTTTGATTATTTAAAACATAGCCAAAAAATCTAAATGAAATAATGCCTAAATAATTACTGGAAAGTATAAGAACAATGGATTATAAATATCAATGAAAGAAAATTATCAGAAAGAACCGAATAGAAATTCAGAAGTTGAAAAATATAGTAACTAAAATAAAAAATTCTCTAGAATAGGCCCTAGCCAGCTCAGGTGGTTGGAGTATCATCCCATACACCAAAAGGTTGCAGATTTGATTCTTGGTCAGGGCACTTACCTAGGTTTCAGGTTCAATCCCCAGTCGGGGCGCTTAAGTGAGGCAACCTACCAATGTTTCTCACATCAATGTTTCTCTCTCGATCTATCTCTCCCTTCCTCTCTCTCTAAAATCAATAAACATATCCTCAGGTGATGATTTGTTAAAAATTCCCTAGAAGAGCCCAACAGTACATTTGAGCAGGCAGAAAAAAGAATAAGCAAATATTAGGTCCATTGAGATTATCCAGACTAAAGAGCAAAAATAGAAAAGAATGAAGAAAAACTGAATAGAACCTCAAAGACCTGTGGGAAAATCAAGCATGCCAATAGATATATAGGGAGCCACAAAGGAAAGAGAGAAAAGGGCAGCCTTTTTTTAACCAATGAAAATTTATTTTTTATATATTTTATTGATTTTTTTTCAGAGAGGAAGGGAGAAGGATAGAGAGTTAGAAACATTGATGAGAGAGAAACATTGATCAGCTGCCTCCTGCACACTCCCCACTGGGGATGTGCCCACAACCAGGGTACATGCCCTTGACAGGAATCGAACCCAGGACCCTTGAGTCCACAGGCCGATGCTCTATCCATGAGCCAAACCTGTTAGGGCAATGAAAACTTATTAAGTATCTACCATGTACCCTGCACTGCGCTTCACAAATGAGAAAACCACCATCCAGAGAAGGAAAGGGTTTCACTCAACTCATTTCTGAGGGTTTGGGAAGTAAACACCTGGTGCAAGGATCTGTAAGGAGGATCCCTGAGAAGCATGGCCCCAAAAGAAAATGGGGGTCCAAGGAGCCAGTAGTCTCTTTTCTCACAACTCTTCAGGCCTCCGTTTCCCAACCTGTGTCCCTGTGAAGAGGGGTGATAACTTTTCCCAGAGTTTTAAATAATTTGACATTATGGATCTCTCTATCATCTAGAGCTGATCCTCACTGGCCCATTCCTTCAGGCGCTCGTGGGGTTGGTGGGGATCTCAGAGGAAGGATGAAAGTAGCAAAAGAAGAAATTCATCCTGTGCAAGAGGTTCTCTATAAGATTAACAGTGATTTCTCATCAGAAACCATGGAGATAGAAGGCAATACGGTGATTGAAAGTGAAGAAAGAAAGCCTGCCAACCAAGAAACTTATATGCAGCAAAACTATGCTACAAAAATTAAGGAGAAGAAAAAAATATTCCAAGATAAACAATAACTGAGAGAATTTGTCACTAGCAGAACTACCCTACAAAAAATACTAAAGTGAATCATTCAGGCTGAAATGAAAGAACCCTAGGTAGCAACTAAATCCCCATGAAGAAATAAAGACATAAAAGTAACTCCATAAATACATATAAAAAGTAGCATAAAAAGTGGTTTCTGTTTGTAACTTTTCCTTTTGTCTAACTTCAAAGACAACTGCATGGTAGCAATAATTATAAATTTGTATCAATGGGTATAAAATGTATATGGATGTAATTTGTATGAAAAGATCAGTTCCAAAAGGAGGGAAAGAATGGATTATATATAAACAAAGCTGTTTATATATTCTTGTAATTAAGCTTTAATAATCTGGCTTAGATAATTATGAATTACTATCTCCAATACAGCCATTAAGAAATAACTCAAAAATATATAGGGAAAGTAATATGGGAATTGAAATGGTACACTAAAAAATATCTATTTAACTCAAAAAGCAGGTAGTAATGGGGGAACAATAAACAGAAAAAATATCTGACATCCTATATAATAAAACCCTAATATGCAAATTGACCAAATGGCAGAACAACCAGTTGCTATGAAGCACATTGACCACTAGGGGGGCAGACGCTCAATGCAGGAGCTGCCCCCTGGTGGTCAGTGCGCTCTCACAGGGCTCCCAGAAGCTGGGCTCATGGCTGGCGACTGCAGCGGCAGTGGCAGGAGCCTCTCCCACCTCTGCTTCAGGTGGGTGGTAAGGAGCGAGGGGTACCAGACTGTGAGAGCCCCAGGTTGTGAGACGGATGTCTGACAGCCAGCAGGCAGACATCCCCCAAGGGATCCTGGACTGCGAGAGAGCGCAAGCTGGGCTGAGTGATACCCCTCCCCCCCACCCCCCCCCCACACACACAAATTTAGTGCACTGGACCTCTAGTATAAAAAAAGAATAGCAGATGAGTGGATTAAAAAACTGTGGTACATCTACACAATGGAATACTACACTGCGGTAAAAAAAGAAGGAATTTTACCATTTGCAACAGCATGGATGGAACTGGAGAGCATTATGCTAAGTGAAATAACCCAGTCAGAGAAAAATAAATATCACATGATCTCACTCATTTATGGAATATAATGAGCAACATAAACTGATGAACAAAAACAGATCCAGAGACAGAGAAGCATTAAACTTTATATGGAAATGCAAGAGACTCAAAGAATCTTGAAAAATAATCACAAAATTAGAAGTAGTCACTCATACTTCCTGATTTCAAAACATAATACAAAATTACATAATCAACACTGTGTGGCTCTCTATATAAAAACAGATATATACATTAGTGGAATAAAATGGAGAATACAGAAATAAACCAATACACTTATGATCAATTAATTGTTGACAAGATTGTCAAATAATTCAATCAAGAAAGGATTGCTTTGTCACCTAATAGTGCTGGAACAATTGGACATCACAAGTATAATAATGAAGTTAGACGCGCCCCCCCCCCCGCCACCTTACACCATACATGAAAATTAGCAGAGAATAGATCAAAGACATAAATGCAAGAGTTAAAACTGTAAACTATTGTAAGAAAACATAGACATAAATATTCATTATCCTAGGTTAATCAATGATTTCTTAAATAGTAGGACAAAAAACAACACAAAAAATAAATTGTACCTCATTAAAATTTAAAAACTTGTGTTTCATAAGATACTACTAAGAAAATGAATACAAGCCACTGAATAGGAGAAAATATTTGCAACTAATATATCTGATTAAGGGAATAAAATAAATAAACAAATAACCCACTTTTATAATGGTCAAAGGATTTGAATAGACATTTCTCAAAAGAATACAAGCTAATGGCCCATAAGTACATGAAAAGATGCTTAACATCATTCGTTGTTAGGGAAATGCAAATCAATACTACAATGCAACATCACTTCACACTCACTAGGATGGGTATAATAATAAAGACAGACAAAAAGAAGTGTTTGTGAAACTGCGGAGAGATATACTGCTGGTGAAAATGTAAAATGTTACAGCCACTTTGGAAAACAGTTCAGCAGGTCCTCAAAACACGAAACACAGATTTACCATATGACCCAGCAATTCCACTCCCACATATATACCCAAGAGAACTGAAAGCACACAACAAAATGAAAAGACAACCCACCGAATGAGTGAACATATTTGCCAATGATACATCTGATGAGGGGATAACATCCAGAATTCGTTTTAAAAACTTATAAAGCTCGACACCAAAAACACAAACAATCCAGATAAAAAATGGGCCAAGGGCCTGGATAGACACTTCTCCAAAGAGGACATGCCGACGGCCAAGAGACACATGAAAAGATGTTTAACGTCCCTAATCGTCAGAGAAAGGCAAGTTAAAACCACAGTGAGATACCATCTCACAGTTGTCAGAATGGCTAATCAATTAACCAACAAACAACAAATGTTGGCAAGGACATGAAGAAAGGGGAAACCTCGTGCACTATTGGTGGGAATGCAGATTGGTGTAGCCACTGTGGAAAGCAGTATGGATTTTTCTCAAAAAATTAAAAAATGAAACTGCCTTATGACCCAGGGATTTCACTTCTAGGAATATATCCAAAGAAACCCAAAACACTAATTTGAGAGAACATATGCACCCTTATTTCATTGTAGAATTATTTACAACAGCCAAGTTTTGGGATCAGTTCAAATGTCCATCAGTAGATGAGTGGATAAAAAAAGTTGTGCTATATTTACACAATGTAATACTACTCAGCTATTTTTTTTTTAAAAAGAAAATCTTACCTTTTGCGACAGCATAGATGAACCTGGAGAGCATTATGCTAAGTGAAATAAGCCAGTCAGAGAAAGACAAGTGCCATATAATTTCATTTATATGTGGAATCTAATGAACAAAATAAACAAAACAGAAACATACTCATAGATACAAAAACAGGCTGACCTATGTCAGAGAAGAGGTGGTTTGAGGGGCTGGGTGAAAAAGGTGAAGGGATTAAGCAAAGGGAAAACAAGAAAGACTCATGGGCACAGACAACAGTATGGTGGTTGCCAGAGGGAAGGGGGTCGTGAGAGATAGAAGAAGGTAAAGAGCGATAAATAGTGATGGGAAGAGACTTGACTAGGGGTGGTAAACACACAACACAATATACAGATGATGCACTGTAGAACTGTATACCTGAAACCTATATAACTTTATTAACAAATGTTACCCCCAATAGATTCAATTTAATTTTTTAAATAAAGATAATGATTATGTAAAGTAAAAAGATAATAATAAATAAAATTTTAATTATAGACATTAAATTATTTATATGATATAAACATGTTGGGAAACCCTCCAAAGAGATCCATCCTAAAGTATCTCTGATTTGGATGAAGTCATAGCCCTAAAAGATATTTCCTCAAATTCTCTAGATTAGAGCTGAAGAAATATATATTGCACTTATCTAACTTTCCTTTTCTTTTTTTGGTATTTAGAGATAATTTTTTCTTTTTTGGTATTTAGAGAACACTTAGAGGGCTTCAAAATGCACATAGCAGCACTCCTCTCTTTCTAAGGCACACCATCCAGCTAAATTCTGAACGAGGGAGGGCTCCAGCAGGATTGGCATCAGCCCCACCCACCCCTGGAGGAGTCTTGTTATTAAATTATTTTTCAAAGATTCATCTTCCCCTCGTCTTCAGAGGCAGTACAGCTGGGAGTCATTAGCTGTAATCAGTGGGCAGCCAACAAAAAGAGGAAGCAGTGGGGGAATGCTCTGTCTTTCTGCAGCAGCCATCTGGGCAGAGGGAATTTGGTTTTAAACCCTAGGGGGTGGAGGAAGTTATTGGGATCTTGTTATATTTGGACTTGACTTCAGACCCTAAACAAAAGATCTTTTTTCCCCTGGAGCTTTGGTTTCTGGAACTGGGACTAAAAGATGGCAGTAGTAAGCCAGTGGCCATCTCGCAGGACATCATGGTCAAAGCAGGCAGACAGTCTGAATACAAAAGCCAAACATAGCTGGTGGGAAGCCTATTTCAAGAGTGTTTGAAAGAACGGAGGAGTTCATCCTACTGTGAGCAATCTCCTTTTCTCTTTCCTTCCTTCCCATGCTCACAGAGAAAAGCACTCCTCTTCCACTCAGAAAAGAAAAGAGGATTATGCTTGTCTTTTAAGTTCTCCATATTGAGACACCATTTTTGACCCTTTTCAAAATAAAAGTACCGCATTTTTCATTTTATCATGTCTCTGCTCTGAGGATGTCGGTAATGTGGTGTAAAAGAGAATAACAGCCCTGGCCAGTTTGGCTCAGTGGCTGGAGCATCAGCCCTCAGACGGAAGGGTCATGGGTTTGATTCCAAGTCAAGGGCATGTACCTCTGTTGTGGGTTTTACCCCCTCATTCGGGTTTTACCCCCTCATTCGGGAGGTACCAATCAATGTTTCTCTCTCTTGTACTCTCTTTCTCTTCTCTCTCTCTCTCTCTCTCTCTCTCTCTCTCTCTCTCTCTCTCTTTCTCTCCTCTCTCTCTTTCTTTTTTTCTCTTTTCCTCCAGCCCCCATCCACTTTCTCTAAAAATCAATGGAAAAAGTATCCTCCAGTGAGGATTAACAAAAAGATGATGAATACAGTCTGAGGCCAGAAGCCTAAGTTTGATCCTGGTTCTATTGCTAACTGAGATGCAGCCTTAGCAAATTAGGGCAGCTCTGGGCATCAGCTCCCTCCTCTATAAACTGAAAATAATAATGGCTATTGCTAAGGGAATTAGTAATGATGGGTATCAAGCACCTAGTATCCTCTCTAGAACATAGCAGGCAACCAAAAATTGCTTACTATTTTTATTTGTGATATTTACACCAAACTTTTAATAAAAGTGGCAAAATACACCAAATCATTTCAGAGGATTTTGAGGGAGAATCTTAACAGAATTAGCTAAACACAGTTAAAACCTCCAAGTCAGAGGTCCCTACCTTGGGGATTTATGGGACCAAACACCAGTATAGATGTGTGTGTGTGTTTTGGTGTCACAGGGTTTTACATTTTTTAACTTATTTTCAGCATCTTAAAATGCGCATTAAAATATGTATTTCCAGCTTCCCTTGAAAAACTGAAATGTTAGCTGCGCTTGGCTGTCTCGGGGAGGTTCGGTGAGCCTGAGAAGGGGCGGTGAAGGACTAAAGAAGACAGACAAGAGAATACAGCTGGGGCGTGGTGGGACACAGCTTCCCTGATGGAGTGATAGCACCGGGGCCTGCAAGCCGAGTCTTTATTTTATACTCAGAGCACACAAAGCAAAACAAGGGTAGTGGTCAACATGTTTACAATGTTCTTGTGAGTTTCACTTGTTTTGGCAGCACTTGCTGCACCTCCCACAACCCATTAGCTACCTAGGAAGGAGCAAGGGAGGACCATAAGGTCAAGCTTATTTATGCTAAGAGGGCTCTGCCCTCCAAGCTTAGTTTGTGGCTCTGCCACAGGTCAGTCTGATGCTTAACCCTATAGCTGCTCCCTATACTGGGCCAGCCCTTCTGAGTGGCAACAAAGGGCTAGGGCTGAATAGGGGCTTTCCTTTTCAGATAGGAAATGTGCTAGTCAGTGTCCCCTCCCTCCGAATGCAGGATTCTGACCCTACTTCACTAACTTAGCCTGCCTGGCCCTTTTAGGCATTTGAATCTGGTGATACCTTACCTAATCATCTGCCCCTAAGTACAGATGGTTGAGAATAAGAGAAATGAAAAGGTGCTTTATAGAATGATGCTGAGTTAGTAGCTGCTGGGCATGGAGTGAAAGGAAGATCATGTCGCATCTTGATTAGTAGGACAAGGGGCACCAGACCCAGCAACTCCTCCAGGAACTGGGAGATTTGTCATTTAACTTACACAAGTCTCAAGTCCCTAACATGTAAAGGGCAGCTAATATTTACTCTGACACTTCACAAAGTGGGTATGATAATGTGATGCATGTGAGAAAATTGGAAAACGCAATGTATAAGGGAGACTATCCAAGAGAATGAACACCATATTTTAAAGGATAAAAATTATTTTACCAGCCCATCACCAATATTATATCTTCCTTGGAAATTACACAACTAAAAGGGATCTTTAAAATAGTTTCATCAGCCCTCAGTTGTACAGATGAGCAATCTGAAATGCAAGAAGCAGTTTATAATACAGTGAAACAAGACAAAAATCTATGAAGAGGGTGCTCACTGAAAGGATACCTAATACCATGTCAGCCTCTATGAAGGCCAGGGGTGGAAATAGCAAGTCACCTGAAGGAGATTTTTTTAGGAAGAAAATAACAAACTGCTTCTGCCTTGGATTTCAAACTGTAAGGGTAATAGTACCTCCTTGCTCTGGGGAAAGGGCAGAACAGGACGTATGTACTATAAGCAGACAGAGATGTCTCCCCTTGTTTGCCGAGTCAGATGGATGGAGTGAGACAATTTGCAGAGAGAAACTCTGGGTCTCCTGGAAAGGGAAAAACTCAACCGAAACTCCCTAAGATTCAGAATAAGGACATTTGTCAGGAAGGACCACAGTGTCCCTTACCTAAGGTTTGCTGGCAAGAAAGGGAAATCCCAAAGGGGAGCTTACAGGAGAGAAGGAGTGTGGGGTCAAAACAAGGCTAAGAGTCTGGAAAGTATGGGGTGAGCCTGGACACCCTACCATGTCATTTTGGATCTCCCTAAAAACAGATACAGAGAAATTAGATAGGCAAGAGTTTATTGGGAGACATTCTCCTCAAGAATAAAGGGGGTAAGAACAAGAGAAGGAGAGGAGAGTCTTCAGACCATGATACAGGACTGACACTTGTGAAGGGAGAAGGAAGCAAGTTGGATTAAGGCCTGAGGAAGTCTCAGCCAGGCTGATAGGGAGCACCTCAGCTAAAGTTGCCTGTTAGAAGCATCTGTGTTTGGCAGAAATGTCCCGGTTCTAATACCCGCTCCCAGCCCCATCTCCATCAATGTAAAGGGGGACTTTGGAGGCTATCAGTCAGCTATGCTCCCCACAGCGTGTTTTCTGGAGGGAGATCTGAGCAGGTCACCTGTATGCCTGCCATAAACAGCCTGGCCAAATGGCATGCTGCCATGCTTGGGGACTCATAGCTTCCACCACCTTATAGACATCTGGGCCTGCAAAGGGATTAATCCTGAATGCAGAAGTGTCCACCAGGCTGAGAAAATCACTAACTGGGATTTTCTGTCCTCTCTCTCTGCCTCTCTTTTAGAAACAAGGCTTGCCTTTTTTTTTTTTAACTAAATAAACCTTTTGTGAGTTTTTTTAGTTTATTTATTTTTATTAAAATAGAGTTGACATACAATATTATGTTCATTTCAGGTGTGCAAAATAATGATTCGATTTTATATACATTTTGATATAAATCATAGGAAATATATTCAATAATAAACCCCTTTTTTTCAAACATAGAAAAGGGGGCTATTTGAAAACTCCAAGAGAGAGGTAACAGATTTCCTGCTAATAATAACATTGGTGGGATGGGGGCGTGGGGGGTGGGGGGTGGGGGGTGGGGGGTAGGGGTAGGTCAAGCAATGAATTCAAAAAATAACATGTGAAGTCAATATATTTGTACCTTGGCCAGGGAAGTTAGTTGTATTGATTACATATAGATATAGGAAGTGTTAAATAACAACAGATAATTTTTATAGTCAATCATTAGCAGAGATAGCTTATAGCAGTTATAACTTATACCTGTATAGAACTTTATAGATTACTTTATAGACTTTTACATATATTACATTTTGTTAATCCCATGATAACCAGGAAGAGGAGACAAAATTAAAAAAACAGAAGCCAGTGGAGATTAACACATTTTTCTGAACTCCATTACCTGTAAGTAGCAAATTTCATACTGGAATCCTTTTTTTTCCCTTCAAACTCCCCCCCGCCCTTCCAAGCCTTTCCATTCCCTAGGCCCATGGCCAGCTAACTGTGGCTCGAGAGCCACATGCAGCTCTTTGGCCCCTTGAGTGTAGCTCTTCCTAAGCCTTAAGAGTACCCTAATTAAGTTAATAACAATGCACCTACCTATATAGTTTAAGTTTAAAATATTCGGCTCTCAAAAGAAATTTCAATCGTTGTACTGTTGATATTTGGCTCTGTTGGCTAATGAGTTTGCCGACCACTGGCCTAGGCTGACTCCTTAGATGGCTAGGTCAATGCCCTTGACAGTAAATCATAGGGTGTTAAAGGAGGGGGCGATCTCATTTGGCTGCGGTGCTCAGGGAAGGCATTCCAGAGCAGGAAATATGGGATCTGCCTCTTGAATAATGGGTGGGATCAGAGAGAGAGTGGGGGGAGGATGCTGTCCCAGCTGGGGAATGCAGGATATTATAAGAGAGCCAGGGAAACAGCTTGACAGGGACAGAGGAACCGTAGATCAGAGCTGGTGAGTTGAGGCGGGGGAATGTTACCCTGAAGGAAGAAGTATCAGGTTTTGAAGAAGAGGTGATGCCATCAAAGCCATTGACCAGAGCCCTGTGCCTGGTGTTCCAAAGGCAGAGAGATGGACCTCAGGATTATGACATTAGTTTACAAAAGGGCTGGGACCTGATTGTTATAATGATGAATAGAGAAGTGCTGACTGTAAAAGAAGTAGAAAATGAGATAATTCCCATCGCAGAAATACAGAGATGGTTTCCAGAATGAGGGACTCAGGAGACAGGATCAAAGAAACAGATAAGAAATCACTTTAAACAGCTTTTATCGTAAGAATTCTATATTCGGATCAATCCTGAAGCAAATGAGGTTAAGAAGTGTTTATGTTAGAAGATTTGCATGTAGAACACTGTTTTCCTCTTCTTGGTTTCAGGGCAGCCAGACAGAAGGAATTAAGTGTAATTAAATATAAAAAGTATCAATTAGCACTGATTCTCCCATCTTCAGAGAGAAATGACCAGTTGGGAATGAGTGATCTAATCTTTTCTCAGCCTCAGAAGGCACAGAAACCAGTCATCTAATCACATGGGAAGACATCAGAGGAAAGTAAAGGGATCCCAATACACAAACAAAATTTCCCCCCAAAATAGCCCTAGTTCAGCATGTCATTATAGTCTCTAAAGGAACAATATTTGCTGTCTTGGTAACTTAAACTCACACAAATCTAACAGCCTTGGGGAAGAAGGAAGCTGAGTCCTGAGTGACATTTCACCTGCATCACTTAAATATTTAAACCTTTACGTAGCTAACAAAAACAGCATGGTTATCTGTCAGAATAAACATATTTAACATCCATTCCTGTTTAGATTGCTTTTATCAGGTGGGTTCAAACCAACCACTTCTCCATTCTCAAAATGACTTTATATTTCAGTACTGAGTGTGATGTTTCTAGATTATAACTTCCTGTTCCATCTGCCATCATCCATTGTCATCAACAGCTTTACCATTCCACCTGTCCCACTTCTCTCTGCTCCTTGTTCAATGAGAATCACATCTATGCATCACCAGTCAATGGTTTTATGGCATTTTCTAATTGGCATGGTTTCCTTCCACTTTCCCCCATCCTTAATATCCACCCTCTCCCCCAAAACATACACTTATACATACACAGCCTTTTAGGAACAACCTGAATATAGAACAGATGCTTTGCCAAAGAGTTATATTGAATTTCACAACATAAAATAAATGTGGTGATTGTTATAATAAGATGATAAGTCTCCTCAATCAATTACTCCCAAACCCTACCCACTCACCCCCATTCTGAGTGCATCTGATTTTACTCAAGTGCAGACACCTCCAGTCTGAATAACCCTCTATTCTTCTGGGATAAATCCTCCCTTAATACCTAAACAAAACTCCCAGGCCCTACACGGGCAGAGGTCTAGAATCTCTCTCAGGATCTGGCCCTGCCTCCCCTGAATCAGTCCACTCCACAACCTGCCAACCACTTCCCCCACAACCACACTGGGCACTGTGCTTTCCTGCTTCCCCTGAAGCAGCTCTAACACAAGACTGTGTAATCGAATTTTACTGACACTTGAAAGTAACAGAGGGCAGTGCAGAGCAGGAAACAGCTTCCTTTCGATGTCAGGCAAGGGTAGACATGTACTAGCCATTTTTTACTACAAGAAATTTTTCAGGACCCATATTCCTCCATAGGCCACATGCGGCCTCCTCCATGTTCTTGGGAGCTCTCACTCTTACCTTACTCTTCTCCCATCCCCCCTTCCCTCTCCGTTCACTGACCCTATCTATTTCACTTGATGATGCCAAGCAATAAAGCATTATCTTTGTCTCATTTTGATTCCTCTTCAATATGCCCAGAAAGTCTTGTCTTTCTTAATCTAAAGGCCTATCAGGGCTTTTCCCAAAGCAACAGAATCACTCCCCTCGGTATAATATATTATACTATTTCCCTAGAATATAGAAACATAACAAATTTTCATGTTAGTAACTTTTCTTGCCCTAGTTATAATGGCTAAATACATGGAACGTCTTTTAGTTAGGGCACAACTCTCTGAAGCTCACACTGTAGTGTCCAGGGAATGCTCTCCTGCAGTCCTGAAAGATCCGGGACCCAGCGGTAGTCAGGAACCCTGCTAGCTGTGGACTGACTTCACCCTGAAACCCATTCACAAGACCACCAACACCATTGATTGCTCCAAGGCAAGTGAAATGTACGTTATTTCTTTGCCAAGCCATCTTTTATTACTCTCTCGGAGGTATCCTGTTCTAACCCTTTGCCAGGCAGTAAGACATCTTTCCCACTACGTGTGGTGGCCTTGCTTCCAAACAATCCACACCCACCTCTCTTTATTCTCCCACAACACACGGCCATGAGCTTGCCATTTACATCAGTGTGACCATTATTTGCCATATCAAAGCTCTGAAAGATTTATGTACCTCCACTTTCCAAAGCACTCCCTAGGACAGCGGTGGGCAACCTTTTTGTGAGTGCATGCCAAAACCAGCAAAATCTCTGACTCAAAATCTTCTGCATGCCAACCCTAATTTTTTGAGAGCATGTTATGCCTACTTGATATCACTTAAGGTGTATGTATGTGAAGAACCTTGAAAAAATAATAAAATTCATTCGAGCGACAAAAACACAGTATATGATGATGAAAAATACATTTATTTTTTAATGTATACATGTTATGTAAAATTATTTATTTATCTAAGATGCACCTACACTGAATTTATCTGAAAAATAAAAAAGTCGATATTAAGAAAAAAATTGTAAATGGAAGATTATAAGAGAGGGTTTCACGTGCCAGCAAAAGTTACTGGCGTGCCATGTTTGGCACACGTGCCAGGGATTGCCCAACCCTGCCCTAGGATGTCCTTGCCATCTGAACTTATCAGTCTTCATCTGCTAGCCTTGTCCACTTCACTGTCAGTCTTCATCTTTCCTCACCAAAGCCTTGTATTAGTTTGCCAGGGTCCAAAATTTAGGTGTCAGCAGGACTTCACTCTGCTGAAGGCTCTCAGGGGAGAATCTTTCCTTGCCTCTTCCAGCTTCTGATGGCTCCAGAAATTCCAGATCAGTGATCACATAATTCCAATCTCTGTATCCATTTTCACACAGTCTTCTAGCTTGGTCTCAAATCTTCTTCTGCCTTTTCTCTTATAAGAATCCTTATCTTTGGATTTGATACCCAATCAGATAATCCAAGATGAGATGATCTCATCCGGAGATCCTGAATTACATCTGCAAAGTCCCTGTTTCCAAATAAGGTCACGTTCAAATCTGGGTAGGCATATCCTTTGCAGGGGAGGAAGACCACCATTCAACCCACTGCGAGCCCCACAGTTCTAAGAGCCTGACCGTTGTCTGTGGAGGACATCCTTCAGAGCCCCTAGGTTCAAGAAGGAGATTCATTGCATGGACTTGAAGGAACTCTGTTCCCTTTGCCTTGGGCAGGTAAATACTATCTCTCCACCAAGAGAATTGCTGCCAGAGATCCAGTTTCACCTGCTAGAAATCTACAGTGGTGTAAGGTGGGGAACGCAATCAATCTCATTTGACTTTTCCATCTCCCACAGCAGAATGGAAAGTTTAACTTTCTCTTCTCTCACCATCCCTGGAATTTGTGCATACTATTGCATGACAGCATTTTCCAATCCATGATTTGAAGAACAGGAAATGTCACTGAGTGTTCCACAATTTAAATGCTCTGAGAGAGTGACCATGCACGCAAGCTTATCAGTGACTCCGAGAAGCTACAGTAAAGTAAGGAGACTTTAGTAAAGAAACCTGGTTAACCTCATTTAACCCAATATTTTCAAAACTCCCTTGCTCTTCAAGACCTTTTTTTAAACAGAGTATCTTTTAAGATTTCATGGAATGCTAATGTCCTGCAGAACACAATTGGGAAATGTCTTTTGAAAATATTACATAAGCAACAGTTATTATTGTCTTCTCGATTCCAACCTTAGAATATACAGCTGTATTTTGTTATCTTGGTATTAAACAGCTAAAATTAAAGTCTTCTCTGGCCAATTTTTATTTTTCTACTTAGAACTGAGTACCCTGAATTAGTCGGCATCTGTAAAGGATGAAGGCACCAAACCAACATAGAATAACCCTCAAGATATTTTTGAAGGGTTATTCTTCTTCCTCCAGCCTCCTAATGTCAGTACCTTGCATGTAGCGAGCACTAGCTGGCTGTTCCCTGAGAGCAAAGCCCTGCTTGTGATGCTCCTTCTTGCACGAATGTAATGTTTATGTCAGAAGATAAGCCCTAATTTTTCTTTTCTTAAACATAGCAGGACAATATTACAATTATTATTTATGTTTTACTATAAACGAGAAACATTACAAGCTATAAAACATAATTGGCTAGAAAGTTTTCCATGAGTCATTTCAAATTATAGAACTTGATCATTTCAAGCACAGATACCACATATTGTTCAAAAGTAGGAACTAACTGTGCCAGTGAGCCTGATTCTAGGTTGAGGGGAACTGCTATGTGAGAAGGTGGCCTGGATGTTGGAATGGACACTGACTCCAAGTCAGAAGACCAGGTTCCAGTTCTACTTGTAAAACCACAGACAAGACTTTCTGAACTTGGAGTTTCTTTCTTGAGTTTCCAGATACATCAATGGACATACTAATACAGTTAATTCTCATTATTCAAGGATTCTTTACTTACCCACTCACCTGCTCGGTGACATTTATTTGTAACCCTGATATCAGTACCCCTGGTGCTTTCACAGTTATTCACACACATGCACAGGTGACAAGTCATTTGAATTGCCCAACATGTGTGTTCCCAGTGGAGGTGAAACAAGGCAACACTCTGCCTTCTGGTTTCAGGTCTCATACTATATACAAGTGTCCATTCCCAGGTCTATTTAATACAGCATTTCCACACTTTTTGTGCTTTGTTGGTGACTTTACTGTTTAAAATGGCCCTGAATGTAGTGCTGAAGTGCTGGCTAGTATTTCTGAGCACAGGCTGTGATGGACACATTTTGTTCAGGCATGAGTTATAGTGGTATTGGCGGTGAGTTCAACAATATATACTAAATAAGATATCTTTAAACAGAAGCACATATAAGTATTGATTAGGCTAAGTACTGATTAGTTGAAAGTGTGAGCAGAAGCTCTCAGGGACTTCACTTAGGAGCAATAGCTCAGTATTTACCAATTCAGGGCAGAAATAGGGGAGCACACGGAAAACGTTAAAGCTTTAAACAATATATTATTATGCTAACTTTATGTTAATCTTAACAAATGTTCCCAGTAGTAAGACTATTTTAAAATCCTTTGCCTTCAAAATGCAGACTTTGTTTTTATGGGACCAGAAATATATTAATAAAAATATTGTTTTCACAAAATGCTCCTAATTTAAGCCACAAAGGTTGAAGAAGAAAACAAAACAAAACAAAAAACCTAAAACATTTCAAGAAAACTTTAGTGTTAGATCTGAATTTATAAAAACTTTTCATTGCAACAGTTCTTGATCACAGAATGTGCATAGCATTTTATAAAGAGAAAAAGATCAAAATTCCCACTAGTCTTAGAAAACTGAATTTGCTTCAGAGAGACAATGGATGTACTGCAAAGGAATACTGGGTTTCTGAAGGGTCACTTGGTCCTAGGTGCTCAGAAGGCTAATCAAATATATTAAACAAAGATAATTCTGACCTGGGTAAAAAGCTATAAGTAAAATCAAGAAGGTACAAAGGTCAAACTAAGAAGTTCACCTGGATATTGATGCCCATCTCCACTCTATTCCAATGATAGCCCCTAGGGCAGGGGTGGGCACACTTTTTGACTCGAGGGCCACAATGGGTTCTTAAACTGGACCGGAGGGCCGGAACAAAAGCATGGATGGAGTGTTTGTGTGAACTAATATAAATTCAAAGTAAACATCATTACATAAAAGGGTACGGTCTTCTTTTTTTTTTGGTTTTATTCATTTCGAACGGGCTGTAGTTTGCCCATGGCTGCCCTAGGGTATGAGAGAAATAGCAGCAGCCAGGACAGCCCAAAAGGTGCCGAGGCAAGTGCCAGTGAGGGCATTTTACCCATTGGGCACGTGATTGGGCCAGTTTTACCAATGAGGCCATCAGCCCTATTTTGAAGAATGTGGCTAAAATGCTCCAGGTGTTAGAGTACCATATTGAATGGTTATGTAGCATCTCCCAATCTATTTTCCCCAACTCCACTAACAACTGACTGAAGGAACTTCAGGTTTTGAAAATCTAATGTGCCTCACTCCCGAGGGTGGGTATGTTGCTATGTAACAAAGAACATGCCAGTTCATCTTCCCCTAGCACTAGGAACAGCTGGAAGGAAAGAAAAGGAAACCCATTTTAAAACATTTTAAAGCTCCTCTCTATTCCAGACTATGAGACGGCTCTGTTTAGGATCTAAAATATGCTTACTTTAACCCATCTTTGTTGACACAGCCACAAACTTCAGCAAATACTGGAACCAGACTCCACTAGATTTCTTAGAAACTTTCATATGTGAGCAAAATCCCCCTTTGATTTTGCCTGATGTTCATCTGCTATAATTTTTACCACGTTCTAAAAAGGAAATCTTCTAGCATTCTCTATTCTGTATTTTGCAGTAAAAGAAAATGCCAATTGGACAACACTTATCCATTTCCAGCGATAGCAAATTGTGTCTCTTCATCCTCTCAAGAGCTCTTTTCTGATAGTCCTCATGTGTTTTTAGATTTTATAAGCAGCCCTTCTAACCTATGGAACTCTCTATGACTTCCAAAGTACAGCGCACGTGTAATGAGGATAATGAGACTCACATTTGCAGGGGGAAAAAACAAACAACAAAACAGAAGCCAATGCTTTAGGTTGGAGGAGCAAGGTTGGGTTCAGGGGACCATCTTTTTTCCCAAAGAGCCGTAAACGTGTTCACCGCTGGCTGACTCTCACTGGGAGAAGTGTGCTGTCCTGGGCGCAAAGCTGAGGGCTCTCGAACCCTGGCCTTTGTCCTCAGGCCTGCTCTCTGGCCTAGCGCCATGCAGAGAGCCAGGAGCCTCTTCTTTCTCATGCAGCAGCTTCTCACACTCATCCCCTGGTGACCCTACTCTTTGGCACATCCCCCAGGCTACGCTTAATCAGCATGGTGCAAGGTGCTCTCCACTTAGAGCAGCTGAGACAACCTCGGCCTCTTTGGGTACCTGAAACTCCTCTCCCTGGCATTATAATAAAGCACGTTCACTACTACAAGTATTGGGAGGAAGGGAAGGATCTTAAATATGTGACGATATATCAACCTTAAAGTCAGAGCGAGGAATTCATACATTTTAATGGGCCTATATATGAATCCTCATGTTTTAAAAATTGGTCTCCTTGCACATATGTAATGAAATATTCAAGAAACAAGGGCTTCAAAAAGGAGTAGATTCAGGCAACCTAAATCTGAAGCCTCAAGTGCACAGCACACGTTCACAATCCTATTCTAGTTCTTTGTGCAAGAGGCAAAGCCCAAGAGCCCTCTCTGATCTCGCCCCAGTCACCCCACATCCCTGGGCACCGGTCAGATGGAGCCACTCACCATCGTCTGGACATAGTGGGCATCTTCTCAGCTTTCTGCCTTACTCAGGCCTGGCACCCTTCTTTCTCTTCTCTGCTAGATGAAGCCCTTTATGACTCTGCTTCAACAACCTCACTTCTGAGTCCACCCCGGAGTGAGTTATTTGTCCCTGCATCTGTGCTCACATACATCTTTAATTAGTACTTAGATATCATGCTCGGTTAGTCGGGTACCCATCCTGAAGGACATCTTTTGTCTCCAGAAATTAGCATTGTGCCTGACACATAGTTGTCTGTTCATACCTGTCCTCCCACTTCCCTGGGGTAGCACTGTCACATTGAAGTGTCTATTCAGCTAAGACTGAACATTTTGAAAGCCCCCTTTCATCTACATAGAACCATCTAGGTTTTCTCGGTCCATCAGCTAGAAGCCAAGGATTCCAAGGCCTGGCAGGGTCACAAGATGGAAGGAACCTGAATTCTGAGTCACTGCTTGGAGGAAAGCCTCCCAACAACTAGGAATGCCCTCATTACATGAGCAAGAAATAAACTTCTATTGTGTTAAGCCACTGCAAACTGGGGCTTTATTTGTTACAGTTGCTTTACCCTAACTAATGCAGATTCTCAAAAATATATATTTTGTTTAATAAAATAGCTCTATGGAATGAACTACGTTTAGTCCCTCTAAGGCAGGGGTCCTCAAACTTTTTAAACAGGGGGCCAGTTCACTGTCCCTCAGACCGTTGGAGGGCCGGACTATAGTCTAAAAAAAACCTATGAACAAATTCCTATGCACACTGCACATATCTTATTTTGAAGTAAAAAAAAAAAAAAAAACAGGAACAAATACAATATTTGTATTTGCATGTGGCCCGCGGGCCGTAGTTTGAGGACCCCTGCAAGTCTAAGGTCTAAGTCATAAAACATAGATTAAGGAGAGGGAAGGAAAAGAAAGATGAAGCAAAGAAAAAAGGAAAGGAGAAGGAAAGAAAGAAGGAAAGGAAAGAGAAAGAAAGGAGGGAGGGAAAAAGAAAAGATGTTATATACAATGTATACACCTCGAATGTAAGCTGCCTAAATCCTCACCATCAACTGGGTACCTTAAAACCAGCTTATTTGTTGATTTTGCTGCTGTATCCATGGTGCCTAAATATTCCCTGAGATAGAGTAGGTGGTCAAGAAGTATGTGCTGAATTAATTAGTGAATAAAATTATGAATGAATATCATGTCTTTGCTTCCTTATAAAATGACCCCAAGAAATCACATCTCCTTAAGCCTACTATATGATATTTATTTAATCCAATATTAAGTAATATCTCTCTTCCAAAAGTTTAAGAAGCAACATGTAAGACTTTAATATGCATCTGAATGCCTTTGAACATGAATTCCATTGGCCCCACAGAATTCATGTTTCCTGGAAGCTTTTCTCTAAAATAATAGCGTATTTCTTGTTATTAAAGAGCTGATACTTAATGGTTGGCTCTGAACTTGATAAAAGGCAGAATTTTTCTCCCTTTCTTATACTAATCTCCAAACCAAATTACTTATTATTATAAGAATATTTAGGGGGAAAAAAACTTCAGTAGATATTTTTGGAAAGGGAGATTGGGGGGAAGTAGAAAGAGAAAAAATAATCCAACTTTAATATCAAGTAAGGGAAGAAGAGACCACATGTGGTGATGAGACCAATTTAATCTACATCCCATGGTCCAATGGTCCAATTATTGCAGTATACATATATAATGCTAAATTTTGCCCAGTCCTGCTAATCAGACAGCAGCTCACTGTGTCTGTTTATCTCTAAGCCATTACCCAGTTGTACAGTAAATCTGCAATTCCAGAGATGGTCTAAAATAGAAACCCATGCTGGCTAAATTTGTTTTGGGACATATCAGGCAACAGCTAGAAATTTTTAAATGACCAACTTGTATTCCGCTGAGGCACTGAATGAATTGATTAGGGAAAAGCTAAAAATTGAATAGTATTTTCTGGAGTAGGCTAAGGTTAGTGCTGCCAGTGAAAATATGTAACCATGAAGAGAATAGCTATCAATCAGAGCTGATTTTATAATAGAAATGTGAAAAAATTAGATTAAATCAGGAAAGGGGGAATGTCTTATTTTTCCCTCTATATGCCCCTTTCTGACTAGGTCAATGATATAAAGTTCTCAGGAATATATGCAAACTCCCACCACTAAAATTATAGTAGGAGATAAGTTTTCCCACTGGCCAGCCGTTATTTCTCAGTTGAGACAACCTCTGATCAGGAGATGGGGACATATACTGTGGAAAGGGCTGACACTCAGTGGACCAATACCGTGTGATTGATTGGTTTCTAATATGGAGTGTGTGGTGCTGCCTTTGAGAAAAGGGCTCTCTTGAGAGACAAGCCCAGCTATTGTTTGGCTGCTCTCGTGTTAGCGAGTGCCCTGCGGTAACCCTCGTGCTCTGAAATACTCATATTGGTTATTTCAAAGTTGGGTGCAGAATTGTGCTTTCCCGTGTCTGTCACTAATGACTTGCAGCTGTTGCTAATCTGTGCCTCTGATTTCCTTTGATTACTATGTGTATTGATGCCTGTGGTAAATAGGCATCTGCCAGGTGCCAGCACAATCAGGGGGAAAATATAAAAAGTTCCCTGTTTCAAATTCAATGTGACATTGTGCAAGTTGAGAGGCAGCCATTTAACCATTCAGAGGAAACAGCTTCCTGGGGCACCTCCGGCCTCCTGGCCAGGGACATTCCTCCCATTCTCCCGCCCCACCCCCACCCCTCATGATGCTGATTTTCGTTGGGATTGTTTAGGGACGTGAGAAGAAGGTTCCATACCACATAACATCAGCAGAGCAAGATATCTAAGACGAGTGGGTATGACCCAAGTTTCCAGAGAGCAAGTGTCTCGCCCTTTGGCTGAGTTAAGCTGTAAAGGACCTCACCTGCCCCATCGAGTTCCCAGAAACTTCTCCGTGACAGTGGTCCTGTGTTTCTTCCCTTGAGGAGGCACCTTACTCAGGAAACACCCTGGCCAGTCTCTATCGCCTTCTCCTGCGGGAGAACCAGGTGGTCATCTGGAAGGAAACAGCAAGGTGCAGCGTTTCCCCGGAAAGATGCAAAAGTGGTCACGATCCAAAAGCCACAGCCGCAGGTCCAATGAAAGTAGCTTCTCCGGAGCACGTTTTCTTGTTTTTTGTTTTTTGGTTCTTAGAGAAGCTACAGACAAAGATAGAGTTCATCCGCTTCTTACTCTCACGCGGTAATCTTAGAGAACAATATAGGAGACAGGAAGGAGCCTCTGGTGTCCCCGTGGGGGTCTCCCTCACGGCTTTCTCCACCCTCCTTTCCCTCATGCAGAGTAAGAGTGCTGTCCCCCTGGACAGCCACAGACGCTGGCTCTTCCCAGGCAGGACGGAGAGCTACTCTGCTTGGCACTGGCATTTCCTCCTTCCACCCGAATGTCATGAAGACAAGAATAGTTTGACAGGTTCATCTTTATTTCCTGTTCCAAAGAGAAAGTCTTCAGTGTTGGTGGCCATTCATTCTTTTGTCATTGCTAGAAACAGAGCGAGAAACCGGTTGTTAGGTTGCAAATTTTGGCACCTGAGGGGTAACCAAATGAATCTTAGAATGTTGGGATAAAAGTCCATGAGGTTCCAAGATATCTTGAATCTTTCAAAAACATGACATAAAAATGAGCACCTGACAGATTGTTTTAATCCCTGCTTGGGCAATTTTAAAACCCAGACTGTAGTTGGGATATTGATGTAAAAGCATATCTCAAGAATGTTTGGTCTTCTTCCATCAAACTGGCACTAAATGTCCACTCTCAGCACTTTACCTCTAAGGCTTCAAAAATCAATCCGTAAGTCAGTAGAGACATACTTTGGAGATATGTGGGTTGGGTTCCAGACCATCGCGATTAAGCGAATATTACAATAAACTGTCTCAATCATTTTGCTGGTGGAGGGTCCTGCTTTCATTTTGTAAAAAACACAATAGCTATGAGCACAATAAAGTGAAGTACAATGAAACGAGGTCTGTCTGGGTGCCCAACAGTAGCTAAATCAGTTTGAAAATAAGTAAAAGAGGACGTCCTATCTAAGTCAGAGGAAATCACTGTAAGTAAATGCCTCTTAGCGCAGTGATGAAGGGGAACAGATGTGACAGGATAATCACCCGGGCATTGACTGTAGGATTCAGAAAGAAACCTCAGGGTCAAGCAAAGTACAAAAATAATAATAAGGGGATATAGGATAAGAAATCAGCCAAATTATGAGTCAACATTCCCTGGGTATTCAGACAACAAATACTTCAACAAATTTTCACTACACTGCATTTAATTTATTTCAAGACAATGGTTTAAAAACAAAATTCCCAGATCCAAACTAGAAGCAAGTAAACATCTCAAAGAGTCTTGATAGATGGAAAAGGAAGAGTTTATTGAGATACAGAAAATGTTGGCAAGGAGAGTGTTTGAAGGTAAAGACATCAAAGATATTTGAACCCTTTTAAAGGTTCACAAAGTAAGCAAGAGCATTTCTCATTGACAGTCAGAGGACAGATGGAATGAGATGGGTGTAGAGGTGATCATCTAGAAAAGGTTGGCTAGGGACAGGTATTACTCTCTAAATACCAGTCCACTTGGCCACCTCCCCACCATCTCCATTCCCCCAAGAAAAGCAATGTCAGAAATAACATACTCAACTTCACAAAGTGCATAACAGAGAAATCCTTGGTTTTCCAGCTTCTTGGTGTGACCTTTATAATTACCAGTAATCTTAGTAGCTGGCTTTATGTTGCTATCAACACATCTGAACACACTGTATTCCAGAGAGACCTGTAAAAGGAGCTGTCTTTTGGGGGCTCAGGCAATGAGGTTGAGCAGAATCCTGCGCTGGCAGCAAGAGCTAATTGCAACCTAATAAAGCAACCAGCTGGGTCTTTTGTCTAGCGACCTTCCTACTCCATCCTCAATGAAACACTCGCCCGCCCGGTGACTTGGAGGAATCAGAGAAATCACAAAAGAAATCCACTGACTGTGAACTTGAAGCTGTCACCCTGAGTATCACTTTCATCATTTGGGTAAAGATATGTACGTACTAAGTGCTTAGTGGTACCAGTTTCACATTTAATTCAGGTCATCAGAATGGCAAATGCCTTTTTTCCAAACATTTACTGCCTTTTTCCCAAACATTTACATGGGAGTCTTGTGGCTAGGTTTCTAAACAGTGGTACAAGGGGAGTTATCACTGTGAGCTGCTGTGCAAATTAAAATAAAATGTAAGATAATTAAAACATAAGGAGAATTTTGAAAAAATGATGAATATTGTATGTTCCCTTTTAAAGATTCCTGAAACCCATTAGCACATTATGGACTCTGAGGAGTCCTGAAGTTCAATAAAATTGAACAATTCAAT
Source organism: Myotis daubentonii (assembly GCF_963259705.1). Taxonomy (NCBI): domain Eukaryota; kingdom Metazoa; phylum Chordata; class Mammalia; order Chiroptera; family Vespertilionidae; genus Myotis; species Myotis daubentonii. The sequence goes on along the minus strand of NC_081842.1, from coordinate 141,087,505 downwards.
CTAGAATTTTCTAAATGTATTTGATGGAAAATGTTTTTATATAGGCAACACCTATAAATATACCAGAAAAAGTATTTCATGGCCATGCAATTTTAACATATTTGTTGGTCTACATCAAAATAGGACATTTTATTATTTACAATGAAGGGAGTACTTTAATGATAGATTGTCATATATATATAATCTGGTCCATAAACTGGCCATAATACTTAATTAATAAATCTTGGACTGTTCATTTGAAATCCTGTGGCATGATGAGTTCATTTAGGGTCTTTATTTCTTAATTGTTTACTATGTGTTTTGTGGAATATTTCATTTGTATTAATAAATGTGGTCAATGTTATAATTTTTGCCAAGCCAAAAAAAAAGTGATATCAGGGAAATTCTACAAGTGTTTTTGCAATAGTATTCAGACTCTATTCCCCACTCCACCCCAAAAATATCCATGTAAATAGCTAGTAAAATGAATGCTAAAAAAGACCTATGTGAAAAGCATGCAATACAATGAGGATTTGTGCTCCTTGTTTTGGAGCTTGTTAAATTTAGTATGAGACAAAATGACTATGCTAATAATTAAAGGCATAACACTATAGATACTATAAGAGAATAAAAGAGGGTTAATTTCTTATTTTAATATATTTTTATTGATTTCAGAGAGGAAAGGAGAGGGAGAGAGAGAGAGATAGAAACATCAATGATGAAAGAGAATCACTGATCGGCTGCCTCCTGCACACCCCCCACTGAGGACCAAGCCGCAACTCAGGCATATGCCCTTAACCAGAATCGAACCTGGGACCCTTCAGTCTGCAGGCCAACACTCTATCCACTGAGCCAAACCGGCTAGGGCAAAGAGGGTTAATTTCAATTGGGAATATCAGGCAAAGTTTTATGAAGTGAATCATGTGTGTAGAGCCTTAGAGAATGAGTTGATCATTAATAAGTAGAGATCAGGGAAAAAATAGAAAAGTATCAAATGACTAATGAGAGCTATCAAGAAATAAAAAAGACAAGATGCATTTAGATTTTTAGGGTCTTAATTAGTAGCTAGGACATTTGAGATGTTAAAATAAATTTAGTAAACAGTGAAGGTCCATGAAGTTTTTGAAAGAAGAAACGCCCCTGAAAAGGTTACATCCTGGGAACAACATTTAGAATGGGGAGAGGGAGCAGTCTAGAACAATGGTTCTCAAGGTGTGGTGCCCAAGGCAGAAGCAGCTGGGGCTTTGTCAGAAATGCACATTCTTAGACTCAGATAGTGAAGCTCAGGAATTCATGTTTTAACAAGTCCTTCAGGAGATTCTGATGCAAGCTCAAGCCTGAGAACGACTGGTCTAAAGACAAGGAAATCAAAGTTCATTTTAATTGTCCAGATAACTGGTAATGAAGACTTAATCCAAGTAAAATAATCACCGTAAGAAAGTAAAGGATAGAACAGATGGGGAATAGGCAGCTGATTTCACCAAATGATCAGTGATCTGAAGGATGCAGATCATCATGTCTCTTCAAATGCTGTCCCTAATTTCCTAGACAGATGACCACTGTTTACTTTTACAAGTGAATCATAGAAACACAACTGAAGAACTTCTGAGGACTAGCTAGATATAAGGGATAGAGAGAATTTAAAATAACTCCAAGCCTTACGCCTCAGAATCAGGCAGTTTAAAGAGGTCTTTAACAAAGAGACAAGAAAAACAGAAGGAGATGCAGATGGAAAATGGAATGGGTCCATGTGTTTAGGTTTTAATTATTTATACCCATATCTAGTGAAAAAATAATTTACAGAAGTTTATAAACATGTACACTACACAGTAAGGTAAAATAGCATAAGACAAAATAAAAATGAGAAAGAAAAAATGAGGCCAGAGAAAAGTAAGCATAGGGAAGGAAAATTATAAGTGAGCCAGGAAAGGGACAGGAATCTACATTTAGGCTTCCTTGTAATCACGACCCTGAAAGATTCACAGGATTAGTGAGAGCAAAGCAAATCATTTACTAAGAAAAAGCCCATTTCTTCTTTGTACTGAAACTGGGGAGAAATTTCTACCCTAGACCATAAAAAAAGAGATTTATAATGTAGACAATAATATTTTCAATACTGTCCTTGGAGACAAATAATTTGGTTTGAGAACATCACATGAATGTGCCCTTAGAACAATGAAGTAAATATTTCCTGCAAAAAGTTGAGAATGTGAAACTCAGGAAGAAAATCAGAAATAAAAATGTGAATGAATTTGGAATTTTCGCACATAAAAGAGCTGCCTGGTGGGTAAATGACAACACAGTAAGACAAATAGAATTGAAAGGTCCTGCTGCTATTAGGGTTTAAGTCTATGGTGTAGAAAGCACTGCCTAAATAAAAATATAATATCTTCACTAAGGATGCATATTAATAGGTTTCAAACATGAATGAATTTTTAATTGAAAATATAAAATGTTTTCCTCTTAGAAAAAAAATTAATCAAATTTTAAGTATATAAAACCGGTGAATTATTAACATTCTAAAAGATTCAACATCAAGAGAGATTTGAGATGGTAGCAAAGTAGATGGATGTTACATTCACCTACTCCCAGGACCAAACTGGAATTACTGCTAAAATATAGAGCAATCAGGCTCTGGTTGGGTAGCTCAGTTGGCTCAGTTGGTTAAAGTGTTGTCCTGATACACCAAGGTGTGAATTCGACCTCCAGTCAGGGCACATACAATCAGCAACCAATGAATACATAAATAAGTGGAACAAATAATCTCTTTCTCTCTCTCTCGCTCAAGTTAATGGAAAAAATTTTAAAATACAGTGGGGCCTTGACTTACAAGTGTCCCGACTAACGAGTTTTTTGAGATATGAGCCATCACTCAGCCGATTTTTTGCTTTGAGTTGCGAGCTAAAATTCGGGTTACGAGCCAGCTTCAGATACCCCACCGCTAGCTGGCTCAGCGAAGGTCACAGTGAACGCCACAACATCAGCCCAGCATCACGTGTCTCATTCGTTCACTTTATGATTTGATATACGAGTAATCTGAGTTATGAGCTCCGTCACAGAACGAATTAAACTCATAAGTCAAGGCCCCACTGTATAGAGCTATAAACCTGAGTAGCCAACTAGAGACTAGCTGAAGAGCAGTCTTATAACCAAGGATTTACAGAAGAAACCACATTGAGCCTGGGAGGAAGGGTGGAAACACAAAATGGCCTGGCCCTGCTCCCACAGGCAGCTGCTGAGATTCCAGAGGGATATGTCAGGTGTCAAGTTTCTCCCTGAGGGGTCTGAGGTCTCAACCCCAGGCCATTTCCTTATCCCAGGGCACCAGAGCTGGAAAGAGGAACCCACATAACATCTGGCTGTGAAAATCAGCGGGAATTCTGTCTGCCAGGGAGAGAAGGAAGTCTGCTAGTGTCACAAGCACCCTCTTAAAGGGTCAATGCACAAAATCTTGTTCACAGTCATTCACCCTGGGCTCCGGCAGAAGGAGGGCAGAGAAGACTAGAGTTGTGTGAGGAGAGACTAGGGTGTGTGGCTCTGGGAAGAGAGACTAGGGCGTGTGGCTCTGGGAAGAGAGCTGAAGGGATAGCCACCCTGATGCCTATGCTGAGTCACTCTCCCTCACTGCAGATGCCATGTTTCTTGGATGGAGCACTCCCATTCTTGCAGCATCAGCCTGAGGAAAAGCAGTAGCCCCAACCACTGGACTCCCTACCACCCTGCAAGGCTTGCTCCCTGATGAGAAGTCAGCTGCCTGGGCTGGGATGTAGATGCTGGGGTAGACTCAGGGAGTGTCAGTGACTGAGTTTTGTGGCTTTAGGACAAGGACCATTTCGCCACACACACTTTCCTGTGAACCTGACTGGGGCTTCCTCCATACAGAAGACCCACAAGCTCCAAGCTCCCAGCTTCTAGTGGTTCCAGCCTACTGAGGTCTGGACCGAATCTGGGACAGACTAAGTTGTGTGGCTCTGGGGTGGGGGCCTACCCCAAGTCTGACTGGCATCTCCCCCTCAGGGGAGATCCACTAGTCCCATCCTCCCAACTCCAAGGGGCCCAGCCCCGCTAAGATCTGGCTCCTGGCAGAATTTGGGACAGACTAAATTGTGTGGCTCTAGTAGGGGGAGCATTTCTCCCTCAAACACCCAAGCCATGCAGAGCCCACCCTTCACATGACCAGATCTTGGTCTGTTTGCCTGAAAAACTCTGTTGGCCTCACTCTGATACCTCCCCAAGACCCTGACACCTCCCCAAGACCCTGACACAACACAAAGATGTGTAAGCACCCAACAGGTGGCAGCTAGACTTGGTATACCCTGGGACATTTGCTGAGTGGCCTCGGACCCAGCATTAACACCAAGTTTGAACCTGTATGGATTCAATGAGCACCACTCATCCCTAACTGGTGACTCACTGTACCACCAGAGGCACTTTAAGTGACTGAGCTAGCAGATGAGGCAGGTGAGGGCAGATCTCAGGGCGCCTTAAGGCTTTTGCTGACCTGCCCTCGGGACTTATGTTGGTAAAAGCCAGCCTGGCCTGGCCGGTTTATCTCACTGGTTGAGCATCGATCCATGAAACAATTCACTGGTTCGATTCCTGATCAAGGCACATGCCCAAGTTGTGGGCTTGACCTGTAGTAGGGGGCATGCAGGAAGCAGCCAATGGATGTTTCTCTGTCATTGATATTTCTATCTCTCTACCCCTCTCCCTTCCTCTCTCTCTAAAAAAATCCAATAAAAACATATTATTTTTTTAATAAAAAGCTGCCCTGACTGGTTTGCTCAGTGGATAGAGCGTCAGCCTGCAGACTGAAAGGTCCCAGGTTCGATTCCAGTCAAGGGCATGTACCTTGGTTGTGGGCACATCCCCAGTGTGGGGTGTGCAGGAGGCAGCTGATCGATGTTTCTCACTCATCGATGTTTCTAACTCTCTATCCCTCTCCCTTCCTCTCTGTAAAAAATCAATAAAATATATATATTTTTTAAAAGCTGGCCTAGGTGTGCAGCTTGGTCCTTCCTGAGCACATCCAGGCCCAGCAGAAGCATCCACAAACTGTGAATAACTTTATAACTCCAAACAGGTTGCCCATGGCCAATCACCAGCACCTTCTGACATTGGCCAGCACTAGAGTTCCTCCCAAGAGGCCACAGAACCAGCACACTCAGTGGCCAGCTTCAGACAACATTAGAGCAAGATCCAATTAGCTTCACAAGTGGCATATCCAAAGAGAGATCTCATCAGGCACCAGACTGCTGAGGAAAATTCCACTTCATGTGGTCAGCAGCTGCAAAGCAGCTCATATACTAGGGTCAAGGTTGATCTTCATAGTCAGCCAGGCTGAGGGTCAACTCCATGTACAAACATACCAGGAGCAATCAAGACCAAGAGCAAACAGACCAAAGGCCAACAGACCAAGACCCAATTACAACAGGAGGATGCACATAATCCACAAGAGGGACATTGCTGGAGCACCCAGATCAGATGATTAAGGAGACTGCACCTCTGGGTTCCACAGGACACCTACTACATAAGATCACTCTACCAAGACTGGGAGTCATAGTAGATCTACCTAATACATAGAAACAAACACAAAAGAGCAGCAGTATGGAAACAAAAAAATATACTCCAAGTGGAAAAAAAAACAAAAACAAAAACAGGAGTAATCTCTAGAAAAAAAGCTAAATGAAATGGGACAAGCAATTTATCAGACATAGTTCAAAAACAGGATTATAAGGATGCTCAAGGAACTTATTGAGAACTACAAGAGCATGAAAAAGGACATAGAAACCATAAAAAATAACCAGTCAGAAATAAAGAATACAATATCTGAAATGAGGAATATACCAGAAGGAAAAAACAGTAGGTTGGATAAAGCAGAGGACCCAATCAGCAATTTGAAAAAAGTACCAGAAAACACCCAACCAGAACAGCAATATATATATATATATTTTCTTTATGTATATATTGAATGAAGATAGTCTAAGGGACCTCTGCAACAATAGGAAGCATAACAATCCACATCACACGGGTAACAGAAGAAGTGAGAGGCCAAGGAATCAAGAACCTATTTGAAGAAATAATGGCTGAAAACTTCCCTAACCTGGTGAAGGGAAAGGACACATAGAGTTTTAGGAAGCAGAAAGCACAAAGAGTTTCAAACAAAATAAATCCAAAGAGGCCCACTCCAAGGCACATCATAATTAAAATGGCAAAGGTTAAAGACAAAAAGAGAATCTTAAGCAACAAGAGATAGTCACCTGCACGGAAGCTCCCATAAGATTGTCAGGTGATTTCTCAACAGAAATATTTCAGGCCAGAAGGAATTGGCATGAAATATTCAGAGTGATGAAAAGCAAGGGCCTACAACCAAGCAATTCTACCAAGAAAGTCTATCATTCAAAATGTAAGGTGAAATAAAGAACTTCTCAGACAAGAAAGAGCTAAAGGAGTTTGTTACAAATCAGTATTACAAACAGTGGTTCTCAACCTTCTGGCCCTTTAAATACAGTTCCTCATGTTGTGACCCAACCATAAAATTATTTTCGTTGCTACTTCATAACTGTAATGTTGCTACTGTTATGAATCGTAATGTAAATATCTGATAAGCAGGATGGTTTTAGGCGACCCCTGTGAAAGGGTCGTTCAACCGCCAAAGGGGTCGTGACCCACAGGTTGAGAACCACTGGGTTAAAAGGTCTTTAAGAAAAAGAGAAAGAGAGAGAGAGAGAAACAGTTATAAATAATAAAATGGAAATAAATATGTACCATCAATAATCACTTTAAATGTAAATGGCTTAAATGCTCCAGTCAAAAGACATGGGGTAGCCCCCACCAGTGTGCTCAGTGGTTAGAGCATCAGCCCATGCACCTAAGGGTCATGAGTTTGATTCCTTGTCAAGGGTGTGTACCTGGTTGCAGCATTATTTACAATAGCCAAGTCTAGTTCCCATCATTAGATGAGTGGATAAAAAAGCTGTGGTACATTCACACAATGCAATACTACTCGGCAATAAAAAAGAATGAAATCTTACCTTTGCAACAGCATGTATGGACCTGTAGAGTATTATGCTAAGTGAAATAAGCCAGTCAGAGAAAGATAAGTACCATATGATTTCACTTAGATGTGGAATCTAATGAATAAAATAAACTAACAAACAAAACAGAAACAAAATCATAGATACAGAAAACAGACAGCTGTCAGGGGGAAGAGGGTTGGAGGGCTGGGTGAAAAAGGTGAAGGGATTAAGCAAAGAAATTAAAAACTCAAGGACACAAACAACAGGATGGTGATTATCAGAGGGAAAGGGCGAGGCAGGTGGGAGGTAAAAGAACATAAAGGGGAGATAAATGGTGATGGAAGGAGACTTGACGTGGGGTGGTGAACACACAATACAATATACAGGTGATGTATTATAGAACTGTACACCTAATATATATATATATATATATATATATATATATATATATATATTTGTATTAACCCAGTGGTCGGCAAACCGCAGCTTGCAAGCCACATGTGGCTCTTTAGACCCTTGAGTATGGCTCTTCCACAAAATATCATGTGCAGGCGCACATGTACAGTGCGATTGAAACTTCGTGGCCCATGCACAGAAGTCGGTTTTCGGAAAGGAGATAGACGAAACAAGTATACAAGACTAGTGTAGATGGGAGAGTTGGAAGGGGTCGACCTCAGCAAACGTACCGCAATCAGATTGAGGACGTTTTTAGCAAAGGCCAGCTTAGGAGTACCCTAATTAAGTTAATAACAATGTACCTACCTATATAGTTTAAGTTTAAAAAATTTGGCTCTCAAAAGAAATTTCAATCGTTGTACTGTTGATATTTGGCTCTGTTGACTAATGAGTTTGCCGACCACTGTATTAACCAACTAGATGCCCAATGCACGAAATTCGTGCGGTGGAGGAGGGACCCTCAGCCTAACCTGTGACCTCTCACAATACAGGACCCCACGTTCCTAACCACCCACCTGCTCGCTCCTTACTGCTTGGCTGGCTGCTCCTTAACACTGCCACGAAGGCGAGAGAGGCTCCTGCCACCACCACTGCGCTCACCAGCTGTGAGGCCAGCTTCTGGCTGAGCAGCGCTCCCGCTCTGGGAGCACACTGACCACCAGGGGGCAGCTCCTGCATTGAGTGTCTGTCCCCTGGTGGTCAGTTTGCATCATAGCGACCAGTTGTTCTGGTCATTCCACCATAATGGTCACTGGGATTTTATATATACAGATGTCATACCAATAAGTTCAATACAAAATTTTTTTTAAAGAAAGAATAAAAATAAAAGATTCAACATTGAATAACAATACCAATTTTTACTGACTAGTAATTGCCCTTAGCAAAGTCAATTTATAGAATTTCACTTCTCGCTAATATTTTTAAGAACCCATCTATTGCTTTAGGTGCGGCAAATATATTTTAAATCTGTAATCCCAAATATGTGTTGGAAAACAGTTTCTAAAATAAATGTGATATTAGATCAATAAACTCTGTTGGTCAGATTAGTTATTCTGTTATGCCATTTAACAGAATTTTTTTTAATTACATTTATTGGGGTGACATTGGTCAACATGAACATATAGGTTACAGGTGTGGGTTTGTATCTTACAGTAGAACTTTCTAAAAGGACTATTTCAAAAAAGTAAATATATTCTAAAGGTCAGTGTATGACTTGAGGAGTATTTTGCAATTGTCAGAAACTGATTTGGACTTTTAAACTAATATTTATGCGCATATATATATATATATATAATTGGAATGATATATGAAGTGTCTCACAGATCAAAGGAAATATTGAAGAGTAAGCTCACATGATTGGGACAGCAGGATCTAATGGACAGACTGCCCAGGGGGCAATAATGTCGTTAGAATGGATCAGCCTCCAAGTTTTCCACCCTATACCACTCAAATCTAGATCACTCATCCATGGACAGAGAACGTTGCTTCACATGCCCATCTCTTGGCTAGAGAAAGGCAGGGCCCTTGATCAGCAGCGCCTTTCAGGCAGCCCTTTCCACAGAGATGTCAGGTTGTACTACGGCAAAAGATGATGGGCAGGGAAACAATGTCCACCACATGCAACAAGAACACATTTCTTTTTTTTTTTTATTCTTTTTTTTTTAATTAAATCTTTATTGTTCAGATTATTACATTTGTTCCTCTTTCCCCCCCCCCATAACTCCCCTCCTCCCAGTTCCCGCCCCACCCTCCGCCCTCACTCCCCACCCACTGTCCTCATCCACAGGTGCACGATTTTTGTCCAGTCTCTTCCCACATCTCCCACACCCCTTTCCCCCGCAAGAATAGTCAGTCCATTCCCTTTCTATGTCCCTGATTCTATTATAATCAACAGTTCATTCTGTTCATCAGATTATTTATTCACTTGATTCTTAGATTCACTTGTTGATAGATGCATATTTGTTGTTCATAATTTGTATCTTTACCTTTTTCTTCCTCTTCCTCTTCTTAAAGGGTACCTTTCAGCATTTCATATAATCCTGGTTTGGTGGTGATGAACTCCTTTAGCTTTTCCTTATTTGTGAAGCTCTTTATCTGACCTTCAATTCTGAATGATAGCTTTGCTGGATAAAGTAATCTTGGTTGTAGGTTCTTGGTATTCATCACTTTGAATATTTCTTGCCACTCCCTTCTGGCCTGCAGAGTTTCTGTTGAGAAATCAGCTGACAGTCGTATGGGTATTCCCTTGTAGGTAACTGAGTTTCTTTCCCTTGCTGTTTTTAAGATTCTCTCTTTATCTTTTGCTTTTGGCATTTTAATTATGATGTGTCTTGGTGTGGTCCTCTTTGGATTCCTTTTGTTTGGGGTTCTCCGTGCTTCTTGGACCTGTAAGTCCATTTCTTTCACCAGGTGGGGGAAGTTTTCTGTCATTATTTCTTCAAATAGGTTTTCAATATCTTGCTCTCTCTCATCTTCTGGCACCCCTATAATTCTGATGTTGGTATGCTTGAAGCTGTCCCAGAGGCTCCTTACACTATCCTCGCATTTTTGGATTCTTTTTTCATTTGGCTTTTCCGGTTGGATGTTTTTTGCTTCCTCGCATTTCAAATCATTGACTTGATTCTTGCGCTCCTCTGGTCTGCTGTCGGGCGTCTGTATAATATTCGTTATTTCAGTCCGTGTATGCTTAATTTCTAGTTGGTTCCCCAATATAAGATCGAGGGTCTTATTAGTTTTCGTGTAGATCTCATTAAGTTTATCGGCAGCTTCTAAACAGTTCTTGAGAGACCTTAAAAGTGTGGTTCTGAACTCTATATCTTCCATTGACAATTTTGTCCTGTTTCTTTGTCTCCGCATTTTGTTATGCTTCCTTGGTGCACCCCCTAGTGGTCTTTGTTCGCAGTCTTATAGTTAAATCTTGATTGTTGTAGCTAATTCCAGGGAGGGTTTGACCTCCAGGCCAAGTGGCTATGAGAATCAGCTGTGTCAGCAGTGAGAGAGCTTCTGTCCTCTAGGGAGGTGCTAATCTAGCCTTTGCCTGAGGCTATCCGGCAAATGCCTCTGTGCAGGGCTTGGGCGGGGCGGGTCGCACAGGATCAACAGGGTGGGCCGGAGAGAGCAGTTATGGCGGCTCTCAGTCCTGTCCCAAGGGGCTCTGCCTCTCTGAGTCCCAGCACCCGCTGCAAAGCTCGGAGAGAAAGCTGCACTCGCTCTGACCGAAGCCAGACAGTCCCGCTTCTCCCGTTTGAGCCTGGGTCCCTAAAGACTCGCCCGGATCTGGTGCTCAGAGTCTGTGACTCCCTCCCGATTGAAAATGCCAACCGCGCACTCCGCACCTCAGAATTTGACTTCAGCACTGCGCCTCCTCTGAGTGTCCGTGTGCGTTTCTCTTTCCTCCTAGTTGTAGGACTTCCACTCAGCCAGCGTTCCTGTGGTTCTGGGTGATGTCCCTTCCGTTTTTTGGTTTCACTTTTGAAGTAGTTGTTCAAAGCAGCAAACTCCGGCGTTAACCTATGCCGCCATCTTGGTTCTCCCCAAGAACACATTTCTGATAGGAAAGTTGAAACACACACGGACATTTACATATAGCATGAACCTAACCATCGTCCCGAGCTAGAGTATTTTCACATTCACATCCCTGGAATATCTGAAGAAACCAGGCATTTACTACAGGTTGTAATTAACTCCAAAGACTCCTCCTGAGAACAGGATAATTTTTTTTCTAGCAATAAAAATGTGACAGGCTCATTTTGTCTTGTTCTTACATTTCATAAAAACTAAAAGAAAAAAAAAGGTATTGTTGACCTTATGTTTGAAATAAGCCAACATTATACTAAAATATTAATGCAACCTTAGACAATGTTAATGGAAAATTAAGTCCAAATGCCTTCTGTGCTGTTTAGACAGAGCATTGTTTTTAATTCTGAGTTCTATAATTTAGAAAGGATGAGGCAAATTAAGAGGATGCTCAGAGGACATGACAGGATAGCAAGGAAACCATCAGAATAACAATGAAGGGAAACAGAACATTTCATATAAAGAGAAGAGGACTTGGGAAGTGAATGACGGTGGTCTTGAATGTAGTATGCTGTATTGCAAAGAAAACTGAATTCGTTCTCCAAAGATCTAGAATGCAGTTCCCACTCTTTTCCTACTTTGCTGTGTGATCCCGAGCAAGTTGCTTGCTGCCTCCGGGTCTTGGTCTGCACATCAATAAGAAGAGACGTTGTGTTGTGGCTAATGGCATGGATTTTAATCAGACAGACCCAGATTCAAATCCCACCTTCCCTGCTTATTGCTAAATGATTTTGGTCTAGTCTCTGTAAATAAAGGTACATAAAGATGAACTCTCCCTCAGAGTTTATTGTGAGGATTTAAAAAATTAATCTGGTACAGTGCCTAATACGTAGTAAATTATAAATTTAGAGTATTCAATTACCAATTACCAACATGTTGTAATTGTAACTAATCAGTAATACAATTACATGAAATATTTGGAATGTCCTTAAGAAAAAAAAAATAAAGCTGTTGTGGTGTTGTAGGAACAGTGGGTGAAAGTTCTATGTAAATAGATTTTTCTTAGAAGAAATAACTTTCTAGTAACTAGAACTAACAAGAGAAAAAGCTGACTTGGGAGGTAGCAAGGTTCCCAACACTGGAAATACACAAAAGGGTAAGATGAATATTTATTGGAATACTACAGAACAGCTTCCTATAGTTTGTCTGAGTGTAGAAGGATATAAGGCCCGTTACTAACCCAAAGGTCTGAATTTCTGCTGAGTGCAGTGCCAACTACATTCATAGTTTATAATTTTAATGTACCACTGCCCTCTAGTGTATAACCTAAGAAGATAAAAATCACAGGTACCAAAAAAAAGAAAGAAGAAAAGAATAAAGCAAATTGCACAAACACCATACAAATTTATTTTAATTGGCAAAAAGTTATCTCTCTAATTGAGTAGAACCTTCTTCCTGTCAGATGAGAAAACTGAGGACTAGAAAGCAAAATGATGAGCCAAAAGTAAGCTGAAGAGTGGAGACCAGACTGCTGGCCTGCTCACTCGCAGGTCAGGGTTCCCCGTCACATCACGTTCCTGGCACCCAGCACAGAGCCAGGTGTTCCCTGGACAGCCAAAAATCTGAGCCGAAAATCCTTGAGTCTGGCCGTGTAAAAAGTAAAGTTTCTTCTACCACCATGAGCCCAGCTTGCCTCAATCACAAGCTCAAACCCTTACAACTATTTTGCAGGGGAAAGAAAAAAAACCCAAAACAATGGTTAATGAGGCCTTGTTGACAAGAACAGTCCGTTATCAGCAAGCTAATGACCACTCAGGCCACAGCAGGGCTGCCAGCCTACAATTAGGTCTGCAGTGATGTACACACAGAAAGGACTCTAGTTATAATTAAACCTGATCCTATAGTCCAATTGCTCATTAGGAAAGAAAACAAAACAAAACACAGACCCCACAACAAGGTCTAAAACGAAAACTTTGGTACAGGGATAAAATTCTAGGCCATGGATTTATTAGTCCATGTTGGAGTACCTGTCTCTGAATGGACACTTAAGCTTATATTCTTATTCAAAATACTTTGTAATGAAGGGGAATTTTTTTTATCTTTGTGATTTTTAAAGTCATGGCATGTAGCATGGCAATATTTTTTATTTTCTTCATTTTGCTTATCAGTACTTTCTAATTGTATCTATGAATAAGTATAACATATAATTAAACATATTAAGAACATTCTGCATTTAGGCAAAAATCTCTTTAAGTGATAAAAAATATCTAGGTATTAAATACACGAACACATAAAAGAACAAATCTTTCATAATTAGAAGAAAGCAATATGCTCTATTAAACAGCAACATGATGTAAAAAGCATGGGTTCTGAGCCAGACAGAACAGAATTTGCATGGCAGCTTTGTTAGATAACACCTTTGGGCAATTATCTCAAACTAGAGATCCAGTGCATGAAATTTGTGCACAGAGGGGTGGGAGGCCTGTCAGCCCGGCCTGCACCCTCTCCAATCAGGGACCCCTGCGGGATCAGGCCTAAACCAGCAGTCGGACATCCTCTCACAATCCAGGACCACTGGCTCCTAACTGTTTGCCTGCCTACCTGCCTGATTACCCCTAACTGCCTCTGCTTGCCTGCCTGATTGCCCCCTAACTGGTCCCCTGCCAGCCTGGTTGCCTCCTAACTGTCCCCCTGCTGGCCTGGTCCCTGCAACTGCCCCCTTGCTGGCCTGGTCACCCCCTAACTACCCCCCTCCCAGCCTGATCGCCCCCTAACTGCCCCCCTGCTGGCCTGGTCCCTGCAACTGCCCCCTTGCTGGCCTGGTCACCCCCTAACTACCCCCCTGCTGGCCTGGTCACCCCTAATTGTCCAGAAGGAAGTCGGACGTCTGGACGATGTCCAGTTGACCTGGTCTAATTAGCATATTACCCTTTTATTAGTATAGTTGTTTAAGAAGACAATTGTGATAAAATGAAAGATCTTATGTAAAGATTCTAGTAGATTTTTAAAAAGTGATCTATAATTATAGACTTCCTCCTCTTCCCAAAATGCTCCTGTGTTTCCATTTCTTTCTCCCAATAGTATCAAAAGTATATCTAGCCCTGGCCAGTGTGGCTCAATTGGTTGGGCATCGTCCCGTGCATTGAAAGGTCACTAGTTGGATTCCCTATCAGAGCACATGCCCGGGGTTTCAGACGCGAGCCCTGGTCAGGGTGCATGTGGGAGGCAACTAATCAAAATTTCTTTCTCACATTGATGTTTCTCTCTCTCTCTCTCTCTCTCTCTCTCTCTTTCCTCTCTAAAAATCAATAAAAACATATATATATTTTTTAAAGAACCTACTTAAGCCTAGTTGGTGTGGCTCAGCAGTTGAGCATGGACCCAGAAACCAAGAGGTCACCGACTGGATTCCCAGGTAAGGGGCATGCAGGAAGCAGCCAATCAATGATGTTTCTCTCTCATCACTATTTCTATCTCTCTATCCCTCTCCCTTACTCTCTAAAAAATAGATAGATAGATAGATAGATAGATACATAGATAGATAGATAGATAGATAGATAGATAGATAGATAGATAGATAGATGATAGATAGATAGATAGATAGATAATATTTTATTATTTTTAAGTGTTTAAAGTATTACATATAGTATTACTGTACATATGTCTCCTTTTTTCCCCATTGACCTACCCTGGGCCATCCTCACCCTGTAGCACATGCCCTCATCCCCCTAGTGTCTGAGTTCATTGGTTAGACTTATATGCATGCATACAAGTCCTTTGGTTGATCTCTTACCTCCACCCTCCCCTGCCTTCACACTGAAGTTTGATAGTCTGTTCGATGCTTCTCTGTCTTTGTATCTATTATTTAAAAAAGAAACTACTGCCCTGGCTGGTTTGGCTCACTGGATAGAGTTGTCGGCCTGGGGACTGACGAGTCCCAGGTTGGATTCCAGTCAAGGGCATGTACCTTGGTTGCGGGCACATCCCCAGTAGGGGGTGTGCAGGAGGCAGCTGATCGATGCTTCTCTCTCATCGATGTTTCTAATTCTCTATCCCTCTCCCTTCCTCTCTGTAAAAAATCAATAAAATATATATTTTTTTAAAAAGAAACTACTTAGAAGAAAGGGTTTGTCTAAATCTAGAAAGACAGATGCCTTACTAAGAAAGACTTGCCTATTTAAAGCCTTGGGTTGCTGAGGAAAGTAAGAAGAGGTGGAGAAGAGGAGATAGCTGTTGACTGGAAACAAGAGGAGCAGCTTCATTTGACTTTAACTCCCTGGAGTGTTGAGGACATAGTGGGGAAAAGGAAGAGAGAGTGAAGCTAATGACGTTGGAAGAGGCTTGTTTTCTCCATTTCTTCCCATTTAGTGCCCTTCTTTCCTTATTGCCTTTAGGTTTTCCTAGGGAAGTACATGACAGTGTCTTTCTTATTCCTGCCCATTCACTCTTCATCTGCAACTTCTCCTGACTACTTAAGAAGCCTGCCTCCTGCTCCTGTGTTCCTGAATCAATCTCCGCCAGCATCTTCTGAAACCATGTGTCATAAATTTTCTTCTCATTACTTTGCACTTTCTCACACATTCCTTCAATCTGTTCGTCTCTATTGGTCTCTTATCCATCTGTCTACAGACATTCTTAGGTTTTCTCAATACTTAATATTCAATCTTGCAAGCTCTTCAATTGCCACATTCTCCTTTCTGGTAATAGAAAGGGGAAGTACTGTGAAGAATATATAATTTTTTTAACTGGTCCTATGCTCGAGGGGCTTATAATTTAGCTGTGAAGACAAGACTGCGATTTCACCAGAAACAACGGTGAACAATAAAAGGCAGTGTATAATTAAGTCCTAAATTGTGTTGTCAGGCTCTGAGTTTCTACAGTTTGGGAGATGCAGTGGGGGAGTTCTCCAAGGTGGTGTCGTCAGGGATGGCTTGAGGAAGTACCTGACCAGAATACAGCACATAGCAATTAATAAATGTGGGTGATTTTATTTTTATTTGATTTAAGATGAAATGTTAGCTAAAGCTTGGAAATAATTATCATATGATCATCAATTCTCCTACCCATTCCTTATTCATTGAAGTGAAGGTGCATATTACTGTACATTTTAACAACTCAGAAACATGCATCTTTTAATTAATAACTCAGCAGGTATCAAATTAATTGGCAGTGCTTTTCGTTCTTAGTGGTATATAAGATAATGGTATAGTTTCCAAATAATGGCTTCCTAGATTCCATAAAATACAATATTTATTGAGCATCTAGTATATTCCATGCTATTATTCTGACCCACAGGATATGTAAACAACAAATGTAAAGTTTCTTTCTTGTGGCGCTTGTACTGTGGTGAGATAGGAGAGATGTGTAATAAACAAATGAACAAATATATAAGACATTGAAGCTACATGTTGTGGTACAGACTGAGAAAAAACTGGATTTAACCTACATCCCAATCTACTGTGTTAGAAAAAAAAATATTCAAAATCAAATTTTTAAAAACTCAGATTTTACATAAAGAGAAATTACAATTTTGGAGGAATTGAATAGAATGTGATAATATAATAATACTAGTGGTCCAGTGCACAAAATTCGTGTACAGAGGGGTGGGGTGTTCTTCAGCCTGGCCTGCACCCTCTCCAATCTGGGACCCCTCAAAAGATGTCCTACTGATGATTTACAGGGATCGGGCCTAAACCGGCAGTTGGACATCCCTCTTGTAATCCAGGACTGCTGGATCCTAACCCCTCACCTGGCCAGCCTGGGTGAGGGGCTGATGGCTGTTTGCAGGCAGGTCAAGCCCCCCAGTGGGGACCCTCACCCCATGGGGGTGTGGCCAGCCTGGGTGAGAGGCTGAGGGCTCTTTTCAGGCTGGCCACACCCCCTTCAGGATGGGGGTCCCCACTCGGGGGCCTGGCCAGCCTGGGTGAGGGGCTGATGGCTGTTCGCAGGCTGGCCAAGCCCCCCAGCGACCCAAGCTCCCAGCCCCTCCTTTTTTTCTTTTTTTCTTTTTTTTTTATCAGCACCTCTGTGAGTGGAGGCCAGGCCAGCTGGAAGCAGGTTTCTGGGATTTATTTGCCTTCTATAATTGAAACTTTGTAGCCTTGAGCGGAGGCCACAGCTGGCCAGGGCAGGCGGGAAGCTTGGCTTCCTCCATCGCCAGGGCAATCCAAGCCTGCTCGCTCCAGCTCTGTGGCCGACCACAGCCATCTTGGTTGGGTTAATTTGCATAGTCGCTCTGATTGGCTGGTGGATGTGACTTGTGGGCTAGTGGAGGTACAGTCAATTTGCATGTTTCTCTTTTATTAGATAGGATGAACTGGATATACCGATTGAACTTGCTGATTAATGGAAAGACAGTAAACTTGGCAACTCTCTTAAAAGCCATGGGACAGCCTTACACAGCCTTATCTTATTCAGCAATGTTGCCAATGATTTGGGCAAACAAGAAATTACACTATTTTCCAATTTGCAGATGATAAATCTCAGAAGAATAACAAATACATTAGCTGATGGAGTTAACGTACAAAATGATGATGACATAAGAAAACAATTTACTAAACCTAACTTAATAAAAATAAAAATAAAAAAACAGCATAGTCCTGCTTTCAGATTAAAATTTTTCTTTGCAAAAGAACAAAATAGCCCTAACTGGTTTGGCTCAGTGGATAGAGCATTGGCCTGCAGACTGAAGGGTCCCAGGTTTGATTCCAGTCAAGGGCATGTACCTTGGTTGTTGGCACATCCCCAGTAGGGGGTGTGCAGGAGGCAGCTGATCGATGTTTCTCTCTCATCGATGTTTCTAACTCTCTATCTCTCTCCCTTCCTCTCTTTAAAAAATCAATAAAATATGTATTTTTTTAAAAGAACAGAATAGGAGATGTATGATGTAACAGCAGTATGTATAAACAGATTTGGGAGTTTCTGACAAAATCTACATAAAATAAAAGTTCTGAGGCTAATTTTTTTTAACATTGTATGTTAAATAAATCTTGTTCCACTCCTGCTGTTCTTGGAGTCAATATTGTATTCAGTTTTGGCTGGCATAATTTAGACAGAAGTTCTTCAGCAAGAATTAATTGACACAGATTTGCTTCAAAGAATCTATGAATCTCATAAAATTGTGTGTAACATTTTATTTCGGAGTGTGTTTTCTAGGAAAGAATCTATAATTTCCTTAAGATTCTCTAAGTGTTTAGAACCATTGTTTTATAAGGAATGTCAACAAACTGCTGTGATCCCAAAGAAGAATGACTGGGTAGATGAAGGATCTGTGGAACAAACCATGTGAGGAAAGGTTGAAATGGATAAGAAGAAACTACTGAGTCGGGAGAGATAACTGTCTTTAAATAATGAAGGATCTTTTTAAAAAATTTTTATTGTTTTCAGAGAGGATGGGAGAAAAAGAGAGATTGAAACATCAATGATGTGAGAGAATCATTGACCAGCTGCCTCCTGCACGCCCCCCCAACCCCACCGGGGACCAAGCCCACAACCTGGGCATGTGCCCTGACCAGGAATAGAACTGTGAGCTCCTGGTTCATAGGTCTATGCTCAACCACTGAGCCACACCAGCCAGGCCAGGATAGGATCTTCTTCTTGAAGAGAGCTTGGACCTAGTTGATGTGACTCTGGTCAGCAGAACAAGAATGAAAAAAATGCAAGTCACTAAGGAGTTTCTCGCTTTGTAGTTCAGAACTATCTTGAAATGTCAGTGGCTGCTCTGTGAGACAGTGAGTTTCTTCCTGGAGATATTCATAGAGAGGCAACAATATTGTAAAAATTCTGCATACTCTGTTCTTGGAGATTTACAGTGTATATCATGCATGTCAACTATTAAAGTCTCTGAGAAAACCTTTGGTAAAAAAGACGAGCTTTACCAACTCCCTGACACATAACACATTTTTAAAAGACAGCTTCTGTAACTTTCACAATAAAAGCTGGAAAACATAGTATGGGTTGAATCAGTGATCTCATAGGTCAGCAAACTTGCTCTACAAAGGGCCAGACTGTCAATAATTTCGGCTTTGTACATCATATGGTCTTTGACACAACTACTCACCTCTGCCATGGCAGCAGAAAGCAGCGCATTCAATACCTACACAGATGTGTGTGGCTGAGTTCCTGCAAAACTTCAGAAGGCAGCAGGGCTCGGGCTGACAGGCCTGCACTGCGGTTTACCAAGCCCCAGACTAGAGAGCTGCACCTAGAACTCTAGACTTCTCTCGCTCCGAGATCTGAACCTGAAGACCTGTTTACCCACAACTATATAAAAGCAACCAACAAACCCAAAAGAAGCAGCAATGTTTATAGTGTATGGTGAGCAGAGGTAAACCCACATAGATTTTTGCTCCAAGACCTAGAATTTACACTCATCTCAACACAGCATGGCCTTCCAGACGGATTCCGAGAATCCTGCACTAAGAACGGGCCTTTTCAAACGCACAGGTAGGAGAGCAAGCAGGTGATTAGTGAGGTCTGTATCCTCAGCCCTGGCTTGTTCCACTGCGGTCAATTACACAGCTGGCTACAAGCGTGTATTTGCACCTGTTCAAGCCTTCAAGTGTGCTGATCTCACATTAATTAAACAACTCCTTAAAAGCAGCTTAAAAACAAATTAGACTCTGCCACCCTGTACCTCGTGCAGCCTTCCCTCTGTGGCCCTTCATCTGCAAGGGATCATCGGCAAAGGGTAAGGAGCAGTGTTTCTTTGTAATTAGGGGGGGCTCATTATCCCCCATCAATTAATGCTGCCACCGCTTAGTGAAAACAGTTGTTGGTACACAGTGCAAATTAGTGACTAATTAATAAGGGTTTATTAGCTAAGCTCCCTCTTAAGGTAGGACAGACAGAAGCTACCGTCCACATGGGACCATTGATTGATTTATTAGAACGGGGATATCAACAGTCTAAAATGAAAGGTGGGCATTAATAACGACCCTCATCTTTCTGAATGGGTTATGAGACAGCAGTCGATAGCTAACCAGGAAGTACACCTTCCAAATGTAACATTTTCAAATGAGGTGAGCTGTCAAGGCTCTCTGGCCTAGAATCAGCACGAGGGGAGGAACTGGAGCCATGACAGGTGATGGCAGGAGCTTGTCTCAGGAAGGTAGAAAAGGTGAGCCTGTGCATGTAAGATACACAATACACAATAGAGCATAGGGTATTCTGCTTAGTAACCTTAAATGATATTTCTTTGAGGGGCATGGAATAGTGGGTAAAAATAAGAGACCGAGATTTGGGATCTGATTAATTACAGATCAAGGAAAATATTCATGTTTCTGTTATAGCCGTGATTGGCATGAGTCACAACGACCTGCTATATCTGAATACATCACTGATACACACGAGCACAGCTTTTCAGCTGACAGTCAATAAAGAAATGTAACAGCTTGCACATGAGGTACTTTTGTGTCTTAATAACTACGTAGATTACTGTGACTAATTTTTAAGTTTTGAAACTGTGATAGTGGAAAGCAGAGGGACTGTAGCAGGTCTGTCATTTATTCTCTACCTTTACCAGGGGCACCCCCAGAAAATAAAAAGAAAAATATATAGTCACGGAGCACATGCTATGTGCCAGCATGGTGCTAAACCGCAGCTGACTGTCTCTTGGGTAGAGGAGATACAGTAAAGTTAGTGTAAAAAGAAATTCCAGACTTACATGTGTAGTTGCAAAGAGCAACTGAACATCAAGTACAGTACCCTAAATATTGCAATTTAAGTCTCTGTTCCTCCAGACTTCCAGTACCCAGGCTTCAGTGTGGACTTTTTTCTCCATTATATATCATTTGTACTTCTTTCTCTTTTTTTGTACCTCTTAATTCTCTCTCTCTCTCTCTCTCTCTCTCTCTCTCTCTCTCTCTCTCTCTCTCTCCTTTCTTTCTTCATCAGTGATACCTTAATACAGCGATATTCAACCTTTTTCATCTCATGGCACACATAAACTAATTACTAAAATTCTGCGGCACAACAAAAAATATATTCTTTTTTTGCTGATCTAACAAAAAAATAGGTATACTTTTGGTTCATTTACACCAGATGGCTATTGTTGTGTAGGCTGTTGTCATTTTTTTTATTTGACAACCTATGGGAAAAGAGGTCAGTGCTCCAGACTAAATAGTCAGATATTATATGTTTTTGAAATTCGAGAAGAACATTGGTGCACCTCTTGTGACACCAGGTTAAAATCGCTGCCTTAGTAACATGCATGTTATGTTATTACTAGGGGCCCAATGCACGAACCTGTGCACCTTGAAAGGAACTGTGGGTCACGAGGCTGCGGTGGGCACAGTGGCGGGTCTCAACCCATCCTCTGTGCCCCTGCCCGGCCCCTTCCACTGCAGCCCTGGTCCCCTGTCTGCCGCAACCCCGCTCCTGCCACTGCCTCTCACACCCACTGACTGCACTGGCCCCGCTCACACCTATAGCTGGCTCTGGAAGCAGGTGCAAGCGGCAGCTGCCAGCCCGATCACCCCTCAGGAGCAGGGGGAGGTGGAGAAGCCCTCAGGGGTGATTGGGGCCAGCAGCCATCACTCACACATGCAGACAGTGCCAAGCGATTGAGGCCAGCACCAGGGGCTAGCAGCGGATGTGAGCGGCGGGTGGGACCATGGCGTGCGAGACCAAAGAATTTTCAGTAACCACCAGAGGCTCGCCCCGATGACAACAACTGGCACCCTGTCTTGGTCTGGCACCCCCACTCACTTGCTCCACCATCCCACAGCAGCCGACACCCACCATGTTCAGCATGAACCCCCTGGTGGTCAGTACACATCATAACGACCAGTTATTCAGTTGTTTCACCATTCAGTCTATTTGCATATTAGCCTTTTATTATATAGGATTCTTTGCCTATTAATTTGGTAATTTTCTAAATGTATAATGTCCAGTTGATAATGGTAAAAAGATACAGATACACTAATACGTTTCCAGAGATGTATATTGGAGAATAATTTGAAAATATATTGAATCAGCATTTCTAACCCTAGGAACTCAGCCTTCAATAGCACTCTTGTACTATGCAAAGTTTACGAGTGAAATGATGTAAAGAGCATAAATTTCCTTCAATGCAAAGATGATTAAATAAACCACAGTTTATTCACACAGTGGAAAACTATGCAACTCTTGGACACAATGATGTACAATTAGATGTGCTCATATAAAAATATGTCCAAGACATATACAGGGTGGGCAAAAGTAGGTTTATAGTTGTGAGTATGCAAAACACAGAGTTAATAAAGCTATTGTAATATTCATAACCTGCATATCTTTTCTCATATAACAATTGTAAATCAACATTTGCTCCATCCTGTATGTGGCTAAGTGAAAAGGTAAATTGTAAGAGTGTTATTCCAGCCCTGGTTGGGTGGCTCAGCTGGTTGGAGCATCATCCCAAACAACAAAAGTTTACAGGTTCGATTCCCGATCAGGGCACATACCTAGGTTGTGAGTTTGACCCCTGTCAGGACATGGATGGGAGGCAACTGATTGATGTTTGTCACTCTCTCTATCTATCTATCTCTCTCCCTTCATCTCTTTAAAATCAATAAAAATGTCCTGCGTGAGAACTTTTAAAAAGTGTTATTCTGCCCTAGCTGGTTTTGCTCAGTGGATAGAGCGTCCGCCTGTGGACTGAAGGGTCTCAGGCTCGATTACAATAAAGGGCACATGCCCGGGGTTGCAGGCTCGATCCCCAGTGGAGGGCAAGCAGGAGGCAGCCGATCAGTGATTCTCTCTCATCATTGATGTTTCTATCTCTCTCTCTCCCTTCCTCTCTGAAATCAATAAAAATACATATTTTTTTAAAAAGTGTTATTCTGCTGTCATACAAATAAGGATACTAATTAGCAACAACATGAAACATTAATACATCTTCCAAAATAAGAAGATGCAGAAAAATATCTCAAATGATTAAGCATGATTATCTTTGGAGAATGGTAGTATTAAGGACTTCCATTTTTTATGTTATCATCATAATAAAAGGCTAATATGCAAATGGTCATCATGCTGTAATGCCGATCAGCAGGGACCTGAGGCTGTGTGGCGCTGGGCAGGGGCGGGGGACCTGAGGCCGCGCTCTCCGCCCCAGCGCTGGGAAGTGAGGCTGCATCCCCCACCTAGCGGGACTTGATGGGGGTATGTCCAGCTGGGTCTTGGTGTTGCCCAATGGGGTGGGGCCGGCCGGACACTTCTATTATAGAGAAAGGGCAAATAGCAATATTAAAATATATCCTCTAATTAATTCCCTTTTAATGTGCATGAATTTCATGCACTGGACCACTAGTTTATTAAATAAGTTAATATTTGTAAATTCCTAAAACAGAGATTAAACATACTAAGTGCTATATAAGGTTTGTTGAATAAAACAAAAAATATAATAATATCAAAAATATATAATAATGTATTATGCTTGTACTAAAGATGAAAAATGTATTGTTAGATTTCATATTTCTTTGAGTGGAAGACTGACTCTTTTGAATGATTATTTTGAATCTTGCTAGAAATCCTAATTATTGTTTTCAGCTTACCTCTCCATTGGAAACACCACCAAAGTATTAAGAAGGCTTTGCACATCTAAACTTTAACCAAGAAATGATAGAACTCCAAGGAATGCTGTGAAAGGCAGTTAACTTATTGTCCTAGGATGTTTGCCACTCACTACTTGAGCCAAATTAAGCAAAGACAGGCTTGAATCATATATGAGCATTTATTCCAGTACTGCCGGCAGTATGGGGAGAGTAGTAGGTCATGCTGGAAATCTGCTCTGAGCCCCCTCGCCAGTTGGCTGATTATATATGGTTGAGGGGGAAGATAGCTATGTGCAGCTGTGAGCTGCAAGTGTAACCTGGAAAGGTGAGGGAAGGGTCTGCACCTTCAGGTCTCAAAGTCTGATAACAAAGTGGCTAATCTTCTATGATGTTACAAACAGCTCAGCCCATTTCTGGGGCCAGAGAATGGTCAGCGTTCCTGAGAAAAACTCCCAGAGTGGGTCAGGGGCCAGGCACAGCAACCAAATCAAAGCATGTCCTGTCCTTGTTCTGTTTTCAAAATGTATTTCTTTTCTGAGTAATGGACCCATCAAGGCAGCTTATCTTTTTACAGCCTTGTTTCATCTTCCAGCTCCCCAGAGTCTGTAAGAAAACTTATTACCTATAGTTAGTAAGGTGAACAATTATTAAACAACTGTGGCTCTATTCTTATTATGTGCCCTTCCCCACTATCAGTATCAGTGCAATTATCAGAAAAATCAAATATATGTGTATATATACATGGATACTTACATAATATACAGGGTGTGCCAAAACAATGTATACACACTTTAACAGCTGATAGCTCAACTTTGAAAATGAAATGTATTTTAATAAGCACTGCCTTTATAATTATTAAAAGTGTGTGTATACATTTTTTGGGACACCCTATATGTATATTCATATGTATATGTATATGTACATAACTCATTAAATTTTATACTTTAGATAGGTGTAGTTTATTGCTTGTCAACTATACCTCAAAGAAGCTGTAATAGTATAAATAATCTATATATATTAAACCCTAATATGCAAATAGACCAAACAGCAGAACCAAACAAGTTGCTATGATGTGCACTGACCACCAGGGGGCATGGACGGAACATGGCTGCCATCAGCTGGGCAAGATGGTGGAGCAGGTGAGCGGGGGCGCCAGACCAAGGCAGGACGCAGGTCACTGTCATCTGGGCAAGCCTCTGGTGGTTACTGAAAATTCTTCGCTCCCGCATGCCGCAGTCTCACCTGGCGCTTGCACCTGCTGCCGATTGCTCAGTGCTGTCAGTGGATGTGAGTGGTGGCTGCTGGCCCCAATCACCCCTCAGGGCTTCTCCACCTCTCCCTGCTCCTGAGGGGTAATAGGGGCCGGCAGCCGCCACTCACACCCACTGATGGCACCAGCCCCAATCGCTCCAAGTCGTCAGTGGGTGCAAGTGGGGCCAGCGCCATCAGCATGTGGGAGCGGTGGTGGCCAGAGTGGGGCTACTGGCAGACAGGGGACCATGGGTCCCGGCAAGAGGGACCAGGTGGGGGTGTGGAGGATGGGCCGAGACCTGCCCCTGTGCCCACCACAGCCTCTCGGCCCACAGTTCCTTTCAAGGTGCACGAATTCGTGCACTGGGCCCCTAGTTAAATAAATAAAATCTGTGGGGGGAAAGTGAGTAAGATAATGTTCCTGCCTTCAAGTGAGACAACGGGTAATGATTTCTCAATGTGCTCACCTAAAATTAAAAGTCCTTTTTCCCTGAGAGGGGAATGACCTGATTAATAAATAGAGACCTGAACTGGGCCAGAACAATTCACCTTCTTTCACTAACTTGGCATGTTATTTAGGTCTTAATTGACACTTTTTCTTAGTTACCTATGGATGTTAGAATTCTGGATGCTTTTATTTTTTTTTTATATAGATTTTTGTTATGTTCCAAGTTTTCCATAATGACCATATAATCTTTTTATAATAAAGATATCATTTTTAAAAATAAATATAAAATGAAAAGACTAAAAAGATCTTACAAATACTATAAAAATATAAGTTTCAAATGCTTAATAGTTGAATATCAAGAAAAAGTTTGTGCCTAAGTATCGACATGGCTCTATAGAAAGATTTTAGAAGAAACCATGCTAATCCAGAAGAAAGGGAATGACGGAGAGCTTAGCATATAATTAATTTTCTTTTATAATGCTCTCAATTCAGCTTTGATATTATTTACCACAAATCCTTGCCTTCCCCTAATATGGCATGATTACCAGGGAATGGAGTAATTCTGCTGCACCAGAAAAAGTCAAAGCAGCCTCTTGTAATTTACCCAGAGAAACCCAGGGTGCAGCAGGGATTAGTCAAGCAACTGCAGTCTTGGTTATTTGTGCACTATTTTGATGGGCACTGAGGGATGGCAAGGACAGTCTGACCTTCACAGCGGCGGCAGGCAGGCTCTAAAAGCAAGCTGCAGTGCCCTGCTGCTCCCCAGCTCTGGAATGCATGAAAAATCCTCATTAACCTCTTGAAATAATATCACCCTTTGGAGACACTGCTGCTTTATTTTATACTTTCACTACCCAGGTACTGCCTGCAGACACAGCACAAACGTAATCACTCTGAATCAATTCACCTTTGAAGAAAGTTCTGGTTCCATGAGATCCCACAAACCCCTCAAGAAAAAGAGAGACACTTTATAGAGAGGAAATGAGGGCAGCCTGCTCCCAACACACAGAGTTGTAGATCCTGAACTGTTAAAGGTGGGTGCACAGCCCCTTGGATCCAGGGATTCCTTCTCTCATTTATATCTGCCTATTCCGCACTACTATCACTGCCCGGATATATGTGAGAGTAGTGGGAGCAATGCCACTGGCCTCAAGGTAACTAAATAGCCAATTCGATTTTGAAGACTTGAAATTTTTTTCTCTTTCAAAGAAACACCCATGTTGAAAGTTAGTCTCATCTCTCAACAAACCATTTCATCAACCTGAGCTTGCCTCACCACTTCTAAAATGGAAAACGAAATTGTACACCTCTAAGTGCTAGAAATTAGGGGATCGATAGCCCCTCCTCCCTCACTCTCACTCCTCACTAATCTAACCTAGCTAACAAAGTTCACTAACCCAAATGGCAAGCTTCACTAATGGCTAATGTTTAATCTCCTTTCAAAACATCAAATAAAAGCAGAGCACTAAGGCCAATGTACTTCCTTCTTGCATCCCCTCCTTGACATGAAGACAGCCAGACCTGCAGTCAAGGTCACCTTGGTAAATGATGGCAGGCACGGGTAATGAAGCTGGGTCTGATGGTGAATCTGCTAAAGAGTAGGTTCCGTTCAGTCTGCTTTCCTCACAGAGAAAGGCAGTGCTAATCTTCTCCCCTTACAGATTTGTAAGATGAGCAGAAAGAGAGTAGAGTCAGATTCTTGCTTTGGAGACATAATAACGCTACCCATTGTGTTGTACATGGCTCAATAGATTTACACGCACCGATTAGCTATGTATCTTCCTTTCAGGAGGGTGAGCAAGCGGTGGTCAGAGAGACAAGAACTATCGAGAACTGAGGTGGTCCTGTAAACGACTGGAGGCCTGGTAGAATTGGATATCCTGACAAATCGTGAAGACCTTGGCTTGCTAAAAAGCTCAAAGAAAACATTTCCAGCAAATGTTAACAGACAACATCAAGTTCGGAAGATGCTAGGGGAGGAGACTTCTCAACTCTCCTAGGTTTCTGATAGGAGATGGGCTCAGGCTGGTGACGATGGTATTCTGCCTGTCCAAGGAGAGATCTGCCAGGGTGCCAGGAGGCCTGTCACTATGAAATTCTAAATACTTGCTCTATGTACCTGTGAGTCTCACCTTGGTTAGCTACATCAGCTCAATCTACCATCCAGTTCTAAGTGCGCTGATTAATAACCTTGTTGGGGCCATATTGCTTTACTGTCCAGAGACATTACAATAATAGGTGGGCAGAAATAGATGGCAGGTCTGACATGACCAGTCCATGTGATTACCCAGGCATCTATGAAGTATAAGAAAAACAGAGCATAGTAGACCTAGCCCCAGTTTATTATCCCCATTTTACTGATGAAGGAATCAAGGCAGGAGGGAGTAAAAAAATCATGCAACATCTTAGTGCAGTGATGGCAAACCTATGACATGCGTGTCAGAGGTGACATGCCAACTCATTTTTTTTTGGTTGATTTTTCTTTGTTAAATGGCATTTAAATATATAAAATAAGTATCAAAAATATAAGTCTTTGTTTTACTATGGTTGCAAAGATCAAAAAATTTCTATATGTGTCACGGCACCAAAGTTAAGTTAGGGTTTTTCAAAATGCTGACACGCTGAGCTCAAAAGGTTCGCCATCACTGCCTTAGTGTGCTGTAGAGCCAAAAATGAACCCAACTAATAGAGTTCCAAAGTTCCTACCAACCTTTGCACTATGCTGTATTGTAAAACTACCTATACATGTTTCTAAATAAAATTACCCAATGCAGATCAAAAAAAGAGTGAGCTTTTCTCTGGTTAAAAAAAAAAAAATAGCCTCCATTCATATTGTTATCTAAAGCTATAGTCTTAGAATTAAAAAGAGGCTAAACCATCACCTTGTCCAATTTCCAGTCCAGAGCATAAATCCTTTCTATAAAACTCCCTTTCCTAAAACTGCCACAAATACTACAAACTAATAAAAGATAGTATTTATGGAGCATATATCCTGTGCATGACTATCCTTCATTTAAGGGATACATTTAGTCCATATCAGGTAAGAAGCACAGAATTCCCATTTTCAGGTTTTAAAAAATGTAAAGCTGAAAGAATAAGTGATTTGTCTAGGATCACACACCTTGTATTAGCAGAGTTAAGACTGGCTATTAGGAAGGGGTGTATGGGTAGAGATCGGGGTTCAAGCCCTTGCCGGGAGAGGCAGGTGTGCACTGTGCAGGGAGCAGCTGTCACCAGAGCCCCGTGTTGTGACACATGTGCTCAGCAGGGTTGCTGCTGATGTCCTCTGGGCCTTCAGTTTATTCTTTCTGTGAGCTGCCTTTATGCCCCCTCTCATTATTTGATCTGCTTGTTTTATCTTTCTTTTATTTAACAGATATTTAATGAACACACACCATGAGACAGAGACTAATATAATTGCTAAGGATAAAGCAGTAAGCAAAATAGAATTCTTTCTCTCATGGAGCTTACAGTCCATTGGAGGCAAGAGCAGAAATACATGAGAGAGGGGGGCAGGAGTATGAAAAGAGAGCGAGCGAGAGAGAGAGAGAGAGAGAGAGAGATCTAAATATGTCTATCTATCCATCCATCTGTCAGATATATAACTGATGGTGAAGAAGATAAATAGATAGATGATAGAGATGATGATGATGATGATAGATAGATAGATAGATAGATAGATAGATAGATAGATAGATAGATGATAGACCCAGAGAGGGAGAGAAGGGGAAAGCTTTGGCAATGAGAGTTATGATAATAAAGCAGACTAAGAGGGATTGCGAGTAAAAGTACAGGGAGTGAGGTGAAATTTGATATCAGATAAGAAAAGGCTTTGTTAATAAAGTGAACTGCCAGCAGAGACTTTAAGTATAAATGTTATGTACTTTTGGTTCCTTATATCAGGGAGGGGATGGATTCAATATTTCTCATCTTAACATCCCCAGAGAAGTGCCTACATATCTTCATTCATTCATTCATTCATTCATTCATCTTGGGATATCTTAGTGGTTTCATTATGCTAGACTTGATGGAAGACACAAAAATGAAGAACAATAATTAGTTGTTTTAAGTTGGGTTCTCTGGCAACTAGACTCTGAGACTGAGATTTGTATGCAGGAAGTTTTATTGGGGAGTGTGTGGAGAACAAGATTGTAAGAGAGGGAAGGAAGCAGCACTGGGCAGAGAGACATGCTGACTGGTTTTACAAGGAGTCCTGGAGCTGGGCTGGCTCCACCGAGGCCTCACCAGGACTTTGAACTCCGGTATCACCCAGGCATTGCAAGCAGCCTATCAAGGACAGAGCAAACCTGGCTGGGCTGCTGCTCCCTTCAGCAAAGGCAATTGAAGGTGAGGGACTCCAATAACATTAGCAGCCAGTGCTCATAGCAACTGTGGAAATGAGTGAATGAGGCCTTGGCACCAGGAGGTCTGGGCAGTACACGCAGCATCCACTGCACCAACTTTGCCCAGTGCTTTCCCAGGAGGCAGTATCATAAGAGGGTTAGGAACATCTTGAGTTGGAGTGCCCGGGTAAATCCTGTCTCCACCATTTATCAGTTATGACTGTGAGCAAGTTATCTCATTTGTTCATGCCTGCATTCCTTGTCTTTAACATGGTGTCCACTTTCTAGGGTTCTTCTTCTTTTGTTTTTTTTAAGCCTCACCAGAGGACATGGTTTCATCGATGCTTTAAAGAGAGGGGAAGGGAGAGAGTGAGAGAAAAAAAAATCAAGGTACGAGTGAAACATCAACTGGTTGCCTCTTGTACACACCCTGACCAGAGATTGAACCCCCCAACCTAGTGGTAGGTATGTGCCCTAACTGGAATCAAACCCATAACGTTTCAGTGTACAGGACAATGTTCCAACCAACGGAGCCACGGACCAAAGCTTAGGATTATTCTTAAGATTACATGAGTCAGTGAATGTAAAATACTTAGAAAAGCCCGTTGGTAACCATCCAACAAATAATAGGGTATACATTTTCTCTTTCACGCTCAAAACACTCCCTGTACATATTACATTTTAACAAACAAGTTTAGATAAATCACTAAAGGGACCTATCTATCCTTGCCTACTCAGCCTTTCTTTCCCTTCTCTACTTTACAATGGGTACAGTTTTTAATGGGGCTGGCCTCACCCCTCAAGCTCTGGATTGGCACATGACGGGGCTTGGGCAATCAGAGCAGTGCCTTCCTGGTGTGCATCCAACCTAAACTGAAATAAGAAAACTCTCCTGGGGCTTCTGTTCTTTCATGAAAGCTTGCTCTTTTTCACTGCAAATCCTACTTCTAGGATTCTGAAGTTTCTAGGAATCCTCTTTTCTAAATTTTGGAGAGAGCTGGCCTAAAAAGTATGTAGCCGACCCCAAAGAAACAATGCCTAATGACGTGATTGAGTTCCTGGGTCCTGCCATGCACTGCAACCAATGTTCTGAGTTTTGTAAGAACATGAATCAAGAAATTCCTTTTTTGAGTTGGGTTTGAGATGGGCTTTTTCACTGCCAATACTCAGCTAGGTCAGCACAGCTGAGAGCACAACCCCAAGAGAAAAACCAGTAGTACTTTCTCCATTCCTTTCACTCTCCTCAGGTTGTGTTCAGTTTATTTCCTAACCCTGAGGAAGATGGTCCTTAATGTTCCCTTCAAACTGCTTTCAGCCATATGATCACATCGGTGTTTCGAAAGCAGTTAGCCTGAACTGGTTTCTCTCCCCAGCCTAGTTCCTTAAGTTCCCCCAACCTCATCCACACATGACTCCGTAGTCCTTAAACTTGAGCATGCGTCACAACCACCCGAAGAACTAATTAAAACAGACTACTGATTCCTACATTCACCGTTTCCAATTCAGATGGTGTGGGGTGGGGCATGAGACCTTAATTTCTAACAAGTTCCCTGTGCATTACTTGTGAAGCAGGATAGTAAGAAGCTAGGAAAATTCCTGGGTAGTGGAATGGGGAAGCTGTTAAAAATAATTTAACAAGGCCAAACAATTTGAACAACTTACAGACAGCTAGTGAATCGCAAGACCTTATCTTCCCTATCCAAGGACACTTGAGAGCAAAATGGTTTATACCTCTCCTCCCTAACCAGAGAATAGACAGCTTGGTCAGGGAGATAGGGAACAGAGACTCATTTAATGCCACTTTTGCCAGCTAAACCCAAACAGGGATGGTGTCAGGGAACAAATAACAAAAACCCAACTAGAGCCATACAGACCCAGATGAAAGTACAGCAGTGAAGCTGACCAGAGAAAATCCCAAACTCCTCAATACCTAGGCTCATTTTGCTGAATCAACATATTAAAGGACACACCTGGAAAACTAATGAATATTCGGTGAAGGCCCTCCCCCGAGACCTTCCCTACAGTCCCTGCCCTCAGAAGAGAGACGAAAACCCTCAAGACAAAGGATACCAGGGCAGGCTCAGCACGCCTATGCCTTCTCTTGGGCATGAACTTTTACTTTCCTTCTCCTAGGGTTCCTATGAGACCTGCAACCAGGGGAGCATCAGGCAGCAGCAGCTGGTTCTGGACTAACCCCTGAACCTGTCTCCAAGGCCCCTTTTTCTTTGACTCCCCAGTGAGCTAACAGCAGACCCACCATGGCTCACTTCTTTCCTATAACATTGCTAGAGAGCCAAAGCACAGCACAGCCTAGCTCACTTCTGTTGCTTCTTCTACCCTAAGTCCTTCCTTTGTTTCACTGCCCCAGTTCCAATAAACATACTCTCAAAATCACCTGGACTCCTCTTGTGAAATCCCTCCTGCAGGAAGTCAAGAACTTCACACCACAGGCTGGCCGGAGGCAGACCCACTCCGGCGATCCCTGCTGGGTGACACTTGGATGCTGCTGGTCCTGGGCGATACCGTAAGGACCCACTGCGTTACTTCACAGAGCTTCTCCATTCCACACTGAAGTGAAGAAATCAATAACCACTCAAACTCATTTTTCATCTCTTATAAAGATTATCTCCCAAATGACCCCGCTGTGCATTTGATGACTCACAGTTGCCTGCCTGTTTGACACATACAGAGACAGAATGCCAGCTGGATACTTGGTGCAAAAAGCTTGGTTCCGTGGGATTTTATGGAATGTCACCCTGAGAAACCCAAGCTGGGCCTTCACTGGCATAGAAATCAAAATAGCAATTCTATAGAGGGTGGAGAGAGGTGAGATTTTGATTTTAAAGTAAATCCTTGAATTGAAATTCCTTTCCCAAGCACGGTATCATGTTGCTATGTGAAAAAAAAAAAAAAAAAAAAAAAACAGACAAAAAAGAATCTTTGCAAATGTTTTTCAAACGTCATTGAACATGGGAAGTGCACTATTCTCCTTTTAACATACATAATTGTCCACCAACGTGAAAACCAATGGACACAGATTCCCTTCCTTTGGAAACTGGAGAAGTTGTGCAAACTCTGTAGTTTTTCAATTTCTCTTCTTTTTTTAAATTTTTAAATTTTTTTATTTTTATTGATTTCAGAGAGGAAGGGAGAGAGATAGAAACATCAATGATAAAAGAGGCTCATTGATTGGCTGCTTCTTGCACCCCCACCCCACTTGGGGGGACCAGCCCGCAATCCAGGCATGTGCTCTTGACCGGAATCAAACCTGGGACCCTTCAGTCCGCAGGCCAACACTCTATCCACTCAGCCAAACCAGCTAGGACCAATTTCTCTTCTTATAGGTCAGTTGCTATCTTCAAGATACCAACTCTATTCTTCCATCTTTATCTTCTACATCTTACCCACCAAGTCCAGAAAAATCACTCCTCTTCTTCCTCCCTGTGTTTGTTTTAATTCTTAGAGGGAAATGTCCAAATTTGCTAAGTAAAAGCTAGTCTTCAAACAGAAGGAAGTTACACATTTTGATTGACTTAGATATATGAATCAGTGCCACCAACATCTCAAATTTTTCGAGTCCTTCAAGCTTTTTCTTCTTCCTGTTTCTCTGACACTGCCATCTGCTCAAACACCTTAATAACAGCTAAAAATATATTTCTGTTGAATTTTTTATCACCTTTATAATTTTGAATATTTTGGCAGCATTCTTTTTAGTTATTTAAATGACGCATTTTGTTATTTAATTAGATCATGGGTTTGATAGATTTCAGATTATTTATCTGAAAACCTATTCATGATTTATAATTTTGTAAATAAAGGACATGAATTTTTGTCTTAACAAAGATCTATAAGCCAATCCATTTCTTGCTCGAGAACTAATTGAATTTCTATGATCCCTTAAACCTGGAACACATATTTAACAATAGAGGCCCTTCATTTTGGTCAACTCATAGATTATCAAGTAGAACCATGTGATTACTTACTTTGCAATATTATTCTTTGCTTTTCAAAAGAATCAACCATAGTTTCCTTTAACCAGTTATTTGTAAAAACATATTTTGACTCACACGCATTTTCATGCACACAGCTGTCACTAAAAGCAAATGTAAAAATGAAATAGAAATGAAGTATCATCACTCTTATTTTAGACCTGTAGGCTCAGCCTCTTGGATTGACTCCAATTTCCTAACAAAAATTCTCAAAACATTTGCCTTCCCATGTGGATGTTAGATTGAGCATTAACAGACACTGCTTACAGTCACAAGTAGCCAGCTAAACAATGATTAGCTAGGCCAAATCTAGGGCTACAGATGCTTAGTGATCTCTTACACATAAGGTTACCAAGAGCAAGAATTAAAATGTCTAAACAGCAAACTATTTGTTTCCAAGGGTCTCCTCTTTAGCTTATCCTTAGAAGTGAGAGTTGTGTCTCAGGACACTTTATCCCAGTGGAAAACTATTTTAAAATTAGGATCCATGCCTGCCCCATTTCTCACCGAAGGTCCTGACTCTAATCCTAGTTCTAGATATTAAGAATGGGGCCTATAAATGGAATTTTAACATTCTCTCTGTTTTATGCATTAAATGATCTTACCTTTTCATATGTCCTAATTATTCTTTTAAAACAAAATTCAGCCTTGTTTCTAGAAAATAGCCAGATTGCTATTTGTCTCTTAAAGGTGTATGATCCCCCTACCCTCCATCCCCCATGCTCAGGACACCTGCCTCTGTGGAAATAAGAGAAGAATTTCAGAGCTCACTAGCTGAGAAGGTTGCTGGCCAGCAGAGTGTACAGCCTCCTCATCCAGATGCCACTGTGCTGAAACTGCACCATTGGTGCTGGGTTGAATGCGTATTTATCTGTGCCTCCTGGGCAGCAGGGGTTTGCTAGGCTAGTGGCCTGAAGATGGCCAATTGGGTACCATCCCCAAGGGACTGACTCAGAGTCTGTTAGAGGGATCCCTTCTTTTTTTAATATTTTATTGATTTTTTACAGAGAGGAAGAGAGAGTGATAGAGTTAGAAACAT
Organism: Myotis daubentonii; assembly: GCF_963259705.1. NCBI lineage: Eukaryota > Metazoa > Chordata > Mammalia > Chiroptera > Vespertilionidae > Myotis > Myotis daubentonii. The sequence continues at coordinate 141,052,935 of NC_081842.1, read as the reverse complement.
CGATAAGAGAGAAACATTGATCAGCTGCCTCCTGCACACCTCCTACTGGGGATGTGCTCACAACCAAGGTACATGGCCTTGACCGGAATCGAACCTGGGGCCCTTCAGTCCGCAGGCTGAGGCTCTATCCACTGAGCCAAACCGGTTAGGCGGGATCCCCTCTTTGGGGTTAATTATTGTTCTTTCTGTGTAGCCCTGCTTAAAACTGCAACTTCTCCTAATGTATCTTTGGGAGAAAACAAGTTTTAAAGAACACAATTCTCACAAACCTCTAGAAATAAATACAGTGACCCACAGACCCCAGTTTGAGAAAAGCTCAACTCTGATCACATTAAAGGCAATTCGCTAACCAAGAGCCACTCACCCACCATCACTTCAATGAGACACTAGATGGCACCAGAAAACTGCCGCATAAGAGCAACGACACCAGTATCCTCCGCTTACCTCTCCTTCCTCATCAAGGAGTCAGCCCTTCATATACAGAGCCTCCACTTTGCCTCATTTTCCTCAAAGAACAAAAGCGATAAAAATAAACTGATATTCTAACTAAAGAAGCACCTACCACTACCATCATTAACTGTCTGAATGAATGCCGAGGGCCGGCAATGTGGCTGGGAGGCAGCTCCTGGATTTTCCAAGCAGCTCTAAGTTCTCATGTCCTCCTTATACCAGAGTCAGAATTTCACCCAGCTTCCCCGAGAGGAAGGTGAGAGAACCAAATGTCATACTGGGTCGGAAAGCCTTTTATAAACGCTGGTGGGCTTTTCATTCATTAGCGCGCATTTGCCCCTGAAATCACAGCTTGTTCTCAGGCAGCACAGATTGAGGAGGGGCAGCCAGCCGTTGCTCGGGGAAGGCAGAGGAGCGCTGCCCCGGAATGCGGTGTTTCCACTGAGCTGGGCCAACACACTCACTGGCACACAGTGAAGGAACAGAAGTGTTATTCAGTTTCTGGGCACCAGGGATTTGCTCTCCCCGCTCTCTGGTTAAATTATCACCCTGACTTAATTCCAGTCACAGGCAGAAGCCCAGACCTGGCCCCCCCGACCCCCCCCCCCCCCACACACACACACACACACACACTGGTTCCTGGTCCTCTCAGCAAACTCCAAGTGAAACTGAAGGCTAAGGAAAATGGCGAAACGAAAAGAATCTCTAAAGTACCCCTCTTCTCCCATATCCTGATTTTACCTTTTCCAAGCAGTTAATCCTATGCCATTACTTTTATCCAGACTGCCCCTGTCCGGTAGGAGGATGAACAGAAAAAGGAATAGATGGTTTAACATGTTTCCTATTCCAGAAACATCTATATGTTAAATGAATGTTAAATGAAAACAGTAACTAAAGGACAGTGGTTCATCCAAAGAAATAGATCTCTAATGGTTCAATCTGAGGCACTGTGGGGGAAGAGGCATTAAGTTACCAACTCTTCCTACCAGAAAAATCAACTCTCGTAGCTTTTAATAGAAGGCCCAGGCACATTTTCCTCCTTCTGCCCCCCGCCCCCCCAACTTCTTCCCTCTTTTTCTATGCAACTGACCACACTTGAAATGTACCTTCTGTTCTCTTTCCTTTGCTCTATGCACCTCAGCAACTACACTTTTAAGTTTAGAGGATCTTTCTATCTGACCCTAAATGCAGCGTTAAGGTTGTCTTTCCATTCCTGTACACACATACGCAACAGAAATCAAACTAACCATTGTATAAGCACCAGAACTTTGCAGTAATGCTTTAACTCTTTGTACTATTTTGTAATAGACAAGTGTTTCTATCTAACAGGTAAAATGAAGAAAATGAGATGCAGTAAATTGCCTGAGGTCCCAGGGCTAATGCAGCAGGATTCATACCTAAAGGTGGAACCCTGACTCCAGGCAGCCCAAGGAGTGTTCTGAAAGCTATGGAAGAGAAGCCTGAGGAATAGAATGATGCTCCATGGAAACTCGCTAATGCTCCACACCTCCACCTCCAGGCCCACAGACTTTCCATGGGACCAGAGCAAATCATATTTGCAGCCAGCGCTGGTATCATCGCTATTATTGGGGATGGGGAAGGAGAGCAGAGAGAGAAGTACCTGGCCACTGTTACAACTCTCTGAATCCCTTAAATACTTAAGACAAATTCTACCATGAGCTGCACAGGACCCAGAGTACCATTCCCATGGCCAAATTCAACCTTGTCGCTTGGATACCTGAAAAACTGTGAGCTAAGGGAGAAAAGAAGAGATTTGCAAAGCAATCGGGGCAGTAAAACCATGTTCATGATTCCAGATTTCTTGATCCTCTCTGTGGAAAGTGCTGTCTAGGCTATTGTAAAATAGGGGAACCACACAAACTTTTTGCATTTTTGTTGAAACCCTCTACTGTGACTTCATCGTACACCCACCAACACCCTTTCTTCCCATTAGACGGTCCCTACAGAGGCCTCCTCTTTGGCTAAGAGCTGAGCTGCCTCAGCGGGGCCCCTCCTGACACACACACAGTAAAGCCTTTGTGTGAGCTGGCGTCCTTCCATGCCTGGAGAGCCCGAGGCCTGGGAAGAGATTCCCTGCCCTAAAATCAGGAGAGAAGCGTCCAGGTACCGTTCAGTCCTGAGTGTTTTAGCACTGGAAAGGACAGGGAAGGATGGGGATTAAGAAGAATCAAGAGAGCTACTGAGAAGGGCCTCCCATCTTCTGAGGGTGCACGGTAGCCCCTTTAATAACTCTTCACTATCATCTGAGAGTGGGGAAATGGCATGGCTCCCCAGGCACACCACTCCCCATGCTACCCTCGGTGATAAATCTCATACCACAGAAGGCATCCAAGGGCAGACACAGAGGAGGCCTGAAGTGCAGTCGATCAACTTAAAAACATCTCAGGAAGCCTTGTCAGTGCAAAGGTGAGGCTTTGGTTGCTGCCACCCTGGGACTTATCAACAACTATGGTTGAGCGGTTTCTCTGCAGGGCCTAGCATGGTCCTCCACACCCTTGCTTCCAAAGGCCCAATGGGTATCGGATATACATAAGCATATTTGTGTATATGTGTGTATGTATATTTATACAGCTAACCCTTGAACAAGAGGGGTTTGGCCTGCCCAGGTCCAGGCATATGGCAGTGTTTTCTCAATAAATACAGTCTGATCTTCCTATCCTCACATCTGGTACCCTCACATGTGGCATTCAACCAAGATGGGATCAAAAACAGTCTTTTTGCATTCCCAACTGCAGATTCCCAACTGTGAGTTAGAAATACTGTTTTCAATCCCAGGTTGGTTGAATCCATGCATACGAAGAACCAACTGTAGTTTTATCAAAACTTATATGTGGATTTTCAACATTGTAGGATCAGCACCTCCAAATCCCAAAACTGTTCAAGGGTTCACTGTATATGTTCTGTGTGTATACATATACATACATATACATATAAAAATACACAGTCCTTCATGCATGTGACTAAATGGGACTAGAAAGGAAAAAAATAATAATCTACATTTCTATAAAACTTTCTACCTTTATCAGAAACTTGCATTATTACTATATTGTTTCATTCCTAACTTTTGAGGTAGATTGGGCAGATACTATTATTAGTTCTACTTGACAGATGAGAAAATTAAACTTCCAATACATTGTGCTGGTTTGAATCAAAATTAGACTCCATGTTTAATGACATATCTGTATCACCTCACCTAACAGATATTTCTTAATAATCTATAATAGTAAAAGCATAATATGCTAATTAGACCAGATGTCCTTCCAGACGACCTTCTGGACGAACTCATGGCGGTGGGGGCTGAGGCAGAGGCTGCCACCAAGGCAATAGGGGCCAAGCCCCTTGCACAAATTTTGTGCTTTGGGCCTCTAGTTGTAAAATAATTGTACAAAGTGTTCAGTTTGGGTTATAAACTTTCAATATTTTAAAAATTTAAGAATACATTTTTCTAACCATGCTCTCCCCCCTCCAGGTTGCCTTTTATCTCTATAACTAAAATTAAAGTTGAAATGAAGAAAAATTATTTGGAAGCTGCTTATCTTAAAATAGCTATTTGTTCTATTATTCTCAATCCTACCTGCATATTAGGAATCAACTGAGTATCTTTTTAAAAATATCAATGCCTGGGCTTCACCCCTGACCAATTAAAACAGACTGTCTTGGGTGGACAGGGCCAAGGAGTTTTTTAAAGCTCCATGTAGGACTTTAATATGCAACCATGGATTTAGATGGTATGGACGTATACAATGTCATCCAATGTGCCACCGGATGCTTGATCACTTTGTACATTTTGTGCATGCACATACACCATTTCTTTAATCCAAATGGCCCCAAGTTTACCAGCTATTCAGGAGTCACCCTTCTCACTAATCTAATCTATACTAATAAAAGCCTAGGTGGCCCTTGCCTGCTACATCATCACAAGATGGCCACCACAAGTTGGCCACCACAAGATGGCCACCCCAAAATGGCTACACACACAGCGGAGGTGGGGCCCGGCAGCCACTCTGCAATGTGAGGCTTGGGGGTCCCGCGGCTCCACACAGTGCAGAGGAGGCCAGTCTAAGTGGAGGAGGTGGCTCACGGCAGGGGAGGGCAGTTGGGGGCAATCGGCTGGCAGGGGAGCAGTTAGGCATCAATTAGGCCAGCAGCAGAGCGGTTTGCGGGCAATCAGGCTGGCAGGCAGAAGAGGTTAGGGGCAATTGGGCAGGCAGGCAAGGGAGCGGTTAGGAGCCAGTGGTCCTGGATTGTGAGAGGAATGTCTGACTGCAGGTTTAGGCCTGATCCCACAGGGATTTTGTGCACCGGGCCACTGTTCTATATAATAAAAGCCTACTATGCTAAGTGTCCAGTTGTCTGATCAGCCGTTCAACCAATCAAAGCGTATTATGCTAATGATAAGCTAAGGCTGCTCAACCGCTCACTATGATGTGCACTGACCACCAGAGGGCAGACAGTCAACTGGTCACCCAGTTGCTATGACATGCACTGATCACCATGGGGCAGACACTCTGACTGGTGGGTGAGCTTGCTGCTGAGGTCCAGCAGATCAGGACTGAGCAAGATAGGCTGCACACACCCTGGAGTGCTCCTGCAGTCCCTCTCCAGCTGGCCAACCTCCTGCGTCCCTCCCCGGCTCCAATCATGCACCGGTGGGGTCCCTCAACCTGGCCTGCATCCTCTCATAATCCGGGACTCCTCAGGGGATGTCAGAGAGCCAGTTTTTGCCTGATCCCGCAGGCCCGGTTGAGGGACCCCACTGGTGCACAAATTCAAATAACATGACTTGAACCACCATCAAATGTATGATAAGAAATCCAACTACCACTCAATCTTTTTGAGGAGTCCAGGAACCATGCTCTCCTAGTTCACCTCACTCCAAATTCCTGCTGTTGCTGGTTTCTCAGTCCTACTTACCATCTTGCTTCTTGCAGATGCTCATCCATTTCTTTATCCCAACTCCTCTCCTTTGGCCACCACCTTCCCACCTCCTTCCTCCTTTCAACACCCAAAACAATTATATCACCACTACTTCAGGGAAAAAATTTTACTAAAGCCTCAGTTTAATATAAGAGGACTACAGCTCACAAAGAGAAATATACCATTGGGTATTATGCACTGCTGTTCTTGAAGTTTCTCAGTTTTCCACAGTAGATTCCTACTGGCTGTTTTCGTGTGTGTGTGTGTGTGTGTGTGTGTGTGTGTGTGTGTGTGTATGTGTGTGTTTTAATCTTAGTTGTCAACAATTTCCTATGTTGCTGTTTCCAACTAGACTTTTTCTGCCATTCTCCCTTCTCCCAGTGTGCCAGGGGTCCTTCCCACATACAACCCAAAAAAGCTCACATTCCCTCAATTTTCTTACACAAAGCAATTTAACACTTTGGACTCCATCTTCTCTTCTAGATCATTCCAGGAGGCATAACCATTTTTTTCTTTCACCAAAATGGCTCATTCAGGATTTTTCTGAATAAAATATAATTCTTAGGATCCAGCAGAGGCTTTGAAGATACTGGTTTTCTTTGACTTAGCACAGACTGACAAGTAGACAAGCTTGCAAAACAGAGAATGAAAGAATTCTTGGTCAACATGCTTTCCAAACATCCCCTTCATCCCCAAATTACAAAATCTCTCTAATTACTTTTTGGTAGAAGAAGGAAGGCAGACTCCTACTTAAGACTTTCAGCGTGTTAATTAATAAAACTGGCAATTTTGAACTGTATATATTAGCATTTCTTGTACTATTTGGCAGAGTATACAACCAAATAAGAATGATTTTAGGAACAGGGTCACTTGCCATGAGGGATGACCTAGAATTTGGGAGCTATCAGAGAACTCAGTAAATCATCTGATTCACTTCTTCATGGCACTGATAAGACATCCAGACCCAAGAAGTTGGTATTACTTATTGGGAGATCTTGGCTTCTAGTGGCACAGCTGAGGCTCCTTGGTTTCCTGGCTTCCTGCTGAAGAACCTTTGTAAACACACAACCTGTCATAAAATATAACCTTAATTAATCTTTATTTTCCTTATTAGAGGAAGAAACCTTATGATGTGAAATTGACTATATTTCAATAACAAGACCATGATGGAGAAGAAATAGATTTCCTGACAAAATGCCATTTCCTCTCTGGCTACACTGCCCACTTCTCCCTTTCTCCCTAATACTATGCCCATCCTCCCAACCCCACCCAATGCATATCACAATGCCTGTAGACAGAGCATCTCTTCCTACAACTGCCTGTGAAAACTGCCTAGACCAGTGATGGTGAACCTGTTGAGCTCGGCGTGTCAGCATTTTGAAAAACCCTAACTTAACTCTGGTGCCGTGTCACATATAGAAATTTTTTGATCTTTGCAACCACAGTAAAAAAAAAGACTTATATTTTTGATATTTATTTTATATATTTAAATGCCATTTAACAAAGAAAAATCAACCAAAAAAATGAGTTCACGTGTCACCTCTGACACGCGTGTCATAGGTTCGCCATCACTGGCCTAGACAAAGGTAACGTTCCAATCTACCGCAGAATTAATTCATAACAAAATTCAGAGCCCTGAACAAAACATGACCTTAGTTTTGTTGACTTAAGAGATTTTACCCCAGCATATTTTCTAAACTTTATCACCTTTAGATCTGCTACTTGCTCTGCTAAAGAGGTGAAATTCATGCCTACTTTGCCTATTAAACCATGAGCTTATAAAAGTCTCAGCATCTTGCTAAAATCAGGTAATCCTCAAAGGAAGTCTATCTAAAACCATACACAAAATGCAAAGACTTTCCAAGCTGGGGCATAGTGGACAGGACAGTGAATGGAGTGGGAGTCAGGAGGTCTACATATAAGGCCAGCTCTTCCACTGACTGATAAAAGACACACCCAGTCAGTGGGCATTGCTTTCCTTTCCTAGAATCAAGAACTTTGGGCTACAATCGCTGAAGTTCCTCCATCCACAAGTTTCTGACTCCATATAATCACAGGGATACATTCTGTAATATCCTGAGGGATGTGACTTAGGATGTGATTTGGGTCATCCAGAAGATAGACATGCTTTAATGGCCAACCCAGACAATGCATTTTAAGAAACTGAATGTTGCTAAGAAAGATTCGTGTTGAAAAAAATAGGCTCAACCTACCTGGAGCGTGCTTTACATGGAAGAAAAGCCTCAGAAGCCCAGTGGCCATGGCTCATTTTTGAGGTTGTGGGATCTTTTTTACCCACAGCCCAACTGTTGCTTTCCCAGCACAACAGGGGCCTCTGCTGATACTGGCTCAGAGGGCACTCACCCCATCCAACAACCCACAATCTGTTTTCCTTGGAACTTTCTCTATAAACACTTCACTACAGACCAGCCCTGCTTATCTTAAATTGAATGTAGCAGGCACAGCTCTTATTAGTACAGAACAGGGAAAACAAGGAGATAAACAATTCCCGGCTATTTTATTGACGTCTTTCTGAGCCAGGAAGAAGAAGCAAGGAGAAGGCTCTAACGGAAGCTATCCTTGAAAATGCTGGCGAAAGAACCAAAGGAGGGAAAAGATGCCAGTAAATGTTGGCTATCATTAAGTCAGGAATAGGCAGTCAGTTGGGGAGCAACTGAGCTGCTGCCCGTCTACTACCCATATGTTACATTAATTATGAGAGCCAGTTGGTAAGTTTTATGATTTGCCTAACAGCTCATCCATTCAAGAGGCCTTAACACTCAGCACATAAGTTGGTGCATGGCACTATGGCCTCTTTCCAACTTAATAGTCAGAGCTGCCATTTCAAATATGACAGAAATGTTCAAATCAGTATGGCCTTGAAAGAAGTGAACACATCAAATGATAGGAATACAGTATTTAGAATGCATCCTCCGTTGCAAAGCTCAAAAGTGGCAGAGGAAATGGAAGCTCTCTTATGCTTTTGTCTTCCTCCCTCTCATCACAGAAGGTGAGCATACCAAGTATTATGGACTGAATGTGTCTGTCCCCAAAAGTTTGTATGTTGAAGCCCTAATCATCAATGTGATGTTATTTGGAGGTGGGGTATTTGAGAGCTAATTAGGTTTAGGTGAAGCGATGAGGATAGGGCTCTCATGATGGAAGTAGTGTCTTTATAAGAAGATGAAGAGACAAGAGCTCTCTCAAAGAAGAGGTCATGTGAGATGACAGTAGCCTACAAGCCAAGAGAAGAAACCTCAGAAGGAAACCTACCTTGCTAGCACCTTGATCTTCAACTTCCCATCCTCCAAAACTGTGAGAAATATACATTTCTTTTGTTTGAGCCACCCAGCCTACAGTAATTTGTTATGGCAACCCAAGTTGACTAATACACCCAGACTCAGAACTCACAGTCCTTCAATTAAGTTCCTTACCCAGGCCTTCGATGAGTGATGTAGTGCATGGGAAGTCTTATAGCCTGAGTTTAATCAAGATCACAAAGCAAATCAATAAATAATCCCAAGGGTCTCAGGTTACTGAGTAGAGTTTTCAGATAAACAGACCTCTGCAGCCTCCTTGTTCCTCTCTAAGTTCCAACATAAAGGCTCCTTCATAGGCCACAGGGCAGATTTGACTCCTCTGACTAATCTGACTATTTTGGCTTTTCTCTCATAATCTGCAGCACACCGCATAGCAATGAGTGGTGGGCCATCAGGTACTTTTCACATTTTTTTTCCTTTTTTAATTTTATTTTGCTTCTCCTTGAAGATCAATTTTAAGCTCCTAGAATGCAAAGACTCCATCTCATTTGTTTTAGCCTCCACAAAGCCTGGAACAATATCAACACTAATAAAAGAGAAAAATGGTAATTGGCGTACGAGCTACCCTTTTCATTGGCTAATCAGGGCTATATGCAAATTAACTGCCAACTAAGATTGGAAGTTAACTGCCAACAAGATGGCGGTTAATTTGCATATGTAGGCACAATGCAGGGAGGCGAAAGGGAAAGCAGGAAGAAGCCCCCTGCCACTGACAGTGATCGGAAACCCAGGGGGGAGCTAAGAGCTGGGTCTGCCTTTGCCCTGCCCCCCAGCCATGATCGGAGAATCAGGTGCCTTTGCCGCCCTGGCCAGTGATAGCAGGAAGTAGAGGTGGAGCCAGCGATGGGAGCTGGGCACAGTCGAAGCTGGCAGTCCCAGGAGCTAGGGGCCCCTTGCCTGGGCCTAAAGCGGAGCCCACGAACATGCGGCCGCTGCAGCTGCGGGTCCCTGCTGCCCGGGACGGACGCCTCAGCCAGAGGCATCCTGCAGGGACAGGGGCGGAGCCCGCGTGATCGCGGCGCCCCCCCGCTGCCACTGCAGGTCCCTGCTGCCTGGGCGGACGCCTAGGCCAGAGGCGTCAGGCCTGGGCAAGGGGCCGATCCTGCGATTGGAGGGTGATGGGGGTCAATGCCTGATGGCTCCCAGTATGTGAGAGGGGGCAGGCTGGGCTGAGGGACACTCCCCCACACACACACCCAGTGCACGAATTTCGTGCACCGGGCCCCTAGTTTATTATATAATAGGGAATCAATATGTCTTTGATTTATTGGTCAAATAAAAAGCAACAATTTTTGTGATCATAGGAGCAACCATTTGTTACAGGTTCCACTTGTGTCACGGAAAGGCTGTTCATCTTTTACGAACAGGATAAAGAGCTGTGCTCTTACTCAACATCTCAGCTAATAACAATAATTGCTTGTATGTGTCTAGCACTTTATAGCACACCTTCAAAAAGATGATTCTGCCCTGGCTGATGTTTCTCGGTGGTTAGAGTATCATCCCTTGCACTGAAGTGTCCAGTTTTGATTCCTACTCAGGGTGCATACCCAAGTTGTGGGTTAGATCCCCAGTTGGGGCACTTGCAGAAGGCAACTGATTGATGTTTCTCTCTCTTCTCTCTTCTCTCTCTTTCTTCCTTCCTCTCTGTCTGGAAACAATGAAAAAATGGCCTCAGGCAAGGATTTCTTTGAAAATGATGCCTGCAGGTTTCTTCTCACAGATCTAGCCAGCATCTTCCTCAGGTGGGAACCGCCCACCTCATCAAAGACCGCCTACCTCTCTCCAATCCTCTCAAACATTTCCTGTTTGAGACCACAAAGCTAGCAAAATTTCAATGGTTAATGTAAAAAAAAGTGCTGTTTTAAAAGTTATATTTCATCACAGGTGGAGTCATAAGGAAGAATCTCTATACATGACCTAGACAAAGAAACAATTTTTAAAAGCAGGCATGATCAGGTTTCTTCCATTTTAAACTCCCGTGAGCGAGGGCTGGCTCCTGGGGATGAGACTTCACACAAGTTAGAGTGAAAGGCTCCTGGAGCTAGGTGAAGAGCTTCACCTGTTTCTTTTATGAACAATAGAGCCAGACAGCCTTTATGGGGGAAAAAAGTCATAAAAGGGTAACATCTCGCCCTCACTGAGGAGGGTATATGCAAAAAAGAAAAGAGGTTGTCAAATTTCTGTCCAAGGCTACTAACAAATCTTTTTGTCCTGGTTTTTTGTTTTTAAATTTGATTTAATTTTATTTTTTCCATAACCATTTATCCCCTCTTCCACCACCCTTCCTGCAATCACCACACAGTTGTCCATGTCCATGAATTCTCTCTCTTTTTTTCTTTTTTGCTCAATCCCTGCACACACACCCCCACCCCAACCCCTCCACCAGAACTGTCTGCCTGCTCTATCTATGAATCTGTCTCTATTTTGTTTGGTAGTTCAGTTTGTTCATTAAATTCCACAAATGAGTGAAATCATATGGTATTTGTTTTTCTCTTCTTTTTGTTTTCGTTACACCCAATGAGTGCTTTTACTGTGCAGGCCACCCACAATGGGAGGATCAAGACCAGTATTTTTTTTTTAATTGAATGAATAATACAGATTACTTCAGCAGAACAACAGAGCACTTCACACTTAGTAAATGAGAGAATTGCTTCATGAAACTTTTGAAGTTTTATATATAAAACTGTACTGGGTCTTTCTGTCATATGTATTTCTTGCTACAGAGGTGGACGGAAAATGGAGTGTTTGGCCCTGGCAAGGGTGCTGGTGGAGAAGCAGTATTTGCACTTTCTCCTTTCCTGGTATTCGCACAATGAAAGTAGAACAGCCGCCAGGAAGGGTGGCATAGCCCTGGATTCTGGCTGTGAATCACTCTGCATCATTGCGGAGTAGATGGGCCTGGGGCAAGTTACTTAACCAGTCAGAGTCTTAGTTTCTTCATCACTGCTTAGGATGACTACCTACTTCATCCAGGACTCCTGAGAGCTAAATAAGCTATTGCCTACAAAGTACCTAGCAGTGCCCTGTGGATAGAGATATTCAATAAATGTGCCATCCTGAACACCCCCCCTCCCCACCCCACCAGCCCTTCTGTCGGGTTGCTGGGATCACTGCTGCATTTTCCCACTTTCCTTAGGCAGGGCTTTCTCGGCCTTGAAAACGTTACCTAACAATCCACAGAGGCAGCTCCCAGAGGCAGTTGCTGAAACAAAATGAGGCGAGTATACCTACTCAAGTTTTCATAAACATGTATCTCAAAGAATATCTGAACTACAAGGACTGTTATTTCTCTTGGCTGGGACAGAGTATAGGCATAAGAAAAATGTTTTGTTAGGTGAATGGTTTTAGGACATTCAGGGTCTGAAAAATACTGGCTTCATCGTTTAAGCAATAAAAGCAGCCTCTGTATCTCCTTCACCTGACTCCACATTCCTGTGATCAGGGTTTTCCATGGCGTTCAGGAAGGATTCGCAATAAATATTAACTCAGAAAAAACAGACCAGGAAAACCTCACCTCTTCTCCTTTCCCGGCTTATCTGTTGAATTCTGAAACGTCAGAGGCCTGTGTGTTTCACCTGTAAACTTTTCTAACTATGAAACAGCAACTGTCCCAAATTCCAGTACCCTGAGGAAAGCGAATTAATCATAGTGTCACCTACCCTGGCGGAGTTTGTACAAGGACATTTCCTCTCATAACATTCTAGTTCCTCATCGGAAACAATACTCCCTATTCTCGCTGTCTCTTTCTCTTTCTCTCCATGTCAGTTCTTTCCTGAAACCTTCCCCATGTTTCTGGACAGAATATGTCTGCTTATTTTGGCATCACCCGCTGTTTCGTTTTTACCTTTCCTGACACGTGGAACAATTACTTGAAAAGATGCCCACCTTCCCCCACAGACGGTGAGCAGCTGACAGCATGGACAGGGCAGCCCTTCCCTGACCCTCACCTGCTGCCCGATGCCCGGCCCATCCTGAGCATTGAACACAGGTGGTTGAATCGGCTTGATCAGCGTGCTCCTGAATATGTTAGAAGTCCCAGGGACTTCTTCCTTTGCCATAATATCAAGAGGAAGCATTTGAATAGACGGGAAAGAAACAGAAGGGCCAGAGAAGAAAGGCAGCTGGAGAGAAGCTTTGTACTGAACCGTCAGAGCTGTGCGCCTCATGGCCTGCTCGCCTGGAGCTGCACAGCCCATTCAGCTGCGGCTGGGGGACCGGTTTCACCTGAAAAGCATCTCACTCACACGGGAGCTTGCACAGGTTTCCTGGGTCTCTAATGAGAATGACGCTGCATTTCAATTTAAAATCCTTTTTACAGTCATCTCAAACCATTTTCTAACGAAAGAATTCATCTTTGCCCTGACCGGTTTGGCTCAGTGGATAGAGCGTCGGCCTGCAGACTGAAGGGTCCCAGGTTCGATTCCGGTCAAGGGCATGTACCTTGGTTGCAGGCATATCCCCAGTAGGGGGTGTGCAGGAGGCAGCTGATTGATGTTTGTCTCTCATCGATGTTTCTAACTCTCTAGCCCTCTCCCTTCTTCTCTGTAAAAAAAATCAATAAAATATGCTTTAAAAAATACTTTAAAGAATTCATCTTTATTGAATAGTGTTTGCGATCGCCTCCCACGGTAACTCCGGCCTCTCTGGTCTTTGGGGGCAGGCTGAGCTGAGACCCTGAAGAAGGAGAGGGCGCTCCACAACGATGTGACGCCCACGCCGCTATCTTGCTAGGCCCACCCTTCCTCCGGTCCCTCGCTGGCCGGACCAGCGCCTGCTGCTGTCACCAGTGAAACACACGATGTTTCCCAGGAAGCACCGCTGGGAGCCTTTTTGCAATGGCGGAACACTGTTTCTGACATAGGTTCCCACGGCCGTCACAGCGATGAGGCTCCTGTCCATTCTCCTTTCTCTCCTCGCAGGTTTGGAGACGCTGTCTGTGGGGCCTGGCTGGTCACAGATGGACACAGGCCTCTGGGATGCCCCCTTCCTGTCCTTTACCGTGAGGATGCCTCGGGCATTGGCAGACAGTGAATCCTTCTGCCGGGCTCTTCACAAACGCAAGAGAGAGGCATGCTTCCCTTCTCGGCTGAGGGCTGAGGGTGGCTTTAACCATGAGAACATGTCCCATTAGCAAGAGCAGCCGGAGGAGATGAGACGTAAAGCCCAGTCTCCCTGGCAGCGATGCCACCCCCACCCCGTGGTTATTTGAATGGGCTGTGTAGCCACGGGCTGTGTGGCTGCTCCCGAGTGCCATCCCCTGCTCTGTGCTTCTCAGCAGCAGTGGGAACCAGGGCTATAAACTGGTTACAGACTCTTGCAGAGACCTCACCCTGACAGGAGCAACTAGAAACGGTGTGGGCCTTGTCACCTCTATTCAGGTTCTCCTCATTCAAACCATATGGAAAATCACACTCCCACGTGCATGTCCTCAAAATCAAAGGCACGGGGATATCTATTCACCCATCCTAGAGTGTGGCCCTCTATGCACCCGGCTGCTGAGATAGCCTCTGGGCGCTGCACTTTCCCCACGTTCCCATACATAACCCATCACCTGCAGTGGCTCGACTCCACCTAAACGGCTCTCTCGCTCTCCCTGTTCCTCCATCCTGACATTGCTGTGCCACGTCCATTGGGGATCAACTTCATCAATCCAGGCGATTGTGTTAGACTTGTTGCTTTTCTTCCTGCTTCTCCCTGAACCCTTTCCACAAAGCTGTCCCGGTAATTTTTGTAACATTCAGGTCTGATCTTATCACTCTCTTGCTCAAAATTCTTCAGCAATGCCCCATCCATCTCAAAGTTAAAAACTCACTCCTCAAGGTGGCCTTGGATGTTGTCCTTCCCTCCCTGTCTATCCCCCCTTACATCCCACCTTCTCTCTAGACACCAGGGATCCTAAATGCCTGTGGACTCAACAGGCTTCTGCATGCCTCCAAAGGTGTTCCTTTTCCAAGAATGCATCTCACTCCTGGTTTTCAAGACCACCAACCATTCAATTGACTTGCCTCATTGCACTCTGCTTCCCATGCCCACACCAGCATAAAGTTGTTAATCCATCCTTATCTATGTTCTGTTTCTTTACTCATCCAAGGTCAGCAGAAGTTTGAGAAGTTTATTTTGCCCACCACACCATCCCCAAGCAAGAGAACCTTCAGGGGTCCCCCACAGGGTAGAATCTGATAGTGAAGATGACCAAGTGGCCTTGAGAACAAGAGGCAGAGAGGAACTGGGTCGTTAGTAACTTTGAGTGACTGAGTCAAGCCTGTCTGAAGTCTACTCTGCATCTAGAATTTTCGATTTCATCAGCCAGGAAGTACCCTGTATCTTTTAAACCTGTTTGAATTGGATTTTCCATCTCTTGCTACAGAGAACCTTATCTGATGCAGATGAAATTAATAGTAGTCTCTCTGAAAGAAGCAGTTTTATCATTTAGAATAAATGATAAAGTAATTTTAGAAACCAAAAGGATTCAGTGGACTCAGTATTGAATAGAATCAAGAAGCTTGAATGCTAAATGAAAAATTGCCTGCAACTTCTTGGGACCCTAGTTTCTCATGCTTTATTTTTCTAGCTATGCATTGAGTCTATTCCTACCAACTCTCTCTCTCTCTTTTTTTTTTTTTTTGTTAAGCCTCACCTGAGGATATTTTTTCCATTAATTTTCAGAGAGAGTGGAAGGGAGGGGGGAAAACTGAGAGAGAGAAACATCAATGTGAGAGAGACACATCGATAGGTTGCCTCCTGCACAGGCCCCAACCAGGGCCAGGGATCAAGTCTGCAACTGAGGTATATGCCCTTGTCCAGAATCGAACCCAGGATGCTTCAGTCCAAGGGCCGATGCTCTATCCACTGAGCCAAACCAGCCAGAGCCAACGTCTTTCTTAATTTAATTTATAACATCATTGATAGTAATAACTTCTGAAAGGATATCTTAATCTGTTGGGCTATTACAACAAAACTAGAGGCCCGATGCACACAGTCCATGCAAGGGGCTTGGACCTCACAGCCATGGTGGCTTGCCTAGGCCCTTGCAGCCCCAGCTTCGTCCAGAAGTTCATCCAGAAGGTCAATCGGCTGTCCGGTCTAGTTAGCATATTACACTTTTATTACTATTATTATAGATACCACAGACTGGGTGGCTTATAAGTGAAGAAATTCATTTCTCACTGTTCTGGAGACTGGAGATCTGAGATCAGGGTTCCAGCATGGTTGGGTTCTGGTGAAAGCTCTCTTCCAAGTTGCTGAGCTACAACTTCTCACTGTATCCTCGCATGGTAGAAGGGGGAACTTAGCTCTCCAGGGTCACTTTCATAAGGGTACTAATTCCAGTCATAAGGGCAGAGCTCTCAAAGGTCGCACTTCCTAATACCATCACATTGGGCATTTGTTTTCCAACAAATAATTCCAATATGTGTTTCACACCATAACAAAAGAGTTCTGCTGTTCCTTCATGATGTGTTCAGCTTTAAAAAAAAGTACTGAGCACTTACTATGTGCTTGACAGTGACTATCATATACATAAAAAAAACCTGAGACATCTTCTAGGCTAGGGTTTGGCAAAGTATAGCTCACTGACCAAATCTGGCCCCATCCCTATGTTTATAAATAAAGTTTTATTGGAACACAGCTGCACACAGTTTTTTGCATACTGTCTGTGGCTGATATCACAGCAGAGTTGAGTAGCTGCACAGAGACCATATGGCCTGCAAAGCCCAAAATATTTACTATCCGGCATTTTACAGAAAAAGTTTGCCAACCTCTGCTCCAGGCTACTCACCACATCTAAAAGTTCTGGTTGCAATAAACCTCCTTCCCTGAAGAGCTGCATATACTTCACCAACTTTTGTGCAATACAGTCCCAGATATCAAATTACACTCCCTAAAACTAAACATGGGGAAGAAAAACTGTTTTTAAACATACACTAAATTGAATACATTTTGAGTTCCCAGAATTAACCGGTACCAAATAGACATGCAGGCCCCACGAACCACCCTTAGGGTCCTCCTTGGGAGATGGGCAGAATCCATCGCAGCTGGTGTCAATGAAAACCCAAGTGCAGACAATATGAGTCCTTAACAAAGAAGAATGGTTTGTTTTTTATCGCCTCCATTCTTTCCCCAGGTGCAGTTTACTTCTCAAACAATGATCTGCTTTCAAGAAACTCTAGCCCAGTGGTTCTCAACCTTGGCTGCACATTAGAATCACCTGGGAATCTTTTTAAATTCCTGATTTCCTCCGGAGGATGAGGCCCAGAAATCAGGATTTTAAAAAGATTCCCAGCTGATTCTAATGTGCAGCCAAGGTTGAGAAGCACTGCTCTAGCCTAAAACTCGAAGCGAAAAATAAACATAGGCCCATTTCTAAATATGAGTGCAAAGCGGAAATTAGGTCCCTGATCTTATTTTTTCTACTTTGGTTTATGGTGACTCACAGGTAAGCTTCTAACCTACTAGCCCCATTTCCATTGTGCACTAGAGGCTTTCCCCAGGCTCTGTCAGGTACTAGAAGGATCTGCACCATAGTCACTATTGTACGTGGAGTAGAATAGCACAGACTGTTAAACCCAACAGATAACTGTGTGAATTTGTTTTGTCACTGATGTACCCAATAAAGAACGTATTCATCATCTCTGAACAGGATGCAGAATGCTGACTCTTATTTTCTAATTGTTAGACAGCCAAGTGAGGTACCATGTGAAAGTATCTAATACCAGCGCAGGCACAGAGCTCTTTTTCAATAAATGCGGCATTCTTTCCTCCTCCCTTCATCCTCTATACCTGAGAAGATGACAAGCACACCCTAGTCTGAACAAGAAAATCATCACCTCCTACAATCTTAAGTCATTCCTGTGTTAAAAGAAAAATAAAAGTTAAAAGTTGAGAGATACAAAGAGATTAAATTGTGTTCTGAGACTTTCTCCTCTCCCCATTACCTCAACTCCCAACCCCAAGATTAAAGATGAGAATAGGTTTCTATTTGTAAATGAACAGAATGCTGCAGGCATCAATCAGTAGTAACCACTAATGGAAACTTGGCCACTAGTACCCTCTCCGAGGCTGTCTGACACATTTGGATCTAATTGGCAGTCTGCTTCAGAGCAGCCAAAAAATATAGTGTCATACACATTCCAGATCAAAGTGGAGGCAAACTTGCTGGCGGCCCTGGGGCTCTGATTCCCAAAAATTAAACGGGCAGGTCTGTGGGTTTTGTTTGGAAACAGGTAAGTGCTCACTAGCTTATTTGGAGAAAACCTCTATCAGACCCTGATTTACCTAGTTTGGACCCTAAACATGAAGGAACAAGAAAAAGCATTCAGGGTAGCTAGCAGCTTGGGTGGTCAGAAGGAGAGACCAACTTATTTTAATCCTGCCTCCAACTACGACGGAAATTAATTAGTATTCTCTTCTGGGCTTTGATGTAATGAGTGACATAGACTTTTTGGTGAGAGATGTGCCCAAGCCCGAGGCTCAGAAATGTCAACTATACCTAAAACTACTCTTAAATCCATTACTTGCAAGAGAAAACAAACTTTTTTCTTTTAATAAAAACCAACAAAAAGAATGCTCTTTTTCTAAGTCTGACACTACCACCAGAATTTAAATGATCAATGTTCCATTGAACACTGTTCATCTTTTTAGTGTCACAGACCCCTGAAAATGATGGAAACATCTTTCCAGAAAAATACATATACAACACAATTTTGCATACAGTTTCAGTGTTGACAAACTTCCTGAGGATCTCCCAGGGAACCCATTGGTTAAAGAATCCTGTATTAAATCTATTGAATGGAAGGACAAATCATTTACTAAGTGATGGTTTACTTCTATGGATGCATCATTATTTATATCTAACGTATACCAGTCATAGCCAATTGCCCATCCTACAAGGACCTCTAGCTCACCAGTCAAAGATTACTATAGTCATCTAATATCTTCCAAATCTCTGAACCCCTTGGAATATCTGCTATAGAGAACTAGAAGAGCCATGGTACAAATTCCTAATTAATCTTAATATGAAATGATAAATAATGGAAAGTATTCAGATATGGGACTTATTCATTCACTCAACAAGTATTTAATGCACACTTATTATATGAAAGACACCATTTCCAGGCAGCAGAGTTACCAAATGAACAAAACAGCTATGATATCTACCTTCACAGAGGTTACACCCAGGTTCAAAACTTGGCCTGTATTTACTATAGCAAATTATCTGAACTTTGTAAGAATCCCTTCTTTCATTGAAAATTATTATACTTTACACCATGTAAGTAGTAGCAAATGCTGTTTTAAATGGTAATGCCAAAGCACCTAGTACATAGTGGGCATTCAAATACTATCCATTATAACTTTTATCATCACACTATGGAAAAAATAAAATTATGTGGCAAGTATTAATTCTTCAGATTATGTATCAATGCTGAAAAGTCTTTCAATATCCCTACTGTTACTGGATTCACACATATTACCGGAGAATTCCATAAGCATTGGAGAGAATGCCTAAGGGAAAGTTTGGGCTCAATTCTACGGTTCTGAACCCTCTTCTGCCAGCCTTGGTTGGGTTACTATTTCTTGAATGTGCTTTCATTATTAGCTTTGACTGTTGTTTAATTGCTCCTTGGTCACAATGGTTCTTTCAGCACCAATGCCACACTGTTTCTTCTCTAAGGCTGCCATGTTTCCTCTTCTAAGACATCAATAGCTTAGCCCCTATATTTGTTAAAGAAAATCCCTTTAGTCAAGTTGTCAGCTGAAGAGTCTCCACTCCCATCTCTCCATCACTGGTGTTAATAGAAGTAAGGACATTACAAAGATCAGAGCAGACATAAATGAAATAGAGACTAAAAAGACAAGAGAACAGATGAATGAAATGGAGCTATTTTTTAAAAAAAGATAAGCAAAATGGACAAATCTTTAGCTACACTTACCAAGAAACAAAGAGAGATAATACTAATAAATAAAATTAGAAATGAAAGACAAAACATTACAACTGATATCACACAAATATAAGAGATCATGAGAAACAACTATAAATAATTACACACCAAAAAATTGGACAACCTAGACAAAATGGATACATTTCTAGAAACATACAAGTACTAAGACTGAATAACAAAGTACAAAAATCTGAATCAGTAATCAAAACCTCCCAATAAAAGGAAGTCCAGGATCAGATGGCTTCATTGGTGAATGCTACCAAACTTTTAAAGAAGAACTAATACAATCCTACTCAAACTCTTCCAAAAAAATCAAAGAGGAGGAAAACTTCCAAATTCATATTATATGAATTACCTAGGTACCAAACCAGACAATGAGGACACTATAAGAAAATAAAATTACAGCCAATATGACTGATGAACATAAATGTAAAAGTCTTTAAAAACATATTAGCAAGGTGAATACAAAATACATTGAAAGGATCATGCAGCATGATCATGAGATTTATTCCTAGGGGTGCAAAGATAGTTCAACATCCATAAATCAATCAAAGTGACACACCACATTAACAAAATGAAGGACAAAAATCATATGATTATCTCAGAAAAAGCATTTGACAAAATCCAACATGAACTCATGATACAACAAAGTGGGTAAAGAGAAAAAGTGCCTCATCATAATAAAGGCCATATATGACATACCCATGTTTAGCATTATATTCAATAATTAAAAGCTAAAAGATCTTTCTTTAAGATCAGGAATAAGACAACATAGTATTGGAAGTCCTAGCCAGAGCAATTGGGCAAGAAAAAGAAATAAAAAGTATCCAAGTTAGAAAGAAAAAAGTAAAACTGTCTCTATTTGCAAATGGCATATTATTTATTTTTAAAAAACCCTACCAATTCCATCAAAAGCTGTTACAACTAGTCAACATATTCCATAAAGTTGCAAGATACAAAATCAACATGCAGAAATCAGTTGTACTTTTATAGACTAATGATTAAATATCTAAAAAAGAAATAAATAATCTCATTCACATTATCATCAACAGAATAAAATACCTAGGAACCAATTTAACCAAGTAGGTGAAAGCTCTGTATACTAAAATCTATAAGATTTTAATAAAGAAATTGAAGAAGCCAAATAAATGTCCATGATTGTAAGAATTAATATTATTAAAATGTCCACTACCCAAAGCAACCTACAGATTCATCCAATCCCTATTAAAATGCCAATAGCATTTTAAAGAGAAGTAAAAAAAAAAAATCTAAAATTTGTATGGAACCACAAGTCTCCAAATAGCCAAAGCAATCTTGATAAAGAAAAACAAAGCTAGAGGCATTATACTTTCTGATCAAACTATATACAGCTTTAATAATAAAAACAGCACAGTGGCAGAAAAACAGACACATAGATCAATGGAACAGAATAGAGAGCCCAGAAATAAACCTATGCACAATATACACTTTAAAACTGTACATTTTGCCCGGACAGTGTGGTCAGTGGTTAACTGTCGACCTACGAACCAAGAGGTCACAGTTCAACTCCTGGTCAGGGCACATGCCCGGGTTGTGGGCTCAGTCCCCAGTATGATTTTTCTCTCATCATTGATATTTCTATCTCTCTCTCCCTCTCCCTTCCTCTCTAAAATCAATAAAAAAATATTTTTAACAAATAAAATAAAATTGTACAATTTTGTCAATTATACCTCAATAAAGCCAAAAAATAAATAAATAAGATTTGTACCCTTCAGAGAAAATACTTGCTGATGGAATACCTTCAAATTTTTTTCCACAAAATAATTTCTCAGTACATTCTCAAAAGTGGATATTGTATGGGCTATGTGTGACCCCAATGCAAAAATAAACCCACCTAGAAATTTGTCAGATTTTTAAGGAAAAAGAAAATACACCTATCTAACCACATCCATTGAGTGAAAGTAAAAATCAATATAGTGATTATTTTGTAGAAAAACTAACAATGACAACATTATATATTGAAAGGAAAAGTCATAGTTTTAAATGCTTTTATAACTAAACTAGGGGCCCGGTGCAAAAATTTGTGCACTTGCGGGGGTGGGGGTCCTCTCAGCCCTGCCTGTGCCCTCTCGCAGTCTGGGACCCCTCAGGGGATGACCACCTGCTGGCTTAGGACCGCTCCCCGGGGGATTGGGCCTAAGATGGCAATCAGACATCCCTCTGGCAGCCCAGCAGCCCTTGGGGGATGTCCACTTGCCAGCAAGGAGCAGGCCTAAACTGCAGTCAGATATCCTTAGCGCTGCTGAGGAGGCAGGAGAGGCTCCCACCACCACCGCTGTACTGGCAGCCATCAGCCTGGCTTGTGGCTGAACAGAGCTCCCCCATGTGAGAGCGCCCTGACCACCAGGGGCAGCTCCTGCATTGAGCGTCTGCCCCCTGGTGGTCAGTGTGTGTCATAGTGACCAGTCATTCCCAGTCCTTCTGCTGTTAGGGTCAGTTTGCATATTACCCTTTTACTATATAGGATAGAGGCCTGGTGCACGGGTGAGGGCCAGCTGGTTTGCCCTGAAGGGTGTCCCGGATCAGGGTGGGGGTTCCGCTTGGGTGCCTGGCCAGCCTGGATGAGGGGATGATGGCTGTTTGCAGCTGGTCACACCCCCTTCAGGGTGGGGGTGCCCACTGGGGTGCCTGGCCAGTCTGGGTGAGGGGCTGAGGACCGTTTTCAGGCTGGCAGGCGACTGAAGCTCCCAACCTCTCCTTTTTTTCTTTTTTTTTTAATTCTGGGATTTATTTACCTTCTATGGCTGTCACTGTAACTGAGAGCTGGCTTTAGCTCTGAGGCTCGGCTCCAGCTCTGAGACCTCGGTTGCTGAAAGCAGGTATCTGGGTTTGTTTCGGTTCTATAATTGCAACACCATTGCGGTCCTGCTAGCTCCAGCTCTGACGGCTGAAAGCAGGTTTCTGGGGTTTGTTTACCTTCTATAATTGCAACATTGTTTCTTAGACTACAGCTCAGAGGCCGGCAGCGGCAGGCAGGGAATGTTGGCTTCCTCCATCACTAGAGCAAGCAAGCCTCCTGTTCGCTTCAGCTGCCTGGCTGCCGGCCGCCATTTTGGTTGGCAGTTAATTTGCATATCTCATTCATTAGCCAATGGGAAGTGTAGTGAAGTTATGGTTAATTACCATGTTTCTCTATTATTAGATAGGACAAGAAAGAATAAAAATCAGTGAAGCATTCAACCCAAGATTATTAAATCCAAGAGCTCACTCTTTGAAAAGACCAAGAAAACTGACAAATATCTGGTTATTAAGAAGCAACTGAGGAAAAACCAGATAAAGGCATCATTCTGAGAATCAGAGATTGTTTTTAATTTTAAAGGACTTCTTTATATGACTCAATTCTTCACCCTTTCAATACAACAAAAGTATTAACAAAATCGATAGAGAAATATTTGCATATACCAATATTTATGGAAGAACTTAGGAAAAATCTCCAAGCTCTTCTCCAAGTTTTACTTTGCTTCCCTGAGTATTAAGTGATCAGCATGCAAGAACTATGGGTGGGGGGGGGGGGGCACTATTTGTTACAAGGACGGTCTTGTTGGTTTCTGATCATTACATGCAGCTATTCCTGGGTATTGATTAACAGGAGGCCAAATTGCCCAGAGTTCTGTATTCCTCCTCTCTGGTGCCTGGTGTCTGTGTTCAGCTGTATTAAGCAGGCCTCCAACACGTATTGTGTCAGACTTACAGAGAGCAAATGGTTTCCATGGGCAAAGGGCAGAATGGACTAATCATCAGTTATTGAAAAGAATCACCAAGTTAAGTGGTATCACTACAAGCTTTAGTTCTTCATATACAAAATGGGAGTATATAACCTAAGATTACATCAGTTTATCTTGTTAAAAGACAGAGTGGCAGCTGAGTAAGGGGAAGGACACACCTCATTTTGCTTTCAAAGGGAATTCCTTTCCAAGCAAATGAAAACAACATGGTCAATTAACTTCCTCAAAGCACTTTCAGAATTCAGCTCCTTTTCCGGGCTTTGTTAAGTTGGTTGTGTACTTCAGTGCTCCTGACTCTCTCTCCCCAGAAAAGAAGGTGATTGGGTCAAAAGCATTTTTTAAACACTAATGAATTCATTAATTTAAGAAACTCTCCTGTGCCCTCTATTTTCATAAGAATTAACTAAAGTCATGAAGCCAAGTAGAAATACATCTCCCATACAATTTTTCTGCATTTGATCTGCTTCTCTCATCATGCCCTATGAATAATTGTATTTATTCTCTGCTTTGTTCCAAAAATGATTTAAGGGTAAGTCCTATGAGTAAGCCTCATAGTAACAAAACCCTTCCTAAGCTGGCTTTGGGTAAACACTGATACCAATATGTTTAAGTAAGAAAATAATTGTATAATGGAATACTTTTAGAAAGCACTTATTCTATAACCACCAAAATGCTATCGAATTATATACATGTATGTATGTATGTATGTATGTATGTATGTATGTATTCTTTCTCATTTACTTCTGCACTCCCCACCTCCCCCCACCCCACCTTTCTCTGCCGACAGTACTCTGGACCAGGCCTTCATTAAATAATTCACTAGTCCCCTAACTGGTCATACTACTTCAAGCTTTCTCCCTTACAGTTTAACCAACACACTGCTGTCAGACTAACCTCCTAAAGTGTGTCTTTGCACATAATCACCCCTCAAACTCAGAACCTTAAATGGCTCCCTACCAGCTCCTGAGCCTGGCAGTCAAGGGTCTCTTTCCTCAGCCTTTTCTGGTTCTCCTGTGCCCTGCAAGTGCTTTGTTTCAGCTCAATTTGGCTATTCCTCACTCCCCAAGCCACCTTGCTCTCATCATGCCTCCTCTCAGTAATGCCTTTGTCTTCTTTGTAATCCCAATCCTAATTCTCTTTCAAAATCCTGATCCAGTTACCATCTCTGTAAACCCCTGATCAAAAAGTTCTAGCCATGTCTATCCTCCTCCACATCCCACATCCTGGCATGCATGAGGCAGGACCTAGTATGGCTAGTCATCTTGCTATAACCCAATGTGTTCTTTTTCCTAAACCCGACTAAGCCACTCACTTTAGGCAACTCGTTGCCACACATTTGTTTATACAAAGAGGGCACTGAATACGTACTTCATAATGAGACTGGAAACCTAATAGACTTGCCTTCTTCAGTGTGTGCAGCTATGGGCCCATGCTTCTCAAACAGGCTTAGGTGCACCCAATGGTTACACTGTGGGTACTAGAGGAAATAAGATGAACCTTAAGAAGCTAAATTTACTTATGTAATTTACAGTGTTATCTTTAAAATGAAATGCCCTATAGACTGTGAGTGGGTAATATGGAAGGAATACAATCATTTCTGTTTTTTTCATCATTTCCATTTTAAGATGCAATCAACAGTTTTTTTATTTACTTATTTATTTATATTTCAGCTTTAGTGAGGTATAATTGACAAATAAAATTGAACGATTTTATTTTTTTAAATGTATTTGAATCTATAGACTGCTTTGAGTAGTATGGACCTTTTAATGATGTTGATTCTACCAATCCATGAACATGGTATATTCTTCCACTTGTGTATATCTTCCCCGTCTCTTTTTTTCAACGTCCTATAGTTTTCCGAGTACAGGTCTTAGATGAGTAGATTAAAAAACTGTACACCTATACAATGGAATACTATGCAGCTGTTAAAAAAAACACCTCATACCATTTGCAACAACTGTTGAATGGACATGGAGAGCATTACTGTATACTAAATGAAATAAGCCAGACAGAAAAGATAACTATCATATGATCTCACTCATATGTGGAATCTAACGAACAACATTAACTGATGGACAAAAATAGATCCAGAGACATAGAAACATGGACCAGACTGTCAAACCTCAGAGGGAATGCAAGGGAAGAAATCAATGAACTCAGATGCATATATGCACAACCCATGGACACAGACAATAAGGTAGTAAAGGCCTGAGATCAGGGGGCTGGGAGAGGGGTGAGAGAGGTCAATGGGGGAAAAGGGGACATATATAATACTTTCAACAATATTTTTAAAAATGTTTAATGGGTAATAGAAATTAAGCCTGAAGATTTTTTTCAAGTATTTGATTTACTTCCTTGCTTATGATATATTTGTGACATTAGACAAGAATGCTAGAAGTGAGTTTTAGTATGACCACTCAAAATGAAATGCTTCTTCTCTCAAATGTTAAAAGCCCTAAATGGAAAAATTTTGTCACAAGTGGAAGCAATTATCTGTAAGTACAACTTATTGTGGGTTTCAAGTAATGCATGGAAAAGTAAACACATTTTAGTTCCAAAGTCAAAATTTTTTGAATATTTAACCTTCACTTTTTATTTTGCTGTTTTTGAAATCCAGTAATTTTGTGTTCTATTTTTGAAAATAAAATTTATTAAGTCTGATAATTTCTTTGTACCTAAGTAGATGTGCCTATTTATACACTCAACTATTCACACCCACACACACAGTTATATATGCAAGCACCCTCAACAACAGGTAGCAGCTGGTTAATCAAATCCATTGCTTTATTGATCAACTTGAGTGTGTGTGAGTCTATGTATGTATATATATATATATATATATATATATATATATATATATATATCCTATATACCATCTATTAACACATATGCATGTTACCTTAACTATTACCTTACCTTTGTTTCAACTCACAGAACATGCAATGTGTACCAGAAAAATTAATTAATAACAAGTAACTGAATGTTATAAAGCCTCCTTAGACTGACACATTCAGAAGAGTCCATTGTGTGCTTCAAATAAGGATGCTGAGGTTCTGATGTTTTTAATACTAGAGGACATGTCCCTGGAAATTCCCCAAGCAACTTATGTTGTAAATTTTTTTCAACCATCAAAAACTATAAATAAACCATGAAGTTCAACTATTGTTCTTGGAATTTATTTTAAGTAAACCGATAATATATTTCACATGCTTCTGGAATTATCCATGATTCAGCAAATGGAAGCTTCTTCTGGCAATTACCAATTTCTCGCCTAATGACAATTTCCCTTGTGCTAACTATTCTTATGTACTGGGTCACATTGTGGGTACTGGTGATCTTTGCCATCTTACACAAAAAGTTAGATTTGCATTGGACCCAGAAAAGAATCATTTCTAGTTTTGTAGATGAGAAAACTGAGACAGAGATAAATTGTCCAAAGCCACAAGGGACTAGTAGAGTTCTCACACCACCTCTGGTCTTCCATTCCCAGTCAGAGGAATGGCCATTCTAGTCCCAAACCTCTAAAGCATCAGTGAGGGTCTGTATTCTGCACTAGGGCAGGAAAGGGGAGGAGGTGATGACCTTGACTTTTGGTGCAGGTCCCTCATAACAGGCAGCAACTGGTTCACTCCACCCCATTGCTTTATTGGTCCGACTTGAGTGGAAACACCACTCTGTACTTTTTTTTATTTTTAAACATTGTTTATTGATTTCAGAGAGGAAGAAAGAGATAGAAACATCAATGATGAGAGAGAATCATTGATTGGCTGCTTCCTGCACGTCCCACACTGGAGATCGAGCCCACAACCTGGGCATGTACCCTGACTGGGAATTGAACTGTGATTTCCTGGTTCATAGGTCCATGCTCAACCACTGAGCCATGCCGGCTGGGCCACCCTGTACTTTGAAAAAGCTATTGAAAGAAGTTGTCTTTCCTAAAATCACCACGAGATTCAATCTGATCCTCAATCTTCTGAAAGTTTGTTAAAAAAAAAAAAAAAAGAGAGAGAGAGAGAGAGATCAGCACCTCATAAAGTATATAATCATCCAATCACTAGGTTGTACATGTGAAACTAATATAAGGTTGTATGTCAACTACAATTGAAAAATAAATTTAAAAAAATACTAGAACATTTTTATATTAAAAAACGAGATCGGGCTTTCTTCTAAGTCCATTTGGGGAAATCTGTGTCCTCTGAAGACCAAGTGGATCTCCCATGAACGCCGGCCAGAAGCAGGGTTGCTGCTAACACCTTGGCCATGCCAGACTCAACTGAAACTTTAGATCAAAGGTTCCCTTGTAGGAAGCTCGATATTGCTCTTCCTTCTTCCCTGAGTTTGTGATTTCTTCTACACGATACTATCATGTCTGCAAACTGTCAGTTTCACAGGGCAAGGAAACAGAACAGCAGAAAGTTAAATTTCCTGTTGATAAATGACAAACATAAACATGTTCCCATTAGCCACTTTAAATTTAAAATAATAGAGGTCAGAGAGTTGTGGCAGAAGAGGAAGTCAGAGATACCTGAAGTATGAGAAGGACTTGACATAGCTTACAGTTGTAGGGGGCCACATGGAAGGTGGAAGAAGTAATTAAATTCTGCCCACAACCAGTGAGCTTGGATGAGAACCTGAGCCCAAATGAGAATATACCTGGCCAACCCCTGGATCTTTAGCCCAGCGAGACCCTGAGCAGAGAGCCCAGCCAAATCATGCCAAACTTCTGATGTACAGAAACTGAGGCTAATACAAATGTTTTGTTTTAAGCCACTTCAAAAATTTTAAAACAGTGCTCAGAGGTCCTGAGCTGGCTCATGCATCACATAGGTTCAAATTCTAGCTTTGCTACCAACCCACTGTATGACCTGATGCCATGGCACCTACCCCTGAATGCCATCTCCCATCGTAAAATGGGGAAAGGGCACATTAACATCTACTTTCTAGAGTAATATGAAGAGCAAAATGAAATGTGAAAGTAAATGGCATCATGTAAATGCAAGTTTTATGTAAACCTCTGCCTCCCTCCAAATATTGTGTTGATATGAATTCTGCATTTTTCTCTCCATTTATCCTCCATTTTAATTGAGCATAAAATTAGCTAAATGTTTATTTGTGAAATACTTCTTCATGAAAAAAGCAACATAAATCTAGGAAGGTAACTTATTGAGGTCATTCCTGCCTCAACACACTTTTACTAGTTTGAAATCTATTAGCCCCCTCTTCTCCTTTGGGATTGGTGTCTGGCTGAAAACTCAGCACCCACACTCACAGCCATAGCTTGCACAGCACAATACTCTACAGTACTGCAATGGCTCCCTCTCCTCCCACCTCCTAACAAACAGCACTTACAAGTACTTTGACATTCGTGATCTCATCCACTACTCCTAAGCCAGAGCTAAGATGGATGAAATGATTCTGTATGATAAATGGTTGGCCCTGGATCACACACGAGTCGAGAGCAAAGGAAGGCTTGGAACTGAAGTCATCTTATGGCAAGCTGGGTGTCTGTCACCTCCACCCCACCCCACCTGATTAGCAGAGGGCAGAGAGAACAGAAGACGCTGCCTACTTGTTGTGTACCCAGGACACCAGATTTGCCAGCCCTCTCCCAACACTCCGTTCACGTGCCCTTGTGGTGCCAAAGTCCCAGGGCCTGGCTGGAATTCAGGACACATGATGCAGGGTGGTGTGTGGATTTCTGGACTTGTTTGCTTTCAGTTAAACAAACTGACTTAGATACAAAAAAATAAGTCCAGGTTGATCAATCATCAGAAGTCTCATAACTCACCTCAAGAAAACCTTCATGTTCATTTTATGTGAATGTGTTCAATAGCATTAAAGGTAACTACCCATCCACTCCTCCAAAAAGAACATATACCCTTGAATCGTGCCAGATCACTAAGGAGATACAAAATGAAATGACTATTAGAATTAATTTCCTTCTCATAAAGCCTAAATTCTAGTTTTAATATATAAAATAGGAAAACTGATAAACTTGTAATGATAAATTGAAAAACATAAAAGCAGAAAATGGAACTCAAAGTACAACCTCTTTATACATATCTGAAGTTCATTATTTAGAGCCTCATTTCTTGCTGTTGAAACTGTCAGTTGGTTGATGTGATGATAGGCCAGAAATACACATTAGAGTACAAGCTGGTAACATTAATAGGAGACTTTGGATCTGCATTAACAATTGCTGCATTGTAAACATTAAAAGGGACCTGTGAGAATGAACTTTGTATTTGTGTGGAAGAGGCAAACATTTTGGCATTTGAAGTAAGTAGAAGTCTATTTCCAATATTGGCAAGTCAGGTGCACACCACCTAGTCAGTTAATAAATCACCTTCTATCTCCTGCCCTTCTCCAGCTGAACCTCAGGGAGTGACTGGGCTTGATCTCAGGGGGTGGCCATCTGCCCTAGGCACATTGTCAGATGCACCAAAACACAAAGTGACTATTCAGAATAATAAATTATTCTCTTACATATACCTCCACTGATGCAAATAATTGAGAGGGAAGTACATTCTCTTGGGACTCAAAGATAAGGCAGTGAAGGCCGGCTCAGAATTACTGACAAATGAAAGAGCATTACAGTACTGTCAAGGAGTCTGGCGTTCTTTTTCTGGCTGCCACTCATCATAGTGTGACCATTGGCAAGACATGAACACAAAACCATTGCTTTCTCCCTGACACAGACCTGCTCAATTTATCTCATAGGATTGTTCTCCAAGTTCTTTACAAAGCTTATGTAAAATATATTAAAAGTGTTATCATTGCTATTAACTTATTTAAAGACTTTTTTTTCATAATGTAACTTTGTAAACTATCTTTAGGGTCTAAAAAATGCTCCTAGATCTATTATCTAACAAGTAGAAATAACAGAATGACAGAAAATCCTAATTATAATTCTTCAAATTCATTAGATCCATAATTTGCGTTGCAATGAGTCTGCTGGTTAGATGTTGATTAAAATCACTGCTGTATAAAATGATTCATTTAATAATTCTTTGGGAATGCAAATTCAAGTTTAGGAAACAATAAGCACACTTTAAACATGAAATAATGTTGACATTCTAGGAGATGATTAAACAAATTAAGAAACCATAACCCAAAATGTTTTAAAGTGATGTTACTGATTTCCTCAAAACTAAAGGATTAGAAAATAAAATTTCAATTTATAAGTCAATTATAAACCTTTGTACTCAGGTATATTAGAAGCATATAATATTCAATAAAAAGGCATCAAGGCCAGTATACGAATGTGAGCTTTCAGTTTTATAGGAACACAAGTTCTAGTTGTTAACCAACTCCTGGCACTCAACTTAGGGGAGTCCTGCCTTGAATACTAATCAAAGGGAAATAACCTTAAGTTAACACTCTAATTTAAATCCTTTTTTAAAAAAAATCATAACAAGGAAACACATTCCTCTAATAAACTTGTGGAAGATTAGAAGTGACTGTAGAAAGCATGTTTTACAGAACTAATGACTTTGATGCCTGGCAGCACTTTTTACTAGAATGATCAAAGACCTCAATTATTGCTTATTCCTCTGGATAATGATTAATGTTTGTGCACTGGCAGTGTGGAATATCGCACATACAACAAGTAAGTCTGCAGCAAGTGAAGGTGTTACGTTTGCTCCCATTTCCCCTGAAAAACAGGCTGCAAGAGTCACTTCCGTAAATGGTACTGCAGAGCCTAGGATTTAATAGTGACATGGCTGGCATTTTACATAATAAAAATAATCATGTCTAAAAACATGCAGCACAAGAGTTAACACACTTGATTTCCTGTTCCACATTTATTGGGACTAGAGAGACTAAAACAGCTATTTTCCTCTCAATTCATTGGAAAAATATAATATGACAGCAATTTCTTAAATACATAACAAAACTTTCTGGATTATGAATCAACATGAGATGTAATAGCCTATAGATATCAATTGTGGCAGCATTTTAAAATATCATTTATCTAAGGCGTTCTGAAATTGTCTCTGAAGCTACACATATATACGTGATTCTATACACATAAAGGCATCCATTCATGAACAGAAAGTCTTTTAGAAGCACTGTGCAGGAAAGGTTAAAATAATACATACATGTTTAGATTCTGAATAATTTATGAGTCAATTTCGGGTTCCAAGAAGCAGTGATTTACATTTAAAGAAGCATTTAGATTTTCAGACTTGGATAGGTAAAATTTTTGTGATGCAGGCTACAATAAAATTCACTGTAATGCAGACTACAAGAAAATTCAAAATTATGCCTTTTTCAAAGACCACCTTCAAAAGAGAAACTTCAAGTCCAGAACAAACATGAACCAGTAGGATGCCTAAGATTCTAAAATGTCCTTCCATATGAATTTCCTCCTCATTTCCCTACCTAAGAAAAAGAGAAGAATTTTTAGAAGGGGCAATGGCTAGATGTTATGCCATTACAACCAGTAGTGTTTCTGGGTGGTTAAGTTCTTGCATCCAATTTTGGTGAGGGATTTTAAAATTTCTATTTCAAATGGACTCTACCACTCCAAAAACAAAAATATTTTGTTACAACATCCAAACATGGTCATGCAAATCCAGATTCCTTCCTAATACAGAATGAGAACCACTAGGGAAGGATAAAGCTGACAAAGGGAGGAGACAAGGTTGAACCCTTTCACTGGCAATTATCCAAAATGACAACATCAGTCTAGGTTATCAAGTTGTCAGCTCTCTCTTTTACAAACGAATTCTCTTGATTGGCTTACATCTCAACCCTGATGCACTAGATATACTTAGATTTCACCTACCAATCTGTTCCTTTTGATCCTGACAATCTCACACAGGCCAATTCTCTTAGCTATTGAGGGAAGAAGTCACCGTTTCCCAGGTACTTTTCAACATTTAAAAACTTAAGTCCAGTTATTTCAAGTCTGTTTGACAAACAACCCGACTCCTTATTCCCCCCTCACATACACACACAAAAGAGCTAATTCTGATATAACAGTATCTCTGTGAGAAGACCGTTCCTTCCATTTTTTCCAAGGAAATAACATAGATATTTTCTTCCACTTTTACTCCAAATTCAGGAGATCCACCTTTAATAACATAGTCTTTTGGGTTACTTGAAATCAGCCCATTTTAAGATTCTTTGTGGAACCAAGCCTGAAGAGTTTACTGAGTAGTATGCTGCCACTACTGACATTCTTGACACAAAAATTCAATTTCAGTTGAGTCCCTGTGATTCCCCTGAGCAGTTATAAATGCCTTTTACTATAACGAGGCAGTGTAAAACAAAGCAAATTATTCAAATATATATATACACTTATACTAATCTGAAATACATTGATAGAAGAGATCATTGATTTCTTTTTTTCTGAAGTGTTTTGAGTTTTGAATGAAAATAAAGACACTTAATATTGAGAAATTTCTAATAAATGATTAAAAATGTTTTTGGTTGGCTGTCATTCAAAAGTTTTCCCAGCATTCTCATCAATGTTCTATACAAACTGTAAATAAAAATATACATGACCAAAAGTACTATATGTATATATACATACATATATACATAGTATGTGTGAATTAAAGTTCCTTAAATATACACATCCCCACTTGGGATATATTCCATTACATAGGCAATAATAGGCCCAGGATAGCAGCAATTTAATAATGTAGTTATCCAGTTACTCAGAACATATCATAGGTCCTGATAGTTCCTGACATGGCTTCAAGGAGAGCTCTCCACTGTCATTAATACAGTTCTCATGAGGCACCAGGCTACATTGCTGATGGCACTTATGTCATCCTGTCACTGGAGAAAAAGTTATTGTCCTTTCAAAACCCATTTATTCAAAATCTGACTATGATATAATGGGAAAAACAAGTCATTTTATTTCTTACATATTTTGGTTTTATCGTGCCTTGTACATACAGAAAAGTATTCAGATTGCCTTAACAGATACTAAACTCGGCTAAGAAGACAGCTGCTCTGAATTGTGTTTGAAAATACAGAAATAACCTGGCTAGTGTGGCTCAATTGGCTTGAGCATCATCCCGTACACCAAAAGGTCACAGATTCGATTCCCGATCAGGGCACATATCTAGGTTGTAGGTTCGATCCCTGGTCAGGGCGAGTACTGGAGGCAACTGATGGATGTTTCTCTCTCTCTCTCTCAAAAAAAGGTAAATAACATGATTATCAATCAGTATTTTTACAAACTGAAATTGCATGATGTCATATTAAGTATTGTTTTTAAAAGTTATGTTTATGAGTCTATACTTGAGTAAGTTAAGAACTTGCAACCAAAATTTACATATATAATATGCAAAAAACCTTTAGGTTGCTTTATATTAAACAATATTAGTCACAGAAGAAAATACAGAATGGCTTTTACATAAACATTTGTGTGTTGTACTGTTGTGTGTAATAATACACACTATTATTTTATGTATCTATCCAGGCATGCCCAGTGGACAGAAATTCTAGGTGGGCAGCAAGTTATATGGGTTCTAGATATACATATGGACTTTAATACTCATTCTTGGTGTGTACTTTTAGGTCTAATTCTAAATTTTTGGGTGTATGAACACAGCGCTCAAGAAAGGGCCCTGCTAATCTATGATGCAGGTTTTGAACCTCTGCCACTCCACCCAAATACTTCATGTAAAACAAGCTTGTAGACAGCAGCCTCTGGCTCTCTGAGAAGAGTTTATCACCTTAAAAAAGTTACACTTGCCAAGAAAGAGAGACTAAATTAGACCATATTGTTTTATAGGCTGAAACCCTTTTACTGGGAAGGGACAACTTCCTCTGCACAGCAGTTTCTCCTGCTTGAAGCTGAGATCACACAGGGAGAAACCTATTGTGTTTCTGCCAAGTGACTGTGGGAATGCTGGGAAAGCACGCCCAGGAGCTGGCAGAGGCAGAGCCACCTTATCACCTCCTGAGATAAGCAGCCTGCTTTATCACTCTGACAGAATTTCCCCTGAAATAGTCTCATCCACGGGTTTCCCCCCATGTTTCCCTTGGTCGTCAGATCAACACAGAACAGACTCTAGCTTCTCAATTATCATGTATGTTGCCAACCGTGACAACACCTTTATTATACTGAATTGTTCACTCAGGCTCCTTGAATTTGGCTGGAAGTTGAACAGTCCCGTGGGATCCTTTAGGTGATAAAATGATGCTGTTAGTTCCTTCCCAAGAACCCGAAGCTTCTGACATGCTCCACAGATACAACCTGGACTGCAGAACCTGATTCTCTTTACACAGGAACACACACACCAGTGCTTGGCCTTTTCTGGCGCCACAGGTGGGCAGGCAAGTTCAAAGTCTGGACACAGAGGCACTTCCAAAATTTGGCAAGAAAAAGGAGGCGAGTTCACCAAGTGGGGCTTTATCACTGTGCTATGTGGCACGCGGACACAAACAGAGATCTTTAGGTTGTGGATGGGTCATGCTTTTTCTTCTTGCCCCGGCAGCACTTGCAGACACAACAGATTATACAGGGGGAGGCCAGGAGTAGCAAGGGTGAAGTCACCAAGGCAATGATGCCCAACCCCACAAGAATCCCAACCACCTGGAAATTAAGAAAGAAAGAAAAACTATTTTAGCAGTTGAATCTTCCTATATGTCTACTATACCATCAGCTATGGACTCAAAATTCCCACTGAAACCCTAATCCCCAATATAATGATGTTTGGAAATGGGTTAGGTTTTTTTTGAGGAAATTAGGACATGAGGGTGGAGCCCTCATGAAGGGATTAGTGCCCTTAGAAGAAGAGACACCAGACAGCTGGCTTCCTCTCTCTTCACCCTCTGCCATGTGAGAACACAATGAGAAGATGACCATCTGTAAACCAACAAGAGAGTCCTCACCAGAACCCAACCCGAACCCTGCTGGCACCCTGACCTTGAACTTCCAGTCTCCAGACCCATGAGAAATAAACTCCCATTGTTTAGGCCACCCAGTCTATAGTAATTTGTTATAGCAGCCTGAACTGACTAAGACGCCATCTCAGACACATAAAACAGTCATAATTATGGAACATTTTAGCCAGTCCCCAGCAGTGGTCTGAACTGAATAATTCAGGAAGATACCAGACACTAAATCAAAGGTGAGAAGAACAAACCAAATGCTAAGTCAGGCTCTGGCATTTGAAATGTTGGTGTTGGCTCTCTCTCTACTTGAGTTTCCTCAACAGCTTCATAGGGATGTTAATAATGATTACTAGGCTATTAACACTGGCTCCTTCAAAAGAAGCATAGCCTTTAATAAATATGAAACACTATTAAAAATAAACCAGGGCTCCCTTTGAACCTGTCACATAATCACACAATGGCATGTACAGAGAGATCTAAGCCCCTGCAGGGGCTCGTCAGGTTTAGAGCATTGCCTTTCATAGCAAATGCCCCATGAAGGGTTGTAGGAAAGTCATCCCACCATCTTTTTCAGGAGGAAAGAGCATCTGCCCTCATTCCGCAAGTCACTGTTATTTACTTGGCTGCTCTGGTGCCCTGCTCCTCCACTTATCTTTAAGAGTATTGTGCTCATGAAATAACTCCAAGCAGCTGATCCATTACTTTTCCCTAGCCCTGTCCCAGAATTCCCCAGAACCTCCCGGGATAGAAGGGGTAAGCAGGAGTAAAGTGAGAAGGATGAACAGGCAGGTTTTTCTAAGCCATTGTGAGTCTGGTGTATCTCATGCTCCTTTTAAGGTCAGGGTACCTGTGTTCGGTTCCATATCACTGAGGCTCTTGAGTGGCCAAGCTTATTCCTGCATGGCCCTTTGTCGTAATGCCTGAGGAAAATGTCGTTCTGAAAAACAAAGAGAAAGGTTTTGGTAAGCATGTAATTCTGAATTGCGAGATGGACATCAGATTACCTCAGAGGAAGCAAAAGCTCTTTCTGGTACTATTAATAACAGCTTCTAGGAATTCCAAGCCCATAATCTTTCGACTCTATCTCAGCAATTTTCCATATCACCAAGTGAAAACAGAGGATAATCAATGAGACTCTTGACTGAGTCTAATAGAGATCAATGGCCTGACCAATTATCATCAAAAGGTAGCTCTATCAGAGGTGTGATAGGAAATGAGAGGGCCATGAGTGAGGCAGCTCAGAGATGGCTGTAGTAAACAAGGTGATAAAATGCCAGTGGTTGAGATGGAGAAGAGGAAAATACAATCATGAGATATTAAGATGGGTAACTAATCAGTGGGGAAATAGGGAGAAATCGCACAATGAGGGGAAAGTCACTGGGTCGAAGGTAGTAGCTTTGTTGAGAGAAACACCATAGAGAGGGAATTTGTTGGGAGGTGGCGACCACAGTTTGCACGTGTTGAACTTGAGAGATACTTGAGACATCCAAGCAGCACTGATCAAAAGGCAGTTGGTTACACAGATGTGAATGTGGGGGCAAAGACTTGGGAATCAGTGTACATGGGGTAGGAAAACCACAGAAGTAACTGAGATTACCCAGGGAGAGTGCAGACTGAGAGGCAAGCAGGCTGTTGAACACAACCATATAAGAACGGATCGAGAAAGAGCCTGGAAAAGGAACTGAGAAGAGGCCAGAAATGTAGAAGGGAAACCTGAAGAGGGGGAAGGTGGTCAAGGGGTCAAAGGCAGCAGAGAATCTAGGTAAGACGAGGACTGCAGTGTTCCTTGGATTTTACCCAAAAGCAGTCACTCGAAGCCTTGGAAGAACACAGTCAAGGCATGACCAAGTGGCAATCTGAGCGCGGCAATGGCTGGAGGTAAGGAAGTGTCAACGGCTTGAGGTAAGTATGCTTTATTGGCAGCTGAAGGGACAAGAGAAATGGAAAGATGTAGACTTGAGAAAAGTGTTACATACCCACTTTTAAGTGGGACACAGTGGAGAATGCATGGATAATTTAGAGACTGGAGAGTGGAGAGTGGAGAGTGGATGCTGAAGTTGGAGGAGAGAGCAGAGATAACTGAAGGGGACAAGTTGCCAAGGTACCCAAAGCAGATTAAGAATGCCTCATCCTCCCACTGGGGACTGGAACTATTTCAACTAAATTTTTTAGATCTAATTCATACTTTGAGTAAAAGACTTTTCTTCATATTCTCTTGATGCTAAAATTTAACCAGCATCAACAACATGCTAGAATAGGAGAGTATGTTCAAAGATCAATAGACTATAGCTTTTCAACACTATCTCAAAGCCAACATAATTATGAGCTTTGATTGTGAGTTTATCTTTTTTTAAACAATTAGAT
Organism: Myotis daubentonii; assembly: GCF_963259705.1. Classification (NCBI taxonomy): domain Eukaryota; kingdom Metazoa; phylum Chordata; class Mammalia; order Chiroptera; family Vespertilionidae; genus Myotis; species Myotis daubentonii. The sequence continues at coordinate 141,015,300 of NC_081842.1, read as the reverse complement.
ATTTTTAAGTAAGTAATCCACTATACATCTTCCTCTCACTGTGTTTTCTTTGTTTGGGGGGCGGGGGGAGCCTCTTTTCTCTTCATTAGCTGCCAGAATGTGCTTTCATAAAGGCTCAGTAGTGGCAGAAGACAGAAAACTCATCTGGGATTTAACTACTGTGACTGACACATTCTTCTGATTAATGACACTTGTCTGATGCTTTTTGTCAGGTAGTTTCCTTTAAGCTTCACAGATCCCCTGAGAGAGAGCCACTATTATTCCTCTATTTTTATTGTTTGTTAATCCTCACCCAAGGATACTTTTTTCATTGATTTTTAGAGAGTGAAAGGGAGAAAGGGAGGAAGAAAGAGAAATATCGATGTGAGAGAGACACATCAATTAGTTGCTTCCTACATGTGCCCCAATTGGAGCCGGGGATTGAACCTGCAACTCAGGTATGTGCCATTGACCGGGAAATGAACTGGTGATGAGTCGCACTGGCCAAGACTATTATTACTCTTTTAAGATGCAGTCATTGTGCCTAGTCACCTGGTGGGAAGAGGCAGAGCCAAGAGTCAAGTAAAGTGCTCCTCTACCCCACCAAGGTGTCCCAGACCTTCTCCCATGTCAGTGGGCTGATCTTATGAGCTAATTGATCGTGGCAAATGCCATACGTAATCTTTCCTGAGGCCATAGTAGGGCTTCCTGCAGCTGAGATTTGTGTGGGGTGTTGCCTAGGTGGATACCACTCAAAGTGTGGTCCTCACTCCATCAGCTTCACTGTCTTAGAAACGCAGGTTCCCGGGCCCACTGCAGACTTCTGACGTGGGGCACGGTATCTATGCTTTAACATACTTTCCACATGTTTCTGATGTTCACTATAATTTTAGAACCACTACTTTAGAAAATTTAGTTTAGAATGGCATTTCTCAAACTGTGTTCTACGGGAAACTAGTGTCCTGGGATCCAGTGGTGGTTCTGGGTGTTCCCTGGCAAGGTCAAGTGAGTTTGAGAAAAGCTGCATCTAGAAGGGGTAGAGTGTATGTTAGTATTCTGCAGAACCTGTTTATTTAACCTAGCGAGTTAAATAAACACGTTAGATTATGGATATTTTGGGGGGCAAGTTCCCTTGCTAAAGCTTCCAGGAGATACTGATCTAGGCTGAAGTGACCTTCAGGACAGCTCAAGGATACCCTTCCCTCCCTGTGAGCAGTTAGAACGTGGTAGTGTTAGTACTCAACTTTGACAATTCACGTCTGCCATGAAGCTTTGATGAAGTTTTAAGGTGACACTGGCAAGTACAACCAAGTAGATGCCAAACTCGCTGAAACACACATTATATGAAATAAGTACTTTTTATTCTAGAATTAGAATAGAGATTACTGTGTCTTCTTAAATGAGATTATTTTCAGAATAGCATTACAATGACCTTACAGAGCACTTGATAAAGTGTTAAGGGAACATAAGAATGACATATATTCATGGATTTTCAGTCACTGTGTGAGATTTTGACCTTTTTCATTTTCCAGTTCAGGACTTTTTCCCTCCTCTATCTGAAATAACTGTAAAATAGATTTTTGTGGGAATTTTAAAAACTCTATCAAAACACTTTTTGGGGCATTATAAAGACCCATCCGCAGAAGTACATATGAAAGCACACAAAACGCTACAGGTTTCACTGATTTTAGTGCTACTATTAAGTTATTCAATTTTTGCTTGTCTCATGATTAATCATTTTTAAAGTTTGTACAAAGGTAACACAGTATTATTTTTAAGATTCATAAAGGGAAAATTGTAGGGCAATCAGAGGTGAAGAATTAGAATTCTGCCTTTTGTATGTTTCTCATCTGTATTCACTTCCTGCGCTGGCTTTTGTACTTGAGCGTTTTTTTCTTTACAAATGCTCTCTCACCACTCTGAAGTCTGCTGACTGTACCCTTAAACATGCTTATGGTATTCTGCTCATTATGGAAAAAGGAACATTTTATAAGTTTGTGCTCTGCTAACTGTAGATATTTATTACTCTATGAACTATCTATTTTTGTAACCACTGTGGTCTATCATATCTTACTAATGGTAAAAGGGAGGGCGATATCCAGAAGAGAAGCTTAATTTGCACAATTTCAGACAATCTGTGAATGTGAAAACTATACTCTTGCTCTGCTATAACCCAATCTACTATAATGTGGAGAAATTATCTACCTTGAAATTCATCCTAGCAGGTGGAGTTAAGCTAAACTCCTTCTGGTTTTCCTTTGAACTCTAACTATAACAAGGCCCCATGGCATCGGCCCAAGGAGAGGTAAGATGCCAATGTGCAAAGGGCCCTTTAGTTTTTCCATTAATTCTAATATAAGAGATTTTTTTTACTTACATATATATTTGTTTACACACTATAGGTGGGTATCACACATTTGGTTTAATACACATTTAAACCGCCCCCGCCCCCCCAAAGAAAGAACACCTAGCTTTATGCAGTGACAGGAATACCTCATCCTCTGAAACAGCAGGGATGAGGATCAAGGCAAGAACACCCTCAATGCCTGAGAAAAAGTCAAAATCACTGTTTGGTGTCTGTCTAGGGACTGGATTTTGGACAATCACCCTTCTCCTAGACCCATGCTCTACAACTTTCCTATAAACAAGGATCAACACCACATGTGACATGGAACACTTGTCTACAGAAAAACTTCGTTACCAACAAGGCAATGCCCCTGGCTAAAACCAAGAACATGAGGTCGCAGAGAACAATGACCAGAAAACAATGCTGTGTATCCAGCCACCTGGCATCTGTGCCGTTTAGTCTCTGAGTCCTGTAACAGTCAAGTGATGGAACAATGTGTTCTTGCAACTCCATGCCACAAACACATTTCGGCCAGAGGATGGAGAGATCTGGCGCACACATTTATCCCCTTATACTCTGGCTTCCTAAAGAGAACCTCATGGGCTCAGCCTGCTTGTGGATCTGAACCCAATTAATATTCTGGTGAAATCTGGAGGAAAACAAAAAAAAAGACTTCTCCCATTTGTAAAGCATGAGGGGTGTACAATCCATCAAATCCTCATCTAGACTAGCACTCCTCTGGATTTATGAGAGGTCTCCACTATCAAACTTAATGGTAATTCAAGGATTATAATAGAATTGTTTAAAAGAATGAAAACATTTCTCTCAACCTGAACTGCTAAGCTTCTAGAGGCTAAGATGTCAATTTTCTTCTCCCCAATTTATACCTCTTCTTGAAACACTGACATAAAACTGATTAAGATACTTGCTCATAGATGTCATCCTAAACAACTTATCGAATTTTCAGTTAACACCCAGGCACGTGGGGGCCAGCATGCATCTCGTATCAGCTGTACGCTCACTCTGCAACTGCGTATGATACTGAAGCACTACAAGACTTGCTTATTGAATTGAAGCAAACTGGGCAATTAATATGGACAACTGGGAAAGGAATGGCCACCCACCCGTGACTGAGGGCTTACACTGACATGCACATATTTTATAGGTCCAGACTGCCCAAGTTGGGAATACCTGTAAACTACATAGGCGGCCTTTAACTTTAAAACACTGTAATTGAAAACAGTAGGATGAATTCTCAACAATCCTTTACACCATCTTTTAACTGAGGTTACCACTAGCCTTAGCACAGGACTAAATGAAACTCCACCTGAATTTGAGAAAACATGCTTCATGAACGGTTAGGAAAAAGAACAATGAGACCAAACCTCTTTGTCTAGAAGGGAACCATGACGAAACGGTAGCAATACCTCTGTCATGCCAATGAATGGGACAGTTACCTGAGAGACACCATTGATTTGAATGGCTTTTTCCTTTAAATTCAAAAAGAGGAAAACAACCTATTGGCAGTAGGCAGCACAATTGCTCCCCTAAAGATGCCTATGGCATTTCCCCAGAACTTGTGAAAATGTTACCTTACATGGCAAAAGGGATTTTTCAAGTGTGTTGAAATGAAGACCTTGAGATAGGGGAGATCATCCTGTATTGTCTAGATGGACCCAATCTAATTTCACTGTTACTTAAGGTAGAGAAGCTCTCCCAGCTGTGGTCAAAGGCAATGACTCCGAAAGCTATGACATAAGGGTCCAAGGGATGGGATGTTGCAGCCTGTGAAGACAGAGAATGAGGCCACGAGCCAAGGAATGCAGGCAGCCTCCAGGAGCTGGACAAGGCCAAGAAATGGATTCTCCCCTACAGCCTGCAGAAGGAATGCAGCCCCAAGGACACCTTGATCTTAACCCAGTGAGTCCCACATTCGACTTCTAATGTTCAGAGTTAAAGATAAGAAGTTGGTGTCATTTTCAACCAAAATTTTGTGGTAATTTTTTAGAATAGCAACATAAAACTAAGACACTAACAGTCCTTTACATAATAGAATGAAACAATGCCCCCAGAGCAGGAAATGTCCCTAAAACAAAAGCTTGCCTTTTAAAGCAAAAGTGACAGGTGTTATGGATATCTAAAGTAGCCGGCTCAGGAAGTCTCATTAAGAAAAATAATTTTTTTGGCAGGATGAAAGTAGGCTCAAAATTTTGAAAGGAAAGGCTGTAGGACACTGGCTGTTGCACAGGTACAGGATGGAGAAAGATGCTGGGAGAGAGTCTTCCACGTGGAACTTACATCCAGGTTCTGCAGACAGTACCAGCAAAACGTGTGCTTGCAGTTCTTGCACATCATCTGAGCACAGCCTTCGTTGCGTTCGATATAAACCCGGCAAAATGGGCACTGCTTAATGGGGGCGTCTGCATCTGTCCCAACGAGGGCCCTAGAAACAAAGTGAATGAGAAATTATTGGGTGGGGATGGAGAATGCTGCCTTACTTTTTAAAAAGCCAGGACCACAAGGGTGTACACTAACCAGACCTATGGTAAGAATAAGCTATGGTAAATATAATGGATAAATAATGCCCTTCTAACTCAATTTTATGGCCAGCAATTGGATCTCCTAAGGCTCCTGATGTTTAGGTAGTGAACTCTTTGTAATCTGTGCTTAATTCACCCCCCCAGGGAAAAGGGTGGGGGTAAAAATAGGTGTGACAGAAATTATTAGTTGTTTGGATAACTCAAAATAAAACCAAAAAATACCTTAATTTATTTATCTTTGGCTTTGAGTGGATTATATCGTCGTATTTTCCACAACTGATTTAATTCATTATTTTGCCCAATTAGTATTTCATTCTCTGAGCACGCACTGAATAAAAAGTGCGAGAAGTCTGCTACACGACAGAAAAACTAGCTCAGGATCTGACGGGCATAGATAATCCATCTAATAAGCTGTTAAAATAAACAAATGAAAGAGGCTGTGGGGAGTCAATAATCAATACTTTAAAGTAAATGCCCAATGTCATTGAAAAGACCTACTCCAAACAAATGGATAGGCCAATACAGGGTCACAGCTCAGAGGGACATAGAAAAGAAGGGAAGGGTGGGTGTGGCAGGGAACGCTAGATGAGCTACAGAACTGGGCAGCACTTCAGCTACTGTTCATCAAAACCGACACCCAGCCCAGAGACACCCACTTCACAGTGTTGTAAAAACTATGACAGAATTTGGTGCTCACAATAATCTCATAGAGCAGTGGGACAGTTACTATTTTAATTATCCCGCCCCCCTTTTTTTTTTCAAATAGAGAAACATCCCATAGGGTCTGAGTAGCTTGCATGAGGTCACATGGATGCCAAGTGACAATGTCAGAATTCAGTCCTTCTCCCTCTGGGATCTTTACATTGCCCTGTGACACCCGGAACCTTACCGTGGTGGCAGTGAAAATGGAGGTGGCACTGGCTAAAAGGGCACATGCCTGCCCTGTGTACTGGATCTGTTTTCCCTCTTGATTTGTTTTCGTCTGAGATTCAAGCACAGTATCACAGCCAGGTAGCACTGCTGCTCCTGAAGAATGGCTCTACACATTCTCCGGGCGCTGAGGGCTAAGCCAACTGGACTGCAACACTGGCATTTCTGTTCTTGCCGGTGCAGAACAGCCATAGCCTCAAGCAAAGCAAGGGATCAAACACAAAGGTCTCTCACTCCGGGCCCTGCGGCTGCCATAAAACCCTCCCTACTGAAAGGTACAGATTTAATTGCTTCTCATCATATCAGAATCTCAACCTTGGCACCACTTTTCAAAGCATCAAGTAGTGAGAGATAAGCTCTTTTCCTCTAGTGCCCATGAATTTAGCACTGCACTATACTGAAGGCTGTTTCTGCTGCTGTCTTCTCTCTGCTGTGATTGGCACACCTCAGGAGCTGGCAATTTAGATAGGGGAGAAAATAATTTCTGCACACTTTGCAATCCGGAAGAATGAGGTATGTCCATAGCTGGCGGGTCTGATATTAAGCAAATGGCTGTGAATAAGCTAAGACTTCCAAGTGAGAACCAGTGGACCACATGACTAACTACAGGGAAATCAAAACTCATACAAACTCTAATTTCAGCAGTATCTGAAAGATGCTCCGGGGTAAATAACTAAAATCCCTCTAGAAATGCTTTTGTGGGTTAGTCTTTGTTAACAACTTGCCAGTCTTGAGACACTTCTCAGAAAGTGCTGCAGGCAAATCATAAATCTCTAAATTCCATCCCAAGGTAACTCCTCCTCCAAGCAACATATTTTGTGTTTCTGAGAAAGCTAGTGAATAATCCCAAATGCCACATTTTGGTTCTTACCCGTGCTCTGTTGGCAAGACGATAGGCTGACTGTCTCTACAGGAGACCTCGGCGTGCCAAGCATCCTTGCAACATGAGCAGAACTTCAGGTGGCAGGAAGGGCACTCCACCAGCACAGGCTGTCCTGGGTCGCCTGACACAACGGGGCACACCGTCTGACAGTCTGCGACGGGGCACCACGTTCGGTAGGGGTCCAGGTGGACTTCTAAAGTGTAAAGAAAGGGAATGTGATGGTCTCTCTGTCTTGCATCCAAACTCAAGGCTTCCTCCCCTTCATTTCTTCTCTTTTACATGCTAACATTTATGGAAGCTTAGGACAACCAAGGGCAGTGGTTTCTTCACCATGGATTCAAACCTAAAAGGTCAGTCAGCCCTGCCACATTTCCCAGAGTAGGTGCTAATGGAATAGGCCATCATTGCCCTTATCTATATATATAAAAGCCTAAGCAACCATTACAACAGAATGGCCAGAATGACTGGTCGCTACGATGTGCACTGACCACCAGGGGCAGACGCTCAATGCAGGAGAGGCCCCCAGCCCACTGGCACCAATCACCGATAGGGCCCGCCGGCCAACCTGCTGGTCCCTCCCCCTGGCCAGCAGGTCCTGGACTGGGACAGGGAACCAGGGGTGGGTGGAGGCAGGGAACCTGATCAGTTCTGATCACCAGTCAGGCCTATGGAACCCACCCGTGCAGGAATTTCGTGCATTCGGCCTCTAGTAAACAGGTAAATAGTGTTGTCATTAACCAAAATTTGCAACTGTTGGACTACTTCCCACCTTTCAGCACTTAAGATAGTCAAAAATCTCAAGTATCATCTACAATTAATTTGGGTACTATCTTGGAGGAAATTGGACATGAAGAACCTACCAAAGCAAAAGAAAAAAATGCATAAAAGATTTTGTCATTTCAGGCACTCAGAATAGGTAGTGAGGTTTCTTCTGCTGTTTAGAGAGAAATTAAAGAATAAGGAATAATCACATAATTTAGGGACCAAATGATGACTTAGCTAAAAGGTTAGATTGGCTGTCAATTTGAATCTTCTTGCTGCCCTACCAATATATCACTTAGAGAACATTTGTAAAAGACCCACATACTCTAAAAACCAAAGGTAGGGACTTTCACAGACTAAAAAATGTCAGGTACCTCATCAGTTAGATCCATGAGGCATGCAGGAAAGAAGACAGGGTTGGGGGGTGGATAACTGTCTCTCTATTCAAATGTTTACAAATCTTGTTCAGTTTTTCATTTTTTATATAACAGACTCCATGTTCTTGTTATATAACATGACCTTCAGGGAACATATCACATGAAAAATGATGTTATTTGAAGGGTAGAATAGCCCCTTTTTTTCTGAACCAATGTACAGGGTGTGACAAAAGTAGGCTTATAGTTCTGAGTATGAGGACCACAGAGTTTATTCTTGTGTTATTTGTTATTATATTATTTCCCATATGAACAATTATAAATCTACTTTTGCCCCACCCTGTATTTTGCAAATTTTGAACTGATGAGATTCTAGTTTTCAATCTCCTAAGGACTGTGATTTTTTTATATATATTTTATTGATTTTCTACAGAAAGGAAGGGAAAAGGACAGAGAGTCAGAAACATCGATGAGAGATAAACATCGATCAACTGCCTCCTGCACACCCCCCACTGGGGATGTGCCCATAACCAAGGTACATGCCCTTGACTGGAATCGAACCCAGGACTCTTTAGTCCACAGGCTAATGCTCTATCCACTGAGCCAAACCGGTTAGGGTAGGACTGTGATTTTTGAAAATTTCCACCCAGGAGGCAAAGAAACCCAAAGGGAGGTGCAAAAAGAAAATGAAACTATTAAGTATGAGCTTGGTTTTAAAGATAATGATTTTACAAATTCAGTACCAGAGGGAAAAAGTCCAGTCAACACTGTCACCAGTAATGTCTTGCCTAGAAAATGTAACGATTGGACCTGTGCTTATTATAGGTTTTCATCAAAAAGAGCAGCCTTAAACATATTTTCTTATTTAATTCTGGGGGACAGGGATTGGAGCCTGATGGGCCAAATAGAATCAGAAATGGGAAACCTATGATTCAGAGATCCTCAGACCCCAAGAGAGATAGGCCGTCTAAGATCCCTAAAATTTTGGGACAGGCTGGTTAGAAAACCAAGGGGATAATGACACACAGGCATTCCAAGGTCTTACCTTGTATGTCCATACCATTTATATTTTCATCCAAACTCTTATAACTGTTTCACAAATACTAAGCCCAAAGAAATGTAGGCTGGTATATAACTTAGATCTAAGGACTCCCAGATCAAATATCCACTCACCATCCATTTTAAATCATAGGTCTTTTCAAGACTGATGACAGAACCATGAATAAGCAGCCAACCTACACATGGTTTTGATCTGAAAGCTTTCCAACTTTTACCCAAATAATGCAAAAAAAAGAGAGAGAGATTTACATATATAATAAAGCAGTCCAACTTGACAAGGAGCTAAGTGAGCAGAGGGAGAGTCACAGGAGATTACTTGGGAGTAGTAGTCAAGGGCCTGATCACCGATTATGATGATAAGGGCTAAGCAAGATGAGGAGCCATTGAAGGGAGGGCCATATATGATCCCCATTTGTAGAAGATTACTCTGGCTACCTTAGGAAGAATAGGTGCTATTAGCACAAAGTGGCAACAGAGAGATCTATCATGAGGCTATAGTAGTCATATAACCCAAGGTGATACACTGGGTTATATAAAACCTGGATTACATAAAACCTTCTGTATTACTATTATGGTAAATTCAATTCTACCTCCTGGCTTTTGGCCTAGGAAATAGTAATTATGCAGAGAAACAAAATGCACCCTATCCAAAACACTGAAGGTCTAGTTTCTTTCCCCTTCAAATTTTCAGAGTTGGCAAAAAAAAAAGTGAACTAATAAATATTCAACTAATTTCTTCTGCACTGGTAGTGATGAACACTTCTTGTTGCTTTTGAGATGGAGAAATGTTCAGAAATCTAGAAAGAGAGAAACCAGGAGTCTGCATAAATCAGCCCCTAACAGTGCCCCAAACATTTTAATGAACATGATTTCAAAGTGATTCATTGTAACATATTTACCATCAGGGATGGACAAATTCACAGACTTGCACTGGAGTGCACTTAGGAAAATGACGATGGATTACTGAAGTAAAGCCCCATGACTGTTGGATCCTAAGACTCTGCTTGTTCATGCAATTTTTGCAAGGCAGGAAATGCTATTTAAACTGCTTTCTACTTCTGTATTCCGACAATTATTGGGAAGTAGAAACATGCTAAGAAAATAAAACTGCCATGAGACCTAAAGACCATATCTGATATCAATAACCATTTTCACTTCTCAAAAATTGAACTCAGGGCCCTTTGGTTTTCCCACCTGAACTGTAACACATACGTAGAGTTTGTTTCTTACTCTGTAGCATATTCTCTCAACTCACATGAGCGGTTTCTCTGCCATCCTCTACATTTGTGAGGCTGTGCCCATAAAGACAGCACATGAGTTTTTATTATTGTGGGGAACACCATGCCCCCAAGCTAATTTAATTACCAACTGAAATAAATCAAACTGTTTTTAATTTTTATGACCCACTGCATTTTTCATTATGCCAAAGTTAATTTGCTTTCTGATATCTCATAGAAAAAGGTTTTCGGAAGATAGTTAAAATGCAATTGAATTAAACCGATCAGAATTAACATCTGCTCCAGGAAATACACTCAAGCAGAGGTGGCCATCAGCACAGGCATTGCTCTCAAGATAGTTGAAGACAACCACAGAATTTCAAACTTGGAAACAACTTTTTAGATGACCTAGTCCCCACAGAAGTTAGGAGTTTGTGTAATGGGGTTAGTGAGTATATGATGGAGTCTGGCCTTTTTTAACTCCTAGAACACCATTAACGATAATCATGCTACTAAGTAGACTTTAATTCCCACTGTCACCATGGGAACATTTTCTCTTCAAAGCAGAAACTTAGAAGGCTTCATCTCAACAAGTCATGATCTCCTTGGAGGAGCCAGAGAAAGGGGGTTCATGCTTATAGTAACAGCATGCTGTAGGGAGAAAATGAGTATGATAAGGTGGTGTAAATGAATCAGCACTGTTTATCAAATTTCTATACAACTCTCTGGAATCTAGGACGACGAGCATGGAAACATGTTGGGAAAAATTGGGACTAAGTTGAAAAGAAAACAGAAGTTATTAATTACACTATACACTCAGCCCAAGGTATGATTCTGGAAGATGCTTTCTTATTTTAGTTCAGAAAACTGGGGGAAAGGGAAGATTTAGTGGTGGTAGTGATCAATAACGACAACAATAACAATAGCTGTGATAATTTACTGAGTGCACACTGTGACCAACACACAATAGTTACTCATTCTCTACAGCAGCCCCATGATAATCACTCCATTTCATCCCATTTTATGGATGAGGACATAGAAGTGTGCACAGGAAGTGGCACTCAACAATGTGCCTCTCCTTCGGGACCCCTGTAGAAATCTCATCCGACATGCAGATCAATGTCCTTCCTGCAGAGAGTTCAGATTTTCCAAAGAAAACTGAAACACCGGCAGGGTGCTATTTTAGATTTAAAACTGGTCAACAAGAAAGAACTGGATGGTAAAGTAGAGGAATCGCGAAGCTGAGAAAGTGTTATCACCAGAAAGCACAGACCAGCTTAGGGAGGAAACCCTAGACTTAATCATTCACTTACCACAAAACACCAGAAAGGCAGGCTTACACACATACACACACACACACACACACACACACACACCCTCCCACACACACACAATAAGAACAGGCTTGTGATCAAAAACTATAAAAAGGAAGATGACTAATGAGAGATGGGAGGTGTTAAAAAAAACAAAACACTGAACTAATGATAAGGTCATTAAGTGTCACAGTCTTAAAAAAAAAAAAAAAGCCCTAGGACATCAAATAACCACACAGGGAGCTCTGGTAAGACAAAACCTTACTAAACCTTACTGCTCAGGCACAAAAGATGGGGTGGGAGCATTTCACCAAGGGCAAATAAAAGAGTGAGGTGAAACCTGAAGAGCCATATCATAAATGTTATGACTAAAATGAAAGGAGGCTTGTGAAAAATGCTGAGAACAAGAGGGCTTTCAAGGAAAGATGAAAGCAGCCTCTGGAACTGCACTTGGTACTTAGTGCATAATAGGTGCTCACTACATAAAAATGTAGGCATTGACTATCTGAGTGAATAGGACAGGATTAGCAGGATTAAAGGAAAACAAATCCTTATTTTACTTCACTTTTTTATAAAGAACAACAATCTGGCGCTTAAAACGTTTGTTTCTAACCACTATATAATAATATAACTAGCCAAGAATAGACACCTTAACCTATCAAGGAACTAAAGGAACTTGGAGTTATAGTAAGTAAAACAGGGTCACAAAAATAGAAAAGATCCTTAAGGACTAGAGATGGATAATCTTAACCCAATTTTTGAAAAAATTATTTTGAAAAAGTAGATTCTGGAAGCAGGAGTAAAGCAAAATTCTAGCATTAATCATCACCCATGTGTTTTGAGAAGCAGTAGAAAGTAAAGCAGTAAAAAAAAAAAAAGTAAAGCAGTAATCACTAGCACATGCCAAACTCAGTCCCTAATATTGGAAGACTGACACAGAAAGGGAAAGCCACAAACACAGCAAGAGCCAATGGAAAGTCACGGATGGACGCAAAGTGGATTCACAGAATAACCGATCAATTCCAAATGGTGTTTCTCTGCTTTGTATGATTTGGACCCATTCAACAGATTTTTTTCCTCACAAAGACTTAGTCAAGTGTAAAGTGAAGTAGAGGACAGTTAAAACACAGGGTGATGCCTGGCGGTGTAGCTCAGTGGTTGAGCGTTGCCCTACGAACAGGAGGTCAGGTTTGATTCCAGGTTAGAGCACATGCCTGGGTTGTGGGCTTGAACCCAGTAAGGGGCATGCAGGAGGCAGCCAATCAATGATTCTCTTTCATCACTGATGTTTCTATCTTTCTCTCTCCCTCCCCCCATCTCTCATATTGATATAATGAAATCAATAAAAATGTATTAAAAAAAAAAAAAAAGAAACACCGGATGACAAACTAAAAACTGAGAAAAGAACTTGGTATGCAATAAGAACTGGACAAAACTAACAATCATTTTTATAACCAAGACCTCAAAATAGCCTAGCTGATAAATCTTGCATTTGAGATGAATATGAAGTATATTATGTAACAATGACACATGTACAACTTAAAAAGAGTACCCCAATCAAGTAAACTTTATTGTGTAGCACTGAATTAACTTAAATTTACTTAAAATGTCTATTTTCTAACATAATTATTCCTCCTTGTTTACATTTTAGGGATATACTAATTAGCTAAAATGCCTTTTTATAAATACACAAATGGGTGAAATAGCAAATTTTATGTTAGACATATTTTACCCCAATAAAACAACTATAGAATTTTTAAAAGTTTTCTAGGTGAGGAAGCTTAGACAGAGTCTATGTGATACTAGGCAAGTTTCAACTTCTTCAACTGTAAGTTTCTGTATCTCTAAAATAGGAATAATGAAATCAATTGTCAATTCATGGGAATCTCTTAGGGGCATCTGCCTAGAACTTGCGAGAAAAAATAAATTCCATGTATGAGTAAAACTATGTGGTCCTCTTAAAATGCCTCAAAGCAGAGATGTGCAAGAGCACAGTTTGGCTACAAAGCCCGCCCAACTTGATTGTAACCAGACTGAATACATTATCATAGCTAATGAAGAAATAAGCCAATCACAAGTAGGGATGAACACCACAAGAGCATTCAAAAGTCCTAGGCATAAGCAAAGTCTGTCGACATCTATCCATGCGCTTTCTGGGGGAAAGTGAGTCTTGGCCAATGATTTTTCATGTGTGCCTCACGTAGGGATGGTTATTACTGCTGTAAAGATGGATGCGCCTGTGAAATGCATATTAGCCCCTCCCCTTTCATCTCTCTCTAAAATCAATAAAAACATATCTTTAAAAACCAATATAAGGAAAGTTCTATTTCCTGCGAGTCTGTATTTTTTCTGGGTGTGGCTGAGAAAGTTGAAATTGTGTATTGCAATTACAGTTTTCCCCTTTCCATGTACCCTCGTGGCTTTGTTGACAGCCCACAGCTGCCTTAGCCTTCCATGCAGGTTAGTGGGAAGATGACAGGTGTAAAACCACATTTACCATTGGGTAAAAAGAAGAGGGCATACATACCTCGTTCAAATTTTAACCGCTGATAAAGCTGAAATTGATCCACAGGTACCAAACAGGCAATCTGAAACCAGACACATTATAAAGATGAGATTTCAGTCATCGCAGAGGCCCAAGTTACCAGCCTTATAATTCCTCCTTGTTTGGCTTACTGTATTATCTCTCTACAAATTAGTTTGCAAATGTCTTTGGCGCAGCAACACAAGCAGCAATCCCTGAGTCATCCCCAACCATCTGCCAGGGCTAGGAGTCGCTCAAGGCACCAGTTACAGAACTGACTGATCACCTTCCATTCTTCAATCAGCAGCTACTAAGACCAAACAATGAAATCTTTCGATTTCCCGAATTATCTGTGTGCATATGTGAAAGATGCTCTTTTTCTCTTTAGATTCATTTAAGAAATTTTAAAAATATTATAGTTCTAGCTTTAGAATCCTTAAATACTAAAGTCAGATAGATAGTGAGTCAGGAAGTATGAAAACTTCATTTGTTGCTTAAGGAATAGTACCTTCTAAGCAACGTACAAATCACTTCTCCTGACAAAAATCATTTCAAGAGGCCCTTGATTATCATGCATCGCCATCCATGCCCTGGTAGAAAAGAAAAGCTGAAGATGTTGCTTGTGTCTAGGCTCCCATTTCCATTTCTGATAGCAATGTGGACCAAAGGTTCATAAATAAGGATTCATAGCTAACCAAATAGCACTGCAGATTAGTTACTTTTAGTTGCATTTCAAAGTCAGATGCAGGCAAAGCTAACTGCTCTTAATGTGGCATTCTAAAAAATAGCAATACCATTGATGTCAACATGTAAATATTTTGATATGGCTTAAAATATTTATAACTGAAAAAAATCTAAGAATTTGATATAGGACACACCTTGGCAATTTTGACTCTAAAGTACTGCATATTTTTGGTTAAAACATATGTTGGTGAAAGGTCTTGCAACTAACGGAAAGAAGTGTGCTTTGAGAAAACAGGAGTAAAAAAATGAGGCAGCTAAAATTGTACTTAACAAATATAATACATTTTAGAAGGCATTCAAAGTCGAATTCTCCTCCTCACAAAAATAAACAACACATTCATTTATTTTGTAAATGAATCAACTTTAGTTAAATATATGAAAAGCCACAAAACAGGTAAGTTCTGTCTTCTCCATTTTAAGTAGAGCAAAGTAAAACATAAATTTAATTTCATTATAAACTTTTGTTCCATTTGTGAGGGGGGGAGGGGAGAGAATGTTGCATTTTCGCCTGGCACTTTAAGTAAAACCTCTTTAGCAGTCACTAAAAAATTATGGTTAATTTTATGAGTCTTTTACCATATATTTTGTTAAAGTATGTTTACATGTTTATTCTACTGAAAGCCAGTTTTGTTTCAACTGTTATAATACTACCTGGACTTCTTTCCTAAAAGACAAGGTACCTCAAATAAAATGCATTTGGAGACAGAAGTTGCAAGCAAGTGAAAGCGTGGGAGGCATTAGGGGATCAGAGTTTAGTTACTGACTTAGTCAATGATTCATTTTAGGTGGAGGACAAATAATCTAATACTACTTTAACTTTTGGGCCAAGGTAACTTGGGAGATGATATCATCTGGGCCCAAGAGACCTCAGTGATATTCTATAAATCTATTTTTAAACCCCGCCCCCCTTTAAGTGATTTGAGGGTTTTGATTCTATGGGACAGTTCTATACTCTTCTTACACCTTCTACAACTGTTTCTGGACTGAGGAAGACTTTCTTCAAACTCCTCAAAATCAACCCTTAAAAATGCTTATTTTTTTCAATGACAAGCAATTTATATAACAGCTAAGTCAATAACAGTTTATAAAAAGACAAAGCAAATAGGAGGAGATAAATATTGTAAATACAGGAGGAATGCTACTGTGAACAATGACCGAAATCAATGCAGTAAAAAGTCAACAGTAGTAGAGCTGGATGTTTAATGTTAAGTTAGAAAGACAAATTTCACCAGAGGACGTATTACTGCCAGCAGGAAAGTCAGAGGTCTCTAATATATTTTGTCTTTCACTCTACTTTGAATCTCCTATTTATTATTTTTTAGGTTCGAGGTTTGTATAGAATTAAGCCTTAATAAGGTAAATCAATTTTTCTATTGAACTCTGTGATCACACAAAGTCACGTCTATCCCTTTTCACTATGTTTGATACTTCTGGAATAAAGAAAAGCCCCAATATACACCATTCTCTCCCCACCCCTGCCACTTAGGCTTGCATCTTCTCCAGGGACTTGTTGACAGTCTACTATGGCTGGAAGCCTGGGGATACAAATGAACAAGCGACACAGAAGCTGTCCTCAAAGGACTTAAATGACTGAGGGGGGGGGGGGGCAATAATGTTTTAAGAAAGATCTACTCCTCGATCTTATCATTGGTTGTATTTCACAGAGAAGAGCTAATTTTCTGAAATGTTTCTATCACACTTCTGGCTTTAGATGAGAGAAAGCTGGTTTAGATTTAAAGAAGATTCAAAGATGATGATCCAAAGTATTGGATTCCCATTCCCTTGCCATTTGGAACTAAGTCGCTATTGCTCAAGGTCTGTCACAATTATAAAACTGAATGAATGTTTTAGTATGGTTATTGAAGGCTCCATCAGGCAATAGGTTAAAGGGCTACTCCTTTTTTAAAAAATATATTGTTTTATTGATTTCAGAGAGAAAGGGAGAGGGAGAGACAGAAGCATCAATGATAAAAGAGAGAATCATTGATCAGCTGCCTCCTGCACGTCCTCTACTGGAGATCGAGCCCACAACCGGGCATGTGCCCTTGACTGGAATCGAACCTTCAGTCTGCAGACCGAAGCTCTATACACTGAGCCAAATTGGCTAGGTTGGACTACTCCTTTAAAAAAAAATTTTTTTTAAGGAATCACAATGCCTCTAAAATTAATTGTGAAAATGAAAATCCTAGAGAATAAGAGATTATAAAAGGTATCTTATGGTATAAAATTATCCTTTTCCTGCCAACCAAGAAATTCCAAATCACTCAAAAATCATACCAGGACATTCCTTTTTAACTTTATTTTGAAATAATTTTAGACTCAAAAAAAGTTGCGACAATTATATAAAGTTCCTAAAGACCCATTCCCCCAACTTCTCCTAATGTTACTAGTAACACCTAACATAATCATAGTTAATTATTAAAATAATAAAATTTTCATTGATACAAAATAATTAAACAATCTGTAGGCCTTATTCAAATTTCACAAACTGACCCACAATGTCTTTTTTTTTTTTTTTCAGTCCAGATCCAATTTAGGACATCACCTTGCATTCAGTTCCCTTGTCTCCTCAGCTTTCTCTAATCTGGGGCAGTTCCTCAGTCTGTATTTGTCTTTCATGACCTTGACATGTTTAGAGTCCAGGCCAGTTATTTTGTACACTGCTCTCCAATTTGGCTTCGTCTGATGTTTTCTCATGATTAAGTCAAGATTATACATTTTTGGCAAGAACATCACAGAAGTAATATTGGGCCATCAGGAGGTAAATGAGGACAACCTGTCTCATTACTGGTGATATTAACTTTCTAATTTGGTCAAGGTAGTATCTGCCAGGTTGCTCCACTCTTTGTAATATTATAGGGAGACTAGAGGCCCTCATCCTGGCCTGCAGGGATTGGGCCAAAACAGGCTCCCCAACATCCCCCGAGGGGTCCTGGATTGCGAGAGGGAGGTTCTCAGGTGATGCACCCCGGAATCAGGCTCCCTCCTCTCTGGTTCTGGGTGCATCACCAGAGAACCGCCGCTGCCAAGAGACTGCAGCTCAGCAGCTCCTGCATTGAGCGTCTGCCCCTGGTGGTCAGTGCACGTCATAGCTACTGGCCAGTCGGCCAGTTGCTTAAGCTTTTATATATATAGATATTTTGAGATTCTGCAAATATGTTTCTCATCATACCTCTGGCAACTAATTTTGTATCTATCAAAAACTCTTACCTACTATAATTATTACTGTGCTTATTTGCTTAATGATGATTTTCTATATCCATCTCTATTTGTTCATTAGAATTCTGCTATAAGGAAGAAATATTGTAAATACAACATATATTTTCTTTTAATGAAATGGTTAAAACCCAGAAGCTAGGGAAAGCCAGGAGAAGGTGAAAAAGCCCAGACTTTACTTAGGTTTGGCCCTTTAAATTATACCTCTGCTAGAGTTGCTTTTAAAAATTAAAAAACCAGGTTGAACATGAAATACAACGGATCACTATATCTGGAGATGGAATTGACCTCTTGTAGATCATTACAAATCTTGAGGTGTTATGACTTGCAAAAATACTGGCAAGAGAAACAGTACTAGTCTAAAGGATAAGTGTTTTATCACAATAATACAGAAACTAAGAATGTTTCCTATCTCAACCCAGAAAATAACTATTTCCTAACAGAAACAGAAAAACGGCCCATTTACCCATTCACCTGAGTAAACCAAGCTCATCTCCTTACCTACATACTACGTTTCAAATCCTGGATGAAGAAACAAGAGGGCATCATTGAGAGCCAGATGGCAGGGCCCACTGGGAAAGTGAAGGATGGGGGGGTCCTGGAATTCCAGGGCCAGGAATTTTTTCACAGTTTCCTGCAGAGGGTGGGTTTGCTGCTCTTTTTCTGCCCCTTCTGCAGAGGCCTCAGTCCTGCTTCCCACAACATTGCCTGCCTTTCCCCCAGCTCATCTAGTCTAAAAGCGACATGCCTATGTGCACATCCATGGGACACGTTCGACCCATTGCTGCTTAGTCTTCTCACATTTGCCCTTAGTTAAAGAAGAAGCTTAGAAACACTATTCTCCACTTATATGCAGTTTTTAAACAATTTTTTTAAATGTTCTGGAACAAATTTCAGTTAAGAACCTCAAAGCTATCTATTGATTCTGGCATTGCAGATTCCTCTATCCTTCTCCACTTCAAAGTTTTACTCTTCTCCAGCCAACATGTAATGCAGCCAAAGGTCATTATTATAGACAGACCTAACCCCATCCTCTTCAGATCCTGAACCTCAGTAACAGAGATATGGCCACTTGCCTGGGCACCCTCCTCTTCCCTCTGCCCCAGCTCTACGCTGTAATAATAAGAGATGGCAAGTGCAGGCAGTGCCAGTGGGTGATTTGGGGGGACCATTTGGATCTCAAAATCCAGGAGCCACCCTCAATGAGCATGCAGTATGTATGAGTAAAAACTGTCTTTATTTTACAAATGTACCTTCAAATTCCCTAGTACTGCACCCCCAACCCAACCATCCCCTATCCTAGTCTTCCAGAGTGCCCCACCCTAAGTCCCGTCCTACAGAATTCTGGAGCCCCCATTCTTGGCGAGAGCAGCTTTCTTTCCTCTGGTGCCTGCTGTGACACCAGCAGTAAAAGGCAGGCTGGTCGCTCAGTGCCCTGAGCTTGAAAGGAGGGTTGGTGGGTGAGAAGCTGTTCTGGGCGTCCACTGCCGGCTGACAGTGAGGAGAGGTTCCATCCTTCAGGCCATGTCATGGTAGGTACTCACCACTCAAATTTACATGGTCCCGACCAATGGCCCAGGCTCTCCCAGCAAGTGATGATACGTTCCTTTCCTAAGACTGTAAGGGACCTGCTTAAAGTAGTCATTGCCTCATTCCCAAGGCTACTGACTTCGAGCAAAGGCCTTCCCTGAATGCAGTGATGCTGTCAGAACAGTCTGTGTCCTGCCTTTCATAATTCCACGTTGGACAAGAACCCTGCATCAAGTATATCAGAAATGCCCTGCAGAGCAACAGCTGAAAGGACCAGATGACACAAGGAAGGCAGGCTTTACTTTTCCCTGGATCCAATGGAGCAGCTCCAGGGGCACGAGCTCTCCAGTAGCAGGACCTCCCCGCAGCTTCCATGACATTGAAGAGGAAGCTGCCTTTTCTACCATTTCCTACATAAGCAAGGAGTTCTGCAACTGGGCATTCAACACTTTGCTGATGAAGCTGTTTCTGATAAATGAGGCAGAGCCCCAGCTGAGCCAATTTGAAAGCATTAAGAAGGCAGGCAGGACCTAAAGCCTGCAGGAGGCAGACAGAGCACAGCCAAGGGTGTGAACTAGATCCATGCAGTGAAGCATTTGAAGGAAAGAGCTTAAATTCCTTGTGTCTTTTGAAGATGAAGAAATGTTATACTTACAAGCATTTTCTAAGACAATAAATAATGAAGAACCCTGTCTTGTAATATAAATAGCAGGACAAAGGGAACTTAAGCCTTAGCCAGAATTATTTTTAACAAGCAAAGTATATTTACGCATTACCTGAAGAATTCAACATTTTTTAAAGGCAGAACATGGAGGTACAATCCAGTCAAGCATAATATGAATACGCCCCCTTGTGATGTATTCAATAATATTTATATTACTAGGGGCCCGGTGCATGAAATTCGTGCACTGGGTGTTGGGGGGGGGTGTCCCTCAGCCCAGCCTGCCCCCTCTCACATACTGGGAGCCCTCAGGCATTGACCCCCATCACCCTCCAATCGCAGGATCGGCCCCTTGCCCAGGCCTGACGCCTCTGACAGAGGCGTCAGGCCTGGGCAGGGGACCCTCATTTCCCCCCATCACTGGTTCTGCCACCAGCCCAGGCCTGATGCCTCTGGCCCAGGCATCAGGCCTGGGCAGGGGACCCTCATTTCCCCCCATCACTGGTTCTGCCCCCAGCCCAGGCCTGATGCTTGTGGCCCAGGCATCAGGCCTGGGCAGGGGACCCCCAGACCCCTCTGATTGCTGGCTCTGCCCCTTGCCCAGGCCTGATGCCTCAGCCAGAGGCATAGACCCCCATCACCCTCCGATCGCCTGATCGGCCCCTTGCCCAGGCCTGACGCCTCTGCCAGAGGTGTCAGGCTTGGACAGGGGACCCCCATCTCCCCCCGATCACTGGCTCTGGCCCCCGCCCAGGCCTGAGTCCTCTGGCCCAGGAATCATGCCTGGGCAGGGGACCCCCATCTCCCTCTGATTGCTTGCTCCACCCCCCGCCCAAGCCTGACGCCTCTGACCCAGGCTTCAGGCCTGGGCAAGGGGACCATCATATCCCCCCAATCCCCGGCTCCGCCCCCCACCCAGGCCTGATGCCTCGGCCAGAGGAGTTGACCCTCATCACCCTCCGATCACCAATCACCGGATCGGCCCCTTGACCAGGCCTGAGGCCTCCGGCAGAGGTGTCAGGCCTGGGCAGGGGACCCCCAGGTCCCCACGGTTGCAGGCTCCGCCCCTGCCCAGGCCTAACGCCTCTGGCTGAGGCATCCGGCTCGGGCAGCGGGGACCCGCAGCTGCAGCGGCCCCGCGATCGTGGGCTTCGCTTTAGGCCCAGGCAAGGGACCCCTAGCTCCCGGGACTGCCAGCTTGGACCGTGTCCAGCTCCCATCGCTGGCTCCACCCCTACTTCCTGCTATCACTGGCCAGGGCGGCAAAGGCGCCTGATTCTCCGATCATGGCTGGGCTGCCCCCCAGCTCTTAGCTCCCCCCGGGTTTCCGATCACTGTCAGTGGCAGGGGGCTTCTTCCTGCTTTCCCTTTCGCCTCCCTGCATTGTGCCTACATATGCAAATTAACCGCCATTTTGTTGGCAGTTAACTGCCAATCTTAGTTGGCAGTTAACTGCCAATCATAGTTGGCAGTTAACTGCCAATCATAGTTGGCAGTTAATTTGCATATAGCCCTGATTAGCCAATGAAAAGGGTATCGTCGTACGCCAATTACCATTTTTCTCTTTTATTAGTGTAGAAGAGCTCTATCCTATATAATAAAAGCCTAATATGCTAAGTGTCCAGTCATCTGTTCAAGCAATCAAAGTGTAATATGCTAATGATATGCCAAGGCTGCTCGACCACTCAATATGACGTGCACTGACCACCAGGGGGAAGACGCTCCAACTGGTAGGTTAGCTTGCTGCTGGGGTCCGGCCAATCGGGACTGAGCAAGATGGGCCAGACACGCCCTGGATCCCTCCCGCAGTCCCTTCCCGGCTGGTCAACCTCCTGCATCCCTCCCCAACCCCGATAGTGAACTGGTGGAGTCCCTCGGCCTGACCTGCGCCCTCTCACAATCTGGGACCCTTTGGGGGATTTTGGAGAGCCGGTTTTGGCCCGATCCCACAGGCCAGGCCAAGGGACCCTACTGGTGCACGAATTCGTGTACTGGGCCTCTAGTATTATAATAATAACTATATATGAGGAAAGCTTGATGTAAAGGAAATCAGAAAGGAAGGCACTACAGTCCAAGTTCATGTGTGCATGTGTTATTTGCATTGAAAGGACTATTCCCATATAAACTAATGAAGCTACCAATATCTCCAACATAATCTATTCCTTTCTCAATTCAAAATCAAAGACAATCACCACCATCACTCTTTTTTATACTCTGAAAATACAATTGTAGCAAGTTAGTTAAGAACATGATTACCGCACATTCCTGCCCATCTTCAGCCATGCTCTTAGCAAGACCAATACGTACAGAAAGGTCAATTCACACCCTCAGGTCCTCTTTACTAATCGAATGGGAAACGGACTTTAGAGAATTTAATAAATACCATATTTTCATTTGCAATGTTTTTGTTTTATTTTTTCAAATACCCTTTTATAATTTTTAAGAGCCACCATGGGTTTGTTTGGTTTTAACACAGCCTAAAGTAAAATTGTCTTTAGAGTAAAACTGGGTAAATGGAATCAGAACTAGGAAAGCGTGAATGAGAATAGGTCCAGTGGGGAAAGGGTAAGGATTAAAAAGTAGAAGACAACCGCCGGGAAATGTGGAAGAAAATGTCTATACTAAGAAAATCACAAAAGTTACTAAGCTTTGTTCCAGAGAACTGTGAGATAAATGATGGCCTTTACTCACATTAGCCCTGACATTTGATATCCAAAGTGTTGATGGCTCGTGTTTACTAGTCATATAAAAATCTAGACCAACACTATACAATTGAACTTTCTGCTATGATGGAAATGTTCTGTTCTTTGCTATCCAATCTGGTAGTCACGAGCCACATGTGGCTACTGAGCTCTTGGAATGTGATTAGTACAACCAAAAGAATGAATTTTTTATGTTATCTAATTTTAATTAATTTCATTGTCAATAGCCACATGAAGCCAGTGGCTACTGGCTCAGGCAGCACAGGTGTAGAATATAAGACTGTGATTCATTTCAAAGGCTTGTTTTGAAGCTTCACCAAGCCATTCATTTTCACTTATATTTAGTAGATTTTGCATACATGAATTAAGTAAAATTTCATACAAAATACAGCTCTTGCTGCCTGCTCCATGTCATGCTTTTCCCTTTTATAGTCAATTTAACATCTCTCTGCTGGGTCAGGAGCTACCATGAGCATAAACAGCACTGGGCCTGTCTCATTTACCTCTCTGTCCTGGCGCGTACCGGGCACACTGTGCACGCTTAGTAAACACTTGTTCACTACTGATCAAACATCAGAGAAGTCAAAAAGGAAGCATCTTTCTTGGAAGGATTATGCATAGAAAGACGATCCGGAATACCTGGGTCTCATTTTAAAAACTATTTGCAGGTTGCATAGATGACTAGTACTCTTGGTGTCTAACCTAATCTTTCCCCACTTTAACTTTGTTCTGCCCATTACTCACACAAAAGTAAGCAGTATTTCTCACTAGAGCTTTACATATTCAATATTACATTTTTATTTTTAAAAAAACAATTAATTCATGATTTTCTTAAAATGAATCACTTCTAAATCATTATGTATTCTTTTGATTCTTCCCTAAAAAACACTTCAACCTCGCTTGTACCACTTTGTTGATATTCCATAAGCTGAACACAGGACCTCCAGAGGTAAACTGATTAGAAGTGGCCTATAACATTTTTCTGACTGCTTTTCTTACAAAGCAAAAAATTATATGTAAGAGTATATGAATCTGTAAACAAAACATTTATATACACACATGCACATATACACACTCACATACACATCCACTCATATATACATATATAGCTACACACATGCATGCACTATTCAGCTTCCAATGAGCAAGTCCTTTATCATATATTCTATTATCTACCTGGTTCTACTCTTAGAGCCCTATAATTGTGGTGGTCAGAAGAACTGCATTAGATTTCTAGCTCTTCTACTTTTTTAGATATGTATGCACTTTTGGGCAAATTACTTAAACCCTCTGGTCCTACGTTTTATCAGTTTGTTGAAAAGATTAGATAGTATACTGGCTATGAAAGCACCGGAAGAGTCCCTAATGAACAGCAGGTGTGCCGTGTTTGCTGAATGAATAACTTATTTCATGGGTTTCTTGGGACCTCTTTGAGACGCTTACCAACTCCCTACAAATGGACAAGAGCTGGTTATCTTCTCACAGTGAACAGGCTCTGAAGATTAAAGGCAGATTTAAGGGCAAGTTATTGATCAGGGACTGAAGAAACAAAGGAAAGGGATATATCACAGTCTTTAAAAAATGGTGGAAGAACTCACGGAAAAAAGAAAGACATTTCTGATGCCTGATAAATATTAAATGAAAGGCCTTTCTCTGCTCTTTAAAAATGGCTCAACTCAGGCTACCTTCTAGTTTATTGTCTGTAACTGTGGCTAACCTGCTGTCTGATTATCTTCAAAGTACGAAAGATCACAAGACCACTCACTATTCAGCCTCCGAACCTCACATTTGGTAAATTTGATTTCTTCACCTTTGCCTACCTATTCAGAGAGCCTTTATAAATAGAATTGAGGTAAATAGCAGCTTTAAAAGTTTGTACAAAGAATCCAAAGGTGAGTAGCAATAAAGTACTGCTTTAAAAAATTCATCTCTGTCTTTTGTTTCTAGACTCTCTGTTAGGGAAGTACATAGAGTCAAGATCCTAGGAAATAATGTCAAGAGGAAAGCAGGGAAGATCATGGCACTCATCCATACCTCAGCTTCCTGCAGGATCCCATGGTTTAGGCACACCATGTCAGGGCAAGTGATGGGAGACCCACATCCGTCTCTGATTGCCAGCTGCATGTACTGTTTCAGGCACTGGAAGTTAAGAAGAAAAAAGACAGACCATTACCTGCTGCATTACAGTAGCACAAAGGTTACAAAACCACCACTGCCTCTCTTCTTCCTTACTTGGCAGTCCTGGGGGTCTTGTACTCAGAAAACATAAGTTATCACAAGTGTGAATGCTAAGACCTATCACTTTGGAAAGAATGCAGAGACAGGCAATTTGGTATGACTTCATCGTAAGAAAACTGGGTTTATTCAAGGCAGCAAATTCCTGTAGGCTCACATTTTACTCACCATAGATAGGGGAAAGCCTTCTTTCTTTCTTTTTTTTTTAAAAACTTATTTGACTTCCCAGTTTAATTTTTACCTAGTGGTCCTCTCCCTCAAAGTTTGCCCAGAAATAGAACTGTGACCCTTGTGCTGAGCTAGCCAAACAGAAACAAAATGAAATTAAGTCAATGACTTATCTGGAACACCCTTAACAGCAAATACACCTGGAAAAGACAATTTGGGAGACAACTATGGGCCTTGGTGAATGCTGTGATGAGGAGGTTTGAGTACAACCTGGTTAAGGAAGAATTTAATAGGAAAACAGAAACCCAGAAGGGAGGGAGAGGTGAGAAGGGAACAGTAAGGATACCAAGGACAATTTGATCTACTCATTGCCTGTTGCACCTGATTCTTAGGCAGTGGATGGAGATGTGAGTCAGACTAAGAAGGTAGGTGAGAGACTGATATAGCATTAACTCCTCTCTGCTCCCTTGCAACCCACCCCACATGCCCACAGGAAATTGAAGGCCATAGTTTCAGAAGATAATGCTCTTAAGAAATCTGTAAGTTGGCTTCTCAATTTCTAGTAATTTGCTCATAATTGGCCAGCTCATTGATATAAGCATGATGGGAAAAAAATCAAACTCCAATATTTGAAAAAGACACCCCCAAAATACATAAGCTACTCAATGAATTAATGACTCTTACAAAGTGATCATCTATATATATATATATATAAAAGCATAAGCGACTGGACAACCAGACAACCGTGCGACCAGTCGACCGGCTGGTAGCTATGATGCGCACTGACCACCAGGGGGCAAGCGCTCAACGCAGGAGCTGCTCCCTGGTGGTCAGTGTGCTCCCACAGTGGGAGTGCCACTCAGCTAACAGACTGGTACCAGACTCTAGACTCACGGCTAGTGAGCACAGCTGCAGCAGTGCAAGCCTCTCCAGCGGACACTCCCCCTGCACACCCGAGCAGCGGCAGGCACAGTGGGACCAGGATGCGTGGAAGCAGTGTGGTGCCCAGCCCGGCTCAGGCTCCTCCCCGGCCACCTGCCATTTCGCGCACTACTTCGTGCTGCGCGGGATCGATGTGGACAGTGGGCTGGAGCCCAACGAGCTGTCAGGTAAGGCCGGGCTGCGGCAGTGCAGAGGTCCACTGATCCCAGCAGGCCAGGTCAAGGGACCCCACTGGTGCACAAATCCATGCACTGGGCCTCTAGTTATTTATAATTGAACTTGTATCTTTCAAAATTACACATCTATGTATCAATCTGCTACATTAAAAATATTATTGTTGCACCAACCTTTTATAAAAACTTAACTACTAAATAAATTTTATGGTTAGAATACTGATGACATAATTATGAAACCTAATTCTTTCATTGACCATCTTTATTCATTTTCTCCATCTGAAATTAAAACTCACATTATGATTGTATTTCAGAAAAATAATCATGTATTTATCTGACTGAAATTGCTGTTACGATGTACTAATGAATCAATGACTAGGGCAAACCATTTAAACCAGATTTGCATCTCTTCTAATAGTTAATAACTCCCTTCTCCAAGGAGTCAAGCTTTTTCTATGATGCGATTCACAGAAAAAAACACCCCACTGGAAAATAACCTAAGTATCCAAAATAGAAGAACACATAAATAAATTATGCTAAATTCATGCAAGGAAAGCTGAAGAATTACAAAAAATATTTTCAAATTAATTTCCACTTGTATTGAAAATTTATAAAATTGAATCTAAGCTTTCCCAAGAGTTCACAATGAATGTACTATTTGCCAATATAATGTTCTTAGGTACACTGTAACCACAATACATAAAACCAATGAATTTTTAAGCTTCCCACAAGTACTTTCCTGGCCACAATATTACATGACCCATGATTTTAGGAGAGAGGTTAGAGCTGTATACAACCAATGACAGGGTGTAATTATATAAATTCCATTTACTCTGTTGTTAAATGCTAAGAAACACTGGTTCTAGAAAGAAATTTGTAAGTACCGGTTGCTAAGTAATGCTCTAGTGCAGGCACTTACACTCCATCACTAGGGGCCTGCATTTCTATTCTAAGGCAAAGAGGGAAAACAACCAACTCTAGTTATTGCTTCTTATTAAATTTTCAAGTACCTTAGGTTCATGATATGTCTTCTATTAGCTTGCACTAAAAATTTAATCTTGAACTCTCCCTCTCTTCTTCAAAATCTCTGGCTAAAGCACAAAAATACTGAAAACATACCCATGAACCCCTGTGCATGTTACACAAACCAAACAATTCCAGAAGAGACTGGCATCTAGTTTATAAATAAACACAGAGGAACACAGAAAGAGAAAAGGAAAAACAATCATCATTTAGTCGCATTGAAAAAAAATTATATTGCAATAAACAATAGCATTAAACAAATGTCTAAATATGTAATTTTCAAAACAGCTAACAAAATCTATAGGAAATGTTTCAAATAGAACATCTCAAATATCCTGATGACCAAAGAAAGAAAGAAAACACTTGTCTTTTAGATTGTCAACATTTCACTTCATTAGTTTGATAGAACGTAACATTCTTTAGGCCATGAAGTGCCATGTCCTAGTATAATAAAGACCGTTCCTCAAAATCACTCCACAGCCCTCAAGGATTCAAAAGAGATCTAACCAAGAATTTAACATCAAACACCCAGTGAGCCAGATGACTTGTATTATCTCTTCCAGCTCTGAGAGCCTATGAATTATGTACAGTGAGACCTTCCCAAAAAGAGGTTTTTCCTAGACCCCTTTCAGGTACATATTTTCCAATGTACCAAAAAGCATTCTTTTTTAAAAAAAAAATGTTTTTATTGATTTGAAAGAGAGAGGAAGGGAGAGGGAGAGAGAGAAAAACATCGATATGAGAGAGAAACTTCAATCGGCTGCCTTCCAAATGCACCCCAAAGGAGGATTGAACCTGCAACCTGGGCATGTGTCCTGACTGGGAATCAAACCAGCAACTTTTCGGTACATAGGACAACACTCCACCAACTGAGCCACAACAGTTAGAGCCCAAAGGGCTTTCTTTATAGGTGTTCTCATCTATTAGCTGGACAAGGCAAAAGGGCTACAACATTTAGACAAAGCTCCTAAGAGATCCACCCAAAATAATATACATATATACATATATATTTACTCTAAAATTGCTCATTCTCTGTCACTAGATTTTATACCTTTCTTTAAAATTTTCTCTAAGAAATAGAGCATTACAATGAATAGTGAAGGGAACTGGATTCTAACAATTAAGATTGAAGTACAAACTCGTTTTCTTCAGCATCTTGGGCAAGTCATTAACGTCTCCAGCTATAACATTTTCGATTATAAAGTGGGACAATACCACTTGCTGGGCCTCCTCTTACAGAAATAGAGTCCTTCATGAGGGTAAATACATGAAAATACCATGAAAAGTAAAAACAGGTATGCAAACATCCTATATAATAAAAGGGCAGTATGCAAATTGTCCCCTCAACCCGAGTTCTTCCGGGAGTTTAACCAGGGAGCAGGCCAGCCGGGGGAAGGGAGGGAGGCCCTGGCTGGCAGCCACTAGGGACCCTCCCAGTGCACATGGTCCTCTAGTAAAGTATAATTGGAGAACAGAATAGCTGTTTCTGAAGTACAGGTAGGCATGCAGAAATAAAAGTCCCCAAACGATGCAACCCCCAGAAATGAGTTTCATGATGGTGGGGTGGGGAGGTGGGAGGAGAATACATATTGATGGAAGGAAGGAGGTAATGTGTACTATTAGCTGAAGTTTAAATTGATCTTGGATGCTTCTAGATGCAGATGCTGGGGTTCTGAGGTCCAAGAAGGACTGGCAGACCACCTGGATTGCAGCGGAGTTGGTGCACTACTGACCTTGGGTTTCTCAGGCCTCACGCAGCCATCGATGGGAAGGAGGGTGATGAGGAGGAAAGTACCTTGGGTATAAAAGTTTGCTTTTTATCACTCCTGGCACAATGCTATACACTAAAATAAATATTTAACAAAATGCATACTAACATTTCTCTGCTTCAGTACACAATTACATCATAATGTCTCAAGAGTGTTCTAAATAACATCTTATATTTAGGCCAATACTCTGTTTATTCCAGTTCAGACTATGATCTCTACACATGATCCAAAAATAAAATCTTTGCTGGATGCTGTTGACTTAAATTATTAATGAACTCAAGATGGTGTATCTCTCATAATTCAAAAAGCCTTTTAACAAAGCATGCTGGTTTGAAATGTATAAAAGTTTGAAAATTTTCAAAGAAATCAATAATCTATAGCTAGACAACTTGTTTCCTGGTATAGTATTATCTTACAAAGTTTTATTATAAATCCACTTTCAGAAACCTTGGCTTTTCACAAATATATTACTAGTGACGGGCATCACCTTCCTACGCCTTTGCCAACCACATAGGACATCAGAGTACTGACAGGAAAACCTGGCACCGGAGGATTAAAGAGAAGTCCCAAATCAAACAACAAGCCATAAGCACAGTTAAAAAGGGACCAGAATTTTACAGTCTTCATCCTTAAGCATCTCATATTCAGAAAGCCTTCCTTGTCTTGTTCCTCCATCTGGAACAGTGCCCAGCCCATCGGCTCTCACAGCACTCTGACACCCAGCTAGCACAGTACTTTTCAAACTGGGTGCAAAGGTGTATTCGTGGGAGCCCAAGAGCCCGCCATCACAAGATTTTTTATCCATTTTATGTTTCTTTAGTAATATTAATAAAAGCATACTTTGAACCAACTCAAGGAAAACACCATTTCTATTCCATTTCAATGTTCATACTTCTTCAAGTCCTCACTGCTTTGCCAAATAAGAATGCTCTCATTGTCACAGGCAGATGAAAAAGCTATGGAAGTATCTGGACCCAGTGAAAGCTGTACATGTCAAGATTCTTAGTGATTCCAACATAGAAGAGTCACCAGATCATTGAATTACCCCTTGTTATTGGAACACACCAAACTCAGCCTAACTGTAAAAAGTGATTTAGTGGAAACTAAACATCATCCATCACACTAATGTTAACTCAAATTTTGTTGGTCTATAATTTTAGTTAATATGCAGCTTATACATTTACTAGAGGCCCAGTGCACAAAATTCATGCATTGGGTGGAGGAGTCCCTCAGCCCGGCCTGCACCCTCTCCAATCAGGGACCACTGGCTCCTAACCGCTCACCTGCCTGCCTGCCTGATCACCCCTAACCCCTCTGCCTGCCTGCCTGATCGTCCCTAACCCCTCTGCCTGCCTGCCTAATCACTCCTAACCATTCTGCCTGCCTGCCTGATCGCCCCTAACCACTCTGCCTGCCTGCCTGATGCCTCTAACTGCTCCCCTGTCTGCCTGATCACCTCTAACCACCTCTGCCTGCTTGCCTGATCACCCCTAACTGCTCTCCCCTGCCAACCTGATCACCCCTAACCACCTCTGCCACAGCTCCTGCCACTGTGGCTTTGTCCAGAAGGATGTCCAGAAGACATCCAGTCTATCTGATCTAATTAGTATATTACCCTATTATTAGTATAGATTCTGATGTTGTCATTTAAAAGATATGTCTAAATTTGCTTGTACCTTATATTATGTTTGCATAAGTTTAAGTGAGACTATAATAAAAGTAATTTTAAAGTAGCTCAGTATTGGAGTTTCAATTATTTTTCCCTTCAAAAGGAAACCCTGTAAATCCATCAAAAGGAAGGGAACACTGTGATTCTCAGTGGCAACACAGCTTGTTATATGACATTTTCCCTCAGGGACTTACCAGAATATCAGACTATCCAACAAGAATTTTATAAACTGTACAAACACCCCTCTCCCTCTTCTCCAGAAGATTTGGCTCTTCGTCCCTACTTCCCAATATTTCCATCCTAACTTAGGTAGTAACACCAGATGTTAACAATTGAATGATGTCATACATGTCAACAGTGCAGCGCTTATCACCCTGCCCTGCAGGGGCCTGTGAACTAGGCTGTCTCCCCAATAGTCCAGGAGTTCCTTCAGGGTCTGGATCATATCTTATTCCTCTTTATATTCCCTAGAAACATCTGTCACAGGATCTGGCACACGGCAGACACTCAGACGTCTGTGGGAGTTGGAAGGCTGACTCTACCACCTACCAGCTTTGTGGAAAACTTCTTCAGCTCCAACCTCTAAGCCATATAAACCCAATCCACCTGCATCCTTCCTCCCTTTCCTCTTGACACACAGGAGCCAACTCTGCCTTCGAGGGCCAACTCCACTATTATCTAGTTCCTATTCCCTCCTGCCTTCCAGAATATTTACCCTATTGATTATCTATTTTCTTTCTTATGTATTGAAATTTCCCCATCTCTACTGGGTCCTTCTTCAGCAGTGAAACATGTCCAAAACTATATTAGTCTAAGAAAAATAATAAAACAGCCCTCCCTTACTCCTTTTCCTGGCTAGATACTGACTTTCACTCCTCTCCTCCTCACAGTCAAGTATTTAAAACAGTTGTCTACCCTCACTTCCCTCACTCCTTCACCAACACCATCACAACTTAACTGATGTGGCTGTCCAAAGATGCCAGTGACCTCCATACCACTGAATCCAACACACATGTTCTTCCTTCCTGACCGCTCAGCCATAAGACACACTTAACTCACTCTACTTTCTTGAAATTGTCTCTTCTCTTCCCTTCCCTTCAGAATTCCACACTTCTCTGATTTTTCCTTCTATGCTTCCTCTCTGCCATTCCTTCTCAACCTTGTTCATTTTTCTCAACTTGGTTTTTCAATGCCGAAATGGCAGGATGGTATCTAGCAAACTCCCTTCTCCCTTTGCACTTTTTGGTCACCTCATTTACTAGACATAACCACTTCCCTGCTCTGCTCTATAATCCAGAGAATATATTTCCCAGGTTCCAGGGAGACTTGGCCAATGGGAAGCACAAATTGAACCAATTACCTAGTTGCTTAGCAAAAGAAAACACACACACACCAAAAAAAAAAAAACAAAAAAAAACCTTAACTGAATTAATATCTTTAATTCTTCTTCTTTTCCTCAACCAAAGCTCAACCAAAACATGCCCCAAATCTAACCACTCTCACCACTCCCACTGCAATTCAAATCATCACCACCTATTTCAAGGACCCTACAATAGCTTCCTCACTGGTCTCTTGGCTTCTAGTCCACACAACAGTCAAGGTGCTCTTTATGTACATCGTTTAGAAATATAAAGCATGTACAGTCAGTGTGGCTCAGTTGGTTGAGCATCGTCCTATGGATGAGGAGGTCATGGTTTGATTCCCCAACAAGGCACATGCCTGGGTTGCAGGCTCGATCCCCAATGGGGGGCATGCAGGAAGCAGCCAATTGATGTTACTCGCTCATCGATGTTTCTATCTCCTTCTCCCTCTCCCTTCCTCTCTCTGAAATAATAAAAACATATTAAATATATATGTAAATCATATCTTATTCTTCTGCTCAAAACCTCCAATGAATGTGCATCTCATTTATTTATTTTTTAAAGCTTTTTATTTTGGTAATGTATTTTTATTGATTTCAGAGAAGAAGGGAGAGGGAGAGAGAGAGAAACATGAATGATGAGAGGGAATCATTGATAGGCTGCCTCCTGCACGCCCCTTATAGGGGATTGAGGCTGCAACCAGGGCATGTGCCCTTGGCCAGAATTGAACCTGGGACCCTTCAGTCCACAGGCTGACGCTCTATCCACTGAGCCAAACCAGCTAGGGAGAATGTGCATCTCATTTAGATTGCCTCTCAGACTCCTTATCATGGCTCATAAGGTCCTAAATTTTCTACCAACTACTGCCGTGAGTTCATTTCTACCACATTCCCTCTTACTATTTCTTCAACATGTCAAACTTGCTCCTGTTACAAGGCCTTTCTTGTGCCATTTCCCTTCCCTGGAATGCTCTTTCCCTAGATGACTCAATCTCACTTTACTCGGGGCTCTATTCAATGACCTCCTTAGATAGGCCTTCCATGGCTAAACAGGCCAGCCTTCCCTCCCCTATCAGGCCTCCTTACCTAGTTGCATTTTTCTTCATAGCACTTACCACTATCTAATATTACTTATATATTGCCTATTGCCACACTAAGGTTCAACTATAAGCACAGGGGCCTTGCCTTGTCTTCTTATGGATTCCAGAAAACCAGGTAGAAGGTTCTACAAAACATATTGTTAGTACTAGAGGCCCAATGCACGAATTTCATGCACCGCGGGGGGGTGGAGGGGGTGGGGGGGGTGATCCCCATCAGCCTGGCCTGCGCTCTCTCGCAATCCAGTACCCCTTGGGGGATGTAGCAGTGTGCCAAGCGGGAGGCGGCCTGGGAGGAGCCCGAATCAGGGCCGGGCACCATGCTGCTCATGCTCATCCTGGCCTGCTGTGCCTATTGCCACAGAGTCAGGAGAGGCTCCCACCCTGGCAGCTGCGCTCGCCAGCCATGAGCCCAGCTTCTGGCTGAGCAGTGCTCCCTCTGTGGGAGCATACTGACCACCAGGGGGCAGCTCCTGCATTAAGTGTCTTCACCCTGGTGGTCAGTGCACATCATAGCGACTGGTCATTCTGGTTGTACCGCCATAACAGTTGCTTAAGCTTTTATTATCTAGACTAGAGTCCCGGTGCATGAAATTTGTGCACTTGGGAGGGGTCCCTCAGCCCGGCCTGTGCCCTCTCACAGTCTGGGACCCCTCAGGTGATGTCCACCTGCCGGCTTAGGCCCAATTCCCCCAGGGATCAGGACTAAGCCAGCAATCAGATATCCCTCTTGCAGTCTGGGCTCTTGCAGTCTGGGACCCCTCGCTCCTTACCACCTGCCTGCAGTGGAGGCAGGAGAGGCTCCTGCCACCACTGCTGCACTCGCCAACCATGAACCTGGCTTCTGGCTGAGCAGTACTCCCTCCTGTGAGCACACTGACCACCAGGGGGCAGCTCCTGCATTGAGCATCTGCCTCCTGTTGGTCAGTGCGCATCACAGCGACCCGCTGGTCCTTCCACCATTTGGTCGATTTGCATATTGGGGTTTTATTATATAGGATAGGTAGCTAGTTAGTATTAATAAAGGGAGTAAGTGAAATCAGATATTGATCCTAATAAACTAGGGAGGTGAGTCAGACATTAAGCCTGACTCACTAGGAAGCTATACAGTTCCCTAGGGGACTGCTTAGGAGACTTAATCCCTGAAGCTGGCTCCCCATGGGACAACCAACCAATATCCACGATTATAGAGGACAAAGAAAACAATAAAGGGGAAATTCCTCTGCTGGGCTCATGTGCAATAGGAGCCAAGATGACGACCATAAAGGGAAGGTATTTAGCCTGGGGAAAAGACCAAATTGTACTGGGGGTGGGCCCAGTACAAACCTGGGAAGGACTGGGAATGAGACTGGTCAGTTTGAAATTCCCAGGTAATATAATCAAAGCCTAACAAAGGCCTCTTGCTGGGTAGCGTGGGTTTGCCTATTGTTAGCGGCAGCCACGCTGGCTCCAAGCGCAGACCCAAGCATGAGCCTGGGTGTAGAAGTGCAGCACCAGGCGGAGTGCAGCCAGGAACAGAGACTAAGCTAGCCAGGAACAGACACTGAACCAGACTAAGCGTTGGCATGGACTGAACTGCTGCACAGTATTTCTGGACGCGGGTGTTAGGATCACCGAAAGAGGAACGCACGAGACCAAAAGGGGTAAAGAATTATGAATTTATTAGGTCATCTGGAAAACCCAGGTGGGCTGAGCCCCAAAATGGCACCAGCACCCAGGGACAGGGAGTCTGAGATTTTACAGGACTCCAGGCTGGCTTTTTCTGGGCAGAGAATTCTCTGGGCAGGTCTGGATTCTTGGAAAGTCCAGAGGGGAGAGAGAACGGCCTTAGCAAATGGAATGTGGTCTAAGCGAGAGGGAACATCTGTTGTGAAGTGGCCTGAAGGCCAGTTCCCAGGAGAGAGCTATCATTCCAACTATTGGATCAGACCTAACAACTGGCTCTTCTTCTGGGCTTGGTGAAGACAAGGCTGGACTTCTTCCACAGTGGGTCAGAGCTGAGCCACCTGGCCGTGATGAGACACCGGGAACCTGGGGGCAGCCAAATATAAATCTTCCCACTACATCTTATCCTCCATGTGTGGGCCCCTGGAAATGCTTCTCTCGTGACTCTGTGGACGGACCCTATTTCTGGGGGCAACATTATTGAATGACTTAATAAATCCCCAAGTCCTATCAATCCCTTTCCTAGTGATCAGGACTGTTCATCTCCATCTCTTCTTCAATGACCCTGGACTTCTGCCTTAGCCCATTCACTGGTCTTCCTGTATGTGTATTAACCTCTTTCTAATTAATTCTGCCCACTGAAGGTGAAAGAAATCTTTAAAAATCTAAGTCTGATCCCTACTCTCACCTGCTTAAAACCCTTCCATTATTGTAAGCACTCTTTATTTCTCCTTTGTAGTACTTATTCTAATTTAAGGATTCAAAAACTAGGTGCATATAACTACGTGCTCCCCAAAATTTCGCTGTTCACTCATTCCACCTGTCAATGTTACCAGAAATTTTAACCTTTAGATTTAATTAAAACCTTGTCACTGGAATGCTCCTGTCTCCATTCACATGTAATTATAGCACAAGGATTTTAATACAGGTTGATAGGCCAGTTCCCTAGCAGAGGGCAGTGTCTTGAAAAAAAAAAAAATGCCAGATAGATGCTTTTATGAGAAGAAACACTGGAAACTATGGGACCCTAGTGGGAAAGGCAACTGTGATATTGTGACTTATAATTGGAAATACATATTCGGTCTTTGTTCCCATTTTTAGCATGAAGCTTCTAAAACCCTTGGAATTTCCTAAGTGGTTAAAGATATTAGAGTGTCTTTTGTTATGTTAATGGAGTTGCTTTTGAAATGCCCCAGGTCACCAAAATAAGGGCTGGTTGCCAGGGGAACCAACCTTATCATTAGAGGGTTAGAATTTTCAGTCTCATCCTTGGAATGCCTGGGAGGGGAGAAGGGCTGGAGGTTGACCTGATCACCAATAGACACTGATTTAATCATTCATGTCTATGCAATAAAACCTCCATAAAAACCCAAAGGGATGGGGCTCAGTGAGCTTCCTGATTGGTGAACACATGAAAATTTCAGGAGCTTGACTCATCTGGAAAGGGAATAGAAGCTCCATACCCTTCCCCATACCTTGCCCTATGTATCTCTTCCATCTGGATATTCCTGAGTTATATACTTTTATAATAAACCAATAATCTACTATGTGAAATGTTTCTCTGAGTTCTGTGAGCTGCTCTAACAAATAAATTGAACCCAAGGAGGGGGTCATTGGAGCCTTTAATTTATAGCCCGTTGATCAGAAGCTCAGGCAACAACCTGGGCTTGTGACTGGTATTAGAAGCGGGGAGGGAGCAGAGTCTTGTAGGACTGAACCCTTAACCTGTGGAGACTAATGCTATCTCCAGACAGATGATGTCAAAATTGAGTTGAATTCTTGGACATACTACTGAAAGGAATTTTAGAGACAGGACAGGCAATTAGGAAATAAGGGGAGTGGGGGACCCATGAGAGAGGAATGCATATGTGATGAGAGGAGACAGCTCCAAGCCAGATGGCTTATGTTACATTCACAGAGGATGGAGGAATGTTACAAGATAAGGGGAAGAAAAAGAGGGAGTACCAGGTGAGCTTTGAACTTTGAAACTGATACCCTGCAGGAAAGTAGCCAATTAGGAGAGCATGGGAGACATAAATTAAGAAAGGGTCCAATTAGAAAGTGAGATGGACAAAGAACTCCCAGCATTTATAAATTGGTAGATAAAGAGACTCAAGGGACAGGACAGGTTTTTTTCCCATTAGAGAGAGAGCAGGTTTTTACTGATTTGGGAGCGTTTGTATACACTTACAATAAACTTTTATACTTCTGCCTAAAAATCTTTTAGTCCAAGGAATTTTATTCTTCAAACTTCATAGTACAAGAACCCACAAGGAGAATCCGAGAGCTTGCCATTCCACATAACACTACTGGTGTCTGAGAACTGCTTGGTGGTATGAGGGGAAGTGCCCCTCCACAGACACACCTGTTGGAAAAGGGTACAGAAACCCAATAGAGAAGCCTTAAGGGAAGACCCTGGGGAAAAGGAAGAGAGGTATTTCAACAGGAGAGTAGTGAACTTCAAAGATAACATTCATTTGCCTTACTGTTCCACTACCTTACTGACAATACTTAAATTTTAAAGTCCATTCAACTCACTTTAGGATCCTGTTAAAAATGCAGATTCTAATTCAGTAGATCTGAGGTGTGGCTGAGCTCCTGACTTCCTCTTAAGCTCCCAGCTCTTGTTCATACTGCTGGTACACTGACCGTATTTTTCAGCAGCAAGGTCTAGGACAAAGACTCCCTACACTGGATATTTAATAGAGTCATCTGGGGAGCTTTCCCAAAGCCCAACGCCTAGGCCACACCACAGGCCAATTAATTCAGAATCTCTGCCCTGGCCTCTGTAGCTCGGTGGTTGGAGCATTGGCCTGCACACCTAAGGAGTCTCAGGTTCAATTCCGGGTCAAGGGCATGTACCTCAGTTGCAGATTCATTCCCCAGTCCCACTAGGGGTACGTGTGGGAGGCAACCAATTGATGTATTCTCTCACACCAACGTTTCTCTCTCTTTCTTTCTCCCTTCCTCCTCCTTCTCCCCCTCCAATGGAAAAAAATATCCTGGGGTGAGGATAAAAAGACCAGGCATCAGTGTGTTACACACACACACACACACACACACACACACACACATATACATATATATACACATATATATATACAGTTTTATTGAGCTATAATTCACATACCATATAATTCACTCATTTAAGGTATAAATTCAATTATTTTTAGTATATTTACCAAGCTATGCTACTATCACACACATCAATTTTAGAACATTTCATAATCGCCAAAGAACTCCCATGCTCAATAATAGTTAACTCCCTATTTCCCCTTCAAACCTTCCCTCCTCCCCAAGGTCTAGGCAACCACCAGTCTACTTTCTGTCTCTATGGATTTGCCTCTTCTGGACATTTCATATAACTGAACCATACAATATGTGGTCCTTTGTGACTGGCTTCTTTCATTAAGTATAATGTTTTCAAGGTTTATTCATGTTACATCATGTGTATTTCTTTTTATTGCTGAATAATATATTTATTTATACTATATATTATTTATCCATTCATCAGTTAATGAACATTTGAGTTGTTTCCATTTTTGTTATTATATTTCATGTAGCTATGTTTTCATTTCTCTTAGCTATATACTTAGGAGTTGATATGATATATGATATAACTATTTGTCTTTTGAAGAACTGCTTGACTGTTTTCCAAAGCAGCTACATCATTTTACATTCCCACCAGCAGTGTATCAGGGTTCCAATTTCATCAAATCCTCACCAGAACATGTTATTGTCTGTCTTTTTTATTTTAGCCAACCCTAATGGTATCTCACTAGGGTTTTGCTTTGCATTTTCCTGATGGTTAAGGACTTTGAGCATCTTTTCATGTATTTATGGGTCACATATATCTTCTTTGGAGAAATGTATATTCAGATCCTTTGACCATTTTTAATTGGGTTGTTTGTATTTTTACTATTGACTTGTAAGAGCTCTTTATATATTCTAGATATTTCCCTTATCAGATAATAATGCACAAATATTCTCTCATTCTGTGGATTATCTTTTCACGTTCTTAATGGTTCCATTGAAGTATAAAGGTTTTTAATTTTGATGATGTCCAATTTATTTTTTTGTTATTGCTGTTCATGCTTTGTGTAAGCCAAGGTCATGAAATTTTTTCTATTTCTTATATTTTCTTCTGAGTTTTATAGTTTTGGCTCTCACAGGTAGGTCTATAATCCATTTTTGAGTTAACGTTCCATGGTGTGAGTAAGCAGTCCAACTTCATTCTTTTGCAAATGGATATCCATTTGTCCCAGAACCATTTATTGAAAAAATATTTTTCTCCTTTGAAGTGTCTTAGCA
The DNA here is from genome assembly GCF_963259705.1 of Myotis daubentonii. NCBI lineage: Eukaryota > Metazoa > Chordata > Mammalia > Chiroptera > Vespertilionidae > Myotis > Myotis daubentonii. The sequence goes on along the minus strand of NC_081842.1, from coordinate 140,976,107 downwards.
TCCTTGATAAAAATTAAGTGACAATAAGCATGAGAATTTATTTCTGGACTCTCAATTCTATTTCATTGATCTATCTGTCTATCCTGACAGTATCACAGATTTGGTTACTATAGTGCTATGGTAAGTTTGAAATCAGAAAGCAAGTTCTCCAACATTGTTCTTTTTCAAGATTGCTTTGGCTTTTCTAGGTCCCTCAAATTTCCATATGAATTTTAGGATCAGTTTGTCAATTCCTACAAAAATGAGAGTTGGAATTTTTATAGGAATTGTGTTAAATCTATACATCCATTTGGGGAATATTGCCATTTAAACAATATTTAATCTTTTTTAATATATTTTTATTGACTTCAGAGAGGACGGGAGAGGGAGAAAGAGATAGAAACATCAATGATAAGAGAGAATCATTGATTGGCTGCCTCCTGGATGCCCCCTACTGGGGATCAAGCCCGAAACCCACGCATGTGCCCTTGACTGGAATTGAACCTGGGACCCTTCAGTCCGCAGGCTGACGCTGTATCCACTGAGCCAAACCAGCTAGGGCTTAAATCTTATAACCCATAAATATGGGGTGTCTTTCTAGTTAGTCCTCCTGAATTTCTTTCAACTATGTTTTATAGTTCTCGGAGTGTAAGCTTTGCACTTCTTTTGTTAAATTTATTCATAAGCATTTTATTCTTTTTTATATTATTGTAATTGGATTGTTGTCTTACTGGCATTACCATATTACTCTTTGCTAGTGTACAGGAATTTAATTGATTTTTGTATATTGATTTTGTATTCCGCAACCTTACTGAACTAGCATCAGTGTTTTTAAATTCTCACAATGGTTTCAAAGTGCAACCAAGTCTGAGAATCACTAGTTCAATAGCATTAGTTGGCTCAAGTCTAATCAAGGGAAATATGTCCATCACCACCGCCCTTAGTCATTTTGTAATATTCAGAGGTATAATGTCCACAGGAACAAAATAGGGCTGTTACTTTTCCTGGATAAGGGTAGTAGATTCACCTGGTAAGTTTGAGATTAGTCAGTCAATATGGGAAATTAAATCTGGGCCCCACTCAAAAGTACTCCAATTCCCACCAAGCAAGAGTTATCAAACACTTCTATCTTTATCTCAAGTGATCATGAAACATCTAAATTAAGAAATTCAGTGACAGAAATAGTTGTGAAGAGAAACCTATTGGAAATGCTGCAGCCTTGTCCAGTCCTCACAATGAAGCCAATTAAATCTGCTACACTGGAAGAACACTTCTATCAGTGCAGGGAGCAAGCATTAGCATTGGAAAGATCTGCTTCCAACACAAGAGTTATTGAATTCAATCACTCCTCGACTGACCTTTCAGAGGCTTTCCCTTTGTCCCACCTCTGCTGCCTTTCATGGACTCTGCAATTCTTAATTCTTACACAATTCCAAAGAGATCCATCTGTGGCAGGTGCTACCTAACGACACAGTGTACCCAGAAAAACAACTGATGGTTCCAGGAGAAAGAAAACAAGAAGGCTTGCCAAGTTTACATCCTTCCATTTCCTCCAAAGAAACATTAGACCTCAGAACTGCCAGCCTTCAGTTGGCCCCCAGGCCCCATCCAACAGGCCCAGGATAGGCAATGAGAGTTAAGCACACACCAGATTAAATGTCGGCAGTTCCCACTGAGCTCATTTGTCACTTTCTTCCTCCTCCTCCTCCTCCTCCTGTGTACCTAAAGAGTCCCTATTTGAACTCTCAGACAGCTCTTCTGAATCTTAGAACACATATAAGGTTTCAGCAATAAGAAAGAAACAAACCACAAACCCCAAATTAATAAAGGGTCAAGAAACTCCTTCAGCCATGATGGAGGATTATACAAATTTCTGCATAAAATACGATCATTCGACCAATCCGAGCAAACACACTGGAGGATGTAGTACTTAATGTTTTAATAAAAAATTCACAGTGAGTATTAAAACTATACCAATTAAAGGATAAAAGGATAAATAAATGGGCAGATGTGTGATAAGGCAAGTAGAGTAAAAATTAATGTTAGAATCTAAGAGAAGATAGAAATATAGTCATTGTTAAAATTCTTTCACTTTTGTTGTATTTTGGAAAAAAGTCATAACAAACTGTTGTACAATTTTTTAAAGCTAAAATTAAAAAAATTACACCATTCACCAAATCTCAGATTTTAATGTTTCTTAAAGCAGGAATTATCTGTATTATATTTTATATAAAACCCCAATATCTATATAAAGTAGAGTCTAAATAAATTATATTGAAATAAAATCTTATTAATAAAATCTTATTAATTAAAATTAATGGTAGCAATATTGATATATGATTATCTAAATTTTTGAAATTGTAAAGAATATGTACACTGTATGCATGAGAGAATAAAGCTAACTCATCATTAACTGCCTTTTTTCCTACAGAATATAACCTATAAAGTCAGCATGAAAAATAGCTCACATCAATAACAACTGACAATAGTGATGCTGTTTGTTTCCTCAGGAGAATATTCTCTTCATGGATGATGGTTAAGAACCAAGTAGTATCAGTTTAGAATAGATGTAAGCCTTAAGCAAACTTCCTCCTTGGCTATATTTATAAAAGAGAATTTATTACATTTAAGAAATGTGAGCCCAGCCAGTGTGGCTCAGTGATTGAGCATCAACCTATGAACCAAGAGGTCATAGTTAGATTCCTGGTCCAGGCACATGCCTGGATTGCAGGCTCGATCCCTAGGAGGGGGCGGGACGTAGGGGGGGGGAGGGTGGGCACGCGCGAAGGAGACAGCTGATCAATGATTCTCTCTCATCATTGATGTTTCTATCTCTCCCTCTCCTTTACTCTCTGAAATCAATAAAAAAATATTTTTAAAAGAAATGTGAACTCTGAAAAAGTAGAAAGGGTTAAATAATAACAAACAGTGAGTATGCTGAATATGAGCAATCTTATTCTATTCCAAATTAATTTGAAATTATTTTATTTGATTACTCGAATGCAAAATCAGAATATCTTCCTATTTATAATTTAGATGGTACACACCTGCAACTATTCCTCACCTCATAATTTTCCCCAACACTTTATACTAAAAAAGCAAATGTTTTTGAAATTTTCTAAAAAAGCAAGTTTCTAGACTGCTCTTAATTTCCTTGTTAAAATCTAACCTGGTTACTGTCCTTGAACTGCCACTTTCCTAATGTTTAGAGTTAGCACCATACTCTAGGAAATTAGACTATCAAGGCAAAGATCTTACGTCAAAGCCACATGACCAACTGTTACAGAAATGTGTGCTGGTGGTCACTGAAGAGACAGAAGGGGCATATGTATTTCACAGCATGAGATAGTGAGTAATAGACACGTGCTTCACCAATACAGTTCTCTGCAAATACCTTAAACCAGTGCATCTCCGGGAAGGTTAACTGAAACAGAGTTTCTGATTCAGTAGGTCTAGGGTGGGGCTGGAGAATGTATAATTCTAACAAGTTCACAGCTGCGCTGAGGACCACACTTTGAGAGCCATTATATTAGAGGCAGGGGAAAGGAGGAGATGACGGGAAAAGAATATTTGTCAAGCTCCTATGATAGCTATGGTGTGTCTTAAAATTATCTCATTTAATCCTCATAGCAACTCTGAGGCAGGTATTATCCTCATTTCATACTGAGCAGTTCAGTAATTTATCCTAAATTCCCACAACTAGTAAGCATAGGAGTTGAGGTTTAAACCAAGGTCTCATTGAGACACAACCTTTGCTTGCTTTCTCACTACTTCAGAATGATTTCCATGTTATCAGCACTAAGGCATGACAAAATACTGGAATCTTTCAACTTGAAAATCCTACTTTTTTTTTTTCCTTTTGAAGGCTATCAACACCATAAACCATAAAGTTTTTCAAAGACTAGACATCATTCCAAAATAAAACAGTCTGTATTTAACACACTACATAGGAAAAGCAGATACTACAGCTACAAAATATTCTTCTCCAGTTGCAGTAACAATCTGTGTGCTTTAGAGTCAGCCATTCAGCAATTACCCTCAGCACACAAGACTCCTTGAAAACAGCTTTCAGAGTGAGGTCCTCTTGTGAACACCAGTAACTTCCAGACCCATGATGCGTGTGTGTGTGTTGGGGGGGGGGGGGGGGGATACCAGTCTTTAGACCAGGAAGTTTTGGCTTGAACCTTGACTTCAGTTTCAGCATCTGAATATATGTAAGTACACTGGGAGTTTCCAGGTGTGGACAGCAGACCTCTTAATCTCTCAGCCCTTGGTTTTATAAGTAACCTGCGAGCAGTCACACAGTTGAAAGGTCAAAGCACACTGCTCAGTCCCTTCTTGGGGCTATGTTTCCACTATTCAGGTAACATACTCTCTGGTCTCTGGAAAAACCCTTGGATTTTTTAATCAGTTGTTCCTTACATCTTCTTTGTATTGACTAAATGTTTATGCAATTAAAAAACAGTTGTCAACCCTGGCCAGTATGGCTCAGTTGGTTGAGCATCATTCCATGCAGTGTAAGGTCGCTGGTTCAATTCCTGATCAGGGCCCATGCCCAGGTTAGGGGCTCAATTAATGTGTCTCTCTCACATCGATAGTCTCTCTCTCTCTAAAAATCAATCAATCAATTAATATATATTTTAAAAACAAAACAAAAAAAGAACAGCTGTCAGTTTGTATTATATAGCTTTCTATTGTCAAGCTTTAGAAACTACAGGTAGGATTATAAGAACCTAATATGAGGCTCATCCATTGTTCATGCTAACAAATGAAATGTAGGGAACACATACTATTTATCACGCAGTACAGTACATTATGTGTTTTCACGGAGGTTGTTCTTATTTCATTCAAACAACCCTATAATCCATGGATTAAGAGTATGAATCTTGGGCAAGTAACTTAATTCCACATTGGCTTCTTTGTCTGTAAATGGGAGGGTAAGAGTAAAGGCGGGGGGGGGGGGGGTAGTACTTTTGCATAATACCCATTACATAGTAGGTACTCAAATGCCTTACTTGTCCTTCAATTTTTTTTAGTTGATTAACAAACTGAGGGTCAAAGAAGTCTAATAAAAACCCTACATTCATGTATCTAATAACTCACAAACACTTTCCAGAACTGTCCAACCAAAAAGACCTTCTTATTGGGGATGGGAAATGATTCAAAACCATTGAGGCTTTTAGTTAACACAGAGCTATGTATTTCCACAGAAATGAGACACTGACTATGTCTAGCCTGATTCCAAGAGGTGCTGTATATCTGAATTTCACAACATAACCAACCCTTAACTTAATATTCAAAAAATGCGGTTTTGGAGTTAAATGAATTTTCTAGTTAGCTCACAACCTTTTTGGCTTCCACTTACCTAAATTTTTTTAAATTCCTTTTCCTATTTGTCATTGAACATAAACTTTATGACAACACATGTCACACAGCCTTAGGACCACCATTATGAGCATTATTTTTCATTCATTCACTCTCCTGTGTGTGATATACTTTTCTAAATGGGGCCCATTTCTCTAACTTGACAGTACTGTGAATACCAAGGTGTAAAATCAGCTGAAACTATGCTGGCACTGCACAGAGCATATACTGAGTTAAATATAGATTCATGAGATGAGTTTATTTTGCTACAATTTGCTTCCTCCTTAAAAGAGGAAGCCTGGATTAAGCAATGAGATATGTTCTGTTCACATATCAGATTAGAGAGGATGAAAAATTTGCAGTTACCCAGAGTGTCAAAGAAGGGGGCTTTCCTACACTATTGGTGAGAATGCTAAACTGCCACAACAGTGTGGGAAGGCAAACTGGCAACACATATTGATTTAAAATGCACCTACCTTTTAATTAAACAATTCCACTTCTAGAAATTGATCCTGGAGAGATATATTTTCAGATTTATATAAGTATAAACATTTTCATCTATAATAGCAAAAACTGGAAACAACCTTAAAGTCCATTTTATTAGGAAGGGCCTAGTTACATAAATGTGATACAGCCGTACTATAGAATACTATACAACACTGAAAAAGGAAGGTAGGGAAAGTAGGTCTGTATATGCTTATATAGAAACATGTCCATAATACACTAAGTTAAGTTTGTAAAACTCAAGTTAAAAAATGGTCTCCATACATAAAGATCTCATCTCTCTATTAAGCGTTGTATATGAATACCTATCCATCCATATGTTTATATGTTTATTTATACACAGAGGAAGAGTCTAGAAGGGGGTACAGGTGAACTGTTTATATCATCAATACTTTGGAGATTTTTGTTTTGTTTTAAAACTGCATGTATTACAATTATAATAAAAAATAAGCTTTAAAAGGAAGTCAGCAAGGAAAAAAGGCATAGGAGGAAGGAAAACAAGTGGGTTTCCCTGTATTTCTAATTGAATTCTCTACTCCCATCAGTGTACATGAAATTGGTCACCAAATACTTTGCATTGAGCTAAAGTGTCAGTCTAGGACAGTGGTTCTCAACCTTCCTAATGCTGCGACCCTTTAATACAGTTCCTCAGGTTGTGGTGACCCCCAACCATAAAATTATTTTCGTTGCTACTTCATAACTGTCATTTTGCTACTGTTGTGAATCGTAATGTAAATATCTGATATGCAGGATGTATTTTCATTGTTACAAATTGAACATAATTAAAGCATAGTGATTAATCATAAAAACAATATGTAATTATATATGTGTTTTCCGATGGTCTTAGGCGACCCCTGTGAAAGGGTCATTCGACCCCCAAAGGGTCACGACCCACAGGTTGGCGACCCACAGGTTGAGAACTGCTGGTCTAGGACTTAAAGCCATTTTCGGTTGGTAGTTAAAGGGCAGAGAGGATTGAGCATGTAGCCTTTCTTTCTGATGCTTCTGCTGGGAACCTTCATTTGGCTTCCTTTTTTTGCAGAGATAAACAGAGGAACTAAAACTCTATGCATCCCACCCTTAAATTACTACAAACTTTACAGAAGTAGCTGAAGTTAACTAGAATAGCTATCTGGTTGTGGCATGGTTGACTCTGATTCTCCCAAGTACTCCTGGAAACTGGCAATTAGGTGAATGATTTGCTTGGGATGGCTGAGTGGGCCTCAAAACATGCACACACGCCCAGAAATTGTTACATTAGTAAAAGAGTAACTACCTATGTCTACTAAATTATCTTTAAAATAAGGATATTCTTTAAAGACTGATTTGGTCATTATATGGAGGAAATGAGTTAAAACATTTAGAATAACAGCTCCCACTAAATAAGGTGAATAAATGCTTGTTGCTATTATTTATGACAACAATGATTAGTGATGCTTAGTGATGTTTTTCTGGGCTTTTTCCTCAGTGAACTTCAAGTCTACGCGAGAAAATAAAATGACTTGATGTCAAAACAAGTAGAATATAAGGCAATACAGATATTTGTATAAAATCTATTTATTTAGATTTTAAATGCTAGTACTTTCAGAGCAGAGACAATTTTACATTAGGGTAGCCAATGCCACCAGGGTAAGAATGATGTTTGAGTTGTTCACCAATAACCCCCTCCTAATTAGTATCCTGCCTGTCAAAATAAGTTTTTGTTGAATAATGAATGGTGGCTTGCCTTGACCAAGCAATGAGACATCATTAGGAATTGAGTAGATGGAGTAAAAAAGAAAGAAAACAGGAGCTTTCTAGGAAGAAGGAAAGAAATGGAGGTCTGAGATGCCTCATATAAGAAGTAGCAGATGACGACCTGGTTAGATATTGTGTGACAGACAATCCATAGAGGAATTTGAATGCCAGCACTAAGGAATATGATTCAAACAGGAACACATGAATCTTTAATAATAGTAGTGGCATTTTGACAAAAATATTTTAAGAAATCTGATATTAGTATCTAAATGAAAAGGAATGAGAAATCAGTGACATGAAAATAACTTAAATATTCCAGATCTCAAGATTGCAGTCTACCATAACAAATATAGTATATGTTGATGAGGGTACTGTTCTTAGAGCTCTCATCAACCCCCTTCATTCATCCTACACCAGTTTTTCCCATTTTCAGACCATTCTCCACCCTATGCCAAAGCCATGCTCTTACCCCACTCCCAAATAAAGCCTTCCAGTGGCTCCATAATGCTAGTTAACATGGCAAACAAGACCCTCCATCTAGTCTCTGCTTGACTCTTCAGCCTCATGCCCAAGCACGCCCATACTTCCACCAATATGTTCCAGGGATGTCCTCAGCAGGCCTTGGTTATGTGCCTTCACATGTGGCTACCATCCTCCCTGTTGCCCTCTTCCTACACATAGCCCACCAACGCCACCATCAAGCAATCTATTCATCTTTCAGTCTCAGCCCCTCAGAAAATTTTCCCTGACCTCCTCAAGTCTAGTTTAGGCGGGTTCCCATATGCTCCCACAGCACCCAGTGCCTCCTCCATCAGAGGGTCTGCTTCCTACATGAGAGCCAGTCTGACTATGTGTTACACACACAATTAGCACAGAGGCTGGTACATAGTGGTATCAAATGGAAGAGCAAAATCCCGACTAAGATGAGAACAGACTTAGAGGAAATTGGAATGAAAGTGAAACTTCAAAAGAATAAGTAGCTAAACCTTGGTGACTCAGTGTATGTAAGGGGAAGTTCTCACATTGTATGTCCATTTTCCTGCTCTCTGGCTATGGTTTGCATGCTTGGCCAGCCTATGGCATTCTGATTCATAGTTTGAAGAATCAAATTAAAAGAAAGGTATGCTTCCAAAAGAAAAGTCTTCACAATACACAAACACAGTTTACTAACATACCATCTTTTTATAACCTTCTTTGAAAAAAATAGTCTTGTTCCTTATTATAGTATCACACTCCTTACCCTGATACTGAATGCTTTTCTAAGAGAACATAGAAAAGCCTGAAGTACTTGTTCAACTTATAATCAAAGTCAAGAATGTCATGCAAATGAATCTCATTCCAAAGAATTATGTCAACAGAAGGAGTGAAGGGGAGAGGAATAAAGTTCTGTTTATTAATATTCCCACACTGGATGGAGCACTATGGGAGAATTTTTAATAGTAACCTTCTCCTTGCCCTGTAACAATAAGATAATATCAATTCAAACAATACAGAGCTAACGGGTCGAAAAAATTAGAATTCAACCAATATTTTTCTAGAGACCAGAAGTAGTACTAATGGGTAGAACCTATAAAGAAATGTTTCAAATGAATGTAGAAGAAAAGATAGTTTAGAATTAGATTTTCCAATAATGAATAACCAGTGTTATGGTATGTCCCAATCCTGGAAGTTTTCAAGCAAAATCTAGATTATTGCACTAGTAGAGTGACACATGCTAGCTGTATTCTAGTCACTAAGTGCTTTATATAGGTCATCTATTGCAATTTTCTCCATAACCTTATGGAATTTTTTATTATCCTTATATTACATAAAAGAAAATGAAAACTTAGACTACCCAAATACATTACCAGCTACCACATTCTGGTCCAATCCACTATCATCTCTGGCCTGAATTACTATATTTACCTTCTAACCAGTCTCCTTGCTTTCACCCTTTTCCCCTTAGTTCATTGGCTATGCAGCAGACAGGGTGTTGTGATGGTTAATTTTAGATGTCACCCTGACCAAGGCATAGGGTATCCAGATATTTGGTTTCACATTATTTCTAGTTATGTCTGTGAGGGTATTTCCAGATGAGATTAGCACTTGAATCAACAGGCTGAGTAAAGCAGATTTCCCCCCAACTCATGTAAGTGGGCCTCACCCAATCACTTGTGGATATGAATAGAACAAAAAGGCAGAGGAAGGGAGAAGAGAGTTCACTCTCTCTGCCTGACTGCATGAGCTGGGACACTGGTCTTCTCCTGCCTTCAGACTGGAACTTACACCCGTGGTTCTCTCTCTGAGGCCGTAGGACTCAGACGGGAACTATACCATGAGTTCTCCTGAGTCTCCAATTGCAGACAGCAGACTGTGAGGCCTCAACTCCATAACTGTGACCCAATTCCTTTATGTATATCTCTACTGGAAATACATATCCTATTGAATCTGTTTCTCTGGAGAATCCATACTAATACAGTGATCCGCTTAAAGCAATGTGAGATCATGTCACTCTGTGGGTCAAAACTCTCCAAAGGCTTCTGTTCTCACATCAAACTAAAGTCCGAATCCTCGCCATGGCCCACAAAGTCCTACACTCCAACACCACTACTTCTCTGATTTCATCTCCTACTGCTAACCATGTCCCCCCTCCCCCAACACACACACACTCATTCACACTGGCCTCTTTGCTGTATCTGAACACTGAGCACACTCTCAGCTTAGGACCACCCACTGCTCCCTGCTGCCTAAAACTCTCTGCTCCCAGATATCTACACAGCTTACTCTCCATGTCTCTCAGGTCTTTGCTTAAATAATACCTTATGAGTAAGACTTCCCTGACCATCTAACATAAAGTGGAAACCCCCTCTCCTATAGCACTCCTTATACCCCTCCCTCATTTTTTCTTTAGAGCACACTTTTGTCTGACTTCTGTATTTACTTGTTAATATCTGTGCCTTGCGCCAAAATTTGAACTATCTAAAAACCAGGCCTTGATCCAATTGTTCACCACTATATCTTAACCTTTAGAGCTATACACTGCCTGATAAATATTTGTTGACTACATGAAGCCAGGCAACCAGATTTGAGACCCATTCTCTTAAATGCCAAACCATACTGGCATCCAGAAAAACACCTTCTTTCACTAGGAGGGTGGGGAGACTAGAAGGCCCCTTCCAAATCTAGAACTGTGACGCAATGACAAAGTCACTGGCCTTGACAGCAGGGTTTTCTTTTGCTGCTCTTTCCTCTCTTACCGCATTTTACCACTTTCCTTGAATAAGTGGTGAGCATTAGGCACGGATGAGATCATAGGTCCAGGAAGCCAGCTCCTCCTTGAGTCATCTCTAATCCACTTCTCATGCTGTTATCATATTCTCCTGTTTCTCAAATGTTATCTGACCTGCAGCAGCTCAATCATCAATAAAAAAATATAGTGTCTAAATTTGTATTTTAAACCAGTGACTCAACTAATAAACAAAAGCTACCATAGCATTATATTAAAACTTTTAACAAGTATGATCATTGGTTAATAATAAAAGTATAGGCGAAACCGGTTTGGCTCAGTGGATAGAGCGTCGGCCTGCGGACTGAAAGGTCCCAGGTTCGATTCCGGTCAAGGGCATGTACCTGGGTTGCGGGCATATCCCCAGTAGGAGATGTGCAGGAGGCAACTGATTGATGTTTCTCTCTCATCGATGTTTCTAACTCTCTATCTCTCTCCCTTCCTCTCTGTAAAAAATCAATAAAATATATTTTAAAAAAAAATAATAAAAGTATATAGGCTTCAAGGGTACAATTCAATAATACATCATCTGTATATTGTATTGTGTGTTTACCACCCCAAGTGAATAAATTTAATTAAAAAAAACAAGTATGATGAGTGATTATAATGAAGTCATTTACACATAAACAAAGAGAAAGATAAATTCACTGACTCAATGTTAAACACCCAAGAAGAGCACAAGGGTAACCTTGCAAGCCAGTATATTTTAGTACCAGAAGCCAACAGAATAGAGGGCTTTGAACTGGCAGAATTCACTTCTGTCCACTTAATAGGACTAGAAGACATGGGAATGAAGACAGCTGGAGAATATTAAAGCTTCAGGCAAGATTGGCAGGTCACATGACCAGAAGAGGAGACAAAAACTTGTTCTGTGACATTGCAGGAGTAAAATGCTTCATTATTTTCTGCAGTTGCAGGGAGTTATCAATAAAACACACACAAACACAATGATACTAGAAAAAAAATATTAAGCCAACAAGAAATTATATTATATTTCTATTGTGGGTAAACAGCTCTTAAATAAATGGTAGCTTGAGACCTATTCCATCCAAATCTTTTACATCCATCAGAAATGTGCTCATCCATTCACTTTCAAAATTATATTGATTTTTCCTGTAAATCTTGCTTCAAGATCTTCAGTTAAAATGCACAACCATTAGTCTCTCTTTGGACAAATCCAACAGAGAAACTTCTCTCTGTCTTAATTGATAGCGTGTGGGTATTTCAGAATAGTATTAAGGTTGAAATCACCTATATAACTTCCTTTTTATAAAAGTCTAATGAGGAAGCCAGACAAGTTTTTGTAGGATTTTCTTTCTCTAAAACATTTTGAGCCCGGCTGGTGTGGCTCAGTGGTTGAGCATTGACCTATGAACCAGGAGGTCATGGTTGGATTCCCAGTCAGGGCACATGATCGGGTTGCAGGTTCCATCCCCAGTAGGGGGTGTGCAGGAAGCAGCTGATCAATGATTCTCTCTCATCATTGATGTTTCTATCTCTCCCTCACCCTTCCTCACTGAAGTCAATAAAAATATATTTTTAAAAAACATTTTGAAAAACAGCACAGTCTGGTATCCTGATAAAACATAGAAAAGAAAATAATAACAAAGCCATTTACTAGGAGCTTGGCACTGTGCTAGCGGCTTTACTGGAATTCTTATGTGATGCCTCCTACAACACTCTGAGATCAGTATTATCATCGCCTACCTCTTTCCATCCTACAGGTGACAAAACTAAGGTTCAGAAAAGCCAGAGATTTTACCTAAAGTCACACCCCATTAAATGACCAAGCCTGAACTTGAGCCTGGGTGTTCCTAGCTCTGTATCTGCACTCTTAATCACCATGCTGCATGGGGAGAGAAGATGGAGGGGGAAACAGAAAAGGGGCATTCCTTTCTCCTAAAACAGATCAGAGTCCAGAAATGAATCATTACAGATTCTCTGCTTCACTTGAAAGTTACCAACCATGTTGGTGCACAGGTATGCACATGGACACACAAATATATACATGCACGTGCACACACATGTGCACACACACGTGTGCACACACATGCACATACTGCTAATCTTCCCAAACTGAAATGTCTTCCAGGCCATACGTGGGCTTTGCTTAAAGGTCACCCAGCAGGCCCAAAGGAAAAGAAGGGCTTAGTCTGAAAACTTTTATATTTCCTCTCACTTTTTTAGACATTGGAAAATCCATTTGGCTCAGAGAAATGAATAGTAAAAGGAGTTCTAACTACTTCGAGCCAACAAAACGTAATGGAAAAAAGGCGAGAATATGGCTGGACTTTATTTTCTTTTTGCTCAGCACATCCTGTCTCTAATCTGAAAGGTAAATAGGCCATGCCCAACATACCAACTCTTTTCAGGTGAAATTATCTAGGTTATAAAAACAAGCAACAACTGTGTTTTCATTATTCTTTAATTCGTGGCTGACGAAAATAGCTTCCAAAATAAATCAAAAAGGCAAATATTGCTCACAAGGGAGCAAACCCACAAATTTGCCCTCCTTTGATAATTGACTTTTGTGAATATTTCTTCTTTCACTTGAATTATAATTGTGTGATGTTATCTGAAAAAGTGTGTTGCAGATGCCAGAAGAGGAATTTTTTGAATTTTCATTTTTGGGTTATTTAAATCCACAGGGGTGAGAAAGAGAGTGTGTGTGTTGTGTGTGTGAGAGGAACAGAGAGAAAGAGAGAGATGTTTTTGCATATCATTAGTTAGTACATTAACATACCTCAGAAATTACAAAAACCTTCAATCATAAAAACAAGTAATTTTGCAACACCTCTCTCCATAACTCCCAAATATCAATTTCTTTGGCTCCATAATACACCTATGCCCGATAACTTCAGTAATGCAAGTGAGAGCTACACCCATTTTTGTCCTGTAAATTCAGCTTCTTGCGTTTTATACTACACTTTCTTCTGTATATTAATGCTGAGCAAACAGTTTAACAAAAACCATCTTCACAAATAGAACATGGTAAGTTTCCTTTAAAAAGAAACTCAATATATTGATGGATTATTTAAATGTTTATCACATTCCTTTCTCAAGATGTCATTTAAATCAAGAATAATTCAAAGCAGCATTCTTCAGAGCTCTAGTGGTAGGGAAGTTAATAGGTGTTCCACTAAAAAAGGTGCTATGATCAAATGGAAATGCTTTGGAAGAAGTTAAACAGGGTCCCCTTGCTTTCCTCTTAACCACAAGATTTCAGAGACTCTAAAATGCAAATATACAGTAGGTCCCTCCAAGAGAGGTGTAGAGCACATACCATTTTCCAAGTTAATTTGAGTATGAAACACTGTCTTCAAGAAGCACCTCTGTTTCACAGAGCTGGAGGTCCATGGAACACACGGGTTAGGGATGCCTGTTTAAAGGCCAGATCTCCCTAAAGAAAGGGGATGAGCTGGCTGGCATCCAGTGGTCAAGTCAGACACTTCCACATCTGTCCGTTCTGCACTCCCAGAGCACACTGATCTTGGAAACAGAAAGAATTTAACCTCACAACAAATGTCCAGGGATACATCTTAGGGAAAACCGGAGTAGGATAGAATATATAAAGAGCTTGATTAAATCTATGAAAATATATAAGTATAATTCCATATCTAGCAGGAGGACCATTACATTCAGGCATTTCCCCGATGAGGGGGACACAGGGGCTCTCTTAGCAAAACCTTTTTACTACACTTGATCTTAGCCAAAAGGCCGAGAAGCGATGCAAAACCTTTTTAAATACATGGTCTTTCTCAGCCAGTATTTGGGAGATGTCATCCAATCATATTTAGAGTTGGGAATTAGTAGTATATGGCATAATAAAAAACTCACAAATGTCTTTTCAGCCCTGAAAATACTAAACACATTTGATAACTTTAATTTGAATGCAAATTAATATCTGGGAGGATTAGGCACATTTTAAAATATTTTTTTTAAAAAAGAAAAGCTCCAACAATAAAAACTTGGAGTTAGTATTTCAGGTGGGTTTGGCATCAATTGCAAATTTACAGACTCTAATGTAGTCAAATACATGCAGCTTACTATTTCGGCAGATCATAGGAAATGGGGTATCAGGAAGTCAGGCAAGGTTAATGTTTATAGGTACAAAAAGTTCCGAAGTTGGAGGGATACCAAAAATACCAAGCCATTGACTTTCTGCTTCTGAGCACCCCCCAACAAAAAGGAAGTGTGAGCCTAGATGACATAATCTAATTGTACTAACTCCTACCTCCGAATTGCTGAAGGAGAAATGAGAAGTGGTTGTGTTGTTCTTAACTGGGAACTAAGACCTACTGAAACAATATGTCAATGTCGGCTTCTGGTGAATATGACATAACAACCTTTGCTTGTTTATGCTTTACCCAATGTTGATATACAATCTCGAATGCCGCACTATTACATCTCACAGCAAAAACTGAATTCCATATCCTGCTTTTAAACATCAGCAGTACTTGGTCAAAATTTTCCATCCTGCCTTGAACCAAATGTTGCTTCTGACTCATTTGTTTCAAGGATTAGCAAGGGTCTGAAACATATGTGAAAAGGTCAGAGAAGTCATCATTCTGAGGCACAGCATTCAGAAACAAAGCAAGACCAAAGGAAACTAAATCTGCCCTGAGATGACAAGGTCATTTCCTCACTTCCTATAAAGCAACGCTCACTGACAAGATCAGAGAGAACCAGCACAAACATCACTTAGTCAGGCCTTCTCCTGCCCCTACCGGAACTATAACATCCCCTCACCCTGCACTCCTCACCTCTTGCTCAAATTTTTTTTCTAAGTCCTTATCACCCAATACTGTAACTTACCTGTTCATTATGTTTATTGTTTATTGTTCATCTTGCTTTGACGAGAGCAAGGATCAATGCCAGGTTTGGGTTCTTTAACTGATAAATCCTGGCGCCTAGAAGAATTCCTGGCATACAGGATGCCGCTCACTACATTTTTGTTGAATAAATGAACAAACAAATACCATTCTTAGCCATCTCTGGATTCTAGAGTTCAAAACATAAGAAAAGGATTTCAGTACTTTTCCTTTTTACTAAAAGTCATGCTGAGGCTTCTTCTTCCTACTGTAATCCTCGATTTTAAAAAAAATATTTTTTTAAGAAAATTAATACGAACTAGTTTGAAAATGTGCCTTGTTGATTACATTAACAAAGAAATGTGGAATAAATTTTATTTTACTATAACTTGTCTGTTGAAAAAAAGAATGCTTAGTAAACATTAATAATAAACATGCCTCTTTTAAAACGATTCTACTTCCTAAATGATTCCTTTCTTTTATTTCCCTTGATTATACCACAGATCACTGTAACTAACCAATTCAATTCCCTTCACAAGTCAGGGCATTCAACCTTCACTTGTTGGGTGATTACTGTACTGACTGTATAATAAATATTAACAGCCTGACCATACAAGGCCTACCAAAGCAAAGATAAAGGTAAATACTAACTTTAGGCACCAGACCCTCCCCTGTGCCATGCTGAGATGCCAGCACGCTTCTCATCTCACTCGTCACCAACCCATCCTTAGTTTGAAAGTGCAGTTAATTCAAAAACATACAGGAGACAGACGTGTACATAAATGGAGGAAAGAGCATCTATTTCTGGACCTATGAACACAGGCCCAGAGTAGCTATATCTTACTACTTTTTCATGAAAATTTTATAAAATTTGTTGTTTTACATTTCCCAATCAAAAAAAAAAAAGAGTATTGAGGCCAGACGTGGTCCATGGTTTGCAATCTCTTGTTAAAGCCTCAGCTTGGAGGTCACTGCTACCCGGAAGCCCCTCCGCACACCCTGCCCCAGGGGGTGAGATGGCGTGTCACCTTCAACCAGCCCTGATCTCACCAGACTCTAGCAGAGTTCCTTCAACGTGTCCGTCTTCCCTGTGGAAAGTATCTTACTCATTTTTATATTCCCAACATTCAGCAGAGTACCTGGCACACAGCAGAAACTCAAAAAAATACTTGAATAAATGAAAATTTAAGTAAACCGCCTGGGCTCATACTTCTAATAGTCACTTGGAACTCATCAGTCTGTTTCCTAGCTTTATACCTTAACCAACCAACCTTCGGGAAAACGTACAATAAAGGTCATGGGCATTGATACTAAGTGTCAGACTGAAAGGGACAAGCCCATGCCTGGACTTTTATAGCATTTCTCTATTATGATAAACAGCCTTTGGCAAATTGTGAAAATAGAAGAAAAAAAAAAGGAGTAGATATGACAAAGTAAAACAGTGCATACCATGTGCTTTGTAGGAGATGCTCAAGCAAGTATATGCAAGAAAATTCAGTAAAGTACTACCTGATTTCTCCATCATTCAAAATACCCCATGAGCTTCTTACGGATGATAGTTAGCTGAGGCATGTTAAAAATGCCTCTATTTTGTTTCTTAGCCAGAACGTTAAGAACAGAAAAACTCTGCCTACTCAACAAATAATTAAATTTCACACACATATACTAAAAACCAGCAAATACAGAATTTACCATTCAAGGTACCATTTGGAAACAGATCCAAATGTGGAGTTGCTCTCCAGAGGACCATATTGTAGCAATCCTGGCTTCTCAGTAAGCCACAGAAATGCATCCTATAACTTTACAGTTCTTCCCTTTGCATATCCTCATGATGAAAGCATCGAGGAAAACTTACAGCTGTGCAAAAGATGCACTGGCATTCCTGGAGTGTGGTCATCTTGTCCAAAGACTGTTCACACAGGCAGAGTTTGCAAGTGACAAGAGGAGCCAGAGCCAGGTCTCCAGGCGTCGGGTTTTCGGCAGTCATGGTGAGATAATGCAGCCTACCAACTGAGCCCATCAGCCTGTCGTCCGCCTCTTCAGTCTCCTCAAATCCCTGCAGAAAGGTGCAAAGCAGAAAATATATCCATTGATACAGCTATTGTTTAACCAACACATTTGGGCGCCAATAAGCAAATCTTCACCCTCGGTGATCTCTAAGCCCACAGGGAATACATTTCTGAGGACCATGGGCTAGAAAGCTTGCAAGGTGTTCCTGAAGTCCTGAAATGTAAGGTGACCTCACGGTCCTGACTCCCATCATGTAAACTATGGGAATTACTAGTAAATGACCACTCTGAGCAAATACTCCATTTAGGAGTCACATCACTACAATCAATTCAATAGATTCCAAAAACACTTAAAAGTAGAATGTCACCCAAAAAGTTAAACAAAGAATTACCATATGATCCAGCAATTCTGCTTCTAGGTGTAAACCCAAAAGAACTGAAAAAGGGAACTCAAACAGATACTTGCACACATATGTTCACAGCAGCATTTTTCACATTAGCTAAAAGGTGAAAATAATCCAAATGTCCATCAACAAATGAATGGAAAAACCAAATATGATCCTATATAATAAAAGTCTAACATGCTAAGTGTCCAGTCGTCCATTCAACCAATCAAAGCATAATATGCTAATGATATGCTAAGGCCGCTCAACCGCTCGCTATGACATGCACTGACCACCAGAGGGCAGAGAGTCGACCAGTCGACCGGTCACTAATGATGTTCACTGACCACCAGGGGGCAGATGCTCTGACTGGTAGGTTAGCTTGCTGCTGGGGTCTGGCCAATTGGGACTGAGCGAGACAGGCCAGACATACCCTAGAACCCTCCCACGGTCCCTCCCCAGCTGGCCAACCTCCTGCATCCCTCTCCGGCCTCGATCATGCACCAGTGGGGACCCTCAGCCTGGCCTTCATTCTCTTGCAATCTGGGACCCCTCAGGGATGTCAGAGAGCCGGTTTCAGCCCAATACCACAGGCCAGGCCGAGGGACCCCACTGGTGCACGAATTTGTGCACCGGGCCTCTAGTATAAACATAAAATGGAATATTATTCAGTGTTGAAAAGCACTGAAATTCTGACACATGAATGTACTTTGAAGACATTATGCTAAGTGAAATTAGCCAGAGACAAAGGGCAAATATTATATGACTCCATTTATATGAAGTACCTAAAACAGTCAAATTCATAGAAATAGAAAGTAGAATGGTGGTTACCAAGAACTGGGGGAGGCAGAAGTAGAGAGTTATTATTAAGTGAGTACACAGTTTCTGTTTGGGATGATAAAAAAGTTCTGGAGATGGAGAGTGTGATGGTTGCACAACACTGTAAATATACTTAATGCCATTATATGATGTACTTAAAATGGTTGAAATGGTAACTCTTATGTATATTTTACTCTAATAAAAAAATTTCAATAAGGTGTTAGTATTAGTTGTGTTTCTTCATGTGCAATATTTCATTTATTCTTTTGCAACCATGATGGCTATTTCCTTCATTTTATAGATGAATTAAGGTCCTAAGAAGTTAAGTATCTGTCAAAGTCCTCAGAGCTTGTATATGGCAGAGCAAAACTCAAACTTACACCTCTGAGACCAAGCCCAGTGCCTGGTCCATTATACCAGAGCTGCCTCACAAGTGAATAGTATGTGGTGGAATGGAGCAGGGAGAGAGAGAAGTAAAAAGGGGGAGGGAAGGAGGAAGAGAAAGAGAGAGACGTGAAGTTCATGACTACAGCTATCAGAAGTTCACTGAAATTGTACAAAAATAAAATTTGTCTTCACACATAGCATAAGTATAGGAAATGATACTTCTACACTGAAAAGTAAAAGATAACTAAAGCCCTTCCACTAGACTGTTTTTATTCAGAATATCTTTTAAAGCAGTAAAATAACTGTGAAAAATAATCTTCCTGCACATTCATGTTTATATCATATCGAGAAATTTCATGTTCTGATTAAATAAAAGCAAAACCCTAAAGTTCTTACTATTTTAACAGAGTACAGCCAATTATAATAAACTAGAGGCCCAGTGCACAGATTTGTACACATTGAAAGGAAATTAATTAGAGGGTGGCCAGTGGGGTGGGACTGGGCGAGACAGGCCAGATACGCCCTGGAGCCAACCTCCCGCATCCCTCCCCAGCTGGCTGCACCTGGGGCAGTGCCAGGGCTCGAAGGATATCTGCAGAGTGAGCGGGGTCCCTCCGGTAGGTGGGGTCCCTCAGCCTGGCCTTCGGGGCCAAAACCGGCAGTCTAACATCCCCCAAAGAATCCCAAAATGTGAGAGAGCACTCTACAAAGTTGCTGTCACTCTGCAGTTCCTTCATTGAACGTCTGCCCCCTGGTGTCAGTACGTGTCATAGTTACCATTCGAAGCATCTGCCCCCTGGTGGTCATTGCATGTCATAGCTACCAGTCAGATGGTTGAATGGTTAGGCTTTTATATATGTAGATTCTGCCATAGAAATAATTATAAATACACTCTCCCGTATGAGAACCAGTCTTTTTCTTCCCAACTTTTTGGCAAAACAAATTACATGTTCAGCATTTACTACATAGCACTACGGTGCCTGATGTCTCAATGTATAGGTATAAAATACTAAAACAATGGAAGGGAAAACAAATTGGATCAGTTGGAAAGACATAATCTATGATATCTAACTGCACTGACTTGCTTAATGTCATACCAGAAATAGTTAACAATGACTAACTCTACTACTCAAGGTTTTCCCCCTACTCCCTGAGTGGCAATAGATGTCTTGATTAAAAATAAACAGGATGCTAATTAATGATTGGGAAAGACCCAATAAGGTTCAGGACACAATGTTCTTATTAGATTAACTATGAATGAGTTATCATCTAAGAGCAAATAAAATACAAAACAACCTGAATATCAAATTCAGGACTTTGAAGTTTAAAAAAAATCTCTTTAGGGTCAATTAGGGGTTAAAATGAATGATGTTACCTCTTCCCAGTCTATGCTTAGGAAACTATAACCCATTTGTTCTCCAATACTCCCCACAGCACACAGAGCTCATGAGTCTCCCTCAACTGCTGTTTTCTCATCTCTGTTTCCCTAACACTGTTTACACAAAATATTCTGAATTATCTTCCTCCCAATAAAGGACAAATCCCAAGTCAAACAACAAGAAATCTAGCCTGTAAATACTTCCTGAGGGGAAGATGGGAAATGACACAGGCCAGAACCATCCCACACCACAATGTCAATTACACTTCTTCGCCATCTGAGGAAAGCTGTTGTGAAGAGATAAGTCCTGTTGTTTCAACCTAACAAGAGATCAAGGTATTCTTCAAGAAAATCAATTTCTCAGTCTCAATCTACATTATTCTTAAGAAGGAGACCTTAAACATGCCAAATTTGTAATGTTCTCAAAAAACAAAGACATAATTGAATACTTTGAGAAGGTATAGCTTAGAAATAGTTTTCTTTGGAAGACAGAACTAGAAATTATGTTAATCGAGGCCATTTGAAACATAATCTTGTTTCTTACTATATACTAAAGTTGTTACTCCTTACTTTGTGAGTTACAAGCCTATAGCATAAAATCAGTTATAAAAATATAAATATATCCATCATCTCCAAAAGTTGCCTCCTACCCTCTTTATTTATCGTGTGTGTGTGTGTGTGTGCGTGTGATGAGAACACAGAACATCAGATCTACTCCTTTCACTAATTTTTCAGTATATAATACAGTATTCTTAACTACAGGCATCGTGATGTTCCACGGATGTATTCTTATCTCCAAACTCATCAAGTTGCATACATTAATATGTATAGCTTTTTGTCTGTCAATCAGACCTCAATAAAATGGTTTAATATATATATATATAAATTTAAAAAATATTTTTATACATAAAAATATTTTTGACATAAAAACTTTTTATAGAGACATGTTTTGTTTAAAAATAAGAAGAAAAGGGCAGGGCAGAGAAGAGAAGGGAAGGGAAGGGAAGGGAAGGGAAGGGAAGGGAAGGGAAGGGAAGGGAAGGGAAGGAATCTGAAACATTCCAATCTGGGCAGTATCTGTGACTCAGTGAGAGAGAAGACAGAATCACACATTTCATCTTTTTGAGATGAGAACAATCCCAAATAATTCTTCAAAAAGAAGTGATTTATTTTACTGTGTACAATAACACCAATTCCCTAAAGTGGTAGCTTTCAAATGTCTTTAAAGTGTTGGAATTTTATGAAAACAAAATCATAAGTAAACCATCACTGTATAAAAGAGATAAGGTAGACACATGCTGGTTGCAGCAATGCTGGGAGGCCAGGCCAGGTCCCTTTGACCTTTCCCTCAGCAGCCCCCAGGCACCATCGCAGAAGCTGAAAGCTTCACCATATGCCGGGGTCCAGCCCCAGCGGGTCCAGGGGTCCCCAAAGGTGTAGACGGAGTCGGCAAAGAAGGAAGGACACGGAGACAGCGTTCAGTTGATCAGCAGCCTAGCCAGGATCTCCAGCCAAGTTCTGGTCTGGATCTCCAGAGAGGTTCTGCTTCGGATCTCCAGCGAGGTTCTGTAGCCATGTTCCCTCCCTAGGTTCTCTAGCCAGGTTCTGTCCAGGCTCTCCAGTCAGGTTCAGTGTCCAGGTTCCAGTCAGGTTCTCCTGCCAATCTCTGTAGTCAGGTTCAGTCCAGGATCCCTTGCCATGTTCTCCCGCTAGGCTCTGTCTCTAGGCTCCGAGGCCAGTCCCTCTCCAGGATCCTCCGGCATGCTCTCTCCAGCGAAGTTCTTCTGTCTCTAGGCTCCGTGTAGGTTCTGTCTTCTTGATTCTGTTCTGAGTTCTGTCTCTTTCTGTCTTGTTACAACTGTATTTATACCAGTTGATTCAATCCTATCAATCTCTATTACAAAGGTTAGGGCGTTTCTTATCTCCGTTCCAGGGAGAAAAGATTATGTAGTTTAAGCATGATTGTTCATAGTTAAAGGGATTAATTACCCGCCTGGCACTTAGTTGAGGGGTTTTATTCCCTCCCTAACTTCAGGGGAAAATCCCTACCTGGGGATTCAACCTTTCTTGGAGAGGTGACTTTGGTTAAAACACAGCGCCAAGAAGGTGAGCAAACATATTAAGAACCGTATGCCATATATGCCAGGTCCCTTGACACAGCAAGGATGGACCGGCTCCCGGCAACCATACAGTTTGAAAATCAGACTTTTGGTTTTCACTCTGGGTAAAACCAATAGAGAATATGTTAAAAATGAATGACACATGGTGGGTACTTCATAAAAAAAAGAGTATCAAATAAGAAACCCTTTCACCATTGATTTATTAGAAAGCAAGCTCTTCAAGCAATAATCAGGAGAATCCTAATTTCTCTAATGAATTATTAGAGAGCACTTGAGATGTTTGAGAATGGCTGGCTAAACAGTGTACTTGTGTTTCTTCATTTACTGGTATGTCCTGTTGGACTTACCAGTCTCCACAACAGGAAACCACCAATAGTAGAAACTCACCAGTAGTAGAAACACTACTAATAAATGGCATGAGATTCAGAGGAGGTGCCCACAGGAAGACTGGCAACACACTCACAATCCCTCCTGACCCTTTCATTCGACCACATGCTCATAGGTACACTGACAATGCACCACTGCCCTCCGGTTTGCAAGAAAAGTCTTCCTTCTAGAGAGCCCGTAACTCATTCTTGTTCAACTTATTTTGCTTCATACTTCACGTTTTACCTACAATAAGTCACTTGAATGTTCTATTCTCCTGCTTGATTTAAAACAGTAACTTTTATAATTATTTTTACCATTATTACTAATGTGATTGAACTTCTTACTGGGTATGACAGACCCAATGAAAAAAAGAATTTCAGCAGAGAGAGAAGGGGAGGGGAGGGGAGGGGAGGGGAGGGGAGGGGAGGGAGAAAGATGACAGCTGCCTTCAGGTTTAAACTTTCTAAAATCAATGGTAGGATTGGGGTGAGTGGTCAGAGGTGGTA
The DNA here is from genome assembly GCF_963259705.1 of Myotis daubentonii. Classification (NCBI taxonomy): domain Eukaryota; kingdom Metazoa; phylum Chordata; class Mammalia; order Chiroptera; family Vespertilionidae; genus Myotis; species Myotis daubentonii. The sequence continues at coordinate 140,952,476 of NC_081842.1, read as the reverse complement.
AAATTATCACTTGCTTAACTGTAATCACCGGATAGGATAATGGCTGGGGTGTGCATAGAAGGAAAACCACCCTAAAGCATCTGATTTTGCACTAAATTTCCAGGCAAGGGGAGACAGCACTTCCATCCACTCTATGAGTGTCTCTTGCTCTAACAGTGTTCATTATATGAGCACCAAATACTATCTTGTGGAAAGAACAGGAGAGCCACTTTTTCCCTCATGTATTTTCATTGGAATTGCCAAAGAAAGGAATACTTCAGAAGCGGTGTTGGGAGCATAGGATGTATAAGAAATTTGCCTGAAAAAGCAATCTGCTCCAAAAATGCAAAGAATGGGAGAGTCAACATTTAAAGCATTTTTAACTAATGTATTTATGCCTGTATAACCACCTAAAATCATAGTAGTTATTCCATTGCACAAAAGAATAATTACAAAGGATAATGTTTTACTAGGATACTTATCTAGTTATCTAGGAAATTTTAAAATATGTTTTTATTGATTTTAGAGAGAGAGGAAGGAAGAGGGAGAAAGGAAGAGAGAGAAACATTCATCAGCTACCACCTGCAGGTCGCCTACTGGGGATCAAGCCCACAACCCATGCATGTGCTTGGGACCACACACAACCAACTGAGTCACACCAGCCAGGGCTAGTTATTTAGGACTTTTTACACCCTTCTGCAAAACTTTAAAACTTAGATAAATTGGCAAAGCATGATTAAAGGACTAAGAGAAATAGAAAGCTACCAAAATGAAACAACTAGATCAGCAGTTCTCAACCTGTGGGTCGCGACTCCTTTGGGGGTCGAATGACCCTTTCATAGGGGTCGCCTAAGACCATCGGAAAACACATATATAATTACATATTGTTTTTGTGATTAATCACTATGCTTTAATTATGTTCAATTTGTAACAATGAAATTGGGGTCACCACAACATGAGGAACTGTATTAAAGGGTTGCATCATTAGGAAGGTTGAGAAGCACTGAACTAGATATTACTGATGTAACAGAATATTAATGTATGTAAAAATCCAGTAGACCTGTGCTCAAATCTTAGTTCCAGGCTATGCTATGAAAGCCTAGGAGTTATTCAAGAACAAGGGACAAAACAGAAAGGGAGATACGCAAATGCTCTAAAAAAATGTGTACATGCTCAGGCAAGACTGAGTCAACCCTGTGAGGTAGCTGGAATAAAATATATGAATGCATGGCTATAAGAGGGAGCTAACAAAGGGAAGTGTTTTCAGGAAGGATAGGTGGTGGGAAGGTACAGCTAAAGAGTTGCCTTCTATCATGAGATTCTCAGGAAGCCAATATTCTAATAGAGCAAAAAGAGAAAGCAATCTAAAGACCTTGTTAGGAAAGCTCTCCCAATACCAACTAAAAATGACATGCCAGGCAACCAGCTTCCACTCAACACAATCTGAAAATCAGCATTGTATTCACCTTGGCGCTTCTGCCCAATACAGTGATTTATTTAGCTGCTGATTTATGTTCTTAATAGAAGCTATTGGTGACTCAAAAACTCACTAATAGAGTGCAGACATTCATCAGCCATTTGCTAAAGTGCTACCCTAAATACAATCTGGAATGGAGGGTAGACCAGCTGGCTGGTAGAGTAGCCAGGGCTATAAGCAGTATTGATATTAAGTGAGACAAGGATTTATGATGACCTCCATAGTGGCCAGTGTTATGGTTCTACCCCTGGCTTACATCTTTGACTGACCCACTCTCTGGTTATTCAAGGACTAGATGAACCAGTGCACATCCAATAATATCAGAAAAACAGTTCTAATATGTGCCCTGAAAGGGCAAGAACAAAAGGGGACATAGCCTCACTAGTAGCTAGAGAAATGCAATTATTCAAGTATATTTTATATCTATTTAATTATTTTTTAAAAGAATAATGCTTAAGGCCAATGAGTAGATATATGGCATCACACAGAAGACACTTCATCATTATTTAACAAAAAAAAAAATAGATCAGAAATTATTCTCTAGACTAAACAAACCCAAGAAATGCTTAATTCTTAGATGTGATAGAAGTAAATATTCACCTACTTAGGCTTTGGGAGGTAGCAGCATTGTTGAGAAACACTGTTTATCACCATGCCTCATGCGATAGGAGGGAAATTCTGTTCTCTTCCCCACTGTTTCAAAACTTCATTTAGAGGAAATTAAAAACTGAAAAATACTTCAGTCTTTAATTCCTTAGTTTTAACATCTTTGTCTCATCAGTTTTCAGGATGGCAATAAGATTTCACTTTGTAACTTGAAGAGCATTATCTTCTAAAATGGAACTGATATGATAATATATCTCTATTAACTTGTTTTGTGTGTGGAAAGGACAGACACTCCATTAGGATAGGCATCTTAAATATTAGCAAAACCTGTTTTCTAGACCAGCGGTTGCCAATGGGTGGTCCACAGACCACTGGTGGTCCATGAGGTCAAAAAGGTTGGTGACCGCTGTTCTAGACAGTCACTTTGCTATTTCAAATCAGGGCATGAATAAAGTCTGTTACAGCCATTTTAATAAGATTTAATTTTTCCAGCTTTATTGAGAATATATATATATATATATATATATATATATATATATATATATATATATAGCTAATATGCAAAGTGTCCCCTTGGGAGTTCAACCAGGAGACCGGGAGTTTGATTGCTTGCTATGACGTGCGCTGACCACCAGAGGGCAGCGCTGAATGAAGGAGACCCTGGCCAGCAGCCAGCAGCCAGCAGCCAGAGAAAGAAGGCCCCAATCGGCCCTGATCACTGGCCAGGCCTGGGGACCCTACCCATGCAAGAATTTCGTGTACCAGGCCTCTAGTTGATACATAACATTGTGTAATTTGAAGATGTGCAATGTAATGATTTAATATGTATATTTTGTGAAATGACTACCATAATAACGTTAGTTAACACATCTGTCATCACATACCATTACAATTCTTTAATGGTGAGAATAATAAGATCCAATTTTTTCCCCTACAAAATATACAGGTGAAATATGTGGAAAGAGAGATGAGATCATGGGCAACAAAGAGCATGACATTGTGATAAACTAACTCTAAACCCTGTAAAGTACAGAGCATCTGAGATGTCAAGTTTTAACAATGACAAAAATGCTGATCCTTTTTCTGAAAAGCACATTTCTTTTTTCTTGCCTTCTTTTCATGTTCTCATTATCACTACAGGGTAAGGCCCAAGAGGAGGAAATCTGTTCTGAGCTTTCCTAACAATAAAAACATATCAAAGAAGGTGGGAATGAATTTGAGAATCACAGGTCAATGATATTTTTGGCATTGCAACTTTATATTCATTGTGGGAGCTCCCTCCCTGACACCATGTGCCCTGCCCGCCCCTTTTTCAATCCATGGCTCCCTGGCCGCACACAATTATTCATACAGCCCTGCTGAATGATTTTCTTCCCCCTGCCTGGCATAACAACAAAGCTCAGGAGCAGGAAGGAATGCCGCTTCAAGGCAGGTCAGACAGTGATGTAATTAACAGATCAAGGAGAAGTGTTATTTCAGGCGGGCCCATAGAGCAAGAGAAGGGTTGACGTCTTGGGTCATGGCATTACCAGCAAATTACAGTCACCACAGCACAAATCTCTAAATCAATTTTTTTTTCTCCAAGTGAATAAAAGCATATGTAAATATTAACCTCTCCTATGAAAGTTGCATATAGAAATTTTAATTAGAACGAAATTTTAAACAAGTTTGAAAAAGGAATCTCCTCCATGCCACACTAAGTAAAGTGCAGGGTGTGTATTTTTTTTTATGTCTTTGCCAAATAGGTCTCTTAAGGAACCAATAATACAGGAAATAAAGTCAACCCACAAAGAACTGAATCCCATAGATGTTAGGTGCTGGGGACATAGAGGTGATGAAACCCACTCCTCACTTATAAACAGTAAGCTAGTTGAGGAGGTTGTCAACAGTTAGTTTTATGTAATCAAACAGAGGACAATTTGTGGGTTTAGTGCTTCAGCCACAAGTCCAGCAGAGAGAGAAATGAGATGTCTTGTTCTATCTTTCCAAAAAAGACAAAAATGCAGTTGACAAAAGGTCTAGGACTCAAACTCATGATTACAGAGGAATTAGAGACCAATGAGACATGGCTTTACAAGTATGTTCTTTAATAGACACTACAAGTCATGTGATCAGGTAGTTCTAGCCATAAATAAGAGAAGTGCATCTCACTTAGGTTGTTGTGCTTTCAATTCAAGGAAGGGATCTGATCGTACATGAGAAGCTTCTCATTCCATGTTGCAAAAGCATCGGCTACTTTTACTCTCTTTATTGTATTGTTTTCCATTTTTAAATAACTACTACAGTATGACTCATTGGGTTTAGAAGTAATAATTGACCAAGTAAATAGCAAATGCCAAAGTTAATAAAAATAAAAGTTAGGCCCTGGTTTGGCTCAGTGGATAGAGCATCGGCCTGTGGACCAAAGGGTCCTGAATTCGATTCCGGTCAAGGGCACATGCCTGGGTTGCAGGCTCAGTCCCCAGTGGGGGGTGTGCAAGAGGCAGCCAAGCAATGATTCTCTCATCATTGATGTTTCTATCTCTCTCTCACTCTCCTTTCCTCTCTGAAATCAATAAAAATATATTTTTTAAAAAAATAAAGTAAAAGTTAGTACAAGACTCCCCCACATATACCTAAAAATGAAAAAAAAATTAAATAAAAATAATTAAATAGATGTTGTTATGACTCTTCAAATGGCTGAATGCTCAGGTGATATCAGAGAAACCATGGTTGAGATGACAAACATCAAAGTATTTTTCATGCTCAGGTAAAACAACATGAATTGAGAACTACCACTCTAGTTCAAAGTCACTTCCAAGCTTATGTGACTTCCTTCAGGCCAGAGGCCATCTTACACATCTTTATATCCTCAGCACCTAGCATACACCTGGCAAACAGTAGGCACTCAATACTACAGTAGATAAGTGTTCTGAATGTACATGGGAGAAAGAAAATATTAAAGGCCTGGTTCTCATCTCTGTTCACTCCCAGCAATTCAAACACTGAAAATATTGATAATTTACTGTAGCTAAGGAACTTCTGTCTATTAAGGCAGGCATCCCTGAAAGAAAGTCTGAGCACTCAGGAGCCGTGACTGCAGACACCTACTCAGCACAGCCCAAAGTGGAAAGCATGACTTGCCGGGCAGCTTGGCCCCTTTCCCATCTCCAAAATAATCAATTGCACAAAGTAAGTTTAGCCCCAAAACCATTTGGACTTTGTCTCTCCATCAGCATCTGGGTTCAGCATGATTCCTGACCTCTACTTCAAACTGGAGATTTCAAACACTGCACACCTCACTTAACAAGAAAGTAATGTCATTAGGCAAGGCCAGGGGCAACACACAAGCCAGAATTAGTAGAAACACTACACAGAAATGATTCTGGTCTCCTTCGAAATGTTTCTAAACATCTAAAATACTGAAACTACTTTTCAGGAAAAAAAAATGTAAATATGCTTTCTCAGATTAAATGTATTCATATTATTAGAGAGAAAGCAAGTTTCCAGGAAGCTAAATGTAGACCTATAAAGACAAAATAAGCTTTTTTTCTTTTCCAGATAGAACATAACTTCTCTCTCTGCTGCAGAGTTTGACTGAGAAAACTTGGTCATAACCTGGGAGACCCAATAACTATTTTTTTGTAAAGACATGTCTTAAACTGACCTAGTTTGGAAGCCTGAATGCCTTTAAATTGCCAATGAACTGAAACCATTCATGAGAATGAGGCTTTTGAATGCTGAGAATGTTCTTGGGGCTCAGCACAGAGATATTTGGCATAGATGACTGTAAATATTTGTAAAACTCTGAGTTTAGACAGTGTTTGACCACATTTAAGCCTCACTTCCAGCACAGTAGTAGTGTAGGAGCAAGTTATCTAGGGTGATTGGTTTGGGGGACTTTTTGGTTGAGTGTTTTATTTGTTTGTTTTAAATAAAAAGCCAAGCAACCCAATTCAGCAACTCAATACTTTTTTACATTCTCTATACAAGTTTGCCGTTTCCATTAGTCAGAGGCTACTTTTTAAAACAGGTTTCTTTCTTTTTTTTTTTTTTCCTTTCCTATTGTTTGCAGTTTATGCCACTACAAAGACTAAAATACGGGTCGCAGGTGTGCAAGAGGAAGGAGGAGTTGGGAGAAAATGTGGCCTTGGATTTCCTAATACAATTCTCTCCAAATGGCTTTGTGGGTCTGCTATAGCTATCATTCTTTTCCTCCCTCCCGCCCCCTTCTCCTCATGAAGACAGGGTTGGGAAGGGAGGACAGAGTAAAGAGAAGGAGGAACCAGCAGAGGAATCTGAGGTGAAAAGCACCGGGGGTCAAGAGGCTCATCGCAGTGAAAGCTGCAGCAGCCTAATACTCTCATTAGCCAGCAACTCAGTGAAGACTGGCCGGGTTTCTTCTTCCTCTTACCCACACCCTAAAAACTGAGTCATCTCAAAGTTCATTTATTTTGCTTCTGCTTAGACACCCCCAATCTGCTGCTTCAGACATGTTAGATACGTTTTTCTTTAATTCATACCTGGCTAGATTCAAATACACATCCAGAAGTGTCAAGTTAGAGAAGCAGGGGAGAGTCCTGTTAGGAGCCCCAGCTAATGTTTTGATAAGATCCATGTGCGGCAGAAAGGAGACAGTGAGTGACTACAGTGGATGCATGAAGGGAGAGAACATTTTCCCCGAAAGAATTCACTTCTGAGAGATCTGAATGTAAGTACAGGCATCAGGAGTAGACTTACAGCCGAATCACGGAAACTCACAACAAAAGCAAAAGGTACCCTGGAAAGGGTAAGCTAAAATACCTTTTCTCTGCTGAAGCAGCAGGAGCCAGTTTCATTTTAACTTAAATTTGAGCACAGCAGTATAAGATCGGAGTTTCGCTTTGTTTTATCAGCAACTACCTGACAAAACAATCTGCATAATGTATGGCCAAGAACCCATAGATAATATAACAGCTTGTTAATATCTGTGTGTGTCAACATATTGCTGTGCATTTCCAAGTAACAGAAGGTAAATAGCTGAGGCAATGCCAACTTTTGGTCTCCCTTTAAGACATGGGGAGGTTTGATCTAACCTTGAATTTTCCAATGCATTCGGTGGACTGTTTTAGTAGAAATTAAACTAGCTTCTTTTTACCTTTACAAAGACATCTATTTTTTAAAAGTTAACAGGTGTTTAAAGGCATTCAGAGTGAATTCAATTCTGTATGGTTGACGCACGAGACCCAGGACATAACGCTAAAACCCATGGTATCATAGTTTCTTGCCCTTTTTCCTTTTCTTAGTCCAACGCCCCCCGGGTCTTGGAATGCCTGCAGCTTTTGAAAAGCCAGCTAGACCTACCTGGCCGAAGAGCTCGAGTCCTCAGCCGCCGGGCTTCTCGGCAGCCTCCAGCTCGCACACCGCACCCCCGGGAAGAGGAGCCGTTTCGTTCTCTCCCTCGTCCTCCGGGCTCTGCGGCTGACAGCTTTGCGCTCTGCGGGGCTGTAACAGCACTGGGCTCCCGGACCTGCCGGGCCGGCGGAGGAGGACCTATCACCAAGCGCCTCCCGCCTCGGGAGCTGCTGCGGTGCCGGGAGCCTTGCAGAGCGTGGGGCGCAGCTCGCCAGCAACAGCAGCAGCGCCAGGAGCCGGGCGTTTATTTATACAGGAAGCTCAGGCGCGGCACTTCCTACTTCCCATCCGAGCCGCACTTCAACTGCAGGTGATGGTCTTAACCCTGTCCGAACCGCCCCCGAGCTGCGGAGCAACCCCGTCTCCCGCCGCAGGCTCCGCTAGGCAGGACCTCCCTCCCGTCTTCTGGGACGGCCGCCGCGGAGACCCCGGAGCAGGGCGCCCGCAGCAGCCCCTACTGTCCTTCATCCCGCCGGCCCGGCCACCTTTGGCCTCCAGAGCGTGCTGCTTCTCTGCGGCATGGGGCCCTCCGCGGGCACCTTTGTCTCCCTCCTTCCCAGCTCTTTAAACGTTTTTCTCCGACTTCCAACAGCCCAGACCGGCCTTCCCACCTTGCCGGAAAACTGTTTTTAGAAATACTTTCCATGCACATCTCATCAAATATACCTTGTACCTAGTTATTGAAGTAGTGTTGACTGTATTCCCTAAGCCAGTGATGGCGAACCTATGACACGCGTGTCAGAGGTGACACGCGAACTCATTTTTTTGGTTGATTTTTCTTTGTGAAATGGCATTTAAATATATAAAATAAATATCAAAAATATAAGTCTTTGTTTTACTATGGTTGCAAAGATCAAAAAATGTCTATATGTGACACGGCACCAGAGTTAAGTTAGGGTTTTTCAAAATGCTGTCACGCCGAGCTCAAAAGGTTCGCCGTCACTGCCTAAGCTGTGCCTTACATCCCCATGACTGTTCTGTGCCAGTCAATTTGTACCCCTAAGCCCTTCACCTTTTTCACCCATCCCCCCCTCCCCCAACCACCTCCCATCTGGCAACCTTCAACATGTTCCTTGCACCTGAGTCTGTTTCTGTTCTGCTTGTTCGCTTAGTTTGTTTTTTAGATTCAATGGCGGATAGATATGTATTTATTGCCATTTTATTGTTCATATATTTTTTTCTTCTTTTCCTTTAAAGAAGACCCTTTAACACTCCATGTAAGACTGGCTGGTGGTGATGAACTCCTTGAAGCTGATTGGTCCTTTTGTGTCGAATGGTAAAATGGAAACGCAGGCCAATGAAATCACGACCCTCTTAGTTTCCCTCATAAAACACTGGCACACCTTTAGGATACAACGATTTTGCTTGAAATGCTTTGCCAACAGATTATGTGGGGACACTTAGTAACCTAAGAGCTTGTACTCTCAACCAAAGAAAATGTAACCAAGTGATCTGGAAGCTGCGGGGGAACTATGACTGTGCCTTCCTTACTCTGAAACCTTGGACGCTTAATTTGTCGAATGTTTAGGACAGATTATACCCTTGCTCCCCACACCCTCCAGAGGTCAAAACCACAGTCCCAAATCTGTGGCAGTTTAGAAAAACCTTTACTCTGATACAAGAATCGTTCTGTGCTCACTCTGCAACCTCCCTCTCCTTTTGCAACTGCGCTCAGGAATGCGCTCCCTACAAGGAAGGGACTCTCCAACCCTGGTGGAAGGGAGAGCCCCTGAAGGAAGAGCACATAGCAAATGGCTTCCCAACTTCCTCCATGCTGAAGAAAACCTCCAGGTCAAAGCCAGGTGCTGAAGAACACAGTGTACCTCTGTGTGCGGTGGTGGGGCAGGCGGGAGGACCCGTCCACTCGTGGGGGAGGGAGGGAAAGTGGACAAGGGAAATAAGACAGGAAGAGAATTCACAATGGGACCCTTGAGTTTGAAAAGTTCTCCTAGCTAGTTTATTCCAAATGCTTAATTTTAATAATGAGGAAACAATGTCCAGGGAGATTTAAGTAGTTGGCTTGAACCAGATAGGGAGCAGGGCTGGAATGAGACTAAACCTGCCTTGGATGGAAAAGGTACATGCAAAATGAAAACCACCCCCACATATGGCTAACTTCAAATTTAGCAGTAGCGGTTCTGAGATCACCAATCTCAGGGTACTTTCTTGGTGTAGTGAACATCGTTGAAGGGATCAAGAAAGGTAAATAAAGCACCTTCTAAGAGGTAGGTTTATTCATTAGTGTTGATGCCAAAAGTTTGGCACCTTAAACCAAAGTTCAACACAGAGTCCACTTTTGAAATTACCATGCAATTGAGTTATAATCCCTTATCAACAGGGTAAGGGAAGAAGCTGCTGCCAATATGAATGAAAACATAGGTTAAGCAACAATCAAGCTGCCTGTTGTTGTCAATAGCAGGGGGGGAAGAAAAAAATATACTGTATAATTAAAAGAACATCAGCATTATTATCAAACATGCAAGTTAATAAAAATTGCATTCAACTTCTAGTTGGGCTACATAAGCAGGTAGAACACTACAGTATTGTGTGAACAGTGCTTTCCTATCCACCTAATGAGCCCGCTGTGTGCATCATTCATTCCCTCAAGCATTTTTTTATCTCCTCCCAGAAAAGCTGCTTAGAAGCTTGGGAAACAAAGATAAGTTGGATCTAGTCCTGTCCACAGAGAACTTAGTCCTGGAAAGGAGTCAGACAAGCAAACCAATTCTCAGGGTATTCTGATGAGTGATATGATAGACTTAGACATGACGTGCCCAGGGAATACAGAGAAAAATAATTTAACTTAAGGAAAGGGATTGATGAAAAAGAATAAAGGAAGGTATCCCTGAGAAAGTAACTAAAAGCTGAGTCCTCAAGTAGCTGATTGGGGAAGGTGGAGAAAGGTGAAGCAGTCAGAGGGAACAGCCAATGCAAAGGCCTAGAGATGTGAGACTTTAGGCGATGCTTTTTGTAATTCAGACAGAATGGGTGCATTCAGAATAAAAGAATGAGGGCATGAAAAATAAGGGAACAGGTGGAGAGAGATTTCAGAAACAGAATTCATAGGACCTGATAGATCTGACTGGATATGGCAGATAAGGGAGAGAGGAGAGCCCAGGGTGCTGGTGCCACTAATTGACACTGGGAATAAAGGCAGAGCAGTAAGGAAAATGATGATGATTCCATTGTAATTGTGCAGAATCTGAGGTGCCTGAGGGACATAGTGGGAGATTTGTCTAGTAGGCTGGCAGCAGAGAGAGATTGGGGGTAGAGAATCTTTTAGAAATGACCATCATTTCCGTGGTAGCCATGGATGAGATGACCAAGAGCTGAAATTAAAAGGTGGCATGCTATTGAGAGAATCAGAGACTCTGAACCTATACAAACTCTATTCATCATCATATAAGTTTAAACAAGTTTTAACATACCCCAAATTCCGTTTTCTCATCTATAAAATAGGAATGATGATATTCATCTCACAGGTTATTGTGAGGTTAAATGAGAGGTTGTACATTAGCTAGCACAGGGCCGATGGCACTAAATCTGGAATTGTACAGTACACAACCTGCTCAGCATGGCCCTATCCTGCTACACAATAAAAACTCAGTCAATGTTATTCATGTAAGAAGGAAGGAAAAGAAATGGATCATAAAAGAGAACCAAAGGAGTAGCAGTTTTTAAAGAGCAGCCCTCAAGTATTGGGAATTGCTCCTTTTAGACTGGAATAATAAATGTAACACTTGATATTCCAGACTGAGAAGTAGAGTCCAACCACTGCAATCCATAAAATTGTTTTTTATATTTCTAAGCAATAAGAGACATAATATTACAAATTTTCACCAGAGATTACAGTCACATTAACCATCGTAATAAAGAATAATTTCCTAATCAGAATTACAGACCTTCCTAAAGAAAAGGCAAACAAAATCTTGACATGAATGGTAAGTAATCCAAACTGTAGGAATTGTGTTAACTTGTAATGTACCTAAAGTTATATAGAGCAAAACCAAAATAAATCCAAAGCATACTTAAATTTTTCCCTGCATCTGAGGCAAAACTATACAGAAATATATTTACTAGATTAGGTATCTATGTATAAAATACTTATATAATAATATATGCCATAGTAGATAACAGGTAATAGATATATACTGTAAAATGCACTCTAGTCCTACATAAGAAGAGAATCAAGAAGTGAAATTTCTTCTTTGGAAAAGTTTTCTCTTTAACAAAGAAACTTCAAGGTTCATTCTTGTGCTATTAAAACTAACCTCCTAATCTACTTTAATATGTAAGCTATGTAACTTAGCTGCGACATCTCAGTTATATCCCATGTTAAAACATAAAAAGTTTTAATGATTTGTTCAGTTTCAAGAAATCAGATGACAGAACACAAGTATTGGGAAACCTGCTCTGCAATCAGTGCAATTCTCTCTTCACTGGAAAAAAACTTAAAGCAAAGGTCATGGTGCTCTACCACTGACAGTGTGGTGATTTCTCATTTCCAAGCAGCTGTGATTTCATTTGCCTTTTTCTGTTGCATCTTATACATTCAGTTCAGCCTTGATCGAGGGTACTGAGTATAGAACCAAGAGAAAGACGCAACACAAAACGAGACTAAGAACATTATACAATAATGTGATAGCAACTATGCCAGAGATATGCTCAGGCTGGCACAGAAGGCAAACTTCATGGAAAGTCAAAATATGACTCAGAAATTATCACCCAGTTACCTCAGACTTGATAACAAACATTTTCGAAAAGCTGGGGACATGTCCTTTGGTTCTATTTCTAACATACGAGAGCATCTCCACATCTCACAGAGCAAGTCAAAAACCAGCTGGACCCCCACAGGAAAATCCTGACCAGAATACAGTCATGGGCCACACCAGATGTTTTGGTCAACAACAGACCACATAGGTGACTGTGGTCTCATAGATTATAATGGGGCTGAGTTGAAAACAATAAATGAACAAACAAGACAAAGAAACAAACAAAAAATAGACACAGACAACAGTATGAGTGTTACCCAGGGAAAAGGGGTTGGGAGAGGTAGTAAAAGGTAAAGGGGGTCAAATATAAGGTAAGGGAAGGAGAACTGACTTTGGTGGTAAAGACACAATGCCATATGCAGATGATGTATTATAGAATGGTAAAATTGCAACCTATAGAATTTTATTAACCAGTGTCACCCCCAATAAATTTAATTTTTAAAAAACACATCTGTTGCCCTAACCGGCTTGGCTTAGTGGATAGAGCGTCAGCCTGTGGACTGAAGGGTCCCAGGTTTGATTCCAGTCAGGGGCATGTACCTTGGTTGCAGCCACATCCCCAGTAGGGGGTGTGCAGGAGGCAGCTGATCGATGTTTCTCTCTCATCGATGTTTCTAACTCTCTATCCCTCTCCCTTCCTCTCTGTAAAAAATCAATAAAATATATTTTTTAAAAAACACATCTGTTAAATGCTACATTAGGAAAAACTGAAATGCATGTAATACTTATTTTAAATGACCTTTATTTTAACTGGTGGCAAATAAGTTTAAATTAAAATCAAGAAACTCTACAATATATATGCTTCAAAAAAAATAATGGAGCTGAAAAATTCCTATTGCCCTGTAACGTCATAGCACAACACAGTTCTCGTGTTTGTGTGATGCTGGTGTAAACACACCTACTGCGCTGCCAGTTGTATAAAAGCATGGCACATACAATGATGTACAGTACGTACGTTAATGATGATGATAAATGACTATGTTACTGGTTTATGTATTTACTATACTATACTTTTTATTGTTATCTTAGAGTGCACTCTTTCTGCTTATAAAAACAGGCTGCTGTAAAATTACGTCATGTTATAATGGCCGCAGCCTCATACCTCTCGTGTTCACCCCATCTCTTGATTACAACATTTTCTCTTGTGCTTGATTTAATCTCATGCTGTGTTTTACAGTAACGTGCTGTACAGGCTTGTAGCCTCGGACAAAGGTGTGCAGTAGGCTATACCATCTAGGTTTAAGTGAACTCTGTGATGTTTGCACAACAATGAAATCACCTAAAGACACTTTTCTCGGGTGCCCTTAATTGAGCAGCGCATGACTGTAATCTCAAACTGCCATTGCCATTCTGCCGCATAAGAACCCGTCATGACCCCGGAGGAAGAGCTGAACGAGAGAGCAAGATTCCGAAGGAGTCAGTGTTCAAGACTTTAAACGTCCCACCTACAACACCATGGCCAGCTGGGGTTATGAGCCCAATGAGGAACATGATTCTCAGCACTCTTGTTCATCCCCTAACTCTAGAAAAAGTGACTGCATCGGCCCTGAATTAAGATTCTCCACTAGAAAGTCAGATGAAATAGTCTTGGGAATCCTTGTTTGCAAAGTTTGCATTAATCCTCCTACTAATATTATTACCATCTCTTCTAAATCCTGTATATCATACAGTCAATGAAAAAAAACATCCCCCACCAATGTTCCCATAGCTGTCATCCCAGAGAGTGTCCTGATTGGTGTGCAGGACACAGAGAGCTCAGTACTGTGCCCCCATATCCTACATGACACAGAGGATTCACCTGAAGTAAAAGTCAAACTATTTCTTGGCTTAAATCATGAGGAACTTCATTCTTCAAACTAAGATTCCACTCTACAGGGACCAACTCACTCATAGGTGGGAATATTACAGATGTTAATTTTCCAGTAGAACTTTAATGCCACCTTAAAAACCTGTTTTCTCTTATAATACAGATGTCTGATTCCCTTTTTTTCCTGCTTTCTCCTTTTTACTCTTCTCGTCCCTCTTCCTGCAAAACAGTGAATTATAAAGTCCCCAGTGAAATCAGGAGCCAGATAGAAATAACAAATCCTATCGTCTGCAACATAGCAAAGGGACATAATTAAGGCCATGGATGGAGAAAAACAGGGACCTTGAGAGGGAGAGATCCTATTCTGTATTCTCCAAGGGGGAAAAAAAAAGAAGAAGCCTACACTGGGAAAGTCTGTTTCCCTCCCACATCTACCACTTTTCATGTAAAGTTCTCCACATCCTCCTCCAAATGTCTTAAGAGGGTTGGTTCAGCCCAACTCCCCACAGCACATTCCACATATAGCCTCACAAGGAGCAGGGCAGAGGCTTAGCTAGATATTAACATGGTAGCAAAAAGCATTCTTACAAGTGAGTGGCCCTTACATGGATCCCTCGCATTCCTCTTGGCCCTGGAGAAGAATCCTACTTGGTTAAAAATATGAAGACCACTTTAAGTAAGTGGTAATTGCAGTCACGTGATACCTCTTGGCAAAGCACGTTTTTCCAAGGGCCTCACAATAATTTTTAAACACACACTATGCCTGAGCCACATAACTATATTTATCTCATGGAAGTCACTGTGTCACTAGTTGCATGTAATTAATGATCTCGTAAGGCCAGTACCGAAGAAACGTTACTGCCCAGAGTCATTTCTTTTCAGATATGTAGGCCTTCCCTCCATCCTCTACCTCAGCTCTCTCTTTATCCCTCCACTTTGGCACCTGTGGAGCACTCTGTTCACAGGCCTGTCTCCCTCACTAGTCTGTGAGAGGAGTGTCATAATATTTCTTTTCCACTTTCCGCTCACATCAGCCCTTCACTCACCCATGAACCAAAGTTAACAGCCTGTGGTGTCTTCGAAGTAATTTTCTCTGTGTTCTTTTAGTCATGCTGATGTATGCTCACACACACACACACACACACACACACACACACACACCATTTATCTTAGCTCTGTGAATTGTCTTTTCATATTCTTTGTCCATTGTGCTTTAGTATAGTTTATATTTTTCCTATTTATAAGGGCTATTTATAAATATGAACACTTGGGTGAAATACACTTTACAAAGACTATTCCACACATAGCTGATGTCTGCTGATTTATTTATGTTACTACTAGAGGCCCGGTGCATGAATTCGTGCACAAGTGGGGTCCCTCGGCGAAGACTGTGGGGATTGGGCTAAAACCGGCAATCCAACGCCGCTTGCTGCTCCTGCCTGCCTTCCGCTCCTGCCTGCCACTCCTGCTCATCCTGACCCCCGCTTGCACCCAGTCAGTCCTGATTGGGAGAGGCTCGCACCACTGCAGCACTGCTCGCCAGCCTTGAGCCCTGCATCTGGTGCCTGAGGAGGTGAGGGGGGCCAGGACATGATCAGCCCTCCAGGTGGGCAATGGGATGCCCTTGCCGGCCTGGGATCTGGATCCATCCCTCTGACATTCATGCCGGTGTCAGAAGCCACCTGCAGCCGCTTTTATATCGTTTCTTCCTTGTGGAGTGTCTAAGGAGGGGGAGTGGCCATGGTGCTTGAGGCCGACTTCCAGGAGGCCGGCAGCACTGTCAGGATCATGCCAGCAGTGCTGGTCTGTCAGTGCCTGGCCCATTCTCCGGAGATTGGGCCTGCAGGACTACTGAGGGAGTGAGTGGCTGCTGAGGGCTGATGGGCCGCCAGGACAGGCCCATCAGTTGAGTGGCACTCCTGCTGTGGGAGCACACTGACCACCAGGGGGTAGCTCCTACGTTGAGTGTCTGCCCCTGGTGGTCAGTGCGCATCATAGTGACCAGTTGACCAGTCGACCGGTCGACCGGTCATTCGGTCATTCGGTCACTTAGGCTTTTATACATATATATAGATTTCCATAAAATGGTTTTTGGTTATATGTGTTATGATATCCCTTCTTTTTCATATATAGCTTCTAGGGTTTCCAATCTTAAGAAGAATTCCCAAGCTTCAGATTGTACATGGGCTCTTTCTTAGATATTCTTGTGACATGTTAATTGTTATAGTTTTTTTTATATTTAATCTACTAAGGAACTGTATTTAAGTGGTATATAATGAATCCTGTTATATTTTAACCAGGTAGGGAACTACCTATAATAGAACACTTTTTTAAGTAACCCAAGATTTTTTCACTGAATTGAACTGTAGCACGTATCAAATATTCAGTTTTCTGTATTTCCAATTATCTATTCTGACTGATATACACTGAGTGGCCAGATTATTATGACCACCCCATCAGTACTTCATTGACACTTCCAAAAATACTGAATATTGAAAACTTCCTAAGCAAATACTCTCAAGGTTTTATTGTTATTATTATTTACATAACTAATTCACTTCATTGTACTGATGAGGTGGTCATAATAATCTGGCCACTCAGTATATTTCTGAATCTACTCTGTTCCAATTATCTATCTGTCAATTCCTAGGCCACTACTGTGTTGATTACAGTGACTTTACAGTATTCTTATTTTTCATATTTTCCTTGGGTATTATAGGGTATTTCTTTATCAATATAAAACTTTAAGGTCATTTTATGCAATTTAAAAAAAAAAACCCACCCGTGTTTCTAAATAATAACTCACCCAATCAAAAGCCTGATCTCATGAGATCTAATCCCACCTGGCATCATATAATTGATGAGGGCATCACAGAGGTTATTCTGGCAAATAACCTAAGTGATTTTTTTTAAATTGGCACAAAATTCAAAGTAACATATGACTTGTCGACCTTTTTAAATTCATCTTCTTCCCTTTGTACTTTGCAAAGTTCCAGACACACTAAACTATTTCAGGCACCCACGTTTCTCATTCACAAATTGCCCTGGTTCTCCATTTGCCCAGGCCATTCTTCCTCGCCCTTTTCACCTAACCAACAGTTTCTCAGTCCCCAGAATGTAACTCAAAGTATATCTTTTCTGGGACAACCCCCCTCTACTTTCCTCCTCTGTCACATTAAGGTGAGATAACCTCCTCTGGTCTTCCTCCCTTATAAAATGCTCTTACCCTATTGTAGCACTCAATCCTTCATTCAGCAAATTTTTATTTTCTACCGGGCTCTTTATTCAATGCTGGAAATGCAAAGATAAATAAAACACAAGATTTCAAGTGGAACAGGAAAAGAAAGACATGTAAGTCAGAGCAGTGCTGGACCTGATCCAGGATAGCAGTTTTGTGAGTCCCGCCTGGCAGGGCGGGGAGAGCTTAACGGCTAGAAGTGTGAGAGGCCAATGGGGAAGAGGCTGGGCAAAGGGAACTGCATGAGCAAAGGTAAAGAGATGGACAACAGGTAGACTTTGTTGGTGGCAGAAAACATACCTGTTTTAACCAAGGCATTCTATTTAAAAGATAAACTGTAAAACTACTCGTTTACAAACTTTTTCAAGCTAAAATAAATTTGTTACTTAAATTCTGGGAAAAAAATCCAATAATCAAAGCAAAAGATAATCACAGAAAGTCAACCCTAACCTTATTCCTAATTGTCAGTAATATCCAATGCTCTCATTAGAGACATATGAGTACTTTCAGATTTTATTTAAAGACAGAAAGGGGATTTTGTAACTGCTCTGATGAGCATTAGTGAAAAAAAGATAAATAGTTCAGTCATGTGAGACCTGAAAAATGAGGAGAGACTCATTCACCTTCCCAGGTAAGTGTGAGAACAAATCAAGACAAATGATAGCAGCTTTGGTGCAAGGCCTCTGGGCCATTCTACAGGGATTAGGTCTTCCTTTCCTATGACGTAATACATACACACAGGCTGAAGCTCTCCTACTCAGTGGTCGTATGGAAAATCGCCAATCCAACTGTATCCCCTTTGACCAACAGAGAAAAACCTGTTTGGAGTGACCAATGTTATTACATGTTGTTACTTACATACTGAAAAAAAACAAAAACAAAAAAAAATTCCAATCTTTTCAGCCTGCAGTTTTTAAATATCTTCCCTCAGGACCCTGGACAACATAGACGTTGCCGTGCCTAGAAAAACTGCAGATGAGAAACTGCAGATACCATCATCCTCAAAAGAATGCTGCAACCTAGGGCAGCCGGCTGCCCACCTCACGATGATTGTTTTGGTTCAACAGTTCAGATTGCTCGAGATGTTCCTTTGATAGCATATCAGTTTATGCCTCTTAGCAGAAAGCACACGACTTCACAGGAAACGTCACAAATGAGCGAGGTGGAGACATTCTGAGCCACATCATGACCTGAATGACGCTATGCTTCATTTTATACCGCATTCCAAAAATCAAGTGGAGGACGACATGACAAAGGCATGAATATTATTACCACTATTTTGCAAGAACTGAGTAAAAGGTATTGAGCACAATACTCCAGGTTTATAATAAGTAAATCTGTAAGTGAATTATTCCTTGTTCATTATAAATTATGTTGCCATAGAGGAAGGTTCATTCTAACCTCTGAAAAACTAATCAAAATCTATGTTACTACAGCAATGCTACCTCATTTGGGTGCTCCCACAAACATCATCTCGTTGAATACTCAGAACAACCTTCCCGTTGGAGTTTTATCATTCCGTTTTTACAGATGAAAACACTGAGCACTGAAAAATGAACTCTCTCTCCTGAGGCCACACAGGCAGTTACCACACAGCTTGGGCTAGAACTTACTAACCATGCCCAGTGACTTTCTGCTAGAGCACCCATGCCTCCTGAAATAAAGTTATAGGTGAAATCAAGCTCTCCATGTTCTCATATCAAACCTTTTTTGGAAGGACAAAAATAGAAGGTTGATGCAAAACTTTTAATTCTATTTTTACACATCTACTCAGGGCAAAAGGCCAGGTGTTAGGCCAAAATTATATTAGACGCCATTCCTACCTTAGCAAAAGCCAACCCTTGACCAAGCAGAAAAATATAAAATATACATTGGGAAGAGAATCCAACAAGTCTGAGTTCATTAGTTCTCAGCAATGGCCTTCGATAAGAAGGAAGGGGCAAGTTTCCTGGAAGAGTAAACAGTCAAAAAGAGTGACTCAAAGACTATTTTAGTACAAGATCTTATTTCAACCTTGTTGTCCATCTGTTTGCTGAGAATGTAAAGTTGTCTCATCCAGGTCAGCAAAGGAGATGAAATCATCCACTAAAGCCATGTATACAGGGGCTGTGATTACATTACACAGCCATGCGTTTAGAGGCCAGCACACACCTTCCTGTTACCTGTCTGGACTGCTGTGCAGTGATGGCACCTCACCCCAGGAAGGTTAAGTTCAGGGATTCAGCAAAACTAATGGGTAATGCTCTAAAATTCTTTATTCATTTACTGCAAGCTAACCTAGGAGAAAGAACAACTCAAAGAACTGCATGCAAGAAAACAACAGTTAATAAATATTTTAAATGCAGGCAGGCATTGACTAACTAATGACAATACCTATTTAGCAAATGTTGCAGCCAGTCATTCTTCCCTCCCAACTCCTCCTCTCTAGACTTCCCTATCTTTCCCATGGGATTCACTAAGGACATCAAACTCACTACTCTCTACTCTAGCCTGCCCTTCCTTTTGTGGCATCTTGTACCCATGCATCTTTCATTCCCTGGAGCCCACACCCATCACTCACCTGCACACCATTCTCCCTACCTCCTTTGGAGTGAGAGAAAATGGAGCTTCCAGAAAGTCTCAAACTTGGAGAAGGTCAGTGGGATTAGTATTCAGGAACCTAATGAATTAGGGCTTTAGGCACAGAAGAGACCAGACCCCAATTTTAAGGGCAAGAAAATGTCAAGATTATAATTACCATTTCTGCTATGTTGCAGAACAAATGGTCACTTTCAGTTTGGCTAGAAACCTAAACTAGCCAGTATAATATTGTTTCCATAGAAAAATTAGTTCCAAATTCTAAACAACTGACCTGCAAGCAAACTTTGGGAACTCTTAATGTTCATAAGTTTGGGCCACTTACAAAAGAAAGTAACAACATGACCTTTCTCCTTAAGTTTCTTTCTCTTTACAGCTGCAGAAGAATACAGAAAATACACGTCTGTAATGGGGCGCTGAGCTTTGACCTTCTTCCACAGAAGCTGTTTCCATTGAAAAGGATGTTGATGACCACCATTGGTTCCTAAGAGACCAGAGGCACATGCATTCTTCCCGTTATGCCCAAGGAGAGTGACTGGGCCCACTTCTGGGTAAATGCCGGGAGCCGGTCCATGCTTGCTGTTTCAAGGGAACTGGCATATATGGCATACTGTTCTTAATATGTTTGCTCACCTTCTTGGCACTATGTGTTTTAACCAAGGTCTCTGAGAAAGGTTGTTTCCCCAGGTAGGGATTTTCCCCTGAAGTTAGGGAGGGAATAAAACCTCTTAACTAAGTGCCAGGCAGGTAATTAATCACTTTAACTACGAACAATCATGCTTAAGCTACATAATCTTTACTCCCTGGAATGGAGATAAGAAACGCCCTAACCTTTGTAATAGAGATTGATAGGATTGAATCAACTGGTATAAATACAGTTGTAACAAGACAGAAAGAGACAGAACTTAGAACACAGAACTTAGAAGACAGCGCCTAGAGACGGGGGAGCTTCGCTGGAGAGAGCATGGCAAAAGATCCTGGACAGAAACTGGCCTCAGAACCTAGAGACAGAACCTAGCGAGAGAACATGGCAAAAGAGCCTGGACTGAACCTGACTACAGAAATTGGCAAGAGAACCTGACTAGAACCTGGTGACTGAACCTGGCTGGAGAACCTGGACAGAACCTGGCTGAAGAACCTAGCGAGGGAACATGGCTACAGAACCTCGCTGGAGATCCGAAGCAGAACCTCTCTGGAGATCCAGACCAGAACTTGGCTGGAGATCCAGGCTAGAGATCCTGGCTAGGCTGCTGATCAACTGAACGCTGTCTCCGTGTCCTTCCTTCTTCGCCGACTCCGTCTACACCTTTGGGGAACCCCTGAACCCGCTGGGGTTGGACCCCGGCAGGTAAACAATGACTACTGGGGAAAGGACTCTCAGCATTATAATAAAGAGATAGAAAGGACAACAGGTGGGGGAGGGTTTTGTTCACTTTATATTTGCAAAGGGAGTCAGCGGAGCTGCTGCTACCATAGCCCAAAGCGAAACTTGAACTCTCAGGAGGCAGGAGGCAGGTGGTTGCTTCTGAGCAGATATTGTAAAGCATATTCCTCTGTGTGTGTGTGTGTGTGTGTGTGTGTGTGTGTGTGTGTGTAAAGGCAATTGAGCTTTAAGGTGTAAAACTGGAGGGGCAATGACAATGTACTTCAAAAAGGGAAAATCGGTCACAAGACCACATACTAGACAAGCCTGTTCTAGTCTTGTTTTCAGTTCAAAGAGCTATAATCATAGGTCAAACCTAGAAGGAAATCCTTAGACATCTCCATGTCGCAATTAGAATACCAAGAATGTAGTCAAACCAGATGAGGAAGAAAAGACAAGAGTCCGACATCCTACCAGTAAAGGACAGTGCCTCCAAGTCCCACGGCAGCCATGGTTAGACAATGTAATCCCACCGCCTCAGCTAAAGCGGACTGGACCCAGAATGGATGTCTGTCTGAAACAGAGCCAATCAGATTTTCTACCGGGAATTTGGAATTGGGATTTAGGGACAGCTAATCTCTGCACTTGGTTGAAGCTGTGCAGCAGCCATATTCCATCATCGATAGGAGCAGCAGAAAAAGCCAGAGAGAGGATAACAGAGCCAGCATGCAGGAGAAAAGGCGAGGTAAGAGTCAGAGAAAGAGAATGATAGTTTAACGGTTCTCAGTGACAGTTCCTTCCAGAAGCCACTTGCATCCCCTATATTTGAGCTCCTCCAGACACTCCTTGTCTTTACTATAACAAGTTTTTGTTACACCCAGTTCAAACTGATTTCAGTTATTTGAAATCAAAAGTATCTTGATTAAACCACATTACTGTAAAGTAAATCAACATCATGCTATGCAAACAGAGCATAGACTTTTGACTCTGCCAATGCAGTGTTCAAATCTCAGCTCCCCTGTCTCCCTTGTCTCATCAAGAGTAAGTTTCCTTATTTCTCTGGGCCTTGGCCCCCTCACTTGTAAAATGCAGATAATAATTGCCACTTATAATTATTGTGAAATCAGAAACCTATGGAGAGTGCTTCTGGCACACAGCAAGCACAAGTAAAATAAGTCCTAGTAGAGTTCTTTGGAGCAGTAGTCATGGTGGCCCTAGTGGGACTACCATGAATATCTCAATAGAAGGGTTCTACACAAAACCAGAGCTTATGAACACAGAAATATTTTTCTTAAATTCTATACTTTACAAAATAATCAACCCAAGTTTCTTTAATGAGATACTCTAGTATATGCAACGTACGACTTGATTTTAAAATACTTTTCAATACAGCATCTACTACAGATTACTTCCGTATTTGCGGGAAAAGTCCTGGGGAAATCCCAGTCGCAACTCTAACCAGAGGACCACTTGTTTATCAACTCATCTTTCTCCTCCATCAGTTTACATTGGAGCAATGGTTCTAATCCTTGTGGAAATCATAGACCCTTTGAGCTCATGCTTTGGATAACAATATGAGCTCTCACTTCAGAAGATTTACATATAACATAAATACAACATTTTGCACATTTTCCAGTGTGCATGGTGCAGCTGAAACTCATTCATGAATCCCCAAGGACTGAACAGTCCAGTAAACTTCTTTACTTGGCAGTTCCTTAGATAAGTCTGTGTGTCAGAATGGACCCCTAGGTGTGATCCACAGACAAGAGATAACCTGCATCAAACTTCCTCCAGGCTTATATCCTTACTGAAATGCAATGCTGTAGGTATGCAATGACTGGGAGGAAAACTTGCATATCTCCCATACTAAAATAGGAATGAGGACAGAATATGTGTCTTTTTTTCCTAAGATTATGTTCCATACAGTAAATGTTCAACAAATGATAAATAAATAAACATGTAATATTTGGTAAATACAAATTATGATTTATGCTTTTCTTTTTCTTGGGAAATTCAAGGTAGTGTACAGTCAATAAAAGGATTGTAATCCATTTCAGGACACCCCTCCCCCAAATATAATTTCGATAACAGCTTTATCGGAACTGAAGGAAGTCTCTGCTTGATCAATTCTAAAGAATTAAATTTGTTGGCACTGACTTCTATACAATGCACAATTTCTGGTCTTCTTTGATTCTCTTCTACTCTAAGACATTTCTAAAATATATTCTACCATACACTCAAACATGTGAGCAATCTCCCTCACATTAAAAAAAGTGTCAGCCTGGCTGGTGTAGTTCAGTGGTTGAGCATCGACCCATGAACTAGGAGATGGAGGTTCTATTCCTGGTCAGGGCACATGCCCAGGTTGTGGGCTTGATCCCCAATAGGGGGCGTGCAGGAGGCAGCCAATCAATGATTCTTTCTCATCATTGATGTTTCTCTCTCTCCCTCTCTCTCTCTCTCTTCCTCTCTCTGAAATCAATAAAAACATATTTTTTTAAAAAGCAAGTGTCAGGCCCTAACCGGTTTGGCTCAGTGGATAGAGCGTCGGCCTGCCGACTGAAGGGTCCCAGGTTCGATTCCGGTCAAGGGCATGTACCTTGGTTGCGGGTGCATCCCCAGTAGGGGGTGTGCAGGAGGCAACTGATCGATGTTTCTCTCTCATCGATGTTTCTAACTCTCTATCCCTCTCCCTTCCTCTCTGTAAAAAATCAATAAAATATACTTAAAAAAAAAAAAAGCAAGTGTCAGATTTTCATGGAATTGAGTTATTAGCCAAATTAATTAGCCAAAATAAATTCACTTGTTATTTCTTTATATATGTTAAGGATAATAGTAGTGAAAAGAAGGAGAATTAGAGTATAGAAACACTTTGAGGCATATATAATGAATATCTTCAATAAGATTTTGAATGAATAGCTAACCAAAAAAACAAAGTTGAGACAAGTTAAAGACAGATATACAAGAACTCTAATCTTACCTCTATATTATTACTGCCATAATTCATTCATAGGTAATCTAAATGCCACCTTCTTACTCAGACCATCTTTTATTTGTTCATTCAACAAATCCTATATAATAACAGCCTAATATGCTAAGTGTCTGTCAGTCAACTGGTTGGCCATTTAACCAATCAAAGTGTAATGTGCTAATGATATCCTAAGGCTACTCAACAGCTCACTATGACGTGCACTGACCACCAGGGGCAGACGCTCTGACCAGTAGGTTAGCTTGCTGCTGGGGTCTGGCCCATCAGGACTGAGTGAAATGGGCTGGATACGCCCTGGAGCCCTCCTGCAGTCCCTCCCCTGCTGACCAACCTCCCACGTCTCTTCCTAGCCCCGATCGTGCACTGGTGGGGTCCCTTTGCCTGTCCTGTACCCTCTCTCACAATCCAGGACCCCTCGGGGGATGTCAGAGAGCCAGTTTCGGCCTGATCCTGCAGGCCAGGCTGAGGGACCCCACTGGTGCATGAATTCATGCACCAGGCCTCTAGTATTAAATAAATCCTTATTATGTGTCAGGCACAGTGCTAGACCCTAGGGGTACAAAGGTAAACAAGAAAGCCAGGTGTCTGACCTCACAATGATTGTCTTTCCTTTCTAGCAGGAAAGACAATTTTTTAAAAGTGATAATAATAAAGTGGTGCTAAGAAATGCACAGGTGCTATGGAAACACTTGGCTGGAGCCCAAACTTAGTCTAATCTAGAGCAATGATTTCCAAGTGTAATCCCTACACCAGAAGCATCAATGTTACCCTGTGGTTTTAGCAAGCCCTCCAGCTGATTCTAATTCACACTCCATCCCAGTGCTGTTAAATTGGATCACGGATGTTTTTGTCCCTAGCTGATTTCTCTGTGGAAACAAGGACTGGTAAATACTAGTCCACAGGGTGGGGAAAGACCTCTGTAAGTGACATTTAAGCTAAGACCTGGATGAATAGGAGTCAGAAAATAAACAGGAAAAAGGAGTTTCGAAGCAGAGAAAACTGGGTGTTTAAAGGGCAAAGGGCAGAAACGCATAGTGCATTTGAAGGATTTACAGAATTCAGTAGGGATGGATTATAGAAAGGTTGAGGGAGAGTGCTTTGAGATCAGAGTGAAGGAATTTGATGAGATGATAAGAAGGAATCCATAAACTTAGGAGTTGAACTAAAAGACCATGGGAAGCCTTTTTAAGCAATTTGACATTACCAGGTCTTTGTTTAAATATCACCCTGGCTGCAGCGTTGAAATAGGTTGACCAGAAGCAAAATTTAATCAGGTGCTTCTAGGTAAGACTGTCTCACTAGTACAAGTGAGAAACGATGCTGGTGGTAGCAATGGGAAGAAGGGGATGAAACAGCTTCACATATTACTTCAAAGCCAGAATTGATAAGACTAGGGCATTAGGAAGATGTTGTAGATGTGAGAGGTCAAGAACTCAATGTTTACTTCCAGGTTTCTGGTAAGAGCAATGGGGTGGATAAACATAAGTTCAGATTTCAGCATACTGAATTCAAAGTTGGAAATACAAGTGAAAATGTCTAGTAGGCTCTTTAACCACAGACCTGTGAAACTATTTACTGAGGAGTAGTCTGCTTATTCGGGGTTATTGAAGCCATGAAGGGGGATGATAAGTAATTCAAGTTTAAGATGAAGAGAGCTTAGAACAGGGGTCCTCAAACTTTTTAAACAGGGGGCCAGTTCACTGTCCCTCAGACCGTTGGAGGGCCGAACTATAGTTTAAAAAAAAAACTAAGAACAAATTCCTATGCACACTGCACATATCTTATTTTGAAGTAAAAAAACAAAACGGGAACAAATACAATATTTGTATTTGTATGTGGCCCGCGGGCCATAGTTTGAGGCCCCCTAGCTTAGAACCTATCCCCTTAGGAACACTAATGAATAGAGGAGAAAGTGATAACAACAAAAGAGATAGCAAAGAATTAAAAAAAGAAATGACCAGGGAGTTAGGAGGAAAACCAAGGGACCAAGTGAATGTAGCACATGAAAGCCAAAGTAAGAGAAAGCTCTGAGAAGCAAAGAGAACACTATCCAGAATCAAATGCTGGTAGAAGTTCAAACAAGGTAAAGACCAAACAGGTCCATTGAATTGATGATATTAGGGGTCAATGATGACTTGAACAAGAGAAGCTTCAGAAAGTGGAAGAGATAAATGCCAGTTTGGAATGGGCTGAAAAGTAAGCTGGAGGTAAGGAAATGGAGCTGGTGGGTGGACAGCATGGTGAAGAAATTTGATTATAAAAAATGAGTAGATGCCGAAACTGGTTTGGCTCAGTGGATAGAGCGTCGGCTTGCGGACTGAAAGGTCCCAGGTTCGATTCCGGTCAAGGGCATGTACCTGGGTTGCGGGCACATCCCCAGCAGGAGATGTGCAGGAGGCAGCTGATCGATGTTTCTCTCTCATCGATGTTTCTAACTCTCTATCTCTCTCCCTTCTTCTCTGTAAAATATCAATAAAATATATTTTTAAAAAAATGAATAGAGTGGTATCTAGAGAGGGATGTGGAATTAATCCAATACATTTTTTATTGTATGCTTATGAGAAAATGTAAAAGGCAGAGAAGATAATGGAGAATGACAGGATAAATTATAGTACAGACCATTGAAAAGATGGGAAGAAACTGGACCATAAGTCCAAGAGGAGAATTTGCCCTACCCGGTGAGACTGCAGTGGGGCACATGCATCTATATGTACTTTCATTTTGGTGTCTTCATTAGGAGAGAGATGACAACCCTGGACTATTTGCAAATACTATTGTTATACTTATTATGGGAGCTGCTCAGAATGAGTTTTATTTGGAGCATTTCAGTGTATCAGTGAGCTCCAGTATACACTGAGTGGCCAGATTATTATGACCACTCCATCATTACTTCATTGACACTTCCAAAAATACTGAATATTGAAAACTTCCTAAGCAAATACTCTCAAGGTTTTATTATTATTATTATTTGCATAACTAATTCATTTCATTGTACTGATGGGCTGGTCATAATAATCTGGCCGGTCATAATAATCTGGCCACTCCGTGTACATTCTCACACAAGTTCCTGAGAATATAAGAGCTGCTGCCCTGGTCAGACCAACTATGTGGTAACTGACTTGTCTCTATTTGCTTGGGACTTTCCTCACTTCTGCACTAAAATACCTGTGTCCCAGGAAACCCCCTCATGCACAGCAACCAGGAACAATTGATCACAATGGATCTGGCTCTCCTACAGCCCCTTTGAATGTTAGCAATGCGTTATTTTTCTATAAATGAGTCATGAAAAGCCTCTCACACAAATTATCAAACTTAACACTTATATTTTTAACCCAAACTAAATCTTGGAGTTTGCTGCTTACAGGGTAAAGTAGTATTCCTTTTTATTCCTTTTATGGAACTGTAAGAGATAATGCGAATGACATGATTCATTTGTTCTATTTCCAACCTCATCCTATAAATCCTGGAAGGTCATGGTGTGCAAGTCCTGCTTATGGATTTGTTGAAATGTTTTGCCTAAACGATTATTCAATATAAAGTACAAAAATATTGAATCTGTAACAGAAAAAGAATATTTTATTCAGCCCTTAATAATTCAAAATGTTCCTTGTTTTGCTAACTGGATAACTTTATAGGAATAAGTTCCATAACATACACAAATGTTCAAAACTGAGAATGGTTCAGCATTTCATTAGAATACACAACATGATCTACAAGTAACCTAAAACTAGGCTACTAATAAACCTAATGATTTAGGAGATTTAGGAAGGAGCAAGGCAAAAAACTGAGTTAAACTGGTATAGTTTAATTTTTAAATAATTAGCTTAAATAAGGTGCTTTTAAATATATAAATGGCTAAATGACAATCTAAGCAAATTTCACCATAAAATAGCAATCTCAGTAGAAAAAAAATGTACAAAAGTTAGTGCTTTTTGCCCTAACCGGTTTGGCTCAGTGGATAGAGCGTCAGCCTGCAGACTGAAGGGTCACAGGTTCGATTCCGGTCAAGGGCATGTACCTTGGTTGCGGGCACATCCCCAGTAGGGTGTGTGCAGGAGGCAGCTGATCGATGTTTCTCTCTCATCGATGTTTCTAGCTCTCTATCCCTCTCCCTTCCTCTCTGTAAAACATCAATAAAATATGCTTTAAAAAAAGTTAGTGCTTTTTTAGGTGGTAATTAGAATTATTGTGGTGATCATTTCATAATGTATACAAATATGAAATTGTTATGTTGTATACCTAAAACTAATGTAATGCTATAGGTCAATTATACCTCAAAGAATGTTGGCACTTTTCAGAAGTACTAATGTATTGATATTTCTAAAGTAGTATATTTTTTCTCTAGCTATATTGAGATATCATTGACATTTAATATTGTGTAAGTTTAAGGTGTATACATGTTGATTTGATACACTTATATATTGCAAAATGACCACTATCATACTGTGGCTGATACCTCATAACTTCACATAACTACCGTTTCTTTTTTGCAGTGAGAAGATTTAAGATTTACTCTTCTAGCATTTTTCAAGTATATAATACAATATTGTTAACCTCCTGCTGTATATTAGGTCCCCAAACTTATTCATTTATAACTGAAAGTTTGTAACCTTTTACCAATACCATCTCATTTCCCCCACCTTCCAGTCCCTGGTAACCTGGTAACCACCATTCTACTGTTTCTATGAGTTCAGCTTTTTCAGATTCCACATACAAGTGAGATCATACAGTATTTGTCTTCCTTTTCTGACTAATTTCACTAAGCACAATGCCTTCAAGATCCATCCATGTTGTCATAAATATCAGGATTCCCCCTTTCTCATGCTGAATAATATCCATGTGTGTGTGTGGGTGTGTGTGTCTGTGTGTGTGTGTGTGTGTGTGTGTGTGTGTGTGTGTGTGTAAGGTACAATTTTTTATTCTTTTATCTGTTGATGGACTCTTAAGTTGTTTTCATATCTTGGCTATTGTAAGTAATACTGTAATGATCATGAAAGTACAGATATCTCTTCAATACCCTGTTTTCATTTCCTTTTCACATATACCCAGAAGTGGGATTTCTGGATGATAGAGTAGTTCTATTTTTAATTTTTTTAAAAATTTTTATTATTGAAAGTATTACATATGTCCCCCTTTCCCTCCCATTTACTCCTTCTCGCTCGCCCCCACCACCCATCCCCAGGCCTTCACCATCCTATTGTCAGTGTCCATGGGTTATGTATATATGCATACAAGTTCTTTGTTTGATCTCTTTCCACCCACCCACCCACCCCCGCCTTCCCACTGATATTCCACAGTCTGTTTCTTGCTTCTATGTCTCTGGATCTAATTTGTTCATCAATTTCTTTTGTTCATTAGATTCCACATATGAGTTAGATCATATGATATTTATCTTTCTCTGACTGGCTTATTTCACTAAGCACAATACGCTCCAGGTCCCTCCATGCTGTCTCAAAGGGTAAGAGATCCTTCTTTTTTACTGCTGCATAGTAGTTCGTGGTGTAAATGTACCACAGCTTTTTTTATCCACTCATCTACTGATGGGCACTTGGGCTGTTTCCAGATCTTAGCTATTATGGATTGTGCTGCTATGAACATACAAGTGCATACATCTTTCAGATTGGTGTTTCGGGTTTCTTAGGATATATTCCTAGAAGTGGGATCACTGGGTCAAATGGAAGTTCCATATTAAATTTTTTGAGGAACCAATATTATTTTCCATAGTGGCTGCATCAATTTACATTTCCACCTACAGTAAACAAAAGTTCCCTTTCTCCACATCCTTGCCAACACTTGTTATTTCTTGTCTTTTTTGATAATAGTCATTCTAACAAGTGTGAGGTGATATCTCATTGTAATTTTGATTTGAATTTCCTTGATAATTGGTGATATTGAGCATCTTTTCATGTGCCTGCTGGTCATTTGTTCAGTCGTCTTCTTCAAAAAAAAATGTCGATTCAGTTCCTCTTCCCTTTTTTAATTGGATTTTGGGGGAGTTTTGCTCAGTTGTATGAGTTATATATATATCCTGGGTATTAACCCCATACCAGATATAGTATTTGCAAATATTTTCTCCCATTCTATAGGTTGCCTTTCATTTTGTTTATTGTTTCTTTTTGCTGCACAGCTTTCAAATTTGATGTAGTCCCACTTGCTAATTTTTGCTTTTGCTGCTTGTGCTTTTGGTGGCATATCTAAAAAAGCATTGCCAACACCACTGTCAAGGAGCCTTTCCCCTGTGGCTTTTTGCTTGTTTTGTTTTTTATTTGTTTGTTTGTTGGGGGGGGGGTTAGTTTTATGGTTTTAGATCCTATGTTTAAGTCTTTAATTCATTTCACTGCACGATCCAAGATGCCTGCTGAAATTCCAGCCATCACAGTGAAGGTTATAAGGAGGAAATGAGAAAAGAGCAAAAGAATGTGTGCCCCTCCTTTTCAACAGCAATTCTGGAATTTCTCAAATACTTCTACTTACATGTGATTGGCTGGGACTTAATCATGTAGACACACTTGGATGTAATGTAGATGGGAAGTGTAGTTTTATTTGGGCTAAAGTTCTGGCTAAAGGAAAAGTTGAAAATGGAATTCAGGAAGGCAACTAGTAATCTCTGCCACAGATGAAGAAATCAGCAACAGAGCTCAGGCTCTCTCTGTTCCATCTTGCTCTCTTCCTTTGAACTGACCTCATTGTTGTACAGTATCCCAGATTGTTACTGGCCTTACAAGCCAGCATGACAGGAAACATGAAGTTCTAAAACTTGACACCATTGTCTTCTGCCATGGTTGAATAAACTGAAGATACCAAACCACATATACTAGCCAGATCTGTTGTCTCTAAAGTCACAATGAGCTCAGCTTCTAAGACTAGGCTTAGAATCAAAGGATATTGATTCAGTACACAATATCCATACCCCTTCTGGGCAAGGTATGCATAAAGCCAGGTCTTTTGTTAACAGAACCCTAAGCTAAGAATAGAGACAGAGATTCTTCTACATCACACTGAGTAGCAGGTATACAAAGAGGAAGTCTCCATTGCAATATGAATCACCCAACTTGCTTACATATTTGACCCTCAGACTATTTTTTATAGATTTTGTATGTGATAAAGCAGCTAGAGCAAGATGCTTTCCAATAATGGACAGAACTACCTTGTACAGAAAGTAGATTACTACAAACACCCTATTTTAGTGTTCCACTACCTTCTTTATGAATTTTGCCCTGAAACTTCTCTCACTCCTCCTATACTCATTTAGACACCCAATTATCTCATGCTGCCCCACCTCCAACTGAAGGTATCTCAAACCATCCTAGAGGAGGTACCTATTGTCTCATGGCAATGATCACAGAGTTAGTTAAGATAAACGAAAGTACATAACTATTTATTGCCCCTTCTAGGTAATGCCTGGTGGCAATGTATAAGACTCCCTGAATGAGTGTTATAGGCTCAATAGCGTCTTCCCAAAATTCATAAGTTGAAGCCCTAACCCCAGTACCTCAGAATGTGAATGTGTTTAAAGACAGGGTCTTTAAAGAGGTGATTCAGTTAAAATGAGATCCTTAGGGTGGGTCCTAATCCAATAATACTGGTGTCCTTATAAGAAGAAGAGATTAGAACACAAGTCCAGAAGGGAGACCATCTGAGGACACAGGAAGAAGACAGCCCTCAACAAGTCAAGGAGTGAGGCCTCAAAAGAATTCAACCCTGCTGACTCCTTGATCTCTGACTTCCAGCCTCTAGGACTATGAGAAAATAAATTATGTTGTTGAAGCCACCCAATCTGCTGTGATACTTTTTCTAGCAGCTCTAGCAAACTAATGCAAGGAGTAACTAAGTATTTCAAATGGCACCAACTTAGAATTGGTGGGAAGCTCCACTGAAATCATACCAGTTAAGCAGTTACCACCTTTGCATGCAGGCAGACCTAGGCCCAAGTTAATAGCAGAAGTTGTATGTTTCTAACGGACATTTGAGTGACAAAAGAAAGTAGCATCGGGTTATAACCGAAACATAAAATAGGCATTTGTGAGTCCATACTGATATAAATAAATGATGGGGAATTGACCAGACAGAAGAATCGCAGGTGTTCTTAAGGGTGGACAATACAGTGACTTCCTAAAGAGTACTGTAGGGAAAGTGGAAAAACCTGACCAATACTCCTCAGCCAGGTGATCAAGGCCAACTTCAACCGAGTCAAGTCATGCTTATAGTCTGCACTCTTGACACCATGTTGTACTTCTGTGGTTTTCCTCCTGAAAACCTATCATCCCAGCCTAATCATGAGAGAAACATCCGACAAACCCCAATTGAAAGACAGTCTCAAAATGCCTGACCCATATTCCTCAGACTGTCAGGTCCTCAAAAACATGACAAGTCTGAGAAACCTAGCCAAGAGGACCCTAAGGAGAGATGATGACTAAACAGAATGTGGTATTGTAGACAGGATCCTAGGAAAGAAAAGGGACACTGGATAGAAAGTAAGGAAGTCTGAACAAAGTATGGACTTTAATTAATTTAAAGTGATTATAACAATCTATATAATTTGTATCATATAAATTATACGTCTATACAAGTGTATCCTATATGATTTCAACAAGTAAGGCTCCTCTCTTCACCACTGCAAAGACCCTCAGCAGCTGCTGAGGTCCTAGCTGGCTGCCCAGCAGCTGGATGAAGCATGCTCACACAGCTGGAGAGGAGGAGAGTTCATGGTAGTGCACAAGCCAGAATGGAAATGAGCCTCATACAGTTATCTGAGGCAACTTGTAATGGGCATCGGTGCTCAAATGAACACACAGTACACTACAAAAGGGAGGTCACCTGAAGAAGGCCCATTCAGTGACATTCCCTTCGCGGATTACCTCTGCTCAGGGTCAACTCTCAGCCTTACAGGTTCAGCAACTTATTCATCAGTATCTTGAAGTTAATCAAACTCACGGATGCTGACTCATGTTACCCAAGCATCAGTGAGTACACAATATGGAAGAACAGAAGGCCACATTGTCAGGCAAACCCATCACACTAGGCTTGGTGGGGTGAGGCCTGAGAGTCCGAATTTCTAACAAGCTCTCAGGTGATGCTAACCCTGCTGGCCCATGGACCACGCTTTACATAGCAAAGGTGTGGACGAGGTACATGGAAACCAAACTATCAAGTTTATTGGTGAGCGGAATATGAACTAGGTCACAGTGTTATGGGTTGGCTCGGCGAGATAGACCACCGACTCAGAATTTAAATTTAAGAGCCTTTATTAAGCTGGCCAGCTGACCACAGCCCACACCCTCCCCCTCTGGGAAGGTTTGCAGCATGTGGCGGAGACCAAGGGTGCAGTATGATCCTTTATAGCAAAACAGTGTTAAAAAAAATACAAAGCATTTCATTAGCTGTTCCTTAGAAGTTCACAGAAAGTTCATAAGCACAAAGGGGAGGTAAACGGAGTCACACCTGGCTGGAGCATATCATAACATATTGTTTTTCTAAGACAATCTAGCAATTTTTCTCTGCCATGGGTTCCTGGCCCTGACACAATTGGTAACCTTTTCCAGGCCGCAGTCCCTCCCCCTCCCACATTCCGTAACCCTTCCATGCCGCAGTCCCTCACCCTAGCATAACAGGAGAGGTTGATACCCGTTTAATGCCATCCAGTGCTGACTGCCTGATGCATCCATCTCCCACTACTAGCACTCAGTGTTGGTGGCATCCTTGGCAGTATACCCTTTACCCTGGACAGGCCTCCCACGGTTGCTGCCAAAATGCAGCTCCAGAGACTCTTCTTTTTTAATTTTTACTTATTGATTTTAGAGAGAGAAAGAAAGGGAAGGAGAGAGAAAGAGAGAAACATCAATTTGTTGTTGCACTTACTTATGTATTCATTGGCTGATTCTTGCATGTACCCTGACCGGGGATCGAACCCACAACTTTGGTGAATCAGGATAACATTCTAACCAACTGAGCTACCCGGCCAGGGCAGAGACTCTTCTTATGATGCTTCCACACTTAATCTCCTCCCACCTCCAGTGGGAGTAACAGATTCTTTATAAATAACACACACAAAAAATGCCTTCAATTAGTTTATGAGCAGGTTTTGCAGACCAGGGAGTCATTCCCTCCATGAAGCCCTGAGAAATCTCTGCACTGACCTAGTGCATATAAATGTTCCAGATTAGCTCTCTAAAAAAAATTTTTGTTATTTTCCCCTAGTCGTAATAGAAAAGGATAAAACACTGCACTTACATTGTTGCTGCAGGAAAGAGGACTCCCGTTCCTAAACTATTTATGGAGCCCCAACTGAGTGCCAAACACGTGTTAGGCACGGGGATGCGGTGGTGAACAAAAGCAGACAGGGCTCAAGCCCTGATGCAAAAGGGCGTTCTGTCTTCAGAATGGCTACATAAACATTTACTCCTGTGACTTCAACTTTCTCCTTCTAGTCAGTTTCACCTTTTTCAAACCCTTGGTTTAACAGCCCTGAGAACACAGGCACCCTATGCTGAACTACAAAACCTGCTCAACCAGTCAATTTAGTTCTGCAGCACATTTCCCTGCTTTCATCATCTGATCAGTTCTGTTCACGTGGCTGTGCAAAAACCCCAAAATAACTCCCAGGAAATTCCTCTGGGTCAAATCAAACCATATGAAAAATTAGACCACTGTCTAGAAACCCTATACCCATCAAGTGAGAGTGAGTAATGAATTTACAAACAGCACATGAATACACATGTTTCTAACAGATTGGTTTAGCAGGACAGGAAATCATGATTTTGTTTCATTCATTCAGCCACTGTCACACATGCCCACTAAGGGAGAACATGATTCAATGGGTAGTTCTCAAAGTCCAGCAAGCAGCCCAAGCTGGTTTGCTCAGTGGGTAGAGCATTGGCCTGTGGACTGAAGAGTCCCAGGTTCAATTCTGGTCAAGGGCACATGCCCAGGTTGTGGGCTCGATCCCCAATAGGGGGCATGGAGGAGGCAGCTGATCATTGATTTTCATTATTGATGTCTCTCTCTCTCTTTCTTCCTTCTGAACTATATATATGTCTTTTAAAAGTCTAGCATGCAGAAGAATCACCCGAAAGTCTGTTTAGAATGCAGAGTCCAGGTTCTCACTCTCCTAACCCACACTCCACCCCCTACTACCAGACAGTGGGATTCAGCGGGCTGGGGCTGGGACTTATTACTCTGCATTTTTAACACAGACCCCAACTGATTCTGAGAAATACTTATTTAATTCTGATTCCGATTTAATTTTAATGGATTTCAATTTCGACTCACATTACATTTCCGTGAGAAGCATTAAAAAAATAAATAAATAAAGAGTCCTCATGCCCGTACATCAATTCCTTAAAACAATCAAGTCAGAACATCCAGTGCATGTGGCCGGGGCCACAGTGTTTCTCCAAGTTCCCTGAGTGATGGAGTGTTTAGTGTTTCCAGGTGGTACTATTTGTCCGGGTTGTTAGCCGTCTCTAAGGTCCACCTTGATTCTGTTCAGTAGTTCCGCCTGGGGCAAGGTTTTAGAGTTAGTGTGTCTAACAAGTACCCCTGGTGATTCCTACAATGGCATCTGAGAAATGCATCTGTCTTTCTGAGTCCGAAACTCCCATCCCCAGCAAGGCTCCTCCAATGGCCTTTTCACTCCAGTTTTGGGGCCCACATGCCATGCATTATGTACCAGGCACTCCCTTACCAGTACCTAATGTAATACTTAATTTAATGTTCACAACCATGTTATGAATAAAGACTATTAGTGCTAACTCCATCGATAAAGAAGCAGAGGCACAGAGGTTAAGCAAATTGCCTATTAGCCATAGTCACTTAGATGATGAATTTGGACCCTAAAAGTGGGACCAATCACACTATAGTGGTGCTCACCTAACATGAGTTGAAGAGCCTGCCTACACATTGCTCACCGCCAGAAAAAGAATACAGCAAGGATCAAGGAAGCCAATGTTTACTGTATCCCTACCATGTTACCAAGTGCTAGGCTAAGGGGCTTTATGTATATGATTTCATCTAAGCCAAAATCAGATATAATCCAAATTGTCATGGATACACTATACTGCCTTACTCAGTGATGAAAAGAGTTAACAGTAGTAGAGCATTGTGGAAAAAAAATAAAATAAATTAGCCAAAGAAACCTTCCAAGTGGATTTGGCAGGCTGGACGCTAAAGAGCTAGTTATGGGGATGCGTGTTGGGGAGAAAGGAGGCAGCGTGGAGAGTGACTGGGGCTGGCTGTGGAAGGATTTTTGAAGGAGGGGGAACCATGGAGATCTTAACTCAGAAAAAGGCCTGGGCTCCCCGAGGTCTCAGGAAGGGACAGGAGTTTCATTCAGACATTGTTTCTCAGGGCAAATCTTAACACGTCAGGACAAATGGCGGAGGTCCACCCCCTGAGGAGTGACACGATGTGACACTACCTTTAAAGACAAGCCAACATCTCCCACTTCTGCAGAAAAACAAAGCACTCCTTTTGTCCTGCCCTAGGCTTTTCCCTGAATAGTGGTAAGAAAGGAGAAGTGGGTTGCAAATCCAATGCCTTGCATTCCAAGGACCGTAAGCATTTGGCAAGTGGCCAAGAGAGACTGCTTGTGTTTTGGGGAAAAGCAATGGTGACTGGCTACTAAGCACCACCTTTTCCCCATCGCTAACTGTTCAGAGCATCCGTCTAAGAAGAGCCACAAGGAAACGTGCCTTGCCTCCCGGGTACCAGAGGTCTACTGCTATTTCCCAGGTCACAGGGCACAGTAAGCCTTGATAATATGGAAACTCTATGCTGACCAGCTGAGGAAAGGGTCTAAGAGAAACCAGGGACTAAGATACACAGACAGAGAGGTTGAAAGGGGAGGTCTAGGCTTGCTGGCAAAGAACCTGCCCCAACAGCACACTCGTTCAGGATTAACAGTGCTGATCCTAGAATATGAGCTATTCAGTCTTTCCATGTGGACTACGGGCTGCTCTATGCCCAATGGCATTAACTGGAACTGAAAGGCAGGCAAAATCGTGCAAGGGAATCCCACTCTTAACTGAAGCAGGGTGGAAAAGCGAGGATTTCTATGAGAGATGTGTTCGCATACAAGACCAAGAACAGGTGAGTTAGGTATGTGAGAGCAGCAGGATCACAGGAGTGAGGAGAGTAGACAAGGAGGCAAAGTGTAATAAAGTCTAAAAGAAGGGTCAGTGCACAAAAGGAAACACATGCAATCATTTTCCCTGAAGGCAATAAATAATTAGACTAATAAGTAATTATTTAAAATCATTCTATAATTCACTTTTTTTATTGTGCTCCTGCCAGGATTTATCAGAAAATTTGACAAAACAAGCATTACCAAAAAAAAAAAAAAAAAAGTCTGATTACAGCTGATTGAAGAGTTTATTATTTTTAAAACCTTCAACTATGTGTTTTATTCCCTTGGGCCTCTAGGGCTGAGTAGACCATATAAATCAGGCCAACCAGAATGAATGCGTTGAGGTTTTTCACTTCTTCCATCCAAGATATAATAGCTGACACCATTTATAATTTAACATTGCTCCAAGGCAGACTGTACTCACATTTCCCACCTTTAATACATCCCATTTAAACCCATAGCTATTGTTTTCCCTTTGTACATTATAAAGTCATAATCTCCTTGATGTGCTACACCGATAATGACTTCTCTGGTGGCAAACAATGCAATACCTGCTTGCAGCCTACTGCACCTTGAAAGCAAGCAACACCACCAAATGCTGAGCCCCTTCCCAGGCATACCAAGTCAAAAGCAAGCCTATTGTTTCTAAGAATGATCTGATGCATGCCCATGAGCAACAATCCTCTAAAAAATGTTTTTGAAAACACCTATTGTATGAAGGAAATCAACCTTTCCCCAAATTTGACAAATCCCTGTAAGAACAAATAGCACTTGGTACTTTGCAGCTCTTGTCTATGTCTCTCACTTAACTGTAACTGTCACAGGGCAGGGACTTTGTCTAGCTTTTCACCCACTGCACCTAATACGCTGCATGGAACATAACAAATGCTTCATAAACATTGGTTAGAAAAATTGGAGTTGCCTAAGGTAAAAAGAAAACAAAATTGTGTGCATTTATTAAATATCCTTGGCTAAAACCATAAAAAACAAAAGAATGGAATTTGATCAGGTTCTCAAGCAACACCTACAGATCTTTCTATATTTACATTCATCTGGCACTTACACACCTTATTTGATTGAAAGGAAGACACATAGGCCCAGCCGGTGTGGCTCAGTGGTTGAGCATTGACCTATGAACCAGGAGGTCACAGTTCAAATTCCCAGTCAGGGCACATTCCTGGGTTGCCAGTTTGATCCCCAGTGTGGGGTGTGCAGGAGGCAGCTGATCAATGATTCTCTCTCATCATTGATGTTTCTACATCTCTCTCCCTCTCCCTTCCTCTCTGAAATCAATTTAAAAATATATTTTTTAAAAAAACACATAGGAGAGCTGTCTCAATGACACTCAACTAGAAACCCCCAGAATGTGGTATTAGAATTCTTTTTGAGCATCACTGTGTCTTCACATACTAACTGTAGTTTCCCAGGAAATTTTTTGACCTTTCTAAGACTCATTTTCCTCACCTGTATAATGGGATTACCTTTAAAGCTTCCTCTGAGATCTAATATGGTGATAATAGCTAACATTAATAGAGTACTTGTTCCCAAGAAACTGCACTAAATTCTTTATGTATATAATCTCATTTAGTCCTCAGAACAAGCCTATGATTATTCTCTCCATTCTTCAGATGAAGAAATGAAGGCATTTAGACATTTGGCTACTTGCCTAAAGGTCATACAGGTCGCAAGTACCAAAACCAAGACTGCAATGCAGGTGGTCTGACTCCAAAGCTGGTGCCCCCAACCTCTGTGCTATATTTGCAACTATGGGCCTAGATTATCTCTAGGCACAGAAAAAAAAAAGTGATAATATCCTTGCCTTCTAGGGTAACTAGTTTTCTGTGGTACAGAAGGGACTCTTTTAACTTAATACACCCTTATGTATCCCTTGAACTTTATATTTTATGAATGTATTCCCTATTTAGGAAAATAATATACTAAAGAAAAGTTTCTCGAAAACAGAATTGCTACAAGAGTTGACAAAATCAACAACAATGCTAACCTTTATGTAAAGAGTGAGGGGGCTTATCATTTCCACTATTTAGCACTAAAAGCATTATGAAATATTATTATGACACAAAAGCCCACCCATCCAGGTGTCTGTTTAATATATGCTGAAATTTCTAATATAATCGTCACATTAGTTCTTTTCTACACTTATAAAGGTTTCATTGACTGTGCCAGGAGTGTGCCCACCTCAGGGCCTTTGCACTTGCTGTTTCCCCCTGTGAGGAGCCTCCCTCCCCAATTCATCCAAAGGCTCCTCCTCCATCTGCCACCTTTGGGTCTATGCTTAAATGTCATCTTTTCGATCACACGCTAAAAGCCTGCAGTCCTTTCTTTTTCTCCGCAGCATATGTTCCCATCTGATTGCACACTAGGTTGTTACTTGTAGGATCTGTCTATTTACCCCAATCCCTTAGAGTGCTAGCTCCACGAGCTCCAGAACGTTTGTCTCTTCGATTCACTGCTGTTTCCCCTGCCCCGAGCAGAGTAGGTCCTCATTTAATTGTTGAACAAGTGAATTGGCTGTGGCCTCTGAAATCCTAAATGGACATTTTAACATTTTTAATTTAATTTGTATTGTATTTATTTCACAGGGCCTGCTTTAGGAAAGAATGTGGAGTGACCTATCTGGTATTTTAAGGAAGAGAGAAAATCCATTTGTCAGTGTCGCAGTAAGTAAAAGTCAACCTTTACAAATTCATTCTTTGACGTTCCTCTTCTGAAAATGTTTTCAATTGCAAGAAGGGGTGTGTTACAGCAGGCTTGCTCATTTGACCTGAGCTGGTGAAGTAGAAAGACAATGGAAGCTGAATTCAGACTGTGGGTTGCCCTGTCAACATACCCAGCAAGTTTTATTTTCCATATATATATATATATATATATATATATATATATTATTGATTTCAGAGAGGAAGGAAGAGAAGAGAGAGAAAGAAACATCAATGATGAGAGAATCGTTGATTGGCTGCCTCCTGCATGCCCCCTACTGGGGATCGAGCCATAATCTGGGCATGTGCCCCTGACCGGAATCAAACCCAGTACCCTTCAGTCGGCAGGCCGACTCTATCCACTAAGCCAAACTGGCTAGGGCCCCAGCGAGTTATTTAATCTTTCTACACCTCAGTTTCCTACCCTGTAAACAGTTGATAATTATAACATGCTGAACTTTATAAACATGTTGTGAGATATTGGTTTAAGAATGAGAGCTGCACTAAGTAAACTAGTAAAATGTAATTATATGCTAACTAATTGTAAACTCTTGGAAGGAGTAACATAAATGTTTCTCTCAAAGTTACCACCAAAATATCTAGTAAAAATCCAGTGAAATTTAAAGATTAGAAGAGAAAGTCAAATTTAGTAGAAAGTATAAACTTAAAAGGTCACTTAAAAAATGAATGCCAGGCCTGACTAGTGTGGCTCAGTGGTTGAGCATCCACCATTGAACCAGGAGGTCATGATTCGATTCCCTGTCAGGGCATATGCCTGGGTTGTGAGCTCAATCCCCAGTGTGGGTTATGCAGGAGACAGCCAATTAATGATTCTCTCTCTTTTTAAAAAATATATTTTATTGATTTTTTACAGAGAGGAAGGGAAAGGGATAGAGAGTTAGAAACACCAATGAGCGAGAAACATCGATCAGCTGCCTCCTGCACACCCCCCACTGGGGATGTGCCCACAACCAAGGTACATGCCCTTGACAGGAATCAAACCTGGGACCCTTCAGTCCACAGGCCAACGCTCTATCCACTGAGCCAAACTGGTTTGGGCTGATGATTCTCTCTTATCTTTGATGTTTCTATCTCTCCCTTGCTCTTCCTCTCTGAAATCAATGAAAATATTTTTTTAAATAAATGCCAGTTTACTTGAGCTTTACATTTTTAAGCTTTGTGAGGCAAATTAGTAACAAACCTACAGAATATAATGTGGTTTGGCTGCCAGTAGACACAGTCTAAGAATTTTCAGAGAGGGTGGAAAGTTTTTAACAGCACATTCTATCAGAGCAAAGCACAACTCTGAGAAGCCACCCAGGAAAACTCAACTGAAAACAAGCATTTATTTAACTTCCAAAAAGCAGTAGTGACTTGCTGGTTAGTAAGGGGGCAGGAGAGGTGGGGGGCAGAGAATGAGTGCAAAATCAAAATTATCCTGCTGCCTTTTCTTCCCATTTATAAAAGTTTCACAGGGGTCACCTAAAACCATCGGAAAACACATATATAATTACATATTGTTTTTGTGATTAATCACTATGCTTTAATTATGTTCAATTTGTAACAATGAAAATACATCCTGCATATCAAATATTTACATTACAATTCATAACAGTAGCAAAATGACAGTTATGAAGTAGCAACGAAAATAATTTTATGGTTGGGGGTCACCACAACATGAGGAACTGTATTAAAGGGTCGCGGCATTAGGAAGGTTGAGAACCACTGACTTAAAGTGTATGGAGTGATTGACAGGAGTGACTGACAGGTGTTCAACAGTCATTCAACCATTAGGATTTGCATTACAAATCAGAGCGCATAAGGACAGAGCAAATCTGAGGCCTGGTCCAAATCCCTCATTTTATAAGAAAGAAACAGACACATAGGCAAATTAAGGGGTTTTCCCAGCTCTCGTATTCATTCATCAAAAATAGACACCAGAGTCTAAGTGTTTCATTTAATGTGGAAATTACTTTTTTAAGGAAAAAATAATTTTTGTCCTTAGCCCAAAGAAATTAAACACATTGGATTAATAAATAACCCAGATCACCATCTTGGGTTTGTTTTTTGTTTTTGTTTTTTTATCAAAGGCTATTAAAGCGCCTTAATATTTCAATTGGGGTTTTTAATATAAGGGAAAGTAATAGCCTTTTTCTCCCTCTCAAGTTGAAAATCCTGAGACTTGTCATTTTAACATATATTCAAGCTATAATTGTCTGCCTGTCTTGGGGTAATCAGCAGACTCGTATATGTAAATAGCAGAGACTCATCCAAAGTATTTTCTTACCATTATTATAACCTTATATAAAATCACCCCCGTATTCACGAGGCAAACTTTGGCCCTCTTTCAGAGAGATGCTCCTGCCTACAACTGAATGCATCATCCCTTTAACCTTCCAATTATTCAGGGACCAGTATCACATCTACTGGAAGAGACGCCAATAAATTCAAAGGGAGATGATTTAAGAATAATAAAACAACTACACAAAGCAAATAATAAAACTACCATCCTGACTAATAATTTCCAAATGTCTGGGTACCATTTTCAACCTAAAGAGTTTTCCTATTAACTCTAAGGAAAACCTGTGCTTTGTATCAGCTATCCAGGCAGAAACTCACACGTAAGAATGAGGCTTCAGAGAAGCTGAAAACGGCCCTAAGTATCACAATTACACCTGCCAACTAATGGAGCCCAGTATGTGCTACGCATTACTACCATCTGTTATTCCATCTAATCCAAATAACAGCTCTGCCAATTGGAATGACCCCTGTTTTTGAGATGAGAAAACAAAGTCTCATAGAGGTCAGTCATTTGCCCAAGTTCACCTAGCTAACAGATTAAGCACCCAAGATTAATGATGATTCTAATGCGGAAGTCAGAATTCCTTCTCCAGAAATACCATGTGACTTTCCCCCACTAGCCTGCAATTCACACCATTGTTTGCTCTCTTTAAATGTCTTCAGGATATGTCTTTGTTTTATCTGAGAGAGTGATCTACTCTTTGGTTAATGGACAAGCCTGTATGATTAACAATTACTGTCATCCAACAAAAAGTAGAGTCCGTGGGAAGAGGCCAAAGCATGGGAAGGGTTCACCTGTGTCAAACAAAGAAACAAAGCAGAGAGAATTAAGGGATGGTGAGTGCAGAGGGGGTGCTGGCTGGCCACTGACAGTAGAATAGTGATATCCAGATGGCAAGCCACCCCATCATATTTTTCATATTCTGAACTAATACAATGAATTATAGAGAAGTCTGGCCCAAACCATTCTATTAAACGAGCTCTTCTGAAAACTCATTTGGGAAAAACTCACAAATGAATATACCTAGGCTGGAGGCTATGAAAAGACTAAAAGAACTTGCTGCTACTCCTTAAGAACAGCAAGGGACATTCAGAAATGTTGATGGTTAACCTTGTTTGAGGAGCTCATTCACTTAACTAATATATTCAAGCACATATTATGTGCCTGTTCCCAGATACGATTTCCATTTACCACATCCCCAGGCTGCATCGGGAACTCAGAAATGTCTTCATCTTTAGCTTGAATGGTTCATGAACTGTCTTTGGCAGGGAACTTTTGGCTTTTTAGGTTCTAGCTGGGTAAGGAAGTTTGCCTGTGATGTCAGAGTTACAAGAAACACAGTCTGTAAGACAAGGGAGGCCCTGAAGGCTGAAATAAAGTTGTTTCAGGGCTGAAATGAGCCATCTTTCTCTTCATCAGAGCAGGAAGTGGCGTGGGTGGAAGAAGCATCTGATGTTCTTTGTTCAGAGCACAGAATATACCTTTACTAGAGGCCCAGTGCATGAATTCATGCACCAGTGGGGTTCCCTCGGCCTGGCCTGCGGGATCCGGCTGAAACCAGTTCTCCGACATCCCCTGAGGGGTCCCGGATTGCAAGAAGGCACAGGCCAGGCCGAGGGACACCACCAGTGCACTATCAGGGCCAGGGAGGGATGCAGAAGGTTGGCCAGCCAGGGAGGGATCTTGGGAGGTCTCCAGGGTATGTCTGGCCTGTCTCGCTCAGTCCTGATCTGCCAGACTTTAGCAGCAAGCTAACCTACTGGTCAAAGTGTCTGTCCCTTGGTGGTCAGTGCATGTCATAGCAAGCCGTTGAGCGGCCTTAGCATATCATTAGCATATTACACTTTGATTGGTTGAATGGCCAACCGATAGCCCAGAAACTTAGCATATTAGGCTTTTATTATATAGGATGGGTACTTTATGCTTCTCTTTTAAGAGACAAAGAGGAAAAGGCAATTGGGTTGTCAATATGCTAAAAAGAAAACAGGTAACTTGTATTATGTTCTAAAGAACATA
This sequence comes from Myotis daubentonii, assembly GCF_963259705.1. Classification (NCBI taxonomy): domain Eukaryota; kingdom Metazoa; phylum Chordata; class Mammalia; order Chiroptera; family Vespertilionidae; genus Myotis; species Myotis daubentonii. The sequence continues at coordinate 140,908,140 of NC_081842.1, read as the reverse complement.
TTTTAAATATCTCTGCTTTCCAAATATTCTAACTGCATATAGGTTTTTCAGGAATATGTTGTTATGAAAGCTGTGTATGTTTATCTGACTAAGTATGGAGTACAGGGGCATTATTGGAAATGATAAAGTTTAAATGGAAATTATTCCAGAATTAATGACATACCCAGCAAATCTGACCTGGAATAAATCATCTAACAGCACCCTTCTCTTTATGACAAAACTATTTTTGGTTATAAGTATAAAAGGAAACAAATAATAACAATGGGCAGAAAAGAAGAATAAGCAGAGATGCTTTTATTTTACTTAATTACGTCATCATGCCAACAACAAAAAATTAAGGGTAAAAATGAAAAGAAATATTACCATTCAAAATAGGGAGAACTTGGGGTGGTGAACACACTATACAACATACAGATGATGTATTATAGAATGTATACCTGAAACCTATATAATTTTATTAAGCAATGTCCCCCTAATAAATTCAATTTTTTAAAAAGGGAGAAAAGTAATGGACCAATACCCTTTAATTACTTTAATGTTTTTTGGGGATAAAGAGAGAAAAATTTATATCTATATATTGGCCTATTACAATAACTGAATAAGCTAATTGCAATAAAAAGGAACTATCTGAAAAAGTTACTATTTATGATAGTAACAATCATACTGAGGAGGAAACTGGTCTTGCAGAACTTGTTATCTAAATGCAGAGGCCATGGAACTGTGAACAATGCACTGCCCTGGGGGCGGGGGGGTGTTATGCTGGTGCCAGGACGGACCATGGGATGTGGCCTGACACCTGGGGGCCTTCCTGCAGGGCCACTGAAGGGGGCAGGGGGCATATCTGCAAAACAAAGACCCCAGCAGGATATATATACACAGGCTCTCTGCATGTTTCTTCACTCTGATTTGGAAATTATTCCAGGAGTCCACTAGTGTTAATAAACGGGGTCCCTCCCTTTCTCTAGGAAGTGTGCTTGGTATTTCTTTGGTCTTCTGCAACATATGGTTCCCGGACTGGGAAGCTAACCACATTTTGGCTTTGTTTAGCCTCCAGTGAGTGGACAGGGTTTGGGGCCCAAGGGCATGGGATAGGCCTCTGGGAGGTACGCGTTGCTGATTTTAGCAAAATTGAACCAGGCGGAACTCCAAGCACCCCTGGACCTCAGCCCAGGACCCGACTGGCATCTGGAGAAAGTGGACGGACACCTCTGGACCTGTCAACAGAATCTGTAAGGTAGGGGCCCCAGTCAGTCAGGCCCACTCCAAGTGAGTGTAAGGGGGAGCTTGATCACCTCCCTGGTAGTCATAGGACTTCGTCAGGTAAATCAGGAATCAGGATTCGGGAGGTGAGTGAATTCAGATTTGATTAAGGAATTATGGGTTCACTCTTTTGTTTGTTTGTGTGTGGGACTAGCCAATTTGCTACTAAGAAAGCGGGTTGGATGCAGCCTTAACTCCTCCAGTAGATTCTCACCGAGACGTCGGTCGAGAATTCTGGTCTGGGGCGTGGGTGCCGGGAATGCCCCCATGCCCATTTGAGGAGTTGGGCATTATCTGCTCAGCTCCAGTCTGGGCTAGTCTCAGAGAGTATAAGTACGGATGTTTGTCTGTCTTGGCATAATTATCTGCTGATTAACTGGTCCGTGTGAAAGCAAAAGCTACTTTGATTTTCTGTTTGCTCATCTGGTTAAAACGTTTGATTTGCTGAAGGCTGAACCCGTGATGGTCTGCAAAAGTCTCAAGCAGTGCTGTTGAGTTAGTTTTCTCAGAGACATTTGCTCTCTATCATGGGAGGAATCAGCCCACTTAGTAAAAATTTCTGTCTATGTTTGTGTACTAGGGACTTTGGTTTGCTCTGTGATTTTGCTGTGTTAGGTTGAAATTTTGGAATTCTGGAGTAGATTTCAAGGTATTTGTGGCTTTTCTTGTCTGACTGGGACTTTCAGGGGCGGGGCTCACAGCTCCGCAGGGCGGAGAGATTTTATGGGCCTTGCCCCCTGCCTGTGCTGAATTAAGGATCTTTACTTTCAGGAGACCCTCCAGGCTTTTAGTAAAATTTCCCTGCACCCTTGTCATCCTCTGACTTCTTTTCCAGGCTGACTAAGTCATTTTCCTCCACAGGTCAGACCCCAGCCTCCGGGAGGGAGGGCAACGACAGTGATGGCCTGTAATTTTCTCTGAAACTCCCACTGTTTCTATTCCTCCCCCCTGTAGGAATTGTCTTCCTCTAACTCACAATAGGAAATAATACAGGCCGGTGTCATTTGGCTTGCTGGTTAAAGGAAGACAACGGGCCCTGGAGTCTGTAAGGTGGCCAGGAATGAAGCTGGTCTTTGTACTGAAAGCGTTCGGTACCTGTTGCTGCTAGCAGAGGAGGGGCTGATAACCCCTTCCAGTGCATTCCCTTGGAGAGGCCTGATCGCTGCTCTGCCATAGGGGACGGGTACAAAGGCAGGGGCCTGGTACCCAACCCATTGCCACAGGAGCGCTCTGTAATATGCAAGGCTGTTTCTAACTGCAACTCTGGCTGTTTTGGACTGGCAGCTTATGGCAGGACCCTATAACTAGTAAACAGGGTTAACAAAAGGGCAAATGAAAGGCCCTCTCCCTGGACCCAGGAGGGAGCCTTCAGGACTTTGAGATTCTTCAAGAGAGAAGTCTGACTGAGGGACTGGCCGAGACCCCGTTGGATTGGGAGGACCGGAGGCTGCATAATGAACTTGTAGACTGCAATTTGCTAGACAGAGGTCCAAGCCCAGTTGTATAGGGGTTAAGCTACCTGTGTACAGGGAAGCAACTTTCTCCCGTGCCAGAATACAATTTGGGGAATTGGACAGACTGTGTTTGTGGCTGGAAAGAGGAACTGCCGTCACGCACAGCCCTGACAGTGGCCTGCAGAAAACTGTATAATAGACTTAGAAGATGCCTGTGTCTTCATGGACATGGCTCCAGAGAGACAAGGATGTTGTGACTCTTATTATTCTAATTGCTACAGTTTGTCTCTGCCAGGTCACAAGCCCACCTCCTTCTGTGCCCAGGCCTCATCGTCCCTCTGACAGACAGCAAGGATCTCTTGGCTCTGAGAGAAACTTCTGACCCATCTCAGCATGGAAGTAATTACAGAAGAGAATTTCAACGCCCATTTTCCCCGAAAGAATTCAGAGCCAGGATCCCTGAGGTAATATATTAGGCAGTAAGACAGACATGAGCGGAGCAAGATGATGGGCCAACTGGCACTACCAGATGTGTATGGAGACAAGGGGCATAGCCAAAGGGGTCCTCGCCCAAAGTCTTGGGCCTTGGAAGACTAGTAGCCTACTTGTCCAAGAGATTCAACCCTGTTGCATCCGGTTAGCCTGCTTGCCTCCAGGCGGTAGCGGCCACAGCTATGCAGTTGAGAGGCTTTGCTCAGGAGCACAACGAAGCACTGAATGTCAAATGCTCGAGTCATCCAGTTTCAGGCTCTTCTGCTACCAGCCTCCTTCCTGATGATGACCCTGAGGAACCTCTACATAACTGTTTAGAGGTCAACGACTTTGTAAAGACAGCCCACCTGGGCCTGACACCCCACTGGAATCGCCGGATGAGGTACTTTTCATGGACAGGAGCAGTTCTGCCCAGGGAGGAATCAGGTATGTGGGGGCGGTGGTGGTTGCTTTGGACCAAACCATCTGATCTCAGGCGCTCGCCTGCAGGACTTCAGCACAGAAGGCCGAGTTGGTTGCCCTTATTCAGGCTCTCTGGTGGGCAAGAGAAGAATCAGTGACAATTTGTGCTGATGGCAGATATGCGATTGCAACAACTCACGTGTGGAGTGCTGTTGCAGGGTATGGGGATTCCACAGAGGCAAGAGTAAACCGGACCACAAACAAGCAGCCCGAAAGGCTGCCCTGGAAACCAGCGGGGCCTCTACAGATTCTGGTGGGTAAAGGCTGAAATCCATAACCAATTTGTACTCAAGTTCTTACAGGCTTTACAGTCTACCCAGAAAGCAATCCAGAAGCACGTCCAAGACGTTCTGCCTTCCAACCCGGTGACTCTGTTTGGGTAAAGACCACCCAGGACTGACTCCTACCTGGAGGGGACCACATACCGTCATCCTGACCACCCCCACCGCTGCTCTCAAGGTTGCAGGACTGAACACCTGGATACCAGAAACACCCCTTGCGGATTCACTGCTCCACAAGGCTAAAAGAAGCTTGTGGGACAAGATGGGGGGGGGGGGGCGGTGAGAAGGAAACTGGTCTTGCAGAACTTGTTATCTAAATGCAGAGGCCATGGAACTGTGAACAATGCACTGCCCTGGGGGCGGGGGGTGTGTTATGCTGGTGCCAGGACAGACCATGGGATGTGGCCTGACACCTGGGGGCCTTCCTGCAGGGCCACAAAGGGGGCAGGGGGCATATCTGCAAGACAAAGACCCCAGCAGGATATATATATAGACAGGCTCTCTGCATGTTACTTCACTCTGATTTGGAAATTATTCCCGGAGTCCACTAGTGTTAATAAACGGGGTCCCTCCCTTTCTCTAGGAAGCGTGCTTGGTACTTCTTTGCTCTTCTGCAACAATACTGATGTAATATTGTACTTTCTTGTTCCTTCTTTTTAAATTCTAAACAAGAATTTAAAAATAAAAAATTAGTTTTAATGATGTTATCCAAATTCAATAAAATGTCATGTGTAAACTACAACTTACACTTAAATAAAATTGTATCCCTTGTGATTTTCATTCTGTTGCACTGTTTCAAATTTTAAACACAAAAAAAATCCCATGGTCAGAATGGAAGGAAGTAGATTTCTTCATCTGAACAATCACTGTGCTCATTGTTTACTTCAAATCTACAGTTTAATCACAGAAATGTACAGTTCCATGGGGGGTCAGAGACTCAAACGACACCTAAAGTGAGCTCAAACAATTCTGAACCTTTAGGAACTTACTCTCAAAATGAATGTGTGTGGATCACTCACAGGGGAGAGCCAGACGCCATGATGGTTAGCCCTGAGGAGAGGCCCATAGAGCTAGGAACTGAGGCCTCCAACCAACAGCCTTCAAATGACGGAGGCTGCAGCCAACATCTTCACTGCAGCCTCATCAAAGAGACTGAGCCAGAACTGTCGTCCTAAAGCTGCTCCCAGGTACTGAGCCTCGGATACCGTGAGAAAAGAAATGCTTATTTTTTTAAAAAAATGTTATTAACCAATGACACCCCAATAAATTTGTTAAAAGTGAATGTATATACTCAGTTTAAGTGATTCTCCAAATTAACTTCCATATAGAAACAATGTGTATTGAAGTATGGTACCTATTTGCTTTGTTTAACAATGGACAGGTTACTTTGATTTTCTAAATTGTATAAGTCATCCCATTCGATTGAATGATTGAATGACTATTCCATTGATTGTTATCATACTGGTCTTAGAGAGCACATTCTTCTGTACCTGGGAAACAGGACAGCACAATTACCCTAAATTGTTTTAGTGGCCACAGGTGGTGCGTTCCAGCCCACTCAGTGGTCCCGAGACCAAGACAGGACAATTACTCTAAATTGTCCTGACAACTCAGTGGTTGGGAGACCCGAGGGCTCTAGATAATGTGTTTCTATCAACTCAGTGATCTAGAGACCCAAAACTGTAATTTAGATAAGATGCCTAAGTTTAACCCAGGTTACCCAAGGACTCTAGATAATGTATTTCTGTCAATTCAGTGACCCCAAGACCCGAAACTGTAATTAACATGCTTAATTCTGCTTCTGTAATCTGCTTTTTTGGGAGCCAGGTGCCACATTCCAAACCCTGGGATGTAATCAATACCTTTGTGATCTTTGCCTATATAAGTCTGGTTTTTCCACCATCTTATTGCTATGAGATTTGGGAATGGCCCCTCATAGTCCCGGATTGCAATAAATGTGACTCTTTAATTCGACTTCTTGAGGCGTCCTTCTGTGATTCGCGGGGTACATTACAACAGTATAAGTAACACAAGGGCCGACTTATAGCTTACCTATATATTACAAAAACTCAACAGTAACCACAGCAGGACTTAGAACATAGGCCAACAAAAGAGTTGTTTTAGGGAAGAGTATGTTATCATTGACATTTGTTTAGAATTGTCATCCCATGGTAATATTAAAAAGCGGGACAACATTTACTGCTTTTGTTTTCATTGGGTTCACCCATGACAGGTGTGGACGAAAGGGGCCAATGCTGACCTGACAAGCTCAGGGGAGGCCTGCATGGCAGTCTTACAAACTCAGAGACCTAAAGTAACTACAAAGGATGGTCTGAAATTAAACCATTAAAGCAGTTATGGTGGGTAGTTACGTCCTAGGCCGGTATCTTCACTGACAAGGTCAACCTTTACCTTAACTGAGCCTATCTGTCTTTTTGCATCTATGATAACATACCCTTGAAATGTCTGGATAACTTGTAACTTCCCTTTTTCTGGAGCCCCTGGGGCACAACCAAATGTGCTGGGCGCCAGGACAGATACCACAAATTCCTTCATTATCATGTTAATTGTTCCTGCACCCACCTAAGTATGTGTCCATCATTTTACTTGTTATCCAATCCCAGGGGTTCCCCTGTTTTGCTCTATCCCACCTCCTTAATCTATCACCAATGAATTTTATGTAACCCACCTACATCCCTCCTTTAATTGCAATGTATAAATGCAGATGTAACTCGCCATTCTCTGGAGCATTATCTCAATCCGTTGAGGTTCTGCTTCCCGGCATATGTCGACAGTTTGGCTCAAATAAACTCACAAAAATTCTTTACAGGTTTCAATGGGTTTTTTTTTATGTCAACACAGGCCACTGGGTCATGGCCAGGGAGAAAGGCATTTTAAGTCACTTCTTGAATAAAATAGGAAATATAGGCTCAATGAATGGAGAGTAAAGAATTACAACAGGTAGAAGAACATATATTTAAACTATCCCACCCTCTCAAGAATACCAAAGTACTAGAAAAGAATCTATACTTCAACTGCAATCTATGTAACAGACGTGGCCATTACATAAAAATATTCTATATAAGAATGGCTCAAACATAGATATTTTTCATTCTTCAAGATGCAACTGTCAGTGTTATTTTTTACTGCCACCATACATGGAATAACTTATCCCCATTTTCTTAAAAAGGAGACTGATGGACACAAAAGTAAGCCTGTGCCTCAAGAGAGGCTACGAATAAAGAGATACCCCCATTGACAGGTTAAAAACTCAAATAGTCTCACCAGGAAAACCATGACACCTGAGCACAATTCCTAACCTTGTATCTAAGTCTGTATTCCCTACTGTCACCTTGGCAATCTTGCCTTAATGCCAGTAGGCTGAACCACGTGGCTGTTTATATCCCAAAGAACAGCCAATCCACTTGGGAAACCTTGGGAAACCTGACATCTGTTGGTAGCCGAATCACACCACATGGTTCATCTGCATTAACAACTGCAGTCCTGAGTGGCCTCAAATGAGATGTGCAACCTGGTGCTAAACCAAGATTAGGGCCCTGGATTAAAAAAAAACAAGGCTATACAATGAGACACCTCACGGACTTAGCTAGCAGTCTTGTGAGCCCCAAATGTTTTGCATGGCCCTGTGTTCTATACAGGGGCCATATTTGATTTAATGAAATTCAATCTACTTCAATCCAAGTAATAGTTACCTCTATAACTGTACTAGACAGTGGGGGGTTGGGGGCAGGGAGGAGGGAAGTAAGTATGAATAAAACAACTCCTGTTTCAAAAGGCTCTCAGTCCAAAAGGGGAGACTGCGGGATCCCTGAGCTAAAGGTAACAACAGAATAGAAGCCGTGGTACAAAGAAGGAAGAGCTAGCTGGAGGATCAAGGAAGGTTTAAAGGACAAACAGGAGTTCACCAGGCGAGACGCAGGAAAATTGCCTGCGGTTGAACCAGTACTTGTGAATGTCATGTCGATTTACCTTGTACATGAGTACCTTCAATACTGAAGACAAGACCCATCATTCTTATTTCAACTGGGCAGACACAAAGAAATTTGTAATTTCTACTTCTTTTGGTATGGGCATGACAAAATATTTGTGAATAAATACATTTATGAATAAACAACTCATTTACAGAGGGCTTACCTTGTGCTAGGTATCACAATAGGTATGTCCGTCCCACAATATCCCCTAAACATTATGTCTATTATTATCTTTACAGATGAAAACACCATAGTTAGATCAAGGTCACCTAATCAATGGCTGAGCCAGATTTTGAACCGGTTTATCTAATGCCAATGGTTCTAGTCTTAATCACCACTCCGGAGTTCCTCTTTTGTACATCATATACACATCTCAACCAATCCCTTGTTTCTCTATTAAGTAAGAATCTCCAGGTTGACACAGTCCTGTTCTCCTTCTGCTCTCCTATGGGACTAGCAGTTTCCCTCTCACAATTGCTTCCACTGAAGGCCCTCCTTCCAGCACTAACCAAATCATACATCAGATGTTGAACTTGTATGGGGAAGTGGAAGAAAGTTGAGTTGGCGGGACGTGGAGCTTTTTCAGCTTGGGGAGTCCCTACTTCCAAAGCCCCCCATTTTCTGAGTAGCAGAAGGAATAGAAACTGCAGCTGAAATGACTCAAGAAGAAACTTGAGATAATGTAATACCTCTGTGTGCTTCATTCCACTTAAAGTTTTCCCAATGAATACAGTATGAAAACACAGCAGAAATAGATGGACCCAGTGAGCTAAACCCAAAGAAAATGTCTCTCCAAAGCTCAGAGGGCATGCAAATATTACCACTTTTTTAGTGCTTGTATTTTTTCCTTTAATGAAAAGGAACAGGGGAGGGGAAAGAGTCCATCCAAAAACAAAGACCCACTGAAATGCTAAGGTCAAAAGGGAGAATCCCACCCTTGCACCTCTTCCTCTGAGTTGATGAAGACTCACCCCTGGTTTCCCAGCCCTAATTCTCTTCCACTACATCTGACCTTTGAACAACACGGGTTTGAACTGTGCAGGTCCACTTATACATGGATTTTTTGCAATAAATATTTTCTTTTGCTTATGACTTTCCTAATAACATTTTCTTTCCTCTAGCTTATTTGTTGTAAAAATACAGTACATAATGCAAAATATATGTTGATCGACTGTTTATGTTAATGGTACGGCTTAACTGTAGGCTATTAGCAGTTAAGCTTTGGGGGAGTCAAAAGTTAGATGTGAATTTTTGACTGTGTGGGAGGTCAGAGCTCCTAAACCCCATGTTGTTCGAGGGTCAACTGTACTTACAAAAGAAAATAGTACAAGGTGGTCCACTTTATTTCCCCATCATCTGAAACAACTCCTAAACAACCAACTCCAGGATCTTTGCATGTGGCACAATTTTCTTGCTTTTTAAGGAAATTAAATCAAATTGTGGTTGGAAAAAGATCTAGCTAAGCATTCTTTTAAAAGTTCAGAACAGTCTAAATTACGGGTTTGGACACACAAGAAAAAGAAAGTTTTGTTTTGTTTTAATCCGATTTTAAACGGAATTAGTTGAGGCTGCTGAAAAGATGAACTATATAATTACAGCAATCTACGCAAATAATACAGCCACAGTAAAGGAACAATCAGACTCAAGGACAGAGACCAAAAACCTTCTTTCCTGCCTTCTCCACTGAAGTCATTTTTCTTTTCAGTAACAGAAAGAGGAAACATAAATATTATATTGCATATTTAATGTGCAAAAACCTCCTGACATTAAATAAATTTAAAATATTTCTTATAAAATATAAATTGTGTCACTTCTTACAAAAAAAAATGTATCCTTTTATGGAGGAAGAAGTATTCATTAAAGGGTCACTAAATAAATTTATTTACATTTGTCATAGGTTTCACATGCATAAACAGTCAGGCTCCATTTAACTACAGGGATGTAACCTAAGAAATGCATTGTGAAGTGTTTTCTTTGTGTGAATACCAGAGAGTGCATTTACACAGACGTAGATGGTATAGCCTACCACACACCTAAACTGTATGATACAGCCTCCTGTCCCAGGCTAAAAGACGGTACAGCATGTTATGGTATAAAACAAGATGAGGGTAAATCAAGCACAAGAGAAAATAATGCATTCAAGAGACTCAGGAAAGATGTAGGCGGCAGCTGCTGCTGATGTAACACAACATACTGTTTTACAACAAACTTTTTTTTTATAAGTAGAAAGAGGACACTGTAAAATAGTGATAAAAATATAGTATAGTAAATACATAAACCAGTAGCAGTCATTATCATGATCAAGTAGTATGTACTGTACCTAATTGTATGTGCTATACTTTTATACAACTGGCGGCACATGGGTTTGTTTACACCAGCATCACCACAAACACGTGAGGAATGCAAGCACTACCATGTTACCATGGCTATGACTTCAGTAGGCAATGGTAATTCTTCAGCTATACTACTAGTACAATCTTACGGAACCACTGTAGGAGATGCAGCCCACCATTCACTGAAGCATCGTTATGCAGCACATGCCTACTAAACCAATAACACTTGCAAAACGCATAACAGGAAGGGATTAATACTGCCTTAAGAATCATTCCTATTGAAATGTCCTGAATATTAAAATAATTTTTAAGCAATGACAGCTTGTTATTAAACATTTTTAAAAGCCATGTTTAATCGCATTACTATTCCCATTTAATCTTTAGGACTGAAGAGAATCTCAAAACGCACTGAATATTGGGGAAGGGATACAAAAATCAAATTTCCAGAGGACAAAGGAGTCTTTTTACTATGTCACACCAGCAGAAATTTGGCACAACTGAGCAAGTGCTAGAAACAAGAAAGCCATGAGTGTGAACACTAACTTAGAAATGTTTCTCCAGTGCTCACCCCTAACATCAAGATAATATCAGTATCAAAACGCAATGAGAACATATATTTTAAGTGATTTATTTAAACGTTTTCATTGAAACTGAAACACAAAAAGCAATGCCAGCAACTTCAGTACACAGTGAATATCATTTTAGGGAACAAATATCTAACTTGTTTAACAAGGAACCAGATTTCCGAGATAGTGAGAGAAAGCCAGACCAGCGATGCATGTTTAAGCACTTAAGGAGGGTGATTAAAGCAACAAGATTAAATTGGTTTGTTAAGTCCAGCCAGTGTTGCTCAGTGGTTGAGCATCTACCTATGAACCAGGAGGTCATGGTTTGGTTCCCGGTTAGGGCACATGCCCGGGTTGTGGGCTCTATCCCCAGTGGGGGTCGTGTAGGAGGCAGCCAATCAATGATTCTCTCTCATCATTGATGTTTCTATCTCTCTCTCCCTCTCCCTTCCTCTCTGAAATTAATTAAAATATACATATTTTAAAAATTAATACATTCAATATTAAAAAGCAACGTGAAGGACATAGCCCCTTTAAAGACTTGACAATAAATTTTAACTTATTCCTCATGCAAATTAGGTGGAAGACCAGGGTGTTTATAACAGCAGCAATCTGCCTTTCAAATACTAAGCAGGCAGCATTGTTCCCAGTGGCTTAAAAGTATGAGAACGACGAGCTTAAGCAAGGAATTTTCAAGTGCAAATAAAATGTGGTAAGGAACTAGAAAATGAGACATGGAAAAACTGAAAGTACTGAAGGTAATTCACTTACCAGGAAATGATATAAAAATAATCAACTCATTCAATGAAAACATAATGCAGAATTAGGTCAGCAACACTGAACACATAATACAGAATTAGGTCAACAACACAGACCTAGAAACCTCCTTCCTGTCTCCGGACTCCGCACGTACTTCATTCGGTCACTGCTGGCTACCTTCCCACCGACCCGGCCAGTGTTCAGCTAAGAAAGAACAACACTGAGTTGAGAGGAGGCCCGTCCTCCTCTGAGTGTCAACGTGCAGAAGCCCACGTGGAAGCCTCTACAGAGTCATGGCCACGAGATCTGGGAGCTGGGAGTGAACGAGTGAGTACAGCTGAAAAGAACATCAACTGCCTCCACAAAGGACTTCTGTCTCCACTGCTTGACCCAGAGTCAGCGCTGGAAACTTCTTCGTGGCTCCATCACCAGAAAGTCGGGAAAGGAAGGAGGGCAGGGGGCTGCAAAATACAGCCCTCCCCATTCCCTTTCAAGACTCCAGGTGGGCTGGGGCCCTTAGGTGTTTGAAATGACGGCTTCTGGGTGGGCATGGAGGTGTCCCACCTGGTCCCTGCTAAGACTGGCAAGAGCAAGACCGGCTCCTCTGCCCTTCTCCTCTGGGTTCCAGGTTCCTCTCTCTCCCTCCTTCTCCCCAGAAGCCAGGAGCTCAGGTGATATCCGAATAAGCTGCCATGCATATTCTCCAAAGCAGGGGTCCTCAAACTATGGCCCGCAGGCCACATGCAAATACAAATATTGTATTTGTTCCCGTTTTTGTTTTTTTACTTCAAAGTAAGATATGTGCAGTGTGCATAGGAATTCGTTCAGTTTTTTTTAAAACTATAGTCTGGCCCTCCAACAGTCTGAGGGACAGTGAACTGGCCCCCTGTTTAAAAAGTTTGAGGACCCCTGCTCCAAAGCCTCCACCTTATGTTTTCTGCACTCCAACCCCAGCATTCCCACTTGCTTAGCTCACCTGGGAGTGCTGGAGAAGGATCTGATGGCACGAAGTCACGTTAAAATATGAGTAGTTGATAGGCCTTCTTCCCACCTCAACTCCGCACGCTCCCTCGCTATCAAATCAAGTCACTCTCCCAGGCCCTGTATGTTAGGTGATAAGGAGAAGGAATCTGGGGATAGGTTGGGGGTGAGAAGTTTGTTTTTCTGTTGCCCCATCCATCACAACACTTGCTAGCCTCAGAAAATGACAAGGCAGCAGCCGGGTGGCAACTCAGAACTTCTTCCAGGGCAGGAGGACTACACCCCTGCCCTGCTTCCTCCCACCACCATGCACGGAGGGCAAGCCCAGACCATCTCATGCCATCTCCTCTCCAGTCTTGTACTTGAACAAAGAAATGGAACTCTAGCATATGCTACGACGTAGATGAACCCTGATGAGCAACATAGATGAGCACATTATGCTAAAGGAAAGAAGCCAGCGACAACAGGACAGATACTGTGTGATTCCACTTATAGCAGTGCCTAGTACAGGCAAATTCACTGAGACAGAACTAAAATAGAGGTTAACAGGGGCTGGAGGAAGGGGAGTGGGGAGTTTCTATTTGAAATAGGAAAAAGTTCTAGAAAACAGGCATACCTCAGAGATAGTGCATGTTTGGTTCCATACCACCGCAATAAAGCAAATCATAATTCTTTTTGCTGGTGGATGGTCTTGCCTTCAATTTGTAAAAACTGCAGCATCCGTGATGGGCAATAAAGAGAAATGCAATAAAACAAGGTATACCTGCAGATGGTGGTGATGGTTGCACAACATTGTGAATGTACTAATGCCACTGAATTGCACACTTAAAAACGACCAGTTTTATTTTGTGTCTATTTAAGCACAATTTCAAAAGTTACAGCAAAAACAAATACAAAAAGAAAAATTAGCAAAGGGAGACAACCTCACACACAGCTCCCCCACCTCCCACCTCACCCATCCCTCACTGACACCAGCTTTAGTCCTGGCACTTCAGTGTCTGTCTGTCTTCTCTGGTTAGGGTTCCACCCAAGGAAGTCTGGCTCCCAGAGCAGACAGACAGAGAGGCTGGACTGTTCCTGATTTGCTGTTACAGAACAGAGCTGGGGAGGGGCTCAAGCAATGCCCCTGCTTGCATGTTACCTGTTCTCTCAGGAAGTGGACCCCATTCTCGTTCCCCTTGCTCTCTATGCTATCCCTGCGCCGAACTCCCAAGGTTGGTTAGTGGGTGGCCTTGAATCCATATTCATTATTTTCAGGTAAACCTCGATGTGATCCAGGTAAATCCATTCCCGATTTGAGTAGACTCCACCGGACCGTTGGAGCTGGATGGATGCATCAAATTATTGAGCTAGCCACTAAGGAAAAAATATGGAGTTTTCACTCTTCCCTTCTTTACCGTGTGCTTAGTATCTTTGTAACACAATAGTTATTCGTTCATTGGATATGATTCACTAATTATTATGCCATGTAGCTATGTTGTACAGCATAATGGTTAGAGCATATGACTGAAGACAAACTTCTATGCACTAGTGTGTGGCCCTGGGCAGTCTTCTCAACTCCCAGTGCCTCCGTTTCCTCATCCATAAAGTGGAGATAATACTCATCCCTCTCTCATAGGATTTTGATGTGCATTAAATGATGTCTACACATCACAAGGTTAGGCAAAAATGACTGAGGGCATTAGTCTGAGCACTCACGAG